>NC_136382.1:192026605-192626605 GCF_965140285.1 Lepidochelys kempii | reverse complement strand
CAAACCAAGATCTATTGACACAGTGCAGCTAAGAGGATCTGAGCACCATCATTGCCAGGAGGCGCTGGAGATGGATCGGCCGTGTGCTTCGGATGGAAACTGATTCCATCACCAGAGTAGCAATAATATGGACGCCTGAAGGCAAGCGAAAATGAGGCTGCCCGAAAACAACATGGCGAAAAGCTGTGGAAGTCGAGCTGAAAAACCTGGGGCACAGCTGGGGAACCATTGAAAGACTTGCCAGAAACAGACAGGAGTGGAGGAGCTTCATCACTGCCCTAAATGCCAGAGGCGTAATAGGAACATGATGATGATGGTTTTCTCTTTCCACAATACGTTTGAAAGGACTGGTGTATTTGAACACTCAGTAAGGTAAATGCACTAAAAATAGCAGTGTAGATATCGTGGCTCACATTTTAGCTACTTTTAGTATGCAAGACCAAGTCTATCTACTGAGACTGCCTACAATGGCATGTGGCCCATCAGCCACTGCCAGTAGCAAAAATATGCAGGAGATAGGACACTAGCTGGGAGGGCTCTGAGTTACTAGTGAGAATTCTTTCCCAGGTATCTGCCTGGCAGGTCTTGTCCACATGCTCAGGGTTAACTGATCGCCATATTTGGGAATTTTCCACTGGGTCAGACTGGCAGAGATCCTGGGGGTTTTCCACCTTTCTGTGCAGTATGGCACACGGGTCACTTGCAGGTTTAAACTAGTGTAAATGGTGGATTCTCAGTAACATGAAGTCTTTAAACCATGATTTGAGGACTTCAGTAACTCAGCCAGAGGTTAAGGGTCTATTACAGGAGTGGATGGGTGAGGTTCTGTGGCCTGAAACGTGCAGGAGGTCAGATTAGATGATCACGATGGTCCCTTCTGACTGTAAAGCCTATGAGACTGGGAGGCTTGCTCCCAACTGCAGTGTAGACATACTCTCTACGGTCAGAGTCCCACAGACTGTTCTAGGATTTTAATCGTAGACACACCTATTAATCCTCCAGAACTCAAAGAAAAGAGACCCTGTCTGGAGCACAGACCCCAGCCTGCTCACAGCTATAGAAATATGGCAAGTGCACAGGGCAGTGTGATGGAGAAAGTGGTGCTGTGTAGGCAGTCATTCTAGCCAGACTTCTATGTCCAGGGATGGGTGGGGAACTGTGTGCTACCCAGGGTTTATATGGTCAGGGAGCAACTGATGGTAGAGCACAGGAAAACTCAAAAAAGGTGGGGGAAGCCCATGGGGACACAGCCAGAAGTGGGGACAGAGGAAAATGGAGGAGGGAAACAGGTGAGTCAGCTTGGGGAGGGGGCATCGGGGAGATAGACGGTGGGGCCAGAGAGAGACTATGGAGAGCATGTCAGCAGGCAGCCAGAGACCAAGCAGGTGGGGTGGGGAGGAAATATCTGTAAAAAGGAATCAATATATGCAAATAAAGCAGTGCACATTATATATACACACACTATGCAAATTAGGGCATTGCATTATTTACATAAACTCATCTAAGTTCCTACACCCAGGGCTTGATTCAAAGCCCTTGAAGTCAACAGGAGTCTATTCATTTCAGTGGGCTTTGGATCTGGCTGTTCTAGCTTTAATAGCCCTTAACTTCAGCATTACAGACAAGTAATTCAAAAAACAAAAAAAATCCCTCTTCTTCTAAACCTACTTAGCCTCCAGTGCCAATGCGAACACGCCAGCTGCCTCAGGTGCAGCTGCAGATGTTCCAGAATGACGTAAGGTACAGTTGCCATATAAGTCCGTAGTAGCCTGCAAAAATATTGAAAAAATGTGTAAGAATAGCTATTTCGTTCTCCCTTGTGCTACAGATATGGAAGGCAATACTTGTTGATTAGAGTAATGTTATACTTGTCACTAGGAACAGAATAAATTACTGCCATTTCAAACTAAGATCACCTTTAAAATAGAACGGATAGATACACAGTGAAGGTGGGAACACATGATTGGACAATGACAGTAAGTAGTAAATATTCATTAACATCTAAAATTCAGAGAGATATTATATTTCTATAAATGTCACAAAGCCTCTCCATCCCCTTTGGTCATCAATAGGATTTGCACCCAAGACTTTTAGCACCCTAATAGTCTTCTACTGCTTGAGTTACAGGAGTAGCTCCAATAGCAGGCAGCAGTAGTAGTGTGCTATCATCTATGAGGACTAGCCACTAAAGGCAAATATGACAGTCTGCTAGCAAATTGCACAGTGATAGTCACGTACATAATGTAGATTGCTTCATGCATACAACTGACCCAATGAAATAAGTCAGTGTTTTCAAACTCATACAACAGATCTAGGACAGTCCACTTTGTCCCTATACTCAGAACATGAAATAACTGGAAAATGGGTAGTATCTGTTGACAAACACTGACCTTTTTATTAAGACACCTGCCTGGCCCTTTTTAAGTATCAGAACCCACCCTGAATGATCTGAAGACTATTAAAGTAAGAGAATCCCCACCACACACTAGCATATTGGGAGGAGCATGCTGTACCCTTCCAAGAGGTGGCATAGTGGAAACATTCCCAGTGTACACCTGGAACCGTGAGGGATTGTACCCCTAGGGTGTGAAGCTCCACTCTGCCCTCAAGACAGGCCTGCACCTATCGGGTATAATCTGACACCTAATGCTTCATCTTTGGAGCAGGTCTGGAGTTTGGAGTTCTGTTTTGTACAGTACCCATGCCTGGGGCTTCTAGGTGTTACTATAATGCTAACAATAATAATAATAATTAATAATAAATAGATCACTGTTGAATTAAACAATGGGAATTTGTGATGCAAGTGTCAAGGTTGTTTATTTAGAGTTTTACACACATTAAAAAGGATCTTTAATGCTTTGCTCTAGAGGCTTCTTAAGCTATTAAATAAACCACCATTTCTGTAACCACACTCCTAGCCGAACCTCTCAAGAAAAACACTAAGCAGTCTGGCAAGGAGCGAGAATATGCAGAAACCACCCAAGAAGCTTGACAATATTCCATATTTCACTACTACTTTGCCCTGACCTTGTTTTCTTATCATCTTTATTCTGCCAAGCATACATAGGATTACAGACAAATTGGCAATGACTGTATTAGCCTAAAATATGCTCCAATTGGAGGTAATGTGTTACGCTGGGTCTTTCAACTTTTCATTCTCATGCAATTACACAAAGAATGTCTGCCTGGGAATTAAAAATTCTGAGGACATATGAATAAATAAGCCCCAGCTTCACTTTCCAAGTTGCATTCTGATAACTAGGGAACACCACCTACATGCAGCCATAAAGCATAGAAGCTCATTGCTGTTTTCAATATCGACCTCCCTTCTCATCAGATGACAGTTTGGGCATTGTCAGGTATTGTGAATGAGAAAAATATTAGTTTTAACAAAGGAACATCTGCTGCTCCTAAGCAGAAAATGATGCATACAGACGTGTGTGAGTGTAGGGAGCAGGACTACAGCACAATAATATCTGCACTCACCACACCAGCTTCAGGATTTCTCTTCCTCCCATTGCTGAACGTGGAGGCCAAGGTCGAAGAGCAGCTTTCATCGTACAGAGCTGTCCGGCCGTCATTAATAGCAGAATTGATGGAGATAGTCCACATGCTTGATGCATAGCCGTCACAGTTACAATCATCATAGCTGCCTCCATCTCCAGAGGCCCAGACGTAGATGCTTCCCTTGCCGCCACGGCCCTGTGGAAAAGAAATTGAATCTGTCAGGTTAAATTATGCATTCAAACATGAAGCAAAGCATCCATCTGTCAAGGAGAAAACAGGCCTTAGATAAATGTACATCAGTAGCAAGCTGAAAGTTCATGGACTTCTGCAGACTTTAAAAATCCAGTTAACTATTAATCACAGCCTGTTCTGCAATCTTTTATGTGCAGAGTGTTCTCATTTATCATTTTGTTTGCTTGGCACACCAAAGGCTTCTGTGCTAAGACATTTTATGGATTCATTAGAACCTGGAGTTGATATCAGGCACTAAGCACTATGGGGACATAAGAATACAAGAACGGCCATACTGGGTGAGACCAAAAGGTCCACCTAGTCCCCAGTATCCTGTCTTCTGACAGTGGCCAATGCCAGGTGCACCAGAGGGAATGAACAGAACAAGTAATCATCAAGTGATCCATCCCCTGTCGCCCATTCCCAGCTTCTGGCAAACAGAGGCTAAGGACACCATCCCTGCCCATCCTGGCTAATCCTCCATGAATTTATCTAGTTCTTTTTTTGAATCCTATTATAGTCTTGGCCTTCACAACATCCTCTGGCAAGGAGTTCCACAAGTTGACTGTGCATTTTGTGAAGAAATACTTCCTTTTGTTTTAATCCTGCTGCCTATTAATTTCATTAGGTGACCCCTAGTTCTTGTGTTATGAGAAGGTATAAATAACACTTCCTTAGTTACTTTCTCCACACCAGTCATGAGTTTATAGACCTCTTAGTTGTCTCTTTTCCAAGCTGAAAAGTCCCAATCTCATTAATCTTTCCTCATATGGCAGCCGTTCCATACCCTAATCATTTTTGTTTCCCTTTTCCAATTCCAATATATCTTTTTTGAGATGGGGTGACCACATCTACACACAGTATTCAAGATGTGGGCGTACCATGGATTTATATAGAGGCAATATGATATTTTCTGTCTTATCTATCCCTTTCTTAATGATTCCCAACATTCTGTTCACTTTGACTGCTGCTGAACGTTGAGTGGATGATTTCAGAGAACTATCCACAAGGACTCCAAGATCTCTTTCTTGAGTGGTAACAACTAATTTAGACCTCATCATTTTAGATGTAGAGTTGGGATTATGTTTTCCAATGTGCATTACTTTGCATTTATCAAATTGAATTTCATTTGCAATTTTGTTGCCCAGTCATCCAGTTTTGTGAGATCCTTTTGTAGCTCTTCGCAGTCTGCTTGGGACTTAACTATCTTGAGTAGTTTGTATCATCTGCAAATTTTGCCACCTCACTGTTTACCACTTATTCCAGATCATAAATGATCTGGAATAAGTGCTCCATTAAAATGGATCTATTGTTCATCTAACTGACCAGGATTATAAAGGTACACTTAAGGTTTGAGTGGCTAGAAAACCATGTAAAACTGTCATCACTTTCTTTGCTCAATAGATTGGCTCCCTGGGTATTTTTTACTCATATCTATTTGTTTTACTGACCAAACTAGCTTGAATTATTGTTAGTGCTGGAGAACCAATACCTCTATGAGAGCAACTGAATTAGCAACAAAAAAGAACTCCCCTTATGAAGCTGGAGTTGGATGGAGAGATCTAAGTCAAAAGGAGACATGATGATAGAACCCTCTCAGTCGCCAAAGGGAAAGAGTAGTATCCTCCCAACAACTCCATGCAACCAGGAAGAGGGAGGGGTTATTTTGGCACCTTACCCCAGAGAAAAGAGGAGTGAGGGGTGGATAGAGAAATGTTTTGATTGCAAGTCTTGAAACCTTGGATGAAATCCTGGCTACGCTGAAGTCAATGGCAAAATTTCCATCATCTTCACTGAAGATTTTACCCTTTGAGTTTAAATCTTAATCCCCCACCCCCGTTTATTTCTGATAATATAAAAGAGAGTCAGAGCACAGCTTAATATCTAACTCTCGGATATGTCTGCAGTGCTGAAGGTTAGGAAAACTACCTTCTGGCTAGTTAATGAGCAAATGTGATCTGGAAGTCACGGAGCACATAAATATAGCACCCTACAATGTCATTTTAATAGGGTATGTTACCAGACTGTACTTTAAACCAAATCCCATTTCACAGCAGTGCCTCATACCTTTTATCATAACACAGTAGACGATGCAACTTCATTATTTTTAAATGAGTTAGCAAATAGCACTACAATGTGCTGATATCACAGTGGGATTTCTGCCGTTAGGATGTATTTGTTCTCTGGAGAAGGACCCTTGTAATAAAGGTGATGACAATAGATAGCTTATTGAAATCAGCCTAAGGGTACCCATATAGACTTGAGGTCAGTCATTTTAGATATAGGTGATTAGATATATCGTTTGAAAAATTTATGTTGTAAGAACAAAAGCTAAGGGGTAAGCTAAAGCTACTTGTTGTATCTGTCCAACAAGTGATTCTTAAAAAGCAAAGCATCAGAGAAAAATAATGCATTTTTCTTCCATTTTTAAATACCCCATTTGACTTGAAACCCCCAGCTGATGTTAAGGTAGCTGTAGGTTTGGGGAAAAGGGGAAACAGGGACCCAGTATCCTAAAGTAACTGCTTGCCAGAAGGCAATGCTTCCCCTCTATGGTGAGATTATATTTGTTAATACCACAAAACTATTCCCAATGATGGCATTGAGATGAGGCCTTTGAGTCTTAGCAGTATTAGCATAAAGAACACCTCCCTCCTTAATTTGCAGGACTGCACCTTTAATTGGATAAGAATAGTGATGTTATACTTTAGCCAATTTGCTAACTCTGGAGATGGAAGAGTAAGACAGGCTAAGTGGCGTTTTTGTTCTAGGAATAGAAGATAGCATAAGCTATTACCAGCAGGACAGTGGGGTGGGAGGAGGTATTGTTTCATGGTCTCTGTGTATATATAATGTCTTCTGCAGTTTCCACAGTATGCATCCGATGAAGTGAGCTGTAGCTCACGAAAGCTCATGCTCAAATAAATTGGTTAGTCTCTAAGGTGCCACAAGTACTCCTTTTCTTTTTACTAATCTCCTTGTTAACTTTCCTGCATTTAAATACATCCTTCACTGGGATAGTTAACAATGGACTCTTGAATCACGTTAGCAAAATCTTGTGAAATGTTAATACAGTGTAGAAGAATAAATCACAAATAAAATACACAAGGTGATAAGTGCAAGCAGCAGAGTCTAAGGCTATAGAGTGCTGGTTGGGACAGGTTCCTAAAACTAAATTCATTCATATAAAATATTAAATGCCCTGAATTATCATCCTCTAGAAACAAGTAAACAATTTTTAGAATTCAAAAAAAGTTTAACTCCCTTGTCACATTCTCCCCAATTCTCTTACGTTTTTCCTCACTTCTCTATTCTAGCCAGGACTGGAAACACCACGGGAAAGGCTTTAATAACCCAAATGAAGGACTGGAAATCTCCTCAGAAATCCTGTTCTTTTGAGATTTCCACCCCAATGTGGTAGATTTCAGAGGTTCAGACAGTTTGCCAAGGGAAACTTTTGGCTGATTATTTGAACATTTCAAGTTCTCCCC
Organism: Lepidochelys kempii; assembly: GCF_965140285.1. NCBI lineage: Eukaryota > Metazoa > Chordata > Testudines > Cheloniidae > Lepidochelys > Lepidochelys kempii. The sequence goes on along the minus strand of NC_136382.1, from coordinate 192,619,376 downwards.
TTATTAGTGAAAATACTAAAGTGGATCAAAACTTGCATAATAAAACCTGGAAACACGGGGGGGGGGGAGGAGTTTATCCAGTCTGGGGCTTAATTACAAATCTGGAACTTGGGCCAGTATTACTTAATGGTCATATTGTGCCAAGTTTTGAGTAAACCCGAGCTGTTTCAGGTGCCAGGAAGGGATTTATGGTTTCAGGCAATTTCAACTGTTTTCAGTAATCACATGAAACTCTTATTTCAATGGTATTAGCCTGAAGGAGAAAAAACTCAGTGTTTTCAACTTAGTGTTGTGTCTAATGCTGAGGACCTCCTTCTGAAGTCCGGACACTCACATGTCACACATGAATATACTCAGACTAATCCCACTGACACCAATGGTAAGTGTTACTCAACATGAGGAAACATTGCAGAATCAGGCCATGAACAGAGTAGGAGTAAGTAAATGCTGAACATAACCGAGACACCAGAGGGAGCTTGGAGAAAGACACATGGAGGAGAAGAGAAAAGAACAAGGAGACAGTGGACCTGTTACATTTTTACAAGTTTGTTTCATCCAGATTCCTGCTGGTTTTCCCAGAAGATACAACTGAGATTTGTGGTTCTTTTGAATCCAAAACTCGAATTGGGAGTTTAGGGTGAAGTAGTGTGGATTTGGCACAGGTATAACAGAAGTCTAAAAGACACTGTTCATTCCAACTTCAGTGTACTGAATTGCAATACAGGGGCACGTACAAAACATGGAATGTTGTCGACAGCTGTTACACTATTTTAACACAATATCTAGCTGAAGAAACCAAGAAGTTGCCTATTTGTAATCTTCTGTATACACTACCAGTTAAAATAGGCATGACTTGCCCATTAGGTAACTACGTTTTCCATTTTAACTGTTGCTTTGTAGAGCTCAGACTTTTAGAAAACTCCCATTACTGTTGTCTAGCCAGCTAGACTATTGGGTAACACTGCAGGCTAATTATTGAAATATCTCCTTAAATAAAACTCTAGATGTCTCTTTATTAGTATTAAAAATATGCGTACTGCAGTCATGTCTGGGGCCCCAGTCAGGGAGTAGGAATCCATTGTGCTAAGTGCTGTAGAAACACAGAACAAAAGAATGGCCCTTCCTCCCAACAGCTTACAATCCAAGTATAAGGCCAGGTCTACACTATAAACCAGGGGTGGCCAAACTTACTAGCCCTCCAAGCCACATAGGACAATCTTCAGAAGTTTGAGAGCCGGAGCACACCTGCTGGGAGCTGGGGCTTCAGCCTCACTCCTCCTGAAGCCCCGAGCTCCGGCAGGTGTGCCTTGCAGGGCTGAAGCCCCGGAGACCCTCCTCCCTACTGGAGAGAAGTCCCTACCCAACTACCTGAGCTCTTCCCTCCCTCCTCAGGTCTGGTAGGCAGAGACTGCGGGGTGGAGGGGGCTTGCAAGCCGGACTTTCATGGTAAAAGAGCCACATGTGGCTTGCGAGCCACAGTTTGGCCACCCCGCTGTAAACGTACACTGGTATAACTGTGTCTGTCAGGGGTGTGAAAAATCCCCACCCCTGAGCAACACAGTTATATCAACCTCGCTCCCAGTGTAGATCGCTATATTGATGGGAGAAGGGCAGACTAACTATGCCACTGCTGCGTTTTAAGTGTAGATCTGCCCTAAGAGACAACTGGTTGATACAGACAGATGGGGGATGTACAAGGAAACAATGTGACAATACTCATTTCAGCATACCAACTGACTCACGTCAAGTATTTTTTTAGAATCCATGGCAAAACACAGTTTTAAGAAGGGACTTGAAGGATAACATGTTTACAGGTAATTTCTCCCATGTGTGAGGGGCAGCACTGGGGGGGCGGGAAACGTGAAAGTGTGTCTTAGTACAGATTTTTTTTCTAACAGTTATAATATGACAAGGAAAAAGAAAACCCAACGACAAATTCTGTTTCTTGACAAAAAAAGAGTGTTCCCAAATGCATCATGTTTTTGTTATATTTTTCATTCTCTCTTTCTTCCCTTTGAGAGAGAGGAAATGTTTTGGAATCTCCTGTATAATTTAATAGCAATTTTTGTCCCTGCCATAGAGTTAGGTAGGATGGTTTTTTTTTTTTTTTTTTTTAAAAAGATAATGAACGATATTCTCTAACTCTGTAGCTTTTGGGGTCCTTTCTATAGGCCCTTATGACACTTCCATAGGACTATATTGGTTTCATTCCTGTTAAATTCTACACTGCTTTCCCATAAGAGAAAGTATATTTCTTTCTCTTCTAGTGTTGTAGTTAAGGTTAATGCTTTTATATTGAATCCTATAAACATTTAAATAAGAATAAATACTAACCATGTCTTTAAATAAGAACTGCTAACTACATTCAACAGGGGTGTATTGTTACTCATGAGACAACGTGACTGGAACATGTTGCTGGGCCTGAATGCTTTTTAGCAGATTGGTCTGTGCAAGTCACACATCAAACATCTTCCTGTCACTCCTCAGGCCAAGGTCTGACTCCTCCTGTCCCACATGCGAAGTGTAATCTAGAATCCTGCATCCATCTGCAATAGCAACATGTCTTTATATATCAGTACCTGTTTGGGTGCTGGCTAGCTGAATGGCCTGGATTGCCAGGTTGTAGGTTAGCCCTAATCCCCATCTCCATATTTATCCCTGTATTGAAACCTTTTCACTAGAGCTTCAGATTTGGATCATGCCTCCCTTAACAAGAGCTTTTGTCTCTTGAGTGATCAGTTTCTAGATTGGATTAGAATCCAGAATATAGACAACATTTTTATCAAGAATTACACAGCCTAATGTAAGGCATATGTGAGTATGGTTTCCCATTATAGCCTAGAGTTATGTACTTAGTGCTATATTCAAGGAAATCCATTACTGCATCCTTTAGAAAGGACTCACCTATAGCCCTTACTTTGAGTGGTCTCTTGAATTATTTATACATTAATTCCATTAACAGGATTTATCCTTCCTCCAGGCACATTCCTGCAAGTATCTCTTATATGCAATGCTCTTTGACCTGAAAGGGTGTCCTGCCTATGGAGTTCGAAGGCATAGGCCATATCTTATTGAATCACAACAGGTGGCTCAGACTTCCCTGCCCACTGAAAGCTCTTATTGGAAATGTTAATGTAATGATTACTATTTAATAATTGATATTTTCTTTAACTAAACTAATAAATAATGAACTTAATGGTCAAGCCATTTTCCATATCTAAAAAAGGCATTAATATAGAGGAAAACAAAAGCTCCATTTAGGTCATACGTAAACAAAACACAAACAGATCTTTCAGGAGTTATCTTCAATCAGGTAGGTCATTTGTAATACAAAAATGTATGAATGGAACTGAACTTTAGTCCAAAGCTTGAATCAAGCCTCCGAGGTTCAGAAGAGTTCAGATACTGTTTGCTCCCAATATTTGTTCATCTCCATAGGCCAGTGCTCTGCTCAGCTGTTGTAAATTGGCATAGCTACATTAAACCACACTGATTATGTGTATTCTTCACATAATCACCCTTACTTCAGTGGGACCCCTTGTGGGCTCTGGTGGTGTTTAATGTGAGTTAGGATATTTGAGTCTGACCTTACATTTTTGCAGGAAGTTTGCACAGTTCTAGTATTGATCACATTTCAAAAGTAATCCCTCAGTGGTTTTTGAAACACCTTAGACTATTAATGGAGAAAGGATTTTAAACATCTCATTTAATTTTCACCACTAAAAGTATAAAATTTTTTCCCAGTCAGATTATGCTATGAATATAGGCCAGTCAGTTTCATTTTTGCATTCTCATGCATTAGTTGAGTGCTGTTTTTTTTGTTTCAGGCATTGAAGAGAAATGGCTCCACTCCACTGTTTTCACTTAAAAAAAAGTGCACAAAATTAATGAAAATATTTTTCATTATAAACTGAATAGAATCAAAATTGAGTTGGGCCTGTGCCTTTAAACCAATAATTTAAATCCAAAAGGTGAAACATGTAAATCAAGGACCTATCTGCATTACAGAAGTTACTACGCTGGGGGACTGTCTTGCAACATGGTAACATTCTCTCTTTTAGCAGTAGCTGCCTCTTTTTTTTTTTTTCTTCTCTACAAAGACAAGAGTTCAACTGCCCAAACACGGATGTCAGCTTTACCAGTGGTAATTAAATCAGTTGAGTAACATCAGATTTACAACAGAGCATGGAATTTGGCCTCAGAGATGCAGCCCAGTTCTGTAAGGTTACAATAAAGTTTTAATCTTAATTCACACAAACAAGACAAAACCCACGATTACAACCTGTAGCTTGGACACTGTAAAAACTGTAGTAGTACATTGCTCCTAAATTTAAAAGAGAATTAGCAAGACTTCCTTTGAGAAAAAAAAAAAAGAGCTAATACACAAGATTGCCATATCTCAAACTCATTTTTTGATGCCCACTAAACTACTGAGTTGAGTAGGTGGTAGTAGGAATAGCTAAATTTGAGAATGTATTGCTCTCGACCTTCACCTTCCAACAAAAGAAGTGCAATTTCCATAGCACTAGATAGGGGAAAATGAGAAATAATTTTCTTGCATTTTTAATATTCTCACAGCTTCTTTCATCGGAGAACACAATTACAATGACATGATCAGCTTATAAATTATTATTTCTCCCCTGGCAATTTCTATCATCACAGCATTTTCTTAGGTAAAAACCATATTATGGGGGCAATATAATATTCATCAGCAGTGGAAGAATAGATAACATATTGTGTAGTCTGGTTAAGCAGGCCAAAGCTAAATAAAATTATTTTAAGCCATGAACTATCCTTTAGCACACAGTAATATAAAAAGCCTACATGATAAAAATGCAATAGGCAGAGACCAGCTATTGTGATTGAATTTAAGAGATTGAAAAAGTAAACAGCTGAAGCTGGAAGACTGAAGCAGCATGAAAAAAAAAAAAGAAAGCAGCCTATTGGATGCACTCATAAAATGGGGACATATCATAAAACTTCCAGATTGCAACTATGGCCTATATTTTGGGCTAGAATCAGCCCTAGTTCAGATGACTTCACCTGGTTTAACTCCTCTGCTACGCAAAGCGCTATGCCCATCTGGCCCACCTCCAGCCAGTGCAGCCCCAAACGTAAGCAAGAACTGGCCAAAAAGGGAGCATCTCCTCTTGCAAGACATCTAGTCAACCATGACCTTTATATACCCATCTATCCATCCATGATATCTGCAGGGTGCCACTCAATGCTGTGTCTAGGTGTGGTGGCTTGTGCTGACCACTCCTCCTTCCATATGAGCTCCTAATAGTCAGCTGATCCATCTTGAATCTATTGGGGATGGAATTAAAGATCAGTCCCTTTTCTTTTTCTGTGCTCCATATTTGTGTCAGTTTGGGATGAAATCCTGCCCTAACTCACCAAAGAGAGGGATGTGCTCATGCCTACATGTCTATGTGTGGGAGAGTCTGAGCACAGTAGCAGTAGAGCTGAGGACCCCTTTCGCTGGTGCAGGTTAAGAAAGCTCAGTAGGCAACATGCTCAGCTATGCACCTTACTGTGCATCCAAAGTGAAGGAGCATGTGTCCTCTCTCATTAAGCCCCAGCTTCTGCTGCTGACCACAGATGTGGACAGGAAGGCTAGAGGCCTGCACCGCAAGCCAGATGGCAATGCCACTTGGAGCATTGGGAGAGAAAGTGTATTAGCCTGGCCCCTTTTTTAGTGCTCAAGCAAGTGCCAAGGAGTATAACCTGCCTTGCTCCTAGCAGGGGTGTTTGGGGAGACAAAGCTCCCTGTGCATTTTTTCCCTCCGGCCCAAAGCACTTGTGCACGACAGGACAGAATTTTGCCCTTTCTCTACTGTTTTTTTTTTTATTTTACTGTTTTTTTACTGTGTTTTTTTATTTAGGCACATAGGAATTGCCATACTGGATCAGACCTATGGTCCAACTAGTCCAGTGTCCCATTGCAGACAGTTCGCCAGCACAAGATGCTTCAGAGGAAAGTGAAAGAACCCCACAGTAGGCAGCTGTGTGATAATCTGTCCACGTACCCCCCAAACACCACAGAGTTCATCCTGGTTTCTCATGGTTAAAGATGACTTAGACCCTGAAATCTTGCTTACCCTCCAATCATGCTGAACCTGTTTTGCAAAATGGTGTTTCCTAGATAGGTGAGAACAGAGCATGATGTAAATTATGCTGTTTATTTGTGTAAAATGCATGCTTGTACTAATTGTCAGAAATTCCTGAGGTTTACATGTATGAAATTTAATCAAATTTTATTCTGCTAACTCAAGAATTAGTATATTTAGTATTTATTACATTATTTACCTTTCTGCTGATAGTAATAACAGTCAGTGAACTTGTCTTACAAAGCCACTGATTTCTACTAAGTGCACCTAACTCCCATGAAGAGCAGCCTACCAGAGTGCAATAAAGAACAGAGAGGTCACAGATTTATTCTATACAACAGCCCAAGTCCATTTACACTAGCATTATTAAAAAGAAAAGGAGGACTTGTGGCACCTTAGAGACTAACCAATTTATTAGAGCATAAGCTTTCGTGAGCTACAGCTCACTTCCTCAGATGCATCTGAGGAAGTGAGCTGTAGCTCACGAAAGCTTATGCTCTAATAAATTGGTTAGTCTCTAAGGTGCCACAAGTCCTCCTTTTCTTTTTGCGAATACAGACTAACACGGCTGTTACTCTGAAACTAGCATTATTGTTATTATTCTTTGATGTTTGCAATACAATAGCAACTAAGAAATCCACTCAGGATCATGGTCTCATTGTGGTAGGCAAAACAAATAATGAAAGGCTGTCCTGCCCCAAAGTGCTTACAATCTGAGACAGATTCTGCCACCCTTTCTTATGTGGAATAATTCCTATAACTTTACTCACACCAAGCAGCACTATACTCCACAAGTAAGGTATCTGTCCCTTGATTACAACAGGATGCAAGAATGAGTATCAAACAATCAGAAGGGGGAAGGCCAAGAGAAACAACAAGTGTGTGTGTTCACATGTTATCACAGCAGTTTTGAGTTGCTTCTTTTCTAACCATCAGATAAGAGTAACAAAAAAAAAAAAAGAAGTCTGAGAGATCTCTGCCATTATCCCAATCTAACCATTATCTGGTGACATTTTATTGCAGAGATCACAGCAGGAGGAGGTCTGGAGGAAGGATTTTAAGGAGGATATAGCAGCTTGTGCTGGGGAATTCTCATGAATGTCTTTTCTCCTTGAATTTATTTCCAAGTTGCAGTGGTAACAGGATGAATATTACTTGTGCTTGTCAATTTATTTAATTGCATATTCCTAATGAAAAAAAAAGTTACACTCCATATCGCTCCCAATTATTTATTTTCATGTATTGCATCAGAGACAAGGATATCAAACTTGCTGTGCGCAGGGGTTTTATTATCTTAAGTTTCCTTCCAGCACATTGCAAGGATCATTTTCAGCTTAATAGCGCATTTAAATTCTTGACATGTCCCTGATTCACTGCCAGCATTTCAGGTCTCATAATTTATTTATGAGTTACTACGCTAGTGTCTGAGAATCATGCTCTGGATTGCAAAAAAGAATCCCACATGTTTATTCATCTTTGAGTATATAAAAAGACATGAGTTTGCTTTTTGATCAGTATTGTACCATTCTGAAAATGGTCATAAATTAGATTTGTATTTAGAGTCAATATAGTTTTCAGATTGTATGTTACAGAAAGAAAAAAGAAAGGAAGATCGTCAGGCCTGATATTGAAATGTATTTAAGCATTTAGAATCCAGTAAGGCACCTAGAGAGATTTTCAAAACATCTAAGCAAGTTAGGCCCTTAACACCCATTGAAATCATGTAAAGATGCCTAAATACCTTTGAAAATCTGGCCCTCAGAGAGAAAAAAAAAAAGCCCAAGCCAAAACAAACCAAAACTCCCTACATTAATGCAACATTACAGCTCAGAATTGGATGGCCCAAAAGTCAGGCTATGCAAAGCTATGGCTCTCAGCGCAAATATGGGGCCCAGTCCTCAGAAGCCGTCAAGGAGAGCAGAGCACAGTTGAGAGGTGTGTGCATAAGTGGCTTTAAACTTCCTTTGTGCTCTACTGATCAGACTGCTGGCAGTGTGCTATACTGCTGCTCCAGAGCAAGAAGGATCTCAGCCGTCAGGCTGCTTTAATTGATGCCAGCCTCCAAATCGCCCCTAGGGCCAATATGGCAACTGGAGACCACTGAAGCACAGAGAAGTCCTGACTATATCCCCCTTTCCACAGTCATGGTCTCTATGCTGCAAAAAAAATGACATCAGATGATCCAGCCTACACTGGGATGATCTTCCCAGAGCAGTGCTTGAAAACAGTTGAGGATCAGGGTTATAATTTGCTCCTTTGAGCGCGAATATGATTACACATGATGGTCTGTATTACACCCACGGAAACAGGAACTTCAAATGTCCTAACTTGGGTGCATTTATACGCTCAGCCTTATTGTTGCTGTACTGTACCTTTTTACAATGAATTTCCCTAATACTTTGCTCACACATTGATCCAATAGCACTTATCTGGAGCTGTGCACCTCAGAGCACTGAGTGGACAATCACACATCAGACATGCAGGGTGGACAGTTTGCTAATGCCTATCATTCGGATTTCAAACTGAATTTCTCTGGGCCTGATCCAAAGACCACTAATGCCACAAGAATGGTCCCAATTACTTCAATCTAAAGTACTTATCTGGCTCCTGTCACTGCAGTATCCATGTGCCTCACAGACTATAATGTATTTATCCTCAGAGTACCCCTGTGAGGTAGGAAGTATAGTTATCCTCACTTACAGATTGGGACCTGAGACACAGAGGGTATGTCTACACTGCAAAGTAAGCCAGTGTTGGAACTCAGGCTCAAGCCTAACCTCCCTTCCGTCTACACATAAATCATGCTAACCCAGCGTCCCAGGATTCCATGGAGTGGAGGATCCAAGCCCGAGTCAAGACAGGACTCGGGGTTCAAGCTCTATTGCTGTGCAGTGCAGACACAGCCCCACTGGACTCGTGCTCTGGAAGTCCACAAAAAGCATCCCACTATCCCACAGGCCGACTTTCTTTCTCCTCTAGACAGTCAAGTTTGGTGGAAATCAAGTTTTCCCATACTGCACCATGAACAAAGGGCTAGAGAGGCCACATTTTGGGAGGGCGTTAGGACGTTTGGGATATGGGCAGTTGCACTGAGGCCCACATAATGCAGAGTAGATGTTGCTGCCCCAGGTTGGGACCCAGAGTTCAACAATTCCTAACCGGAGGTTACAAAGGAGTGTAGATGCTCGAGTCCTAGGTTAAAAACTACCTCGAGTTCTAGTAACCCTGGGCTTACTTTGCAGTGTAGACATACCCTCAGGGGCTAAGGGACTTACCCAGCATCACAAAGAGAACCTGTGGCAGTGCAGGGAATTGATGTTAAAGCTCCCAGTTCCCAGGCTAGCACCCTAGCCCCTGAATCATTCTGCTGTGGGCTTTGAATAATGCCCTATGCACTTAGGGAGCTGGGATTTTTAAAAAGCAGCTTCATAGAGCATATGAACTTGAAATTTGCTGATAGGATGCCCAGCAGCAGCAACCATGTTGGGTTCCTTCTAATATCACGTGAATGCCTTAGGACTCCGTTCTCCAAGACGATCAAGCAAAGCTGTATAAGCAGCACAAAGTGAAGCAGATTGGAAAATACAGCTGTATGCCTCCCCTTTCTGTAAAGGCCCAGTGCCACAGTGTTTACTTACCCTTTGGGCTGAAATGCCGCATGCTTCTTTGAGCTCAGCGGTGATCGCTTTTGGTGCTGTGGAATTTACTGACATTTTATTTGCCTTGTTGGAGAATAGCTTTAATTCACCCCCAGAATAATTATTGTCTCTGCATTTGTCTAGTCTTGAGGACTGTCATACTTCACAGCGAAGCAGCCGGGCGCAAGTGCAGTTCTCTGACAGATATGACTCCGACACAGTGAGGACGCTACCAGAGTAACCTGGGAGCACAAGCACTGGAATAGGAAAAGGTAACTGAAGCCCAGCTTTGCACACTTAACTCAGCAAAATGTGTTTTAAATGTCATGTCAGTGCACAGCAAATAGCTGGTTACTATAGAATGTCCCACCCCAAGCCCTAGCCATCCAAGTGTTTTCTTGCCAGGAAAGCATTTGCAATACACAGGAATACTGTCTTGCCATGGAGGGGTTTACCTTTTGCACTGTAATAGGACAGAAAGAAACTGAGGGTGTTAATGCACTTAATGAAGTAGCTTTCACCAAAGAAATATAGAGTTCTGCTTTTCACCTTCCCCAGCACCCTTCCCAAACATCAATCCGCACCAACTGTATTTAAAAAGGTGAAAATGGAATGTATGTACCACAGCAGAGAGACAGTGCCAAGGGTCAAACAATAAACTTTTGCATTCACAAAAGCATTCTCCTTGCCTGCCCGTTCAGTATCACAGACTCCCCAGCACAAGAGCTTAGAGCAGTGGAGGGCCACCTGCGGCCTGCAGGCCACACGTGGCCTGGCAGGGTAATCTGCTGGTCGGCTGTGAGACAGTTTGTTTACATTGACCATCTGCAGGCATGGCCACCCGCAGCTCCCAGTGCCTTCGGTTCGCCATTCCTAGCCAATGGGAACTGCAGGAAGCCGCAGGGACGTGCTGTTGAGCCTGATCCACAGCCTGCCCTGGGACTGGTATCATTACAAGACTCACTTTATGATCCTGGCTGGGAGCCTGCTGCTGGCTGCAGTCAGTCCCCATGCTGGATTCGGGGGCCAGCAGCATTCAATCCCAGCTCACCAGGTCATTATGAAGCACAGTAGGCTCTGTGCTGGGCACAGTGCCCAGGACCTGGTCAAAGTCATCCTAAAATGGGCATGTTGCTGGCGAGTTGCCTTTGGTGCAATTTTTATCCTGGGTCTCCTGTATTTGCTTTTCAGCATCATAATTTGTTCCCCACACTGATCACCAGTCTGGAAAATCTGCAGAGCTGCCAGCTTTTTAGCTATCTGCTGGTATGCGTGGTCACTCCTTGTGATTTTGCTGAAGTCCACTGTTTTACTGGCCTCGCTCCACAGATTCACCAAAAACTGGCCATGCTCTTGTGAGCAGGAAGCAGATCTCTTTGCAAAAAGCTTCTTCTGATCCATCTCCATTGAGAACCCTGCAGACTCTCAGATAGTGTGTTTGCAAACCAGTGTTCAGCAGACAATGGGTTAACTCTGATCTGAGCTGCTGCCATTTGCAGGGGCGCTGGAACAATCTGTATAGTGGGGGTGCTGAGAGCCATTTAGCTAAACTGTAAACCCTGTATGTGATGGAAACTACTTCTTGCCGGGGGTGCAACAGCACCCCCAGCACTCCTAGTTCCAGCACCCATGTCCATTTGCAAAGGGAGGCGTGGCATCCATTTGCAACAGACTGCACCACAGATTGTTGGCATAGAGAGAACGAAGAAAGTTGCCCCCAGGAACTCTGGGATGCATCCAGAAGACTTCTGGGACCTGAGTGAAGCCAAGGCTGTGTGCATGCAGGAAAGCAATAGGGTTCTGACCCTAGGTCCCAGCTTAACATGGGCTCAGACCCTCCAGCCCTGCAGGGTCCTTGGAACCTAGGTCCGAGCCCTAGGTTAACGCAATTGATGTGTCGATGCAAGAGGGGATAGGCTTGATCCCTGGCTTACATCGCTGCGTAGACGTACCCACAGAGATACTGGTGAGAAGCAAATGGGAGGAACAAGCTGGCAAAGAGGAGGGGGCGAGGACGATGTGAAATGAAAGAAGAACAGATAAGTAGTTAGAGAGGCAGAGTTAAGTAAGACTTGGCAGGTTAAGCAGAACAAGAAGCTTGAATTTGATGAAATGGAGAAGAGATGGCCAGTGGAGGGAGTCAGGTCTTGATTCAGCAAAACATAAGCATTTTAGTTTTATTCAGACTGTGGTTGTGCATAGACACCCCAGTCCAGTACTATTGTACTAGGTGCAGTGCAGACGTAACAACTGTAACAAAAAGATGGTCCCTCTCCCAAAGAGCTCACAATCTCAGTATAAGACCAGAGACAGCAGGTGGTTATAGACCGGGGAGAGCACAAGGGAACCACCAAATTCTATGGCTTAGTAGGAGAAGAGCTGGCACAGCACACTATGGTCATGGCTGCCTATGCCCTGAATGCAGCTGGACTTATGACCTAGCAAAGTGCATAAATGCATTGCTGAACTGGGCCTTCAAAAAGAGAAGCAACATGATCGGCATGGCAAGCAAGGAAGATGGTGTTAGCAGCTGCAGTTTGTATGCACTGGATGTTGAGAAAAACAGAGACCAGATTCCCCCATACGCTATGATCAGCACACCTTGGATCTGAACATTTTGATAGTACGGTAGCTGTTGAACTCGACACTAGAAGCATTTGTAGCTAAATATTCCAGGAAGACTGGGGAGCTTAGTTTACTTACAAATTCAATAGGCTGATAAGGTAGATGTGTCCTGTTATTATTTTCAATGTACCACTTAATAGAAACATAAATATTCATTCCGGACCATAAGCTCTTCAGGACAGCGGCTGGGTCTTCCTTTGTAGCATGCAGCAACAAGTCTATTTTGAGTGCAACAACAATATAATTCAATAGCGTTAGGCAACAGGATTGTTTTTATCTAGCGTCTCAGTTTATTCCTGCCGCCGTGTAAATTCTATGAACATCAGCTGGACTTGTCCTGGTTGCTTTTGCACTGATTTTGAAATTTGCAATGACATGGGAAGGCACGCAATTTGAAAGTGGCAGTGCACCATGTCCCTCCACAGCAATTATGTTTTTAAAAGGGAGCTGCAGTCCTGCTTCAGAGGGAAACAAATAAAAGAATCTGATATGCCCAAAGCTCAGATGCTTGGGCTGTGTTGAGATAATGAACCAGAGGGGAAGAAAATCTGTTCTTGAATGCTCAACAGCCATAAAGCAGGTGTGATGCCAGTATAATTCTACAAAACAAACCAGGGCATATTGTGATAGGATAGCAAATTAATTAAAAGCTCTTTAAATACCACAAAACTGCACAGAGACTACATGTTAGAATCTGTTTCTTTTGAAAACATAAAATACCTCTATTGAGACTAGCTCACATTCCCTTGCCAAGATTATTAGTGCCTTTTCTGTCACTTTTAGATTCGTTCTGCATGTGAATGTTATAATAGGAGACAAGTACAGGTCTGGAACTTTTCTAAGGGCCTGATTCTGCTCCCACTGACTTCAGTGGGAGTACAATCAGACATGAAGACAATTAATATTTTCCCAGTGGACTCTGATATACTGAACTGGATCCCTGAAGCTATGTGATAAGATGGCAATGTTGGTATGGTGGGTCCTGCACTTTTCTTGGCAGGGGGCTAAAATGCCACCCCTTGCCCCTGCTCTTGGGGCACCAAGGGCCCCACTAGTGGCCCGGGAAGGTGGTAGAGGAGGGAAGCAGGGGAGAGGTCTGGGCTTGCTCCTCACTCTGAGCCTTAACCCCTATGGGTTAGTTACCTTCTTCCCCCTTGGATGGAGTTATCCTCAGTCCTTAGATGCTGGGGGAGGGAGTCTCCCTTACTTCAGTCATCTGGTCTTTCAAGTCTCACAACACACTTCCAAGCTCCAATCCTCTCTCCTTCCTCGCACATCCTGTCTGCCTGAAGGTTTCATTAGATTCCTTCCAGGGCCTTCATTGACTACAGGTGCTCCAATTAACCTGTAGTAACCCTCCCTAGTCTACAGGGAGCCACACCTTAATTAGCCTAGGGTTTACATATCTCCCCTCCACCACTCTCCCACTGCTCCCTGACCTCCTATATCACAGGTATTAGCGTGTTATTTAAATAATAGTCTGCATACCACAAATAAAAGTTACCATCCCAAAACAAGGGGATGGTAGAAGATCAGGAAAGCCTTTGGTGAAAGTTTGAGTAGCTTGCTAAGGTGAAAGAATGTAGCAGGCTGGTGCAGTTCTTACTGTTAATGAAGGATTGTTATGCCCATGACAGTGTCAACCATTTGTGAATTAGTATTCATTTTATCACTGTGCATTTCATCTCTTTATTCACTTTCTAAAATATTCATACATAGAAAAGAATCTGCCTTTCATTCTTTTTTCTTAAATGCCATCCTAGTGAGCCAGATTTTAGATACTGCAAATACATGTAAGCAGTCACAGTTTTTAAAACACATTAACAGCATAGGACCAGATCTTCAGCTGGTGTAAGCTGGATTCAATGGAGCTTATAGTCACCAAGGATCAGGCCCACAGAGTTTTATAATGTTTGTACTATAGACTGATTGGAGTCAAAGAAAATCTCTAACAAGTTTGCTTGAGTTATTTGAGCATGTTGCTGAATTTACAGACAAGAGTGAGACAGTGCCTATAATTCTTCTGCTAAGGGCAAATCACCGTAAACTGTGGATTCAAGAAAGCTTTACTACCTACAACAGTTCATTTTAATTACCATGTCACAAAACATGGTACACTGAATGTACTGTTCTGAGGAAGGTAGTGGAGGAGAGGGGAGATTGGCACAACCAAGAGAAGGAAATCATTCAGGTGGAAAATGAGTAATTGCAGAGCTCCCACACAATCTCCCAAGATTTACTGGGGAAGTTCAAAGAGATTTACCATAAATACACTGTGTACAATCAGCTCAAGGGAGAGGAGTCACTACATACAGCATTGAGGGCAAGATTGTTCAAACTAGCTGGGCTGTGCTAAGGAGATGGAGACAGGTAAACACATTTCACTCCTTCTGTTCTTCTACCCTAAACACATTTTGAACCTTCTACCACTTCCTGACGTCCCTCTTTTCCTCTAGATCTGGATCTTTTTCTCCCCATTCCATCCATCCTTCCCTCTTCCTCTCCATTTCCTCTTCCTTGTAATCTTTCCCTCCTATTCTTCCACTTTTGCCCCTTATCTACCACAGCACTTCCTCCCAGAAAACAAACCTACCCAAAACTCTCTCGGGATCAAATTCCTTCCATGCTCTGCCCACCTTCTTTCTGCCACCAGTTCACCTCCTTTGTGCCGTACACCTTGTGTTTGTTCCTTCTCTGACCTCTCTCCAGATAACAAGCTTCACCCCCTGGTGGCTCCCAGCCCAGTAGAACTGGGTGTACGAAACCTCATCATGTGATTGAGGGGTCAGGAAGGGTTTCCAGGAGCAGGGGGTTACATGAGGGGGACTCACTACTCTGTCCAATGGTTCCAAACCACCTCTCCTCCTCAGCATTAGAGGGTCACTGGGAGTCTTTCCAGTTACTTCAATGGGCTTTGGATCAGCTCTTAATAATAAAGAAAGAGAAATGAAAAGGTACAGACAAGACAGGCAGAGCTGGTTCAAGCTCCAAATTCCTATTCTATGATAAATTTTGGAATTTGTTTTCATTCTGATTCAGAACAAAAATATTTTTGAAATTTCTCCTGGAATTGAATTTACAAAAAAAAAATCAATTTTGGAATTTCAAAATGTTGTTTTGAATTTTATTATTTGAATGTTTATATTCTTTTTATTATTTTATGATACATCAGCAGCAGTAGTACATACAATTTATTATTATTATTTTTTAAACTATTAAGGGCAGTTGCTGCTACACTTTGATCTAGAAACAGATAAGATGTTTCATTCAGTACTAAGTAGCAACCATCTCTAATTTTTTAAAATAAATAAAATAGCATATTTCAGCTGTTATATTATGCCTTATTAAGACATCTCAGCAGTACGTTATGTACTACTACTGACATGTTATGAAATAATGTAAAATAACACACACAATAAACATAAAAATAAATAAAATTAAAAATGAAATTTCAAAACTTTCCAAAACAAAATTTCTGACAACATTCTTTCAAATTCCATCCCCCCAGGAACTTTAGTCAAAATCTACCATTTTTCAGAACATTTCAATTTAAATGAAAATAGCATTTTTTGGTCAGGAAAAGAAATGGAGAACAGTTTACAGACCAGAACTGAAAATAGATGGTGAGCTGATTCTAGTTTAATAATAAGTAATAATAATAATAATAATTAATGAGAAGTACATACTGTTCTGTTAGTATAAACAGTAGCTCTGATTTCCCCTCAGCATTTGATCCCTCTGAAGAAGAATCTTAAAGTCAATTCACTTTTGCTCCCTACCCACCTCTCTGTAGATTGTCTTACCTCCTTGCTCTGTCTCTCCAGTCAGTTCTTTCCGTAACCAGTACTGATGCATGCTCATAGCTAATGCTCACTTTCCTGCTTATATCTGGCCCAATGGTGGGAAGAAAGAGACAACATCCGAGAGGCAGATCACGAGATAGAAGGGGGATTAAAGAGGGATTCTAGCATGGAGGAGGTGAGCTTATGTACAGGGGATCAGAGAGCTTCTAATAGATGAAAACCCCAATGGCCACAATGCAATTACTGTGCATCACCTTTGCAATGAGGGTTATCTATATATGACTGAAAGACAGCACAACTTCAAAATGTGATAATGAAACTGGTGACACACAGAAAGAGCCAGAGTTGTGCCAGCTTTACAAATCACATGTCTTGTGTTGGAGGACATTTAGAGACAATGATCTGATAGGTCTTTACATTTTGACTGTGATCCCATATGATAGAACAGAACAAATACATGCAAGTTGATTTAGAGAGAGAGAGATTTTAGTGTAGTCAAACTGTGTCCTGAGACCAGTGAACAAATATAAGCAAACATTGATACTGCAGGAGGAACAACCTGCAGTGCAGACCATGGCAAAGATTTGTGAGCAATAAATCAATAATTGGGACAGCCTGACATAATCAGATTGTGTTCTGCAATGTTCAGAAGCGATTTGAAGAGTTTTGACCTACCCATATGCAGTACTTTCAATGCCCAGTGCGTGTAAGCATTACAGTCATCTTCCCCAGCTTCTTTAACAAAAACATTACCTTGTTCACACCATCTGCCATGGCTTGCAAAGTTAGCTCTCTAGGTCCATCCACAGTCTTTCCGTTATCAGTTGGCCCCCAGCTGGCACTATATATATCTATGACTTGGGGCATGTGACTGATAGAGGAAGCCTCAATAATATCTGTCATAAAAGGCTGGTCCAGCATTCGGATACCTGTCAATGTAATCAACAGAAACATGAATTATGAATTGCCAAAGACAGGGTCTCGGCTCAGGGTCTGATTTATACCTGCTGTTTCAGGCATTATAGCTCACTGGTTATTTCAGTCCCACGATAATTTTGTATTAAAAGTGCAGATTCCAGTCTGTACAACAGAGCGTTATCGTCAAAACATACAGTTCTAGCAACGAAGTGGGGGCACAGAAAGGAGCAAGTGGTTTATTACTGGTTCTACCATTGAACTTTGCAATTCTACAGCTCCTTTCATCCAAGTGTTTCCAAACACATGAAGAAACAAACTTCACACGCTCTGTAAGGAAAGAGTCATTACACATGTTTTACAGATGGGGAAGCTGAGACAGAAATTATGTGATCTGACCAAGATCACACAGAAAGTCAGTGGAAAAATTAAGGACTAGAGGACAAATCTCTGACACAGTACTCTACCCTAACCACTAAATCACATTCACTCACATGTTATATACTTCATTCATCTCCCAACAGGTTTTCCCTTCTCTTTCTCCACAATATGGGATGGTGTTTATGATCAGAAAGAAGAGGGAAACCCACTAATGTCTTATATGGAAATAATGACACCTGCACATTTGTATGCATGTGCAGTAGGGAAACATGGCTATTGTTCTGAAAAAGTTTTTTGGATAACTTCCAGTATCGGCTGATTTAATTTTGTCTCTGAATTCCAGCTCCAATCAAGCCAAAGAGTATGATGATTGGGGCAACACAAGCCTTTTCTGGGACAACACTAAATCATGATTCATTACAAACCCAAACACAGGCCAGGCTGAGGGTTAGAGACCTTTCATTGAGTCTTGCCTGAGACTAGAGTAACCTGGAATGGCTTAAAGTAAACTCATTCCATGTATGGCTTTGGGAGGGAACTCAGTAGTTTTCAATGTTTTAAACTAGGAATGGACTGGAACAACAACAAACAACAACATACAGCTGGGTGGGAAACAAATTTCCTATCCCTCAAAATATTCTGAACAGGGCAGAAAAGTTGAAATCTTAAAAACCTGGAGAAAAAATGGTTGAGGTCAATCAAAACTTTTTATTTCCATAATTTTGAAATGTTTCATTTTGATTTTGACCAGTTTTTATTTTTTTTAAATATAATGAGCTTCATTTTTTAAACAAATAGTTGTTTTGAATTGGAAAACTGGAATCTTTCATGTTTTAAATGCTGACATGACCATTTTGACAATTTGAAAACTTATTTCCTCAAAAATGTTTCAAGTTGAACAATTTTGTTTTCAACAAATCGTCATTTTCTGAAACTCAGGGTGTGAGATCCCGCATAAACTCAAAGAAACAAAGGCTGGCATGAATGTCTATGACTTGAAACTGCTGAATTTCACAGACGATGACAAGAGCGTACCCAAACAGAGCTAAAATGTGAGCCAAATCATCAGATTTGACTTCAATACAGAAAAGTGGGATCAAAGGTGAAA
This sequence comes from Lepidochelys kempii, assembly GCF_965140285.1. Lineage (NCBI taxonomy): Eukaryota > Metazoa > Chordata > Testudines > Cheloniidae > Lepidochelys > Lepidochelys kempii. Next base: position 192,600,796 of record NC_136382.1, on the reverse strand, counting down.
AAGTTAGGGGCCAGAGCCCCAGCTGGCTGTGACATCCTACGCCACTTTACACCTGTTGAGGATGGGACCCAGAGACATGTCATAAACATAGCAGCTTCCTCCAGAGGTTTGATGGATTTACTGATTTCCACTGGCCCCTTGGTGGTGCTACAGACCTCAGTAATAATCCAGAGCTTTTCTCAGTTTAGAAACATGGGATGTTGTTTGCCTTAAAATAAATGTACCTCAAAATGGAATTTGGTTAGGAAATTGACAAGTATGGTAACTTGTTACAGCTTCTGTAGGACATCAGTACAGCCCAAGGGCTTTGCTGTGTAGCTTCTAAATAACTGGCTTAAGGTTACAGAGTTGCATTAATAGTAGAGATAGCCCTGAACCAAACCCCCAGAACCGAATGCATGCAAATGTGGGTGTTCAATATCAGAATATAAATACTGTGTTTTGTGCCCTTCTCTGATCAATGTGTGTAATTACTGAACAATGGTGACATGCATTAGGTCCCTTCTCAATGCAATGCTACATATAAATTTGAACTTCATGTCTCACTGACTGCCTCAACTAAAACAAAAACACCACTCCTTCCCTTCATATTTTGAAGAGAAGGTCTAGCATTGCAGTGGAGAGAGGCTAGAACAACCTGCAGTCATGAAGACCTGTACACTTTAATAAGTAACTGGCCGAAAGGAAGCAGGAAGTAACAGATATCTCATAAGAAACCCTGTTCTTACAAGATTTTCAACTCAATTCATGCACATCCAAGAAGTCTGGCTGCTATTGTGTATTTTCCCATGCATATGCACACATCTGCATCCATACCATAGCCACCCCCACCCCTTTCTGGGGTGCATATCTAGACCAGACTCATCATCCAAACCCTTTAAAGTTCATTCATTGCAAGTAAAGTGTCAGAAGTTGAAATAGCACTTTGTACATGCTCGTTGATTTTTGGTTTTTGAGGGTAGGTTTCCTGAACAAATACCATTTCAATTAGTTTTGTTGATCATGATTTGTAGTGATAATTTGCTTAGCATAGGAACACAGGAACTGCCAGACTGGGTTCAGGTCAGTGGTCCATCTAGGGCCACAGTGGGATAACACCCTCTATAGTGTGAGATTTCTAAAGCACATTAATGTGGTGTGCATTAATTGGTCTGTGTAGACTCTGCGGCTGTACACTAAAGATTCCCTAGAGCTCTTTAATGTGGTCCTGTTTCAAACAGCACTACATGAAAGTGAACCAGCAGGGTATACACAGACCAATGAATACATAATATGTTAGAGCACTTTAGAAATCACACCCCCAGAGAGTGCATTACCCCACCATGTAGACAAGCACCAAGTCCTGTATGTTGTCACCAAGAGTGACTGATGACCATTGCTTCACAAATCCTTGCAAAAAAAAATCCTACATTAGACAACTATGGGATGGCTTGCCCACAGAAAGTTCCTTTTTAAGTCTCACTAGTCAGAAGTGATTAAAACACTTCCTGAAACATGAGTGTTTATATCCTTTCCATAACTCCTGGCTTTTTATTTGTTGGAAGGGTTTTTTTTGTTCATTTGTTTGCTTTTATTTTTTACTGTTATAAGCCTAGTCATGGCTTATTTAGTAAAGCGCAAAGTAGAAAGTCTGTGATCTAGGTATAACTTTGGTCTAGGATGGTCTAGGTTTACTTAATCCTGCCTCAGTGCTGGGGGGATGAACTACATGTCCTCTTGAAGTTCCTTCCAGCCCTAAAATTCGATGATTTCTATGATTTTCCTTGGGTTTTCAGTCAGGATAGAGTTTTGTACCATTTTGAGTGACAGATAAAAAACGATACTCCTTGTGAGAGTGCGACTTGGGGCCAATTATAAAATGATATAACTGTCTTAGCTTAATTGCCTAGTAGAAATTGCTTTGCCATTGCATCACGGAGATTTTGCATCTGGGCACGTGCCCAATTTGGGAAGCTTATTATTTTATGGATCTGGATGTGGTGATCATTCAGATATAACAGCAAAAAGGGAGGCCAGCCAAACGGTCAGAACAGAAATCACTGTGCATGTACTCCAGGAGCCAAACTGTCAACCGGGGTCAACAACCATCAACATTAGCTACACTGATTTATACCAGCGGAGTATCTGGCCCCATGCAAACCTAGAATAAGTTCAGGGTAATGGAGTGGATTTTGCTTTTACTGAGATGCACAACTGATAGGAAAAAAATCTGAGGCAGCTCATTGGGGATTGGTCCTGCTTTGAGCAGGGGGTTGGACTAGATGATCTCCTGAGGTCCCTTCCAACCCTGATATTCTATGATTCTATGATCTCTGCATCATATTAAGTACAACTACCAGTATATTTCTTCGGTTGCACATTTAGATTTGATTCAGATAAGACCTACAACAGTACACAAAAGCAGAAATAAGTTAGCTCATATTGAAATCAGTATGAAAACAGGACTTGAAATGAGAATGAGCAGAAGGAATGCCATTCCCCTTGTAAAATAATTACTGGTATATATATTAACAATATAGGAGAGTGGAAAAAGAGAAGGGGAGATGCCCCTTGTTAAATGTTTAGCACTTAAAACTTCTGTGACAGAAGTACAAAGTCTGGACCAAATCCTGCAGTCCTTACCTGGGCAAAGCTCCCGTGATCTACAGTGGGAGCCTTACCCAAAGGAAAATCTGAGCGAGGAGAACAGGATTGGGGTTTTTCACTGTATTGGTATCATACCTGCCACCTTCGAGTTGTATGCCACGCCAACTCCACAGATGTTATTGTTTGCTGCAGCTGACACTTCCCCTGCACACCTGGTTCCATGACTGCAAAGATGAATAGAGAGAGACCATGTAAACCACTGCACCTGATCAACATTATTACCCAGTTTGCACATATAGTATCACACACCATTAGGAGCATGCTGGATCAGGCCATTGGTTAATCAAGATTGGTAGCTTGCTTCTTGTCCCAGTTAACACCAGATGCTCCAGAAGAAAGCAAAACTCCATTGCGGCACTTAGCAAACTGCACAGTGCTGTATGTGAAGAAACCAGTTTACCCTCTAAAGCCTGACGGATGTTTATTCTAATATAAACCTGCATAATTATGCTCAATTTAGTTGTAAAGTTGTTCAGCCCTTTTTAGAATCCAGTTTTTCAAGCAGGCTCTATCTTGGTGGACAGTAAAAATAGCACTGGAAAGAGTAGTCTAATGATAATACTAATACTTAGCACGTCAACAGCGTATAATAATAGTACTTAGCACATTTATTATTTATTTTGCATGTTATGGTAACACCTAAAGGCCCTCCACGGATCAGGGCCCCATTGTGCTAAGCGCTGTACAAACACAAAGCAAACTGACTGCCCCTGCCCTGAAGAGCTCACAATCTAAAGAGGCAGCAGATGGATGCAACACACAGACGGGGGAGCACAGGAAAATAATGTGACAATGCGGGTCAGCATGTGAAGCAGCAGTCACGACACACCAGCTGCAAAAGCACTGCCAACTTAAGCAGGGTGCTGTATGTGTCTCATCCTCCTTTAGCGGGTAGTCCACAGAGAAGATACCAGCCACTACTGCCGCTAGCTAATAAAGTGATTTCTTTACACTCATGTAGGACAGGTCTGTGCTTTGGCACAGAAGGTCCCAGGTTCAAAATCATCCCATTGTGCTTCATTCATATTTTTCATCTTCAAAGTGTTTTCAAATCATTAACAAATTAATGCTGAAAATACGTACCGAGTGTGACAAAGTTCCTGTGCTACCTTGGTGGGTCTTAGGCTTATTGGCGGATTTGCTCACCTTGGAGCTTCACGGCAGCCCTCAGCTTGGCCGTTTTTCTGAACCCACAGTCCAGGTCGACTCCTCCTGTGTCTGACCAGATTTGGGGGGAACCCAGGCCCACCCTCTACTCCGGGTTCCAGCCCAGGGCCCTGTGGAATGCAGCTGTCTAGAGTGCCTCCTGGAACAGCTGTGCGACAGCTACAACTCCCTGGGCTACTTCCCCATGGCCTCCTCCCAACACCTTCTTTAGCCTCACCACAGGACCTTCCTCCTGGTGTCTGATAATGTGTGTACACCTCAGTCCTTCAACAGTCCGCGTTCTCACTCTCAGCTCCTAGTGCCTCTTGCTCCCAGCTCCTCACACGCATACCACAAACTGAAGTGAGCTCCTTTTTAAAACCCAGGTGCCCTGATTAGCCTGCCTTAATTGACTTTAGCAGCCTCTTGATTGGCTGCAGGTGTTCTAATCAGCCTTTCTTAATTGTCTCCAGAACGTTCCTGATTGTTCTGGAACCTTACCTGTTACCTTACCCAGGCAAAAGGGACCTACTTAGCCTGGGGCTAATATATCTGCTTTCTATTACTCTCCTATAGCCGTCTGGACCGACCCTGTCACGCAAGTTAGGCTTGTAGGCCTAATGGGGGGAGGGAGGGACGGCGTCTGGTTTTTCTCTCCAATAAAATAAATATATATTTTGAGTGATTTTTTTTAAGTTTACCATGTTTTAGCAGATGGGATATTTTCTACATCTAAATTATATTACCCTCTATGCATGTATATTGTGGTTATCTCTATAGTATCCTTGTGGCTCACAACATTAGTGTTACCATATTATAAAGGCCACATACACTCATATGCTCTATACCCTGAGGCAGCTGGATTATTTTGTTTTATTTCTTTTTTAAAATTCAGCCTCTATCTTCTTTCCCTCTCCCTCAAAGTGCAGGTTGAAAAGGCTGGTACAACAGAGGTGTGAGAAATCTTGGGATCATGTATTCTTCTTCCTGTAATATTTCCTAGCTTATTTGTTTAGAGATACATCTATTGTAGGAAAATGACTGGTTTCCAAATATCCCACCACCATGAAAATCTTACGCCTGTTTCAGGACCCTTTTCTGAAGGCTCTTTGGGCAGGGAAAAGATTGAAATACGTTTCTTGTACATCTGCTGGATAAACTTCTGTCACTAACTCAGAAGGTTTTCCTTGACTATCCTTGTTAAAATAACTGAAAAGGCTACAGCGTGGCTGGGCATTCGTTATCTAGTCACTTGTAGGATATAGGGTGTGACACTGCTCCCAGACTGTACCCTGGGGAGTGACAACCCATCACACGGGGAAGCTGCGATGTTCAAAAACTTTCTAAAAATGCCAGGTCATACCCAACCCCAGATTTCTCCCCTGGCTGAAGGAAGCTCTACAGACTCCCACCCCCACCCCCGCGCTTCCTGCACCCATCACTGCTCAGCTGCAGGGGGAGGGATCACTGTACAGGGAGCTGCTCTCCCATCCGTCCAACCCCCATGCATCCATACCCAGACCCTCCTGATGACCCCACTCCCACTGCACCTGGATCACCCCAACGAGCCACCCACACCCAGATCCCAACCCTACCGAGCCCCAACCAGCTGCACCTGGATCTCAACTCCACTGATCCGCACTCCCCCAGCATCTGGACCCTCCTCACTGAGCCCTCCCACTCAGACCCCCATGCTGAGCCCCAACCACCTTCACCTGGACCCCCCTGCAGAGTCCCATTGCACCCAGAACCCCCCAACAAGCCCCTCTGCATCCAGATTCCCCCTGCGCCCAGATCCCACACTGAGCCATCTGCACCCAGATTGCCCCACACTATAGCCCTCTCAACCCACACCTGGATTCCCCCCACACTAAGCCCCTCCAGCCCCTCCATACTTGGATCCTGCCCTGCTGAGCCTGCCTGCCCACACCTGGTGCACCTGGCACGGAGGGCCAGAGCTCTGTGGTGTTTCTGGGGCAGGCCCAGTCCTTGCGCAGTGTCAGGTTTGGGTGCAGCCTCACCGCTGAGTCTGTGTCTTGGGATGGGGGAGCTGCACAGTGATCTCTCACCTCTGAGCAGTCAGTGACCTGTGCTCTCCAATGCCATGCTGGAGCCTCCACATTTATTTGACAAATAAAAATTGCAAAATTTTGCAGAATTTTAAAATATTGTGTACAAAAAATTAATTTTGGGGGCAGAATTTTTAATTTTTTGGAGCAGAATGCCCTCAGGAGTAGTCAATGCAACAGAAAAAGCTGCTGTATCTGTTTATACAAATACCCAATCATCCATTATGTTGTTCTCATTATATTGACTGAAAACTATGAGAGGGAAAAGTGCAGGTATGGCCTTTAATAAATAGAGGTGAAGGGTAATTGTAACTGTCAAGGTTCCTTCCCCACTCTGAACTCTAGGGTACAGATGTGGGGACCTGCATGAAAGACCCCCTAAGCATATTCTTACCAGCTTAGGTTAAAAACTTCCCCAAGGTACAAACTTGCCTACGCTGCCACCACCAAGCGTCTTACACAAAGACTAGGGAAAGAGCCCACTTGGAGACGTCTTCCCACAAAATATCCCCCACAAGCCCTACACCCCCTTTCCTGGGGAAGGCTTGATAAAAATCCTCACCGATTTGTACAGGTGAACACAGACCCAAACCCTTGGATTTTAAGAACAATGGAAAAACAATCAGGTTCTTAAAAGAAGAATTTTAATTAAAGAAAAGGTAAAAGAATCACCTCTGTAAAATCAGGAAGGTAAATACCTTACAGGGTAATCAGAGTCAAAACATAGAGAATCCCTCTAGGCAAAACCTTAAGTTACAAAAAGAAACAAATACAGGAATATACATTCCATCCAGCACAGCTATTTTACCAGCCATTAAACAAAAGAAATCTAACACGTTTCTAACTAGATTACTTACTAACTTTTTACAGGAGTTCTGAGCTGCATTCCTGATCTGTTCCCAGCAAAAGCATCACACAGACAGACAGACCCTTTGTTTCGCCCCCCTCCAGCTTTGAAAGTATCTTGTCTCCTCATTGGTCATTTTGATCAGGTGCCAGTGAGGTTATCTTAGCTTCTTAACCCTTTACTGGTGAAAGCGTTTTGCCTCTGACCAGGAGGGATTTTATAGCACTGTGGACAGAAAGGTGGTTACCCTTCCCTTTATATTTATGACACGCCCCCCCCAAATCACAGATAGGGTGAAACACTGGCTGTGATTTCTTCCTGGAGCTCTAGGAGAAAACAGAGTTAATAAGACATATGCACCTCTAAATATACTACCAAGTGTATAAAGAACAACAATATTTTCCACATCTCAAGGACGATTTTAACCAGTTGATTCTGGGAAACTTTCACGGGAGAGTGCATCAGTCACTTTGTTAGAAGCTCCTGAGATGTGTTGGATGTCGAAATCAAAATCTCGGAGAGCTAAACTCCACCAAATAAGTTTTTTGTTATTTCCCATGGTGGTATGAAGCCACTGTAGCGCAGCATGGTCGGTTTGCAGGTGGAAACGTCGTCCCCAAACGTATTGGTGTAGCTTTTCCAGAGCATAGACAATGGCGTAACATTCTTTTTCACTGACTGACCAATGGCTTTCCCCCTCAGACAGCTTCTTGCTGAGAAACATGACATGATGGAACTCTTGATTTGGTCCTTCCTGCATTAAGACTGCTCCTATACCATGCTTGGACGTATCTGTGGTTACTAGGAACTGTTTGTCAAAGTCTGGGGCCCTTAGTACAGGGTCAGACATGAGTGTCGCTTTGAGCTGGTTAAAGGCCTTCTGACACTTTCCGGTCCACTGAACGGCATTTGGCTGTTTCTTTTTGGTAGGTCTGTCAGTGGGGTGGCGATTTGGCTGTATTGCTGTACAAATTGCCTGTAATATCCAGCCAAGCCTAAGAAGGATTGAACCTGTTTCTTTGACTTTGGGACATGCCACTTTTGGATAGCATCCACTTTGGCCTGTAGGGGGTTGATAGTTCCTTGACCCACCTGGTGTCCAAGGTAAGTCACTCTGTTTAGGCCTATTTGACACTTCTTAGCCTTAACAGTTAGTCCTGCCTCCCTTATGCGCTCAAAGACGTTTTGTAGATGTTCCAGGTGTTCTGCCCAGGAATCCGAAAATATGGCCACATCGTCAAGGTAGGTGACTGCATATTCTCCTAATCCCACTAGGAGACATCTACTAGTCTTTGGAAGGTGGCGGATGCATTCTGCAGCCCAAAAGGGAGCATATTTAATTCATACAGCCCGACATGTGTGGTGAAGGCTGACCTTTCCTTGGCGGATTCATCTAGCGGTACCTGCCAGTACCCCTTGGTTAAGTCCAAGGTAGAGATGAACTGGGCCTGTCCCAGTTTCTCCAATAGTTCATCTTTGCATGGCATTGCATAGTTGTCGGGTGAGTTACAGCATTTATCTTACGGTAGTCCACGCAAAAACATATCTCCCATCTGGTTTGGGAACTAGAACCACTGGAGATGCCCATGCACTGCCAGAGGGGCAGATTACACCCATCTGTAGCATACCCTGCATCTCCCGTTCTATAGCAGTTATAGCTTGAGGAGACACCCGATAAGGTTGGACTTTAATTGGGTGAGCATTACCTGTGTCAATGGAGTGGTATGCCAGTTCAGTAAGTCCTGGGGTGGCTGAGAATATTGGCGCGTAGCTAGTGCACAGCTCCTTGAGCTGCTGTCGCTGCATACGCCCAAGGGTCATGGAGAGGCTCACCTCTTCCATGCCACCATCAGTTTTCCCTTCGTAGTAGACACCTTCAGGCCACTCAGCGTTGTCTCCTCCCTGGGCTGTAAACTGACAAACTTTTAATTCTCTGGAATAAAAGGGCTTTAGAGAATTAATATGGTACACCTTAGGCTTTTGGTTGGAGGTGGGGAATGCTATGAGATAATTAACAGCTCCCAGGCACTCTTGGACCGTGAATGGCCCTTCCCACAGTGCTTCCATTTTATGGGCCTGGAGCGCCTTTAAGACCATGACCTGGTCCCCTACTTTGAAGGAACGGTCTCTGGCATGTTTATCATACCAGGCTTTTTGCTCTCTTTGAGCATCCTGTAGGTTTTCTTTAGCAAGGGCTAAAGAGGTTCGGAGGGTGTTTTGTAGGTTGGTTACAGAGTCCAGAATGTTAGTTCCTGGAGAAGGTGTAAACCCCTCCCACTGCTGCTTCACCAACTGTAATGGCCCCTTAACCTTGCAGCCATGTACAAGTTCAAATGGTGAAAACCCTAAACTGGGATGTGGTACAGCTCTGCAGGCAAAGAGCAACTGCTGCAACACTAGGTCCCAATCATTGGAGTGCTCATTTACGAATTTACGTATCATGGCCCCCAAAGTTCCATTAAACTTCTCCACCAGGCCATTTGTTTGATGATGGTAAGAGGTGGAAACTAAGTGATTCACCCCATGAGCTTCCCAAAGGATTTCCATAGTTCTTGCCAGGAAATTAGTTCCTGCATCGGGGAGGATGTCAGAGGGCCAACCTACCCTGGCAAAAATGTCTGTTAGTGCCTGGCACACACTTTTAGCCCTGGTGTTGCTTAGAGCTACTGCTTCCGGCCATCGGGTGGCAAAATCTATGAAAGTCAGTATGAATTGCTTTCCTCTGAGTGTCTTTTTTGGAAAAGGACCCAGAATATCCACAGCTACTCGCTGAAATGGAACCTCAATGACGGGGAGTGGCTGGAGAGGGGCTTTGACCTGGTCTTGGGGTTTTCCCACTCTTTGGCACACCTCACAAGACCGGACATAGGTAGAAACATCCTTGCCCATTCCCTCCCAGTGGAACGACTTTCCCAAAAGGTCTTTGGTTCTGTTCACCCCAGCATGGCCACTAGGATGATTGTGAGCTAAGCTTAATAGCTTTACCCGGTACTTAGTTGGAACTACCAACTGTCTCTGAGGATGCCAGTCTTCCTGGTGTCCACCAGAAAGAGTTTCCTTGTATAAAAGTCCTCTTTCTACAACAAACCTGGATCGACTAGAAGAGCTGAGAGGTGGTGGATTGCTCCGTGCCGCCGTCCAAGCTCTCTGGAGGCTTTTATATGCTTCATGTTCGGTCTGGAACTGTTCCCTTGATGCTGGAGACATCAGTTCCTTACTGGATTGTGGACCTAGGCTTGGTCCCTCTGGAAGTGATGCAGGTGATGGGGCTGTTTCCGTTGATGGTGAACCGCTCTCTGCTGGTGCACTATGTTGGGGTTCAGGCTCTGGCTGAGCCTCTTGTGTAGGGTTATCTGCTGCTGCTGGTGTAGGTTCGGTGGGGCCCTCTGGTGTTGGGGTTGCAAACACTGGATTCAGTGCTGGCACTGGTTCTGGTGCTGGTTGTTCCGCCGGTTCCGGTTCTGGGACTGGCTCTGTCTGGGTCTCTGGGACTGGATCCACTGCTGCTGCTGCTGACGTTGGCATGGGGTCCGGTTCCATCACCTCTGACCGGGTCCTGGTAGAAGTTTCCAGAATAGAGCTAGGTGTGACAGCTTGCTTAGCCTGGCTGCGGGTGACCATTCCCACCCTCTTCGCCCGCTTCACATGATTGGCCAAGTCTTCCCCCAACAGCATGGGGATGGGATAATCATCATAGACTGCAAAAGTCCACATTCCTAACCAGCCCTTGTACCGGACAGGCAACTTGGCTGTAGGCAAGTCAAAAGCGTTTGACTTGAAGGATTGAATCGTCACTTGGATCTCTGGCCACATCGATTAAATTGGGGTTCACTAAGGAAGCATGGATAGCTGACACTTGTGCTCCAGTGTCCCTCCACGCAGTGACCTTCTTCCCACCCACACTCACAGTTTCCCTCCGCTCCGAGGGTATCTGGGAGGTATCTGGGCCTGAGGACCTCTGGTGTGATTCTGGTGCAATGAACTGTAATCTGTTGGGGTTCTTGGGGTTCGAGCTTTACATGCCCCAGCTCGTTACATTTAAAACATCGTCCAGCTGACGGGTCATTGGGGCAAGGTGGGTTGCTGGAGAATGGTGTGGCGGGACGATAAGGTGTCTGGAGGGTTCCTTGTGGGGTAGTTGGGGCCTTGGGCTGCCCCGGTAGTAGAGTTTGGTCTGAGGTTGTCCTTTCTGGTATCCGCTCCAACTGCGACCAGTTTTTTTTTTCTGCCACCTCCACCCATTTGCTCCAATCTCCCCCGCCTTGATTACAGTTTTGGGCTTCCCATCTAGGATGTATCTTTCTATTTCCTCAGGAACACCCTCTAAAAACTGCTCCATTTGCATTAGGAAGGGCAAATCTTCTGGAGATTTAAGACTTGCTCCTGATATCCAGGCATCCCAATGTTTCACAAATGTGGTAGGCATGTCGGGTAAATGACATGTCTGGTTTCCACCTTAGGGCTCTGAACCGCCAACGGGAATGCTTGGGTGTTAGCCCCATTCCGACTCTCACCTGGGTTTTAAACAGTTCATACTTGTTCATGTGTTCCTTAGGCATTTCAGCCGCCACCTCAGCTAAGGGTCCACTGAGCTGCAGCCTCAGCTCTACCATGTACTGGTCTGTAGAGATGCTGTATCCAAGGCAGGCTCTTTTGAAGTTTTCTAAGAAGGCCTCGGTATCATCGCCTGCCTTGTAGGTGGGGAACTTTCTGGGATGGGAAGTGATACCTGGAGAAGGATTGCTAGGGTTTGTTGGTATATTCTGCTGAGCCTTTGCCTTCTCCATCTCCAGTGCATGCTTCCTCTCTTTTTCCTTCTCCTCCAGTTCTTTTTCCCTTGCCTCCATAGCTCTCCTGTGGACAGCCTCTTTGATTTTTTCTGCCTCTTTTGCAGCCTCCATTTCTTTGTCCTTTGCCTCCCTAGCTCTCCTGTGGGCAGCCTCTAGGGCTTTTTCTGCCTCTTTTTCTGCCTCCATTCTGGTTAACTGCAGTTTGTGTTTTGCCTTGGTTTCTGTCATCATAGCCTCTCTGTTTTTAACTAACTTTACACCAGAGAGTTAGAAAGAAAACCACAAAAAAACTGGCTTCTAAAATTTTGCTGTGCTGTAATGTGATACCTATGTTCTCTGATAGCTATTCTCAGCCTACAGAAAAATCCTTTAAAAAAAAAAAACTAAATCCTTTGTCTCCAGGCAAATAGACAGATAACCCCTCTAGCTGCTCTTAGCTTTAAAAAAAACCTCTTCAGGTCTGTGAAAAACTTATGAATTTCCCTGCAGAAGGTTAACTACCCTGCCTTTAGGTCGAGAAAACTCCAGCTCAAAAAAGAAAGATCCCTTTGTTATGCCTGCTGCTCTGTCCCCCCAGGCAGAGACATAGAATTTACAGCTGCAATCCTCTTTTACAAAACCTTTTAAAATCCTGCTGCTTCTGGTTCAAAATGATCTCAAAATGATCTAAAAAAATCTCAAAATGATCTAAAAATGATCTCAAAATGATTCCACCGCTTTGCCACCATGTCAAGGTTCCTTCCCCACTATGAACTCTAGGGTACAGATGTGGGGACCTGCATGAAAGACCCCCGAAGCTTATTCTTACCAGCTTAGGTTAAAAACTTCCTCAAGGTACAAACTTTGCCTTGTCCTTGAACCCTATGCTGCCACCATCAAGCGTGTTAAACAAAGAACAGGGAAAGAGCCCACTTGGAGACGTTGTCCCACAAAATATCCCTCCAAGCCCTACACCCCCTTTCCTGGGGAAGGCTTGATAAAAATCCTCACCAATTTGTGCAGGTGAACACAGACCCAAACCCTTGGATTTTAAGAACAATGGAAAAACAATCAGGTTCTTAAAAGAAAAATTTTAATTAAAGAAAAGGTAAAAGAATCACCTCTGTAAAATCAGGAAGGTAAATACCTTACAGGGTAATCAGAGTCAAAACATAGAGAATCCCTCTAGGCAAAACCTTAAGTTACAAAAAGAAACAAAAACAGGAATATACATTCCATCCAGCACAGCTATTTTACCAGCCATTAAACAAAAGGAACTCTAACGCGTTTCTAGCTAGATTACTTACTAACTTTTTACAGGAGTTCTGAGCTGCATTCCTGATCTGTTTCCGGCAAAAGCATCACACAGACAGACAGACCCTTTGCCCCCCACCCCACTCCAGCTTTGAAAGTATCTTGTCTCCTCATTGGTCATTTTGATCAGGTGCCAGTGAGGTTATCTTAGCTTCCTAACCCTTTACTGGTGAAAGGGTTTTGCCTCTGGCTAAGAGGGATTTTATAGCACTGTGGACAGAAAGGTGGTTACCCTTCCCTTTATATTTATGACAGTAACTCTGACCAACAAGTACTTCAGAAGTACTTAATATGTTTCACAAACTAATATCCGGCAGAGGGGGAAGGAACATGGAGAATATAAAGTGTTAATATTTATAGGGCCGTATAGTTGGAATAAGCTGTCTCTAACTATTTATTTATATTACAGTAGGACTTAAAGGCCCCAGCTTAGAAATAGCCCCATTACATTGGGCACTATATAGTAGAGTTGGACAAAAAAATTTGGTCAAAACTTTTCTGGGGTGAAAAATGCACATTTGGCAACCCAAAACATTTTGCAAATTCATGTCAGTTTTGCTGAATGGTTCATGTTAAAAAAAAAACCAACCCAAAAAAACTGAAATGTTTTGTCTCAACATTTTTGAAATTCAACATTTTGATTTTTTGGTTTGCAACAATCTTTTGTTTCAAAATGTCCTTCAAATCTATTTAATTTGTTTGAAAGTGCTGAAAAAGACTCAAAATCAAAATGGAATTTCTTTTGGTCAAACACAAAATTTATTTCAACCTAAAATGATTTTTTTACTTTTCAAGCCACCAAATTTTTTGAAGCTTTTCATTTTTGGTTTGACGTGAAATGAATCTCCCCCATCCACTTTTCTGGAAGTGCCAGCAAATTGAAAAAGCTAATATTTTCACAGGTCCTCTCTATAATACACATAGCAAGAGACCCTGAAGCGCTCACCTTCTGAATAGGGAAAGAAAGAGTAGGAAGGGAAATAGAGAGGTGACTTGATCAGCATCAAGCAGTAGGTTAGGGACAGAACTGGGAGCAGAACCCAAGTCCTCCTAATTCCCTGGCAAGTGCCCTACACACTGGGCCACACAGCACCGCAGACACCATCCCTCTGGGCCTTAGTGCAGGGGTGTAACATGGGTAGGCCATGACCCTCCCAATCAACACCCAGGCCCACCCAAATATGAGCTTGTGTGACACCCCCCCACATACACCCTTTCCTGTAAGAGCAGCAGCAGATTGCTCCAGGGGCTGGGCAAAGAGACAGAAAGCCTCTGACCCTGGGAGCATCTCCCTCTCCCCCAGCTGTTCCAACTCAGTCAGTAACTGCTCCTGCCACTACCCAATGGGGAGGGAAGAGGCACACAACTTGGGAAACACAGATTCCCTGCAAGAGCCTGTATCGGTGGAACCGTACACCCTGGGAGGCAGCAGTCAGAGCCAGGCAGCTGCAACTATGTGACAGAGAGAAGCAGAGGCTGCTGCTTCTGTGGTGTGGGGTACAGACCATGACACAAGAGGTGATGGGGAATGGGTAGCTGGGATAGGAAAAGGGGCCCAGGAAGCTGGAGCCAAAAAGGGGCCCAGCCAAGCTATCTGGTCATTGCTCATCTACCATAAGCTGGGGCCCTCCCAAATTCCTATTCCTCACTATGCCATGGTTTCAGAGACCACTGTCTATTAGAATTAAGGTGACAGAGATTTTTTTGCTGTCTTAAATAGCATGAGTTAGAAGAGGTATCTGCATTTACAAGCAAAGCAGCTGTGGTGAATGTAATACTCTGAGCATGAACACCTCTCCCTGAGTCTTTGAAAAATCTAATGACATTTTGCACATGCAGCTGCCTGATAACAAAAGCCCCCTGGTTCCTGTTTTTTAAAAGTTCTCCACTTCCTGTTACACAAATCACTTAAATTGTTCACAGAGAAATATTTTCTTTATGTAAAAATATTTCACTTTGCAGTTCCTTCTTGCATGCATTGAAGTCATTTACTTTATCATTGACTGCAAGTGGAGCAAAATTGGACCCTTATAGTCCATTCTTTGAAAAGCTAGCCATGTACGACTCTTACACCAGCTAAGGATCTGCTCCTAAATATTACCAAATGCCACCCATCCACAACACTGGGTGGGAGAAATTGATGGGGCCAGTGGTGAAAGGGGGACTGTCCCAGCGGCAAGGGAGGGACAAACTCACCAAAGCACAATACATAGCTCCTCCCCCTGGGAGTCTCTGGCACCCATTGGCCAGTTGGGAGACAGGGGTGCTCATTGGCCAGCATTCCCCAGTTCCCAGAAGAGGTCACATGGAGCCTATTTGACTCTGTTACAGCAGGGAAAGGGTTACTCACTGCCTCCTACCTGCATCTCATGGGTGGGTAGGCTCCATGTCAGGGGCTGCAGCTCCTGTCCCAGCCCTGGAGCAGAGGGAGCCCAGCTGAGGGGGGAGGGGAGGTGGAGAGGATTAAGCAATGAGGAAAGGGGTTGAGGGAGAACAGTGAGCCAGGGGTGGGGCCTTGAGGAAAGAGGCAGAGCAGGTGCAGGACCTCGAGGGAAGAGGCGGGGCCTTTGGGGGTAGAGGCAGAGCAGGGGCCAGGATGTACTCAGTTTTCGTGGGACTGGAGATCAGTCGAAGACCAATGTGCCTGCCGAAGGCGCAGGAGGAGAGTCCCAGGTCGAGAGGAGCAGCTGGGCAGGAGCTGGGACCTCAGCAGGGATAGTTCATTTTGCAGATAGTGGTGAGTCAAAAGAGTGTGTCCTTCCTGGTTAGGATCCAGAACCCCTCCTATAGGAGGTGGAAGGGATGGATTTGTGGTCTGAGGTTGAAAATAGTGAGGGTCCAAGCCTCAGAGGTGGACAGAGATGATGAGGAGTGGGTGAGTGGCCCTCGGCCTGCGCCTCACACCCATAATCTGCCAAGAGCCCTTCAGACATCCTCAGGATGCAGCAGTGGAGTTTGTCAGCAGCCTTCAGGCACTGAAGGAAGGAATTGCCAATCTCAGTGCAGTGGGGCAAAACGGTGACTCAGGTCCCTCCTCCCTCAGACATCCAGCCCAGGGATGTGGGCTGACCTGGCAAAATCATTGGCATTGGTGGCCCATAGGTTGGCAGCCTGCCTGATGAGAGCGGGGTAGGGGGTAGGACTGTCACAGGTTTGGGGGGACTGGTACCCCACAAAGGAATATGGAGCAATTAGAAAGGGACCCCCCCCTGTTTCCAGGTGGCATCATTCCTCATGCACAAAGTTAGGAGACATGACAGCTGATGATCCTTGAGCTTATGTGAGATCCACTGTCCACTTCTCCAGGTAAGATACAGGTGTTATGGAACTTTTATTGGACTACCCTAAGAAAACAGACGCTGCTTACTTATGGAATGCATTTTCAGCTGGTTTTCAAATCCCTTACGAAGGCAGGAGGTGACACTGCTAGGCAGAGAACTTGAAGTCCATTAAAGGTTTTGAGGCTATAGTAAGGGCAAAGCTCACCTTGGAGGTAGCAGCAGGGAGAGTGGTAGGCCTCTTCTGATTCATTCCAGTGCCAGATTTGCGCATATCTCCCCTGGATGTGACACCAAAGAAGGCGAAGAGGGAATACAGGCTGCTCCATCAGCTGTCCTACCCCTGAGGCTCATCGGTAAATGACCATATTGTCCCTAGGGTGACCAGATGTCCTGATTTTATAGGGACGGTCCCAATATTTGGGGCTTTTTCTTATATAGGTGCCAATTACCCCACACACCCTGTCCTGATTTTTCACACTTACTTTCTGGTCACCCTAATTGATTCCCTGCTGTGTTCAGTGAGATATTCATCATTTGATGGCGGGAGTAGCCTGAGGTTAGGGACTGTGGTCATGGGGCACCATGGCAAACTGTGGGAACTTTACATGTGTTTTCAGGTTTTTCCTCAAATTCCTTTCCTGACAGATTCCCCGCTGCTCATAGGATCCCAGCCTCCATATTGCTCCCTTTAAAATAACATGAAGGCTGTGGGTGAGACATGATGATGGAGGAAGGAGAACAATACAAAATTGCTATGAAGCATAAATTCAAACCTAGGTATCATGACTTCTTCAGTTAGCAGTCAGAAAATTATATACAGTTATCACCTACACAAACATTTCAGGCATGCCTTCGTCTTTCTGGAGTAGCAAACACTTTAAATACCATAACTCGGCTGATCAGAGTGATAGAAGAGGTTCCCAGTAGAACACACTAGATAAAAAAATCAGTGTGAAAACTGCAATATCTAATCTTCAGACGATAGCAACACAGCAGCTTCTGTGCTGAAAACCACATAGTTTAGTGGTGAGACAGACACTGAAACTATCAGCAGAGCCTTATGATTTCCTAATACCTGAAGTGACAGCTGACTGAGCTCTATTACCTGTTAAACCAGTCATCTGTGTAGCGGGGATATGGGTAGGGATCGTTACTGCTGAAGTCGTAGCTGGCTTTGGCATTCTGGAAAACACAAATATTTTAATGAGTCAGCATGAAAACAGGTCAACAAAGCAAAACAGAATGCAGAATGAGGCAACTTGTAAAATGTTAATAAACTCCCCTTTTTCTATTTTATCCATCGGAATGTCGTCTAATATACCTGGTACGCTGGACATAACACACCTCAGCTATTATTAGTTACCACATGAAATGTCTGAGATGAACTTTCCTCAAAATAGTATGTAAGCAGCATGGGCTGGTGCTTGGTACTATTCCTATGTAAGCAGAGTCAGGATGAGCTCCACCCTGACATCTGGTGGTGAGTTGTGTCAAGTTGTGGAAAAGAACTTCAGGGGCTGATCTCATTTGCAGAGGCACACCCACCCTGCCTAGCATGAGCCCATAGCTGCCCAAATGGTCACTTTGGCTGCTGTGGGAGCCCCAGTGTCTCTGTTATTGGGACAGGAAGAATAAATTGTTATTATCCTGATTATGTGAATCAAGGACAGTGGAACTGTCCTTGGCCTTTTGTTATGATGGAGGGACTCGCCAGCAATGCAGTAGCGCTTACTAGGCAGGGGACATGGGTTCCAAAACACAGTGAATTAAGAGAGGCTGGGGACAGGTATTAGTACGTGGTGGTGTGGGTCTTTTGTGAGGGCTTGAAACATCAACTGCATCTCTCTATTTCCCTCCCTGTGGAATATCAGAGCTAATTTTGGGTCTATTAGGAGTCTAGCTACAGGTACTGAGCTGAATTCGTTTTGGGCTTATGGTGTACCAGCACTGAGGCTCCCACTACTACAAGCTGAAAGAGCTAAAATTACTGAGCACTGTGTTAAGTAGTGGGGAGCCTGAAGATATATTGCTGGGCAGTGAGTGGGGTGGAGCAGTTTGTGGGATGGCGGGTGGAGTGGAGCGGCTTGCGGGACAGCTGGTGTGGTAGAGTGGAGCGGAGCGAAGCCCTATGGAGCGGCGGGGCAGTCCACTTTGGATCACGTAAGGTGCCCCTTACCTCTTACACACACTTACTTACTTTCACCCAGACTGGGGAGTAACACTCTGCAGATGAACTTTTGAACTCCGGGGCTAGGCTTTTGGGTTGTTGGACTTTTGGGACTTTCGGTGATCTTTGGGTTGCTGGACTCGGGATGTTTTGGTTGTTGGACTCAAGAACCAGAGGGAAAGGATATGGCCCAATCTGCTGGGGTGGCTCTTTGCTCATGGTTTGGTTGGTGAACCCTAATTGTGGTGTTTTCCCAATTTAATGCTCATGTCGTTTACCTCATGTTATTAAAGATTTTCTGCTACACTGAGACTCTGTGCCTGCGAGAGGGGAAGTATTGCCTCTTTGAGGCGCCCAGGGGTGTGTGTAAGATTTTCCCAGGTCACTGGGTGAGGGCTCGAGCCAGTTTTGCATTTGCTTTGTTGAGAGGGAACCCCTGTGTACTGAACCTGGCTCTTGCTGCTATCAACTCAGCCTAGCAGAAGGGTTACACCTACTTCAGTCTCTGGGTCACCATGGGCAAGTCATGCCATGTCTTTGTGCCTCAGTTCCCCCCAAATGGGGACAAGGACATTTACCCACCTTTTACAGTGCTTTGAGATATTTGTATTACAACTGTTGGGCATTATTATTATTGTTGTTTGTATTAGAGTGGTGCCCAGAAGCCCCACCTGAGAGGGAGAGCTCATTGTGCTAAGCAGTGTACAAAAAGTAAGAGTAAGAGACAGTAAGAGACAGACCCAAGTCTGAAGAATTTACATCTAAATAGACAAGGAAGACAAAAGGTGGGAGGGGAAACAGAGGTCTAGATCGGTAAAGTGCTCAAAGTCACACAGCACATCAGTGGCAGAACCAGGAAATGTCCATAAGGGGAGTTTTTCTTTAAGAGGAGAGGTAGATTCAAGCTAAAAATTCAACCTAATTTTTACATAAGAAGATAAGAATGGCCACACTGGGTCTAGCCCAGTATCCTGTCTTCTGACAGTGGCCAAAGCCAGGTGCCTCAGAGGGAATGAACAGAACAGGTAATCATCAAATGATCCATCCACTGTTGTCCATTCCCAGCTTCTGGCAAACAGAGGCTAAGGACACCATCCCTGCCCATCCTGGCTAATAGCCATTGATGGACCTATCCTTCATGAATTTATCTAGTTCTTTTTTGAACCCTGTTATAGTCTTGGTCTTCACAAAATGCTCTGGCAAGGAGTTCCACAAGTTGACTGTGCGTTGTGTGAAGAAATACTTCCTTTTATTTGGTTTAAACCTGTTTCCTATTAATTTCATTTTGTGACCCCTAATTCTTGTGTTATGAAAAGGAGTAAATAACACTTCTTTATTTACTTTCTCCACACCAGTCATGATTTTATAGACCTATCATAACCCCCCTTAGTCATCTCTTTTCCAAGCTGAAAAGTCCCAGTCTTATTAATCTCTCCTCAGATGGCACCCGTTCCATACGCCTAATCATTTTTGTTGCCCTTTTCTGAACCTTTTCCAATTTCAATACATCTTTTTTTAGATGGGGTGACTGCATCTACATGCAGTATTCAAGATGTGGGCGTACCATGGATTTATATAGAGGCAATATGATATTTTCTGTCCTATTATCTATCTTTCTTAATGATTCCCAACATTTTGTTCGCTTTTTGAACTGCCGCTGCACGTTGAGTGGATGTTTTCAGAGAACTATCCACAATGACTCCAAAATCTCTTTCTTGAGTTGTGGCGGCTAATTTAGACCCCATCATTTTATATGTATAGTTGGGATTATGCTTTCCACTGTGCATTACTTTGCATTTATCATTGAATTTCATCTGCCATTTTGTTACCCACTCACCCAGGAGGTTTGTGAGATCCTTTTGTAGCTCTTCACAGTCTGCTTGGGACTTTACTATCTTCAGTAGTTTTGTAACCTCTGAAAATTTTGCCACCTCACTGTTTGCCACTTTTTCTAGATCATTTATGAATATGTTGAATAGCACTGGTCCCCGTACAAACCCCTGAGGGACACCACTATTTACCTCTCTCCATTCTGAAAGCTGACCATTTATTCCTACCCTTTGTTTCCTATCTTTTAACCAGTTACCAATCCATGAGAGGACCTTCCCTCTTATCCCATGACCACTTACTTTGCTTAAGAGCCTTTGGTGAGGGACCTTGTCAAAGGCTTTCTGAAAATCTAAGTACACTATATCCACTGCATCTCCCTTGTCCACATGCTTGTTGACCCCCTCAAAGAATTCTAATAGATTGGTGAGGCATGATTTGCCCTTACAAAAACCATGTTGACACTTCCCCAACAAATTATGTTCATCTATGTGTCTGACAATTTTGTTCTTTACTATAGTTTCAACCAGTTTGCCCGGTACTGAAGTCAAGCTTACAGAGCTGTAATTGCCGGGATCACCTCCAGAGCCCTTTTTAAAATTGGCATCACATTATCTATCCTCCTGTCACTGGGTACAGAAGCGGATTTACACAATACACTGCAATTTCACATTTGAGTTCCTTCAGAACTCTTGGGTGAATACCATCTGGTCCTGGTGACTTATTACCATTTAGTTTATCAATTTTTTTCCAAAACCTCCTCTAATGACACCTCAATCTGGGACAGTTCCTCAGATTTGTCACCCCAAAAGAATGGCTCAGGTGTGGGAATTTCCCTCACATCCTCAGCTGGGAAGACAATGCAAAGAATTCATTTAGTGTCTCTGCAATGGCCTTATCATCCTTGAGTGCTCCTTTAGCATCTCGATCGTCCAGTGGCCCCACTAGTTGTTTAGCAGGCTTCCTGCCTCTGATGTACTTAAACAATTTTTTGCTATTACATTTTGAGTCTTTGGCTAGCTGTTCTTCAAATTCTTTTTTGCCCTTCCTAATTATATTTTTACAGCTCATTTGCCAGAGTTTATGCTCCTTTCTATTTTCCTCACTAGGATTTAACTTCCATTTTTTAAAGGATGCCTTTTTGTCTCTCACTGCTTCTTTTACTTTGTTGTTTAGCCACGGTGGCACTTTTTTGGTTCTCTATGTTTTTTTATTTAATTGTGAAAGACGCTTTTCATGACTGTGAGAACTACATGGGCTACTGCCAGCAATTTTGCACCAAAAGCCAGACCATAGGAATTCAAAACAGTACATAGGTGAAGTGTCTAAATGACAGAGAGAAAATGTATTGCCAGTTCAAACATCCCATCTTAAAGTATCAGGATGAAATCCTGGCTCTGTTGAAGTCAGTGGGAGCTTTGCCATTGACCCTCCCTGGTGCTGTATAACACACCGAAGAGAAGTGAATGAGTCAACAGAAAAAGATCAAGTCCTTTCATGTATTAACACGTACTGTGTCCACTTATAGTAAGACCAGCTGGACAACTATCTGGGCATGGTAAAGTCAGAATGAAAATCCTGCCTCTGTGGGTAATTTAATTAGGAGCTGAAGTACACCAATTTCTAGGTTTGTTTCCTCTAGAGAGAAATGTACTTGAATGAGGAATTAAAGAAGTTTCTAATGCTATTGCCATGGATTATGCATGGCATGGATTTTAGGCAAACTGGAAGTAACTAATTTTAATTCAAATCTCATTCTCCTAGCCAGTAATGTGAGCATGTTCACACTCAAAACCTAATTTGATGAGTTCTGGGCTTTGCCTGTTCATTTGGTGCAGTATTTCTGACCTTTTTCCCATAAAATTCTCACTTTAGTGAAAATTACAATTTCAATCTTGGTATGGGTAGATTCAATTGAATCCCCACCTGCTAAACCCAAAGGAAATTACAAGTGGCTAATTTGTCAGGAAGGAATTAGACATGCAGACACCCTGTGTACGCTCATCAGCTGCTCTTGGTGTTGTTATCAGACAGTTTGTCCAAAGAAAAAGGATGGAAGGTCCTTCAAGATATATAAATATATCACCATATATTCAAAGTAAGGATGGGCAAATTGCTTCAGAAAACAATCCAACCCACCCTACAGACTGTAGCTCTCCTGTATGTTCAATTAAACAAAGCATCAATTTCAGAAAAAAATTCCTTTTAAGAAAAGACACCTTTCAAAATTCCCTCTCTCTGATCTACCTAATTTTGGGCTACCCACTAGAGTACTGCATTCACGGAAGCAGAGTATTTTTTTCTAAGAAACAGTCAGTACAGTCCAGAAAGAGCCGAATTAGGAAGACTAAGAAAATAACTGCAGATTCATTTATTTCCCTCTTCCTTTTCTTCAGGCCCTTTCTTGAAGACAGCAAGCCTTCTGCAGCCTTTAAAAAAGAAAATCTTTCGGACACTGTACAAAGTACTTTATATTAGAGCTGGTCAGAAAATGGGATTTATTTTCATGGGATACTTTGACTTTTTGATAAAAACTCAAATCAAAATATTTTGTCAAAAAAGCTATGCTGCTTCAGAGCCTCACGGGAGCTGCAGTTTGCATGCTTTTCGGTTTCAGCTAAGTACTTCAGTTTTCAGCCAAGAACTGAAAACTTCCTTTTAGTGGAGTACAGTTTTTTCATTAAAAAACAAGTCAGAGAAAGCAGACACTTTCCCCCTAAAAGTTCATTTAATCAAAAACCCAATCTTCCTGTCAAAAAACTGTTTTGGCAGAAAATATTTGATGAGCCCAACTTGATATTATTATAAACAGTGGACTCGAAAATATATCCATTGTTACTGCATGGAGAGACTATCTCATCCTGTATTTTAAAGGCCATCTCTAACTTGGTTCCTAACGTCCTGCAACCCTTACCCTAATAAGATACTACCAAGTAGCATTTGATCAGAAAGTAACATGCTATCAAGCAATAAATCACACATAATTTATATACTGTGATATAAAGATATGATTTTGGCCCATGAATAAAAACAAAAAAAATAAATAAAAGCTTTGGCTTGCATTTTTCATACCATTGCCCTGTATTTTCTTGTGGCAAACCCTTCTATTGTATAACAGTTATTCTGTAATGGATGGAAAATACTAAACCAATTGTTTCATATGATGTTTAGCAATGATTGTGTATCTTGAATAATAATGAACACTTCCTGATATTTTACATGGTTTTATAGGCCTCTAAGGAGCAATGCATAAGCAGCTATGTTTTCCTATTTAATTCAAGAATTTTTCCTACACTTAGATGACAGTCCAGGAGGCATACATTAAAAGATATGCCTCTCACTACTAGTAGCCTAAATTCATCTATGGTATTAGAATAAGGATGACTTTGGCCCACTGGTTTTTGGGCTTTAAAAATATATATAAAGATTCTTAACATAGTGTTCAGTTCTTTGCTCTCTTGTATGGGTGCAATCCCCTGTGGAACTGGTCCTAACTTCCGCTTTTCTCTCTTGACTCCTATACTGACCAAAAGACAAAGAAACACTAAGCCTAAATGATGGTGAGTAATGTCTTTGACAAATTGCTCGTGAGTACTGTTCAAAGCTGTACAGTGGAAATAAATAATTCAGTTGTTGTACATAAGATCTTAAGTACAGAGGATAAATTCTTCATGAGATGGAAAAGCAAACAGTGTATTCTTTGCCTAGAGGAATATAACTGAGGGCAAAATGCCTCACTGAAAAACACACAAACAATGGCACCAAAACAATATTGATATGGGGGAAGGCTTCCCCTATTTGCAAGCTGAAGCATTTGCCTTGTGTTTGTTTCAAGACTATTCAAAAAATCCCACAGGGTTCTTGCTGCAAACAGTTCTGGCATGAAAATTTCTCAGAGCCCTGGTAACCTTTTATTTACATTTTAAAAGGCATCTATAAATAGATGCATAGGAAATATGCTAATTAGATTTTCAGTTCATTTTATGTGTACATGCAGAGGTAGATAAGTTTGTACAGATAGAGGTACTGGTGAACATTATAAACACCATTTCTTTTGGTCCAGCATTGTTATTTGCAATTAGGTGTTCAGGTATCAGCAAATGGACACCAGGTTGTCAGCCTGCAATTTGGTGTTAGCTCTGGGCCATTGCTCTTTATCCTTGTTCTGTGGGTATAGAGTATTGACTAGAACCCAGTGATCCTTTATTGAGACTGTCAAAACTCAGGCTAGGATTGTGCCATAGCTTTAATTTCTTGTGTTTTCTTCTGTCAGAACATGATCATATGACTTTCTGATGTGCGCAACACAATTTCTTTTAAAAGACTCTTTCTCTTTGGAACAAGCCTAGCTCTTTGTTTTCTTGTATATGTAACAGAAGGCAGTCAGATGCTACAGGGATGGGTGGCTTTATAGAGACCTAGCTAGATATATAGCATGGACCCCTGGGCAGGCCTGGACATGTGTAGAAACTGAGTTATCCCCTCTGTCACCCACAGAGGACTGGGGATATTTTATCTCATTTTGTTGGTGTTTTCTAGTGTGGAGAATGAGGGAGTTCTGTGTATTTTTTATAACGTTATTTTACCTGTATGATACTTGCCTGCCTGATAGATGATATGATAGAACAGTATTAAATCAGAGGAGGCTGATGCGGGGGAAGCAAACATGAAATGAAACAATGACAGATAAGTCTCCTTAGGGAACAGTAGGGCAAGCTATGAACTGGAGAATGTCTCTGCTAGGCTTCAACCAGGCTGGCCAAGTTTACTTTTCCCAGACATCAGCCTAAGATCAAAGGGGATACTAAAGCCTTAGAGATGCCGGCTTAGGGAAGAAAAAGAAGGCTGTAGTGGGTTGTCAGCAGCTGCCTTGGTGGGACGAGATTGACAAAGACACAGTGACAGTGAGAGACACAAACTGTAGCAAGCATGGAGATAATTGGGGTCAAGAGAACATACAAAAACATGCAAGGAAAGATTTTGGTGTAGGTAAGTCCCATGCGTACAGGCCTTTGCTCTGTGTGTTACATACATCTGTGTGAACAAATCATGCTTTGTTTTGAAGAAGATGGTTTTGAATCATTTTAATCAGCTGCTGTCACAGGCTCATGGAGGTAAAGGTCTTACAGGTGTCAAACCCAGTTGGATCTGTTGGGTTAACATGGTTGGGAAACGGGGACTGCAGACCAGAGAGATAGTCTAAGAGTGGTAAGAGTGTGTGGTCTCCCTTCTCCCCAGAGAGGGATGAAGGTGGCAAATCCTATCCCCAACAGGATAATAGATGGGCTGCCAGAACTCATTTAAATGAAGTAACAATTATACCTAGCTATTGTATAGTGCTTTTCTTCAGTGGGTATCATTATCTTCATTTTACAGATGGGGAAACGGACACAGAGGGGGAAGTCACTTGTGCCAGGTCCCCTGGCAGGCGAGTGGCAGAGCCAGGAATTTAGAACCCAGGTCTCCTGCAGTACAGTGCTCTATGCACTCGCCCATCCGCCTCACCTACATAAATCTCTTTCTCTCCCCCACCCCCAATTACAGAAAGCACCATCACAATTGATACTAATTGGCACCCTCACCAGCAGCCTCAATGAATAAGGTCTAGGGCTGAGTAAGCCAGGGGAGTAAATCCCCTTCTTCTCGCTAGGGATGACCCCCCAGATAAATGGGAGGTATCCTGGCAGGAAGATGCCAATCTTTCATGGTTCATACGGCACCATTCTGTGGATAAAATAAGGACTTTGCTCTTCAGTTCTATTTGGTATCTTCCATGAGAACAACATTTACTAACACAACATTCAGAAAGAAAGGGTATTCCCTGCACCAACTCCAGAAAGCAAGAGGGGAAAGGTGAAATCCTGTGAACACAAGAAAAAAAAGTCTGTTCACTCACTAACAGGCTCCTTGTGGTGTCGGGCACCTAGTTTCATAGGTTTTAAGCCCAGAAGAGACTCACTAGATCTTCTAGTCTGACCCCCTGTTTATCCCAGGCTATAGAATTATTCATTTATTCATGTATGGAGCCCAATAACTTGGATACAAAATTCCCATTACAGTTAATGAAAGTTCCCTGTGTTCATCTCCAGCACATTAAGAAACAAACAAACCCTAACTATTTGCAGCATTCTACAGGTTTATACATACAAGTGATTTAGTTTGGGCTGAAATGTGACTGTGATGGAATAGTGCTACCGACAGCCAGAACACATCAATAAAGTGACAAGTCATCTTCAAAAATTCCTTGCCTGTAAATACAATAGTTTGCTTCTAGCAATATAATAAGCCCCTGTACTTATTAGTTATAAGTACATCATAAAAGGAGAAGATTCTCAATTAGGTAAAACCAAGCAGACTTCTAATACTAAAAGGGCAGCACAATTTATCCAATCCTTCTCTCTTTGAAAAGAACCAGATTATAATAGGTTGGAAAGGCATTTGAAAAGGATGGGATATGCCGGCCCTTGGTTAGCACCCAAGCACAGACCTACTGATTCTTCTCCACTGCTGATCCAGCTATTCAGTGTTGCCTCAGGGATTCTACTTCTCCTCCCAGGGCGACGATATATTGCATACTGCCTGTTCTCAGACCTCACTAATTACTGACAGTACAGTACAAGGTGCAACCCTGATTTCAGAATGCAAAGCAATGGTCCACAAAGCTTCCAACTGGAACAGCTACTCCAAGAATTAAGCAGTTTAAAATAAAATAAAACATTGGACAAGATTAGTGGAGTAGGACTCTGGCTTACCAGATGTTGTGTTTTGCACAGACATCTGCAGATGTAAGCAGGAGCTGAATGAGCTCTTCCTTGACATCTGGTGATGAGCTGGGGAAAAGACTTCAGGAACTGACTTTGTTTGCACAGACACACTTACTCTGCCTAGGTGCACAGCATGATGGAGTTTTTTTGCCCAAATGATCATTTTTTGGCTGGTGTCGGATTGCAAGTCACTTTGATGTTGGGTGCCAGGGTGATGAAAGATTGTTTGTCCTTGTTGTGTGAGTGGGGGCAGCAGAACTATGCCTGGCATGCCCTGATTGAGGATGGTCACTCTCAACTGAACTGCACTCTCTAAGCAAGAGGTAAGTGGAGAGAAGAGTGGGTCGGGACAGGTGCTTGTACCTGGTGGTGTGGTCTCTGCCCAAACAGTCCTAGACATCATTTGACCCTTTCCCTCGCCACTGTTTAATAAAGAGCTGATTAGACTCAACTGGGAGTCTTTTGTTTTGTTATGGATCCACCAGAGCTGAAACAACTGAAAGCCCGGTCTAAGTGTTAAGTCTTAGACCGGCATGTGGGACATGCTTGCGAATCATGCTTGTGGCATTTCCCCCAAATTAATGCCAGGTTCTTTCCCCGTTTTTTATTAAAAGTTTTCTTCTCTATACTCAGACTCAGTGCTTATGAGAGGGGAAGTATTGTCTCTTAGAGGTACCTGGAGTGTTGTGTAATTTTCCCAGGTTACTGGGTGGGGGCTTGAGCTGTGTCTGTGCTGTATTGTTAAAAGAACTCTTAGATATTGAACTCGGCCCTTGTCGCTGCCAACTGCACTTGGCAGAAGGGTTACACAAACAATATCACATTTCTGTTCATTCTTGTATTCTTGCCAACCAAATCTGGAGTGGAGACATGGATTTCCTTAGTTAGGAAATGCATTTGTTGTCTGCAGCAGAGCTGGTCAGAAGTTCTCTGTTGGAATGTTTTTCCATTCGGAACACCAGTTAATTGAAATTGGAACATTGAGTGGAGATAGTTTGAACCTGCCTGGTTCCTTGGCTCGCCGGACTGGTTTTTCAACACCCACTTGGCAGTCTGATGGGGAGCCAAGAGCCTGGAAGCCCTGGATTCCAAGCACCTAAGCTCCCAGCTCCTTGGTTCCTTTGCAGCTTACGTGGCTACTGTGGAACGGGGCTCCCCAGGCTTCCTGGCTGGCCGATGGGGAAACAGGAGCCTGAAAGCTGTGGGAGCTGTGCCTCACAAGCTCTGAGACTCCCTGCTCGGTGAGGGCTCCCCAAGCTCATAGCTTCTCCACAACTCACCAAACTTGCTGTCAAAGAGCTGGGAGCCTAGAAGCCCTGAGAACCAAGCTCCAAGGGTCCCAATTTAGCCAGGGCTCCCAGGCTCCCAGCTTCTCAGCAGCCTGGGCTCTTAGAGTTTCCAGGGCTCCCAGTTCCAGAACAGAAATTTGGGGGTTTCATTCCCAAACAGGAATAAAACTGAATTTCAAAATATCAAAATTCTCCATGAAATGGAATTCCCTTTCTGCACAGAGTTCTAGTCCGCAGTCACAAGGACAGCTTAGTTTAATTGGAGCAGATAACATTCTGGATAATATCATAGTAATAGGAATTTGGGACATAGCCCTCAAGACAGTTCTTGCATTAAATTTCCTCAAAATCAAACAAGTCTGTATTAGGTTAGAAACCTAACTATTTGAGGAATTAGGTAGCAAGTGGGATAAACTGTTTAAAAACAAATCACTGACTCTTGTATGATTTTATATTAGGATGCTGATCTTATTTGCTCTGGTCTATGTCTTATAGTGCTTTGACTCTTCTGTATTTTTTTTGTCTTGTATAGTTAAGAAAACAACTTGTACTGTCAACATTTGTTTATCTTCGTTAAAATAATATTTTAAAGGCAACTGTTTTAAAGGAGAACTGCTTCATTTAGAGAATCATAGATTATTTTCTTCTGCTCTTTAGATCAATTTGTGAAGTGCAAGCTCTTCTCTTCATTTCTACTCAGCACTAGAATGTCATGTAGTTTCTTATTATATCTCCTTTTCACTCATTTCTTTCCTACTTTCCCGGAAGGCATGGCCAGTAAACCTACACAAGCAACGTTATCAGATGAAGCTCTTCAACCTGGGTGCATCCTCACAAACAAGACCTGTATCCCCAGATAACCTTCCAAACTCTAATTATTTCACAGAAATACATGGGGCCAGATTCTCAGCTGGTGTAGATCAGCATAACCCCATTGATTTCTATGAAGTTTCACCAATTCCCAGCTGAGAGTCTGGCCCATAATTTATATGACATTCTTTGCAGATAGTGTCAGGAACAAGAAATTCTTATAACCCTCAGCCATGAGAAAATAATCATGAACTCCCTACTTCTCTGCCACACAAACTGCTAAGATTTCCCCACTGCAGTACTCCAAACCACGTGAGCACAGAATGCTTGCCCTTAACTTCAGAACCCAGCAGTTCAACCTGCAAAGAGCTAGCAGCCTTCTCCATAGAAATCACTGAGAGGCAACAAGAGTTGGCACATAACTCCCTCAGACTCCTTTGAAAATCCCAGCTTCACTCTCTTAAAAATTAGGCCTCTCTGGAATGAGATGACAGCCTGAGTCCAATTGCAGAAGAAAACTGTCCACATCACAAAAGCACAACTGCAGCTGTCCCCTTGGTTGCCCTTCTTCGCAATTTCAGTAGAGGCTAAGGTTGGAATGGGCAGGGAGACAGCTATCATATGACCTCCCACGGTGGTTCCTCTGGAACAGGGCTGAGCCACATTGGTACAGCAGCATGAAGGAAGCATACACTGCCCCTGCTAATGCTGTGTCTAATCAATGGATGGATTTGTCTGGATGGCAGCCATGAGCACTAAAGTAATGGTGCTTCATTTTGACCTCATTTACACCAGTGAAACTCCATTAACATAATGGAATCATTCATAAATATAAATTGACTCAGAATAAGGCCCATAATATTAGTGTGAATGGGGAAATGGGAATCAAAACCTAGATCTTTTATTCTTGTAGATTCCGAGCTAAATTCTGCTAGATTCAACCTTACTGACGGATACGTCTCTATTGTGACTACAGTAACTGAGAGCAGAATTTGGTTTTCTCTATATATTCCCATCATTAACAATGACAGTGTATTTCACTTCTCTGGACATCAAATTTCCTGCTCCTAATGTGCAAAAATCATCAGTATATATGATTTGTTGTTAAGAGTTGGATAGGTTCTCACTTTAGTTTCTTTAAATGCAAGGTGTGTATATAGAAGAGTTGTTTTCCCAAACTCTCAGTGCTCAGTACTTATAAATACCCCATTGTATTATTACTTATGTTTTGGCCAAGTGCAGAGAAAAATGTTGCTTTCACATATATCTTTCATGCCAGCAGAACAGTCCTGAATTTATAGTACTTGATAAACTTGAATAATCTGTTATATTGGAACAATAAAAACCTTTTAACAAGATACTTCCTATTTAATTCTGCTTAGGAAACACTTGCAAGAAAGTGACTGTTTATTTAATTTATTTTCTTCTTATAAGCCACGGTTTTCTCATGTCGTAACTCAAAATCTTATTTTTTAAAAGCATAAGCATTAGTAATAATTGCAATTTTCTTTTGATTGCTTCGCAGTTTCCCATTTCAGTAATTTTCCTCTGCACTGGCTGTGTTTTTAAACTGGGAAGGCTGGATTTTCTTGGCAATGTTTCATTCACACTTGTGAATACATGCCCAGATAAATAAAACTTTGCTAAGATAGAATGAAAGTATCCGGTCTAATTTTTAAAAAGTGACTATTGATTTTGGCTGCCTAACTAGAGACTCCAACTCAGTGAAAAGTGGGCACTTTTAAGGGGTCTCAGCTTGGGTACCCAAAACTGAAGCACCTAAAATCAATAGTCACTTTTGAAAATTTAGGCCTACATATTTCCAAACTTCAGAAAAAAGGATTTTAACAGAATTCTATAGTTAAAAGCAAGCAAGCAAACAAACAAGCAAAAAACCGAAAGTTTGCTAAATGGGGGCTAAACTCTACAATCACTGGTTTCGGAGTAGCAGCCGTGTTAGTCTGTATCCGCAACAAAGAAAAGGAGGACTTGCGGCACCTTAGAGAGCATAAGCTTTCATGCATCCGATGAAGTGAGCGGTAGCTCACGAAAGCCTATGCTCAAATAAATGTGTTAGTCTCTAAGGTGCCACGAGTCCTCCTTTTCTTTCTACAGTCACTGTACATTCAGAGTAGCATTTTGCTCCTTAGATAAAGGTGGCAGAATTTAGCCTTAATGTCTAAAATAAAATTAATAATAATAATGTGTTAGAGTAGAAATTAGGTGACACTGTTAAACATAGTCTTACAGGTTCTTTTTCTTTGCGCATGAATAGTCTTGGGAAGATATGCTGAGTTGTTAGTTTTGTTTATGCAAAGTTGTGGGTAGAAGGAGTTGAGTGGACAACAGGAAATTTTGCTCTCTGCCTGCACCTCCAATTTGAGACTCAATAATTGAGGCAGAGGAGTTCCTTGGGAATTGGGCACTGGTGCTGGGCTCCGATTGCTGAAAGAAGGGATTGCCTTGCAAGCTGTTTGACCACCTTGTGGACTGTTTATGTGTAAATAAAACAAAGTTACACTTAGTGTATACCTACACTCTGCATCACCAATTACCACCACTCAGCAGAAGCACAATGCCGGTGTCAGAACAGGACACTGGTGTTGGAAGAAGTGTCACAAGCGAGACAAAGTTTTAGGGTTGCCTACCCACCAGGATTGTCCTGGAATCTCCAGGAATTAAAGAGTAATCTTTAATTAAAGATCATGTCAGGAGATGAAACCTCCAGGAATATGTCCAACTGAAATTGGCAAGCCTACAAATTTTCCAAAATGGCAGAAGGGCAGCAATAGTGATAATAAGCTTGGATCAGAGCTACTTTGTTTGCAGTTTATAAACTACCTAGGCATAGCTTGCCAAGTTTGTAATCTTCTTCTACTAAAAACTATTTGGCTTACTGAGTTTACAAACCCTGCAAGATCTATCAGAAGTCTATAAATCCTATAGCGCCTTCATGGAATTTTTGGATGTTCAAATATTGAAGCTGAACAACTCCAAAATGAGTTACAATTAATAAAACACATTTGGAGTTTCAGTATCGAGACATTTTTGAACTACAGTCTGCTTTTACAACAGCAAGAATGGGAAGACTTTTCAGAAAGAGAAAACCTACCAAAGTTCCTTAAAACAAGGAAACTATTAATGAGATTCAAGAAACCCCCTGGCCTCCTTACTTAATGCTGCAGTAAAGGTGCTACATTTTAAACAGAATGACATTTCATTATTATTGTTACAACTAGTCTCTGTATTGCACCTTACTGAAACAATGTGAGCCCCTCCTCTAGTGGAATTAGAAAATATGGAGTGTTCTTGTAAGGGAAAAGCTTTCACACCAAGTTGTGCACACGAGAAGAGCCAGAAAGAAGCCCTCGGTATTTAGAAATCTGGTTATGGTTTCTAGCATACTTAGAGGAGATAGGTTTCCCAGTTAGCAAACCAGACTCTTTGTTCACATTCTTTGAATATTAACCTGATCTTGAACAAGTAATGTACAATGTAGTATGCTCACATTCTATTGTAACTGCCTTAATTTTTTTAAATGGCTTATCTAATTACCCTCAAAGCTTCCCTCTCACCAATATTTCTTTGGCTTAAGCAAAAGCATGAGAATTTTTGGCAGAAATCAGGTTTTATCGAAACACACACACACAATGATTTGGGAATGAAAAAGTATCAAAATGGGGTTTTTAATAAAGGCAGTGGTAAAAAAAGAAATGGGTAAACTAACCTAAACTATGCTCCGTATTCCCCAAATGAGAAGTGGGTAAACTCAGTTTACCCTACCCCGATTATACTACTAAATAAAGGCTACCTGACAACTTACCTTACTACATGGCTCTGTAATTTTCACTGTGATGTGTAGGAAATCAGAAGTACTACTCCCATTGTTAACAGGATTTGAACAGCTGATTACCTAGCCAGGTTCTATTTACAAATGGAAAAAGAACCTAAAGTACAAAAGCTGATAACTATCAGTTTGCTTAGCTAGCTACCCTTTAACTTTCAAAGTGGTGCACAATAGTCTTTGAGGTTTGCCCATCATAAAAAGGGGGGGGGGGAATTGGACGGCTCTAGCACCGCATGTTGCTTTGAAAGTTAAAGGATTTATTGTTAAGCACTGTCAGAGCAACCAACACTTTTTCAAGTTCTTATTATGGGCTGTGCTCTTTGCTGATTTCTTTAAAGTGAAGAGAAAAAAGCATCTAGAAGATTAGAAATGTAAGATTCATGGATTCATATTCATATATTGTATTTTATTAGCAGTTGGACAAATCTCAGTAAGTTTTACTGAAAAAATGTTAAGGACCTACACAGTGGCTGGCATTAAAAAAAAAATCAACTGTTATTACACCGTGGAATTAGAGATTGTAAGAAACAGGGCCTGATTCTCCCATCTGTTACGTGGCTTTTCCATTAGTGTAATCCCTTTGAAGTCAATGGAGTTACACAGGTATAAAGCTGGTGCAAAAGAGTGGAAATTCAGGTCCGTTATCCTTAATTATATTCCTACACTTAGAATAAAAAAATAACAGTGCTGTCTATAAACACTGAACTGTGGTAACCAATAATGAATGCTGAGTTTGAATGGCAGCCATTGCATACCTACACCATCTACAGAGAGATGAAATGGGAGGAAGAGAGGACACTTGTCTCTTGTATGCATTAGCTAATCTCAGTAGGCCTGATACAAAGCCAACTGAAATCAGTGGAAAGATTCCCATTGATTTCAGTGAGTTTTGTATCATGCCCAGTGTGAAGATCTCTTTGTCAAATGCCAAACGGTAGCTAAGGGATTTTTTTTCATGAGCACTAGAAAAACCCACAAATTAAAGGCGTATAATAAGAAGATAACTACAGTCATAACTGTAGCAGAATGACATGGTTATGTGGCCAGGATGTGAGGAGACCACACATGGTTATAGGGACTACTTAATCAGGAACACAACATGGGATAGAAGAGTTTGAGGGATTTATTGTGGCTAACATAGTTAGGGATCAGTCTCATTCACACTGATGTCAAAGGCAAAATTCCTTTTGATTTCAATGGGTGCTAGATTAGGCTCTAGATCTATCTGTAAGAAAGACAAAACAAGACTTTAGGGGTATGTTTCTAGAGGTGTACTCTAAACCAGAAAAGGTCATTCTGGCATTATACCTGGTGTTGGTGAAATGTGGTCATCACCTTAAAAAACCTAGCAATTACAAGATTGATTATAACAAAGTGCAGGGGATAATGCAAATGCTGCTGTAATCTCATTTGTTTCTCTAAGGTAATACTGGCAATATTTTAAGGCTGCATCATGTGAAACTCTGGTCATATTATCACAAGAAAAACAAGGTAGAAATTCGCAAAAAGAAAAGGAGTACTTGTGGCACCTTAGAGACTAACCAATTTATTTGAGCATAAGCTTTTGTGAGCTAAAGCTTATGCTCAAATAAATTGGTTAGTCTCTAAGGTGCCACAAGTACTCCTTTTCTTTTTGCGAATACAGACTAACACGGCTGTTACTCTGAAAGGTAGAAATTAAAACTCTGCAGAAGAGGGAAGCCAGTATGATTCGGTTTGTTGCAAGTATTAGTTATAGCAGCTTGACTTGGCCAATATTGCTTTTTTTAAATAAAAAGGAGAAAGAAAAGATGTTATAGATCTGATATAGATAAAGATATAGATCTGAAAGGCAGCGAAGAGACTGAAGGCAGTAAACTGGTTAAGATAGTGCATTCTGAAAGTTTTACAGATTGAAATGGAAGGAACAAGCCTACAGGCAATTCAAGCAGAGTTTCACTTAAATTGTACAAAAGGTGAAACAAGATGTAAGGCCATATTATAATAGTATTGTAAACCAATTCCAAATTTCCAAAAGTAAATCAGAAAATACTATTCAAGCTACTAACTAGATTTCTTTTGTCAAGGAGAGGAGATGCATGTTGATTTTCATGCTTTAGGATTAAAAGTTCCTGAGGAGCCACACTGTATACTCTATTTTATTCTACACAAGTTCTTAACTCTCCATCTTCAGCCCTGAGCGCCTTCTAGTAGTGCATTAAGTGACATGACTAATATCTGCCATGTGCTTTCTCAAGATCTTCAATGTTCCTATTTATAAACTATTTTCATTGATAAAAAAATGTTTTAATGGTTTCTTTTGTATGGAAGCCTATGAAACCAATGGAAAAATCAAAACATAAAATTCTAGGAAGTGGGGCTGAGACGTCTGGAACAGATATTCACATGCAAGAGCTACTCATTTTCCAGTTGCTTATGTTCTTGTCAAGAGCACATTACCATTTACATGTCATCAAAAGGCTGTTCTCTGAAAGATTTATAGGTTTGACCATAGCCAACATTTTAACAGTAACTTACTGGAAATGCAAATGGGGTATTTTAGTTACCATTAGTTGACTGAACAAGAGCTTCAGAATCACATTAATCAGACATGGTATCACTGTTGACTGATTTTACAGCTGACTCAAGTGCCATGGAGGTTAAGATGACTTAGCTTCCAACAGGATGTAAGACTGAAACATTATCTAGCATTCAAAGTACAAAGTATACAATCTCTGAAAGCTCTATAGTCTTTGTGCTCTCCTACAGTCTTACTTAAACAAAGAAACACTTGTAAAGTCTAGAACAAAATACAGGCACAGAGTTTCTAAACAAAAACTCAGACATAGAGTACACAGTATGTCAAATATTAAGATCCTGCCATTAAAGGGATCCACGAATGCTATGAAGATTATGGGTGAAATAGTGGGCTCCATTAAAGCCAATGGTAAAACTCCTACTGACTTCAGTGGAACCAAGATTTTACTCTATATATTGTATGTTCTGTTCTACTCTGCTATTAATTTTATAATGTGTATTGCATCCACCAGGAAAATTATACAAACTTAAAACTATTTTAAAAACAAATTGATTTGGGCCAGGCAACCAAACAAAAACATAATTATAAAGTTGTTTAGCTGAGAACAAAAGAAATTTCTATTTTTATACATTTTTTTCATATTTTGAAAATATATACAACAACTGCACATCAGAAATCCTAGTGAGCACTAGGATAATATGGAGAATATAAATGCTGTGGATTAAGAACAATCAATGCAAATAAAAGATCTGTAGGGTCAGGGAGAAACAGTGGAACAGAAAAACTGTAAGCCATTTCAAGTGAGCAAGAATAATTTATAGATAATAATAGCGAAGGACAAGCAGTGAAGTATGAGAAGTCATCTTTATCTAGTTGTAACAACAAAAGACAAATTATTACCCAATTACATTAGGGTAAAGCAGGAGTAACTTCACTGTATCAAACTTGTGTAAACTTGAGAGGAGAATCAAGCCCTTAGATCCCTTCGTTAGTTCCCATCTTCCATGCATTACCTGCTCACTACATATATTGGCACCTGTTGCAATGCATTCCACTAATCATACACTGTTCTCAGGGGCAGTGAACGACATAAGCTCATGTCAGATTTGCAAGGGATGATAGTCAATAAAGCCAAAGGCATGTAAATGTTTCTCTCACCACTCTCAGGATCAGTGTGTTGTCATGCACCAAAGAACGGTCCAATAGAATAGTAAATAAAGATTTCTGGCTTTCACTTTCCTTAATCAAGAGGAGAATGGTGCAGCTTGTGGATCCAGAAACCATTCCCTCTAGTCTGAACCCCAGCTGGTACTAGATGGAAGTGCTGGGAACTATATAAGGCGTTCAGGAACTTGTAAGGCACAGGCACAGATTGGTAGTGGCATGGAGATGCACTGCCCCTATACCGGCTGTGAGAAGTTTGGGCATAGGTAGTGCACAACAAGGGTATGATTCTCTCCACAGCTGGCCAGTTCTACTGGCTTGGGCTGAGTGTGGTGTGGTCACGGTCTCACCTACCCCACGCCCCTCAAGTGGTAGCTAGGGACACTAACCAGAAGCAGTTCTTTCACTCAGGACTCTGATTGTGACTAGCCCTAAAGAGCAGGAAGTCTCTTCCACAAGCTTGCATATTCACACAGGGCTTGGTCACAATCCATCCCTTACTGCCTCCCCCTCCCTTTATTTTGTTGCCCATTCAATTACTTTTGGTTTTGAGAACTGAATTTTCCTCACTAAACTCCTCAGTGGGCTTGAAAGACTCCCACTTACTTGTCAGTTAAAAAAACCAAAATATTCTGATTTGGATCAAATTGATCCAAAATAAAATATTTTAAATTTAATTTTCCCAAAAGAAAAATCAAACATTTTCTGGAAAATCAAAATCTTTTGGTGGAAAATGTCAATTTTCCAGAAATACCCTTTCCATCATAAAACCACCGTGATAGAAAATTCCTGATCAGCTCTGTCAAAGACTGACTCAAATTAATCAACGGATTGAAATGCAAACAAAAAAAAACCCCAAACAACCCAATACTACGTCTCTCCATGAGCACAGCAAATAGAGCATCTGTGCATTTTTCCTCTATGCCAAATAATGAAGTGGGGGAGGGGAATTTTCAAAAATGGAGTCCACAACACTCACCTGAACAAGCCCAGGAAGTAGTAACAAGCTAAATTCAAACGCATCAGCCCAGAATTGATGCAGGAGTGTCATTTCCTGCACTCCTAGACCTTCTGTACACTCGTGGTAGTGTGTAGGAGATGTGTAGCTACACACCACAGTGAAAGTAAGGCTCTGTCCACACTCACTATGGAATGTAGCTACGTGCTGCAGTGAAAAGCTCTGGCATGGGGGAGGCATTGGGAGCCTTTCCCCACTGTCTCCTCACTGCCAAAGCATTTTTCTGGTGCTGAAGACTTTCACAGTTGTGGGGAAAAGGCTTTGATGGGACTGGGAGAGCTGCCAGAACCTTTCCCTGCCACAGTGAAAGACTCTGGTAGTGGGGAGCAGCTCCTTTCCCTGCTGCCTCCCCTCTGCCAGACCCTTTCCCCAATGCTAGAATCTTTCACTGCAGCAGAGAAAGGATCCAGAAGCAAGGAGGAAGCGAGTGAATGCACTGCTCAAAACAGCAATGTAGATGTGAGAGGCACTGCTTGAGCATGCAGAGAGCCACTTAGGGTACATACCTTAAAAGTTCCAGTGTGTATGGCACTCTCCTCCACACACCTAAGCAGTGCCTCACCATCTACACCACTATTTATACCTGTGCTAGTTGCACATTCAGTGTCTGTTGCCTACGCACTGCTTCAGTGCAGGCCCACTCCTATACGTGTGTGCTCCTCATTTCAGCAAACTATAGTTAACTTACTATCCACGGAAGACACTTCGAGTGAAAAAGAATAGTAGTAGGTAACTATTAAACTGGTGAACAATCTTGCACCTCCTCAGGAGGCAGTTGATTAATTACTTTAATTATGTGGAGAACTAAGTATTGAGGACAAAACTGTAGTCTTTAGTTTATCAATGAGCATGCTTGGCACTGAGCTTTTCTCTCTCTCTCTCTCTCTCTTTTGTTTGGTGGCTTACACAACAGGAATACATTTAACTCAGACTTTCCTCTCAGGTGGATGTAATAGGGAAGAGATCTGACAACTCTGAGATCTCTGCAATGCTTTCAGGATAATCTTAGTCTTTAGCAACTGTGATATCCAGGTGCCATTTTCCTCCTGAGTGGCTTGAATTGTACACTGAGAATATTTTATAGCCAGATCCTTGCTGATATAAATCAATGTAGCTCCATTGCAGCCATGGTTGTCAATGGACCAATGCTGATTAGTACAAGTGGAACATCTGGCCAGTGGCTCCAAATCCTGAAAGATGCCAAGTGGTTTTGGTTTCTCTCATGTTGTGCTAACATTTATGCTTTACCAAAGCAGCTAGAATAATATTTCTGCAGCAAGAAATAATTTTGGTTTGGCTCCAAGCACAGCTGTGAGTGTGACCCAAAATACACTATCTGAAGCAATCCCTCCTTCCTTGCAAGTTGCAGGTTCTTCTGCTGAACAAGGCTAGTTTTATCATCTCAGACAATATGAGATGGGACTGATAAGCACCTGTCTTCATCTGTTTTTGAGAAGATTTAAACTGTGACCCTCCGGCCATTTTCAACTATTCATCTTTGTAATTGCTTTTAAAGCTAAAAAGCTTTGGTAGTATTTATGATTATAATGGAGTACTTAGAGTCTAAGGTGCCACAAGTCCTCCTTTTCTTTTTGCGAATACAGGCTAACACGGCTGCTACTCTGAAACCTATGATTATAATGTAGCTTCATAGTTCATAAAACAAGAAGACGCTGCTGTATTCTTCATAGCATTACAGCTTCCCTTTGCTATCTCATTAGCTGCGCGCATATTAAGTTGCTAGAGAGACAGAAGAGAGGAACTTAACAGTCATAATTAATATATAATATTCAAGGAATATTGTAACTGGCATGTGCACACACTTCCACTGCTGTAGAAAACACTTGTTTATGTACAGTAAATTTAGGACAGGCTCAAGGGCACTCTTGAAATCAGCATTTTCCCACTCCAAAGCAGGTGGACATCCCTGCTTAGCATTTTGCCCCTGGTAAGATGGGCTACCTATTTCCTACACATCCTCACCCAAACAAAAAGGCTAAGTGGTATGAAGAGAATCGAATCTATTGGTGGGATGAACCTTGGAAACAAATCTAGCACAATCTCAAATGTACTTCGTCTTTGCCAGACATTTGTCTAAGCCAAAACAAAAGGCCTGATTCTTCTCTGACTTACATCAGTTTTATACTCATGAAACTTCATTGCCTTCAACATAATTGAGTACAGGATCAGGTTCAAAATCCAAAATAATTATTTAGCCCACCCTCAGAATGCCAAGGGCAGCTATCCAGCTGCTAAGAGTTGCCTGAGCAACACAAACTAGCTAGACAAAGGGCTGAGGAACTGGCTGAGGACAGAGGGCTAGATGTCCAACATCTATATCTATATCATTCTCTCTGATTCTATTTTTAAGCCATCTAACAATCTGATATATTCCACCACCCTGGTGGAAAAAAGAGTTTGTGGTCACTTTCTGCCATCTCAACTTCTTCCACTAAAGAATTTTCAGCTGCTTCCATATCTACTGTGTTCTACTACAACAGAATCTAGCATAGACACTGTCAGAAATTTGCCTGCCCATGTCATCCTAAAACAAGTTTTCCCCCATCCTGTACAGTTTGTAGGGTAGTGCAAGGTATAGCAGGATGGGGTGGCTTTTATGCAGAAGGACTTAGGTGATTTTCAGAGTACATGATGTAAATACCCACACATTCACAACAGTTTGCCATACTTCAGTAGACAACACTGTACAAGAAGGGTTAAATCCATAAAAGGACTTAGGTATTGCAACACTCAGCCTTGCAACATTTAACTCTTAAGGAACCCTATTGCCCAATAGGATCCTGGGCCCTAAGTTAGGTGCCCATGCTCCCAATACAATGCATGGAGAGAGTTAGGCACCTAAAAATGGGATTCACAAAACCCAGCAAGCTGCGTGGGGAGCCACCTAAACAAGTCAGTAGGAAATGCCAAGGAGAGGGGTCTAAGCTCTGCCCCTCAATTAGATAAGTGCCTGACTTAGGGCCTTAGATCTGCTTGCGATTCAAGGCCATGAACCCACTCATGGAGTTAGGTGCCTAAGCCACATCAGCTCTTTCTCATGAAAGAATCCAGAAATAGAGAGACCCCACCACATCATAGCCATCTGGGCACTCACACGACATGTGGGAGATCTATTTTCAAATCCCTACTTTGCCTGATTTGGAGCAGAGACTTGAACTGACGGCTGCACATCCCAGGCAAGTAGCCTAATCATCCTTTCTCTTTTTCTTTCTCGCATACTGAATATTTTATTACTGATACAAAGTGGAACAGCTTCAACCAGAGAGCTCCACCCCCAAAATACCCTACTGCCTGGGGGGCTAGAACACTCACCTGGGATATGAGAGACCCAAGTTTAAATCCCTGCTTCAAATCAGGCAGGGGAGTGAGGGGTGTATTTGAAAACAGCTCTGCCCCTCACAGGTGAGTGCTATAACCAATGGGCTATTGGGTATTCTGGGGCCCTAGCTCACAACATTCCTGATCTAGATCTCCTGGCCCTCTTTTGTGTGAGGCCCGATCGGCCGGGTATGCTTGAGAAAGCCTACCATCTACAGCCCCACAGGTGAGAATGGGGAGAGGGGGATGCCTCATTTGAGAATCCTGCCAGGGCTCAGGTGAGCGCCAGGGCACGGAACCGCTCAGTGGCATCAGGATTTAGGCAGCTCTGTGCATGCCCACTGGTAATAACTTAGGTGCCTAGGAGACTTTGCCAGCAGAAACTTAGGAACCAAGGGAATTTAGGCAAGTACAAGGTTAGGCGGCAGCTGAGGGGTGGTTTTACGAATGCCAGTGGCGCCTAAATATTGGATGTAGCTGCCTAACATGGCATTTAGGAGCCAAAATCTCTTTGTGGATCTAACTAACAAAGGGCCTCATCCAAACTGAAGTCAATGGGAGTTATTCCAGTGGGCTTTTATCAGGCTAAAGAAACAAAAAGTGCATGCATTGGGTGCTTATTTAAATGAGTCCTAGCATTTCACCCTAGGTGCAGTCATTTCACCCTAATTTTTTTGTTACTTATTTTTACTCGCTGTGCCACTGTTTATCTGAGCATGCCTATGAGCAAAAAAACAACAACAACCCTAGGGGAAGTCAAAAAATCTAAAATCCAATTTGCCAGGCTTCAAGCCATCCAGAATGGTTTTATCCTGTACTTTATTTTTTTATTATGGAAATGTGATTTCAGCATTGCAATAAAAAAGTAGTTGTGGAAGCTACCTTGGGCAGGGCGCCCAACACACTTTGAAATTCATTGGGAGATGGGTGCCTAAGTCCCTTAGGCTACTTGGAAAATTCCAGCCCAAGATTCAGCCCCTATTGAAGTCAATGGGAGTTTTTTTCATTGCCTTGGAAGGAGGAGACTCTAACTCGCACCCTACTGTGGCTTTGTTTTAAGCTGCCATTGGCCCTGCCTCATGGTCCTCTGTGGGAAACATTGCAAGGAGACTGAAGTATAGAAATCCTTTAAGGAGTTCATGGGTTTCCAACAGATTGCTTTCTCAGGAGGGCTAGTGTTTGCTCACCATAAAATGACTTGGGGGCTTGCCACCCAAACTCCAGAAATCTCTCATGATCCACTAGAGACCCAGGTCATTGAGTGCAGCTCCTGGATCCCATGCCCAACCCTCCGGCTATGTAACCACAGCTCAATGACCTCAACACTGGCCTCTGCCTTGGAACTTCTCACTAGGTTCTACCATTGAATCCATTCCAGGGAGGGGGTTAGGTGTTCCGCAGCCAGGAGGCACCCCATGCATAAGTGTTCCAGAAAGCAATGTTCTAAACATTGCTCAGACTTATAGGGCAGCTTTAATGCATGTGTAACATCATATATGACTGTGGTGGGGTGGTGCCCCACCTCCAGGCCAAATTGGGCTACAGCAGGCCAGAGCGGCTGAGCAGACAGGCAGCCAATCAGAGAGGCCCTGTGGGGAGCCAGTCAGGGCTGACAAGAGGCAGCCAATCAGGGCCAGGCTAGGCCCTATATAAAGGCTACCCAGGCAAGACACAGGTAGTCTCTCTCAGACCTTCAAGGGAGAAGGGCTGTCTCCTAAGTGAAGGGGGTGGCCGTGCTGCTCCAATACTTGCTAGGCTGTAGGCCCTGATAGAAGGGCCCACAAGGTGTAAGGGGGCCGAAGGGGAAGCAGCCCAGGGAGGAGAGGCGGACAAGGAGAATGAAGGAGGGCAGGGAGGCTGTTGCCAGAGAGTCCTTGGATTAGGACCCAGAGGGTGGGCCTGGGTCCTGTCTTGTACTACTCCCGGCTGTTAGAAGTGGCCATAGCAGACTGCAACTGACCCCTGATAGATGGGGTTAGACTTTGGGGATGTGGTTGGCCACTGTGGCTGGGGTGAAGTGAAAAGATTGCTGCTAACCTGGTATGCCCCCCCCCCAGAAGGGGGTGAGCATGGACTAGAGGATGATGTGAGAAGGGAGTAACTTGGGTCTGGACACCAAGAGACAGATGGGACACCACCACCAGAGGGTGCTCCACATGGACTGAGCTAATTCCCAGAGTTGTCAGTGGGAGGCGCTGTGGTGGTGAGTCCCAACCCTGTCACAATGACAAACAGTGAACACTGGAATACCTCCCACCAGATATCACCTTACTTACTACCAAAAATGTTGGAAGGCTTTTGTTTTAAGGAAATTATAAGAGACAGAATCATGGGGGTAAAATGAGTGGGCCTTTTTATTTGAATTACTGAATGACTGGCTAGGGCCATTATAGTAAACTGTATGGCCTGATAGTGATCACATATCAGTTTTACTTGGTGCAACCCCTTTGGGCCAAATCCTCAGCTGATGTAAAGCAGCAAAGCCCTCTTGACTTCAATGGAGCTATAACAATTTACACAAGTTCAGGATAGTTAATGGAGTTAGTGATTTACACTGATATTTCTGCAGAATCAGGTCCATAGTCTTAAGCTGAGCAAATAATTGATTTTTCAGTTCAGTGATTGAGTAGATTTCTTTAAAAAAAAAAAAACTGGCTAGTTTCAAACTGAAACTGAATTTTTTCTGTTTTTTTTCTGGCCAAAATGGAAAAACAAAAAAATGGTTTGGGTCAAACAAAATATGTTTAATGGTGTTTTTATGCTTTAAAGCTAAATTTTGAAGTGAAACATTTTGAAGCAAAATCAGAAATTGTGTTTAAAAAATGTTGAAGTGAACAATTTCAACTTATTTTCATTTGTTTTATTCTGTCAAAACTATTTGCTGAATTTGACCCAAATTTGTGAATGGTTTTGGTCACTCCCAAAACACTTTTTTTTGGGGGGGCAATTTACTATTTTCACACAGAAAAGTCTCCAAAACTGGTCAGCAGTG
Organism: Lepidochelys kempii; assembly: GCF_965140285.1. NCBI lineage: Eukaryota > Metazoa > Chordata > Testudines > Cheloniidae > Lepidochelys > Lepidochelys kempii. Next base: position 192,556,989 of record NC_136382.1, on the reverse strand, counting down.
CTTTCAAGAGAAAATAACTTGGCTTTATTCTTTCTAAATGTTTTGACTTTGTAAAAACAAATTCCTTATACCATATCGCTGTCATTTATCTTTTTTGTCAAGCCTCATTTCACATATTGCTGTGTATAATTTATTACCAGTAATTTTCTTTTCTTTCATTGTCTTAAACTACTCAATGGTGGGTTGTGTTTTGTTTTTGTTTTGTTTTTTCCCCAAGAGCAAACAATGGAAATTGCAGGTCATAGCAGTGGAAGAACATTCTTGGCTTCATGGCTTACGTGATAGGATAATTACTTCAACACTGTGCTCATATTTGCCCCCCCCCAGCAAGGAGGGGATTGATATTGTGTTAGCTGGTAGTGAGTAAGCAATATTTGAGAGAGTAAGATCGCTTGGCTGCTTTGTATGGGGGTCATACCCAACTGGAATGACTCTTAAAGGAACACTGAGGTTATATTTCAAAGGCAAGCAACAAGACGGGGGAAAACTGAAATGGCATCTACATCTGAATAAGAAATGTTAGATCACTCAAAACTGTAATTAACACAGGGCTAAATCCTGAGGGCTCTGACTCACTACTTCTGTAGGCAAACACTCACTGAAGTCAATGGGCATTTTCCTGAATAGAGAGTAAAAAAACTAAGGACCTCAGAAAGCGGACCGCAGGATTATAGCACGAAAAATTGTGTTAGAGGGATTACATAAAGATGGAGGCTCATGAGGAGACCTTAATGTGGGGTTGGGGGGGTGCTCACTTGTATCACTTGTATACCAGTGTAATTCCATGGACTTCAAGAGTTACTTCTGTTTTACACACCAGTATATGTGAAATCACGGTCTGGTGGTGAGTCATGATATAGCTTTGGGAAGAAAGGGAATAAGTAAATGTTTCTAAATCTAGTCACTCCAGCTTTTGCTACAGTATAAGCTTCCTTTCTTTATCATGCTGTAGTGAGGTGGAGTTGCCTCCCTCCAAGGCTGACCAGGAGGAACCACTCCCTGCCACCAGGTGGGCAGAGTGAGGCCAGGCCTGCTCCCCTGCACCGGAAGCAGAGAGCAGGGCAGCAAGCATAAGAAGCAGGGCCTCCAGCTTAGTTGGGCTGGAGCCAGTGAAAGAGGCAGACACTCCTGCCTTGCTGCCATCCACCAAATACCCCGAGGAGCTGCTTGGATTGTCGGCCACCGAGGAACTCGCGAACAATGTAGCCCTACGAACAGACTGGGGTAGGAAGTAGCTCAGGGAAACCAGATATTAGTCCGAGTGTGGTACTGGTAGCTGAGTCAGCATGGTGTGATGGGATCCCCACTAACCCAGTGGCTGGATCACTTGCCACTGCTAGAGTCCTGGTAAGGGACCCGGTGGAGTAGGTTGAGCTGTAGTCCCCCTACACCCTGCTGCCGACCCCACCTCTGGAGGCAGCCTACCCACCGGAGGCTGAAAGGCCTGTGTTTGTTTGTGGTCTGCCCAAACCAGGAAGCTGGGCTAAAGACAACTAACTGCTCTGCCCTGCCCAGAGAGCCAGAGCCTGGTTGTGTGTGCTGTCTGCCCCAGCCAGGGAGTCTGGGCTAAAGACTGCTAACTGCGCTGCCCCCCACAGAACTAGCGCCTGATGGTGGTTGCTGTCTGCCCAAGCAAGGGAGCTTGGGTGACAGATTGCTGGTTTCCCACCTCTGCCCCAAGGGGTCAGAGCCCTAGACCATTAACTGTTACTATACCTTACTAATCCCCTGCCAATTGATTATTGAAAACTAGGTGACATAGTGAGACGGAGTGGCCTCCCTCAAAGGCTGACTGGGAGGAATCACTCAGCCACTACACATGCGTTCAGGTTCGGGCAGAGCAAACTGGTCTCTCGCAGACCTGAGCTAGGCGACTGCTTCATGTCTATAGTCTACTGCCTCCTAACCTTTACCACCAAGTATCTGATGATTTTTTGGAATCTTGCTGGATTGTGCCTGTCATAAATATAAAGGGAAGGGTAAACCCTTTTAAAATCCCTCCTGGCCAGAGGAAAAATCCTCTCACCTGTAAAGGGTTAAGAAGCTAAAAGTAACCTCGCTGGCACCTGACCAAAATGACCAATGAGGAGACAAGACACTTTCAAAAGCTGGGAGGAGGGAGAGAAACAAAGGGTCTGTGTCTGTCAGTATGCTGCTTTTGCTGGGGATAGAACAGGAATGGAGTCTTAGAACTTTTAGTAAGTAATCTAGCTAGGTATGTGTTAGATTATGATTTCCTTAAATGGCTGAGAAAAGAACTGTGCTGAATAGAATGACTATTTCTATCTGTAAAAAGAAAAGGAGTACTTGTGGCACCTTAGAGACTAACCAATTTATTTGAGCATGAGCTTTCGTGAGCTACAGCTCACTTCATCAGATGCATGCCGTGGAAACTGCAGCAGACTTTATATATACACAGAGAATATGAAAAAATACCTCCTCCCACCCCATTGTCCAGCTGGTAATAGCTTATCTAAAGTGATCATCAGGTGGGCCATTTCCAGCACAAATCCAGGTTTTCTCACCCTCCACCCCCCCACACAAATTCACTCTCCTGCTGGTGATAGCCCATCCAAAGTGACAAGTGACCTGGATTTGTGCTGGAAATGGCCCACCTGATGATCACTTTAGATAAGCTATTACCAGCTGGACAATGGGGTGGGAGGAGGTATTTTTTCATATTCTCTGTGTATATATAAAGTCTGCTGCAGTTTCCACGGCATGCATCTGATGAAGTGAGCTGTAGCTCACGAAAGCTCATGCTCAAATAAATTGGTTAGTCTCTAAGGTGCCACAAGTACTCCTTTTCTTTTTGCGAATACAGACTAACACGGCTGTTACTCTGAAACCTATTTCTATCTGTGTGTCTTTTTTGTAACTTAAGGTTTTGCCTAGAGGGATTCTCTATGTTTTGTATCTAATTACCCTGTAAGGTATCTACCATCCTGATTTTACAGGGGTGATTCCTTTACTTCTATTTACTTCTATTTCTATTAAAAGTTGTCTTGTAAGAAAACTGAATGCTTTTTCATTGTTCTCAGATCCAAGGGTTTGGGTCTGTGGTCACCTATGCAAATTGGTGAGGGTTTTTACCAAACCTTTCCCAGGAAGTGGGGTGCAAGGTTGGGAGGATTTTGGGGGGGAAAGACGTGTCCAAACTACGTTTCCCAGTAAACCCAGTTAGAGTTTGGTGGCGGCAGTGGATATTCCAAGGACAAAGGATAAAATTAATTTGTATCCTGGGGAAGTTTTAACCTAAGCTGGTAAAAGTAAGCTTAGGAGGTTTTCATGCAGGTCCCCACATCTGTACCCTAGAGTTCAGAGTGGGGGAGGAACCTTGACAGTGCCAAAGCAGGAGCAGGTCAAACTCTCTTGGCCAGATTCTGATGTCATTTACACCACTCTTAGTGAGTGGTCAGTTCCGTAGCTAGTGTAAATTGGGTAATGAATCTGTGCCAATATATACCAGTTGAGGATCTGGGCCTGGAATACTTGCACTAGAACCAAAACCAGTGTGATAAATGATAACCGGTTTCTCTCAATCTTCCTGTCCTCTTATCTCCAAATTCCTCTGCTCTCACACAGGCCTTTTCTCTCAAAGAATTTACTGAAATTTGTGAACACAAAACCAACAGCTGCTATTCTCCTTTGTTTTTCTCTTTTAATACACTGCCATGTGTGAGAGCTGTTTATCTTCATTCTTCCGAGGAGATCATTTATCTTGTGCCTGAAAATCACTAGCTCTGTGTATATGGTCTGAACTAAAGGTAAACCATGGAATACCTTATGCTTCATATTTTAATGGTCAGTTCATAATTAAGGGTTCTCGTAGTGGCAAAAATAATTCCCTGAAGGCAGAGCCTCTGCAGGGTTTCCAAGACTTGGAAGAAAAGATGGATACTACATCATCGATAGTCTCTGCAGAATGGAAAATTCCAGCTTTGCTGTAACTCCCTGACTTCTAGAGAGCAAGTAGCTATACCCATTATATCCAGCTGCACCGGAAAGGTAGCCTGTACAGTATAGGAACAGCAGGACGCTGCCCTCCATGAGTATGTAAGGGCTTTCAAACTCTAATGGAGAATACCATTGCAGTAATCAACCTTATAGGGAAGCACTTGAAGCAATCCTGTCTCAGAAGTGTTTGCTCCTGGCAGAGGAGCAGCCCTCTGCACAGGACAGAACTGGGGCAGGTGCTTTAGTAATACACAAAGACACTGCGTGTTTCGTACATTGTTGCTTGAGCATTTTCTGCCTGGATATTTAAAAGCATTGTGTATCTGAAAGAAAAGGATGCTGCATAAGGTATCTTTAAAGCCCCCACCATTCCTCCCTATCCCCACAGTCAAACCCATTGTCTAGGCCCTGAGGCTAAGTCATTATGCAAGGTAGCCTGTTTCCTCTTGTTTTTTCCTACCCCCCCCCCCAGATGTTCTGGTTTAACTTGGATTTTAACTTGAAGAGTGGTCAGTTTGGATGAGCTATTACCAGCAGGAGAGTGAGTTTGTGTGTGTATGGGGGTGGGGGGGATGTGAGAAAACCTGGATTTGTGCAGGAAATAGCCCAACTTGATTGTCATGCACATTGTGTAAAGAGTTGTCACTTTGGATGGGCTATCACCAGCAGGAGAGTGCATTTGTGTGTGTGTGGGGGGGGGGGGTGGAGGGTGAGAAAACCTGGATTTGTGCTGGAAATGGCCCACCTGATGATCACTTTAGATAAGCTATTACCAGCAGGACAGTGGGGTGGGAGGAGGTATTGTTTCATATTCTCTGTGTATATATAAAGTCTGCTGCAGTTTCCACGATATGCATCTGATGAAGTGAGCTGTAGCTCACAAAAGCTTATGCTCTAATAAATTGGTTAGTCTCTAAGGTGCCACAAGTCCTCCTTTTCTTTTTGCAAATACAGACTAACACGGCTGTTACTCTGAAACCTAGGCCCTGATTGTTTCTCTTCTCAGCTATTATAAGGTCTGGGCCTAAATGACTCTCACATCTCCTCCTTTTCATGGAGTTCAAAATGCAGCTGTAAAAATCATCTTTCTGGGTCTCTCCTCTGACCATGTCCAACTCCTTTCACTGGCTTTTCTTCATCACACATCACACTTCACCTCCATGGCTTAGCTTGCAAGGCCCCATACAACTTACTGCTTGCTCACCTCTCTGCTCCCATCTTCATCTTTCACTCTCACTTCACTCTCTTCTATCCAGCCCAGGGCCTCTTCCTATCTTTCTCCCACTCTGGACATTGTGCATTTATGCTTTTATCCAGACTAGCATTGGTCAGGAGATTTCCCTTGGAATGATTTTCCAATAGAAAATGCAGTTTCTGGTAAATAGAAATTTTGGATTTTTCCCTACGAATGTTTGATTTTTCCTTTGGGGAAAATCAGAATGAAATAGTTTGCGTCAGTTTGACCTGAATTGGAATATTTCATTTTTTTTTTTGAAGCAACCCAGAACATTTTATTTAAAATTAGTTCAACATCATATTAAGATGCAGTTTCCTATCAGCACATTGTGAATCAGAACTACAACTCCTATAAGACATTCTCTCCTATGGGCTGGACTCCCTGAAGTCACATAAGGGAATGTGGATTTGCCTTGGACTGAGCTGTGAGATCATTCCTGGGAGTTACATTATGTAGTGCATTATGGGACATGTAGCCTGGCTTAGAGCAAAGAATGGGAATAGTGCTTGGGGTATGCTACAGACCCCCAGGATCCCATTTGGATATGGATAGAGACTTCTCTAATATTTTAAATGAAATAAATACTACTGGGAATTGTGTGATTATAGGAAACTTTAATTTCTCAGATATAGCCTGGAGGACAAGTGCTACAAATAATGGTAAGGCTCAGATATTCCTGGATGTGATACCTGACTGATTTCTTCATCAAATAGTCACCAAACCAACACAAAGTGATGCCATTTTAGATTTGGTGAATAGTGAGGACCTCATAGGAGAACTGGTTGTGGAGGACAGACTTGGTTCGAGTGATCATGAGCTAATTCAGTTTAAAATGTAAGGATAAACAAAAATAGCTCTGGAACTCGAGTCCCTGACTTCAAAACTTTAAAAAATTAATGCAATTAGTTAGGCAAGTGGACTGGACTGAGGAACTCAAGAATCTGAATGTGGAGGAGGCTTGGAATTATTTTGAATCCAAGTTGCAGGAGGTACCTGAAGCCTTCATCACAAAGAAGGGGGAGAAATTTGTAGGGAAGGGTTGCAAACCAGACTGGATGAGCAAGCATCTTGAACAGGTTATTAACCAAAAGAAACAGAAGATGAATCAGCAAGGAAAGTTACCTCTTAGAGATCAGAAAGTGTGGGGAAAAAGTGAGAACTGCCAAAAGCCAAGCAGAGTTGGATCTTGCGAAGGAAATTAAAACCAATAGTGAGAGGTTCTATAACCATACATAAATAAGGGAAGAAGAAGTGGGACCACTAAGTACTGAGGATGGGGAAGAGATTTGGCCCAACATCTAAATGAATACTTTGCCTCAGTTCTTAATAAGAGCAATGAGGAGCTTAGGGGTTGTTTCAGGGTGGCTAATGGAAATAAGGATATGGAAGTAGAAATTACCACATGCAAGGTGGAAGGCAAACTCAAATAGCTTAATGGGACTAAATTGGGCGGCCTGGATAATTGCCATCCAAGATTATTAAAGAAACTGGCACATGAACTTGGAAGCCTAATAGCAAAGATTTTAATGAATCTGTTAACTCAGGGGTCATACATATGACCGGAGAACTGCTAATATAGTACCTATTTTTAAAAAAGAAATAAAGTGATCTGGGAAATTACTGACCTTTGATCTAGTTTGATCTTATAATGAATTTTGAAAGAGAAAGTAGCTAAGGACATAGGGGAAACTGGGATAAAATATAACATGGTTTTACAAGAGGTAGATTGTGCCAGATCAACCTGAACTTTCTTTGAGAAGATAACTTTTTTTTTTTTTTAGACAAAAGGAAATGCAGTCAATCTAATCTACCTAGCTTTCAGTAAGGCACTTGATCCAGTTCCACATGAGAAGAGGACATTACAATGGGTAATACTGAAAGGAGAACGGTCAGGCTGCAAGGAGGTTACTAGTGGAGTTCCTCAGGGATCAGTTTTGGGAGCAATCTTATTTAACTTTTTAATTAATGATCTTGGCACAAAAAGGGGTGTGTGCTAATAAAATCTGTGGATGACACAAAGTTGGGAGGTACTCCCAATAGGGAGGAAGACCAGCATATCCTACAAAAAGATCTGGACAAACTTGTAAACTAGAATAATAGAAACTGTATGAAATTTAATAGTGCAAAGTGAACATGCATTTAGGAACCACCACCAACAACAAACTGGAGACTTATCAATTGGAAGCAATAGAGGAAGAGAGAGACCTGGGTGTTGATCAAAGGACTATGAGCCACCAATGTGACGTGGCAGTGAAAAAGGCTAATACAATCCTAAGTTGAATCAGGCAAAGTATTTCCAGTAGAGATAAGGAAGTGGTAGTACCATTATACAAGGCACTGGTGAGACCTCATATGGACTACTGCGGGCAACTCTAGCCTCCCATGTTTAAGAAAGATTAATTCAAACTGGAACATATGCACAGAAGGGCTACTAGGATGATCAGAGGAATGGAAAATTCTCCTTTTGAGAGGAAACTCAAAGAGCTTGGCTTGTTTAGCCAGTGGTTCTCAAACTGTGGATTGGGAACCCAAAACCCATTTACACCAGCTTGTCAACCATAAGCAGCCAGTTCTGAATGAGCATTTTTACAGCAACTCTTGAAACTCATGGAAAAACAAAATTCTCTCAAGGAGATTCCTAAAGGTATCACATCACTGTGTCCCCACTATCTTTCCACATTTCCATCAAATATATAGAACCTTCTGCATTAGAGTTAGGATTTAATAAATGTTGCTTTTTCATTCATAAGCCCATTTCCAAGGGAATGGATTGGACAACTTACTGCCATTAAGTCTTTTTTCCTACCCTATTTGGAACATTCACCATAATTTTTATTTTAAACTGTATTTGTCATTTTTTTATTTGTGGCACCTTAGAGACTAACCAATTTATTTGAGCATGAGCTTTCGTGAGCTACAGCTCACTTCATCGGATGCTCACGAAAGCTCATGCTCAAATAAATTGGTTAGTCTCTAAGGTGCCACAAGTACTCCTTTTCTTTTTGCAAAGACAGACTAACACGGCTGTTACTCTGAAACCTGTCATTTTTTATTGTGTACTTGATATCTTTTACAGATGTACTTGATTTTTTTATTAGAATAAATTGATATTTAAAAAAACTTCCGGTTGTTGACAGTGCTTGCTCAGAGATGAACCATACATTTTTTTTTCTGGTAATATCATGGCACATTCTCACAGTTCCTACTATGATCAACCCCAGCTCTCACTTCTCTCTCGCGCGCGCTACCCTGTTGTGAAACTGACTAGAAACAGAAAGCATAATAATGATAGGGACAGCACAGCTGAGGAACCATGTGGGTTGGGGGCACTTAATATGAACAAATATTCACTGTGAATTCTGCTTTTTAGGGGGAGTTGTTGCAGACAAATATTATTTAAAATCTAACAGAAGCCCAAATTTGCTCCTTTTGTAAGACAGGATTTCCACTGTAGAATGTTGGATGCTCCTTTTGCCATAGGGAATATTTTCATAACATGTCAGACTTCAAAGCTGCTAAATGTCTTATTTCACCTTCATTTTAAACCTGTGAAATTCCCTTTTGTGGAATGATGAAGCACCCAGTAACATTGGGAACACAATTGTAATTGTGCCCCTTAATGTCAAGCTAAACGTTATGAATTCAGTTAAATATAAAACCAAAATATTATGGAGGATAGACACAAAGGTTATTTAAACTTAAAGTTCACATAAAATATGCATGGACTGATTTAAATATTTATAATCCTGCCGCCATAGAAATAGAGGTTATGAATTCTTTATAGCATCTGGGCCATTGTGTGGGCCATCTAGTTATAATATCCATAACCGTAGCCTTTTCACTATAGGCATGAAATTCTGAACTTAATTACACCAGTATAAATCAGGAGTAACTCCTATAAAATCAGGTAGTTAAACTAAAGTAAAACTTGTGTGCAAGTCCAGAATTAGGCAGAGTATCCCATCCGGAATGGCTACACTTAGTTGCACTTGGGCCGCATCCTCATCTGCACCAGAGCTCATTCAGCACAGCTGAGGAGGTGGTTTTAAGACACCCCTGCAATCCTCTGATCCCTAGGCCAGCTGAGGTCAGCTTGGCCCCAAGCATAACTCAGAACACCAGCTTGTAGAGACCCCATGGGTTCTGTGTAAACCCCATCATGCTTCCAGGACACCACATGTAGCAATGAGGGGGTGGCACAATACTATGACAACTAGTTCTATGCCACCTCAGGATTCTCCCATGTCAAGGGCATCCCCAGCTGCCTATTAAGGGCATCTTTAATGTCCCTTTGCACTGTGCTGAAACCCCATGATTCTTATTCATGAAAATAGAAGCTGCAGGTATTTTAGAGCCTTTGGAAACCAGGCTACTTTTATTTAGGGGCCTAAATATAGACCCCCCCAACTTTAGGCACCCAAGTTTTAAAATGTCAACCAATATCATTAGTAAAAATGTTCAATAGTAATGTTTTGCTAGAAGCTAATTCTCACTCATGTCATTCTGCTGCTCTTGTAAATGTCAGGCTAGCAGCACTCCGATCATGGGATGGCTTACTCAAGAGCCCATACTTTATAAGGCTAAAATAAAGCCCGTGATGTAACAGGCTAGGTGACATGTTAATAAGAAATGTATTGCTGTATGGTCTCCATAGGAGAAAAAGATTTCTGTCCTAATTCTCCTTTGACAATACTCCGACCTCAAGTGGCTTGGAAACAGCTGAGAGAGTTCACTTTTTAAAGCAGTTCTCAAAGGCTTTTCTTACAATGCCCATAACATGGAGAGATGTCAAAAACATTCAATTACTTGTCTTGAAGGGTTATGATGTGAATTTTTAATTGGGCAAACCTCACTCCCACTCTCTGTCAGTATGACAGAAGCACTGTACCCAGCCTTGGGCTAATTACTCTGTCTGTCACACAAACTAAGGGAAAATCTTTAACTGGTGTAAATTGTCATACCTCTATTGAATTTCAGGGAAGGCAATGGAGCAAGGTCAATTTACACCAGCTGAAGATCTGGCCCAATATAGTTTAGGATAAGAGGATGAGATCATTCTTTACTTTATACAACATGGCATCAGCATTACTCTCCAATATTTAACAGCTCAGTTGTCTTTTCACTGAATTTCCTTGCCACTCAATATTGAAAGTTTATAGATGATTACAGTGGGTTGGGGGAGAGGGGAACAAGGGAGGGGATTTCCACTTCTGGAGCAAATCAGGTGAATTCAGAGTCTGACTGTCTTTAGGAACAATGCTAAACCTACCTCTTCTAAAAGGTCTTTCCACCATAAGAATGACACTCCCTTCTACCCCATAAATCCCAATCAAGCATACAACAAAGGAAATTAACAAAACCGTTTTAAAAAAGAAGCAGCACAATTTACCCTGAAAAAGGAGACATGCCAGAGACTCCATAAAATCCAGTGGAAACTATTGCTGTCAATTTTAGGTAGGAGGTGCTCACGTGCTATGCTGATGGGCAGTAGAATAAAACACTAGATGTCAGGCTATGTATCCTGGTGAGTCATAGATGCTTTGGATGAATAAAGAGCCTCCCTACTCTGCAAATGTCACAAAACTCTGAGGTCCTGTTTGCGAGAACTCTCACATCTCTCAAACAGGTGACTACAGGTCTTGTGTGAGCTTGGTGATGTGAGGGATCCAGTCCCAGCACTGTGATTTAATCTCATTTTTAGATCTAGGTCTGGTCTTAGATCCAGCTGAAACCAAATCTTTGATACCTGCTTCAAATTACAGCTCACTCAAGCAAAAACAATTCTCTGCATAAGTAACATGTTTGCCCCAGATGATGACATTTTAAAATGGCTTTTTGTTGGCTCAAATATGATTAGTGTGGATCAGGATATTACTGTGCCCCGTCCTATATTTCCAGCTAATTCATACTGAATCTAGGACCAGCTATATAGACTGTCCTTGCCTTGATTGTATGGATAGCATTTTCTGTGGAAGCACTGCAATATTTGAAACACAATGGCTTATTTCAATTTATTCCTCATGTTTTTAGGCTCTTATATTAAGTAGATCAAGTTTGTGTTGGTGTTTTAGAGGGTGATCTTGTCAGACAGGGACCACGACCTTTCCTGTTTGTCCTTCCTGCCCTCTGCTCCCCTCTTGTTCCTTTCTCCATCACTGCTGGAAAGTCCTCTTCTCTCTGTTACTCATGTCAATGTCACTTTCATCTCCTCCTTTCCTCTCCCTTATTGAGCCTGTCACTTAGTATTGTTTTTCTTCTACATCCGATGAAGTGAGCTGTAGCTCACGAAAGCTTATGCTCAAATAAATTGGTTAGTCTCTAAGGTGCCACAAATACTCCTTTTCTTTTTTCCTCTATAGCATTTCTAAATGCCACCCTTTCCTCTCCATCCCTATAAACAAATCCGTTATCTTACGCTGACCTATTTTCTCTCTCTCTCTGGCTTCCCAGCTTGTTCCCTGCAGTCCATCAAAGATGTCACTGCCAAAATCATCTTCCTCACCTTCTGCTTGGACAATGTCACTCTCCTGCTGACCTTACTGGCTGCTGCTCACATTCCACATCAAGAGCAGCCAGTTTGAAGGCGCTGCACAGCTCCGCTGTTGCCTACTATTCTGGTTCCATTTCCCCTAGCTCTCACGTCTCCCCTGCTCCCCCATGCTTCCTTTCTTCTGACCATGTTCCCTTTTTAACACTTCCACTTGGTCCCTTCTCACATTCTTATGCTTGCGCCTGCTCTCATGTTGCTCCTCACTCCTGGGACTCCCTCCTTTACCAGATGAATCGAGAATCCTCTCTGCATTTCAAATACAGTCTTAAAACACACTGCTCCAAAGCCTGACAATATTCATTTACCAGTTCAAGGTGGAAGGTCCCTTGAAATATGTGTTAACTACTTATGCTAAACAATCTTCCACCTTGTATTTAGCTGTGACGCTCTGCATGTTTCCCAGACCTGAAGAAGAGCTCTGTGGAAGCTCAAAAGCTTGTCTCTTGCACCAACAGAAGTTGGTCCAATAAAAGATACTACCTCAACCACCTTGTGTCTCTATTCAAAGCATAAGCTTTTTAGAGACCGAGTCATCTTTCATGTTTTGCCCACACTATTACTGCTGGATAAATGATATGTTAATAGTAGTAATAACATATGCTATTCTCTTGGCTCTAGATGTAAAAAGACACACATATAAAGGTCATCTTTGTGTAGTGTACTTTATTTGTTTCAATTTAAATAAACTTCTGGCTTAGTCACTCATTTGGGATAAGCATATTGTAGTTAAAACACAGGATTTAATAACTGCAATCAAGTCATTAAGTAGATTAATAAGGTGTGAAACTGACCACCCCTGCACTTTACATTCTTTGGCTATTTTCCAAGTGCATTGTCATTCATGGATGCCTCCCTCTTCTACACAGTCTGGGTGAAATCCTGGCTCCATTGAAGTCAGTGGGAACTTTGCTATTGACTTCAGTGGATCCAGAATTTCACCCTTTCTGTGTGCTTGTTGTTCTCTTAAATTGCACTAGAGGATTTTGAAACGGTTTTAAAAATAGCTGGCTGAAAAGAATCCCATGTAAGAATAAATGTATCATCATCTCCCCTATCATTTTTGTGCCAGTGTATCTGTGTAACATCTCTTTAACCATCAAGCCTGGCTTTCCTTGTTCTTTTTAATCACACTTGGAAATCAAATCTATTTGCAATTTTGCTTTCAGGATTCCCAAATTCATAAAATTTGTAACCACACCTTCCAACATTAAACCACAAGTCAATTGAAAAGAATGGCAGTAGTTGTCCTGTCCAATGGATGGAGAAAATGCCAAGGACATGTTGAGATTGTTCAGCAAAGCTATACGCTGGATGATTTAGAACAGCTGATAAGAGCTGGTCGATTTTACATTGGAGACCGCCAACTAATCCAAATCAAAACATTGCACAAAGATGGTTCAATTTTATCAAAGTTCTCACAGAACAGAGACCAGGGTCTGATGGAATCCTACGTGGCAGCTCATCAACCTGGCTCCTCAGCAGCCCATCTGGCCCCCAGCTTAGCTGAGGCTTTTAGGCTCCCAGATGCTCTTCAGCCTGCCAGGCCTGAGTCAGGGCTCCATTCCCTTTCACAGGGGACTGAAATCTTTGGGTTTTGTCCCAAATCAGAATGGAACTAGATTCTGAAATACCAATATCCTCCGTGAAACTGAATTACCCTTCTCCACATTATATCTGTGGTCAGCCATAGAGCTAGACATGACAAGGTTATAAGCTGTGCTTATCTTTCACAGCAATCTTTCATTAATATGAAACAGAGATGACATCAATGAGCCTATTGTATAGCTAAAGATTACCCAGGACCATGTGATAGGCACAGTGCATTGCATGGTTTTGTATATTCCTTTATTGTGAATTGCATCCCGGTGTAGAGAGCCTGCACAAGGTCTATGCACCACTTAAATCCTGTTTAAACCTACAAAATATAGTTTAAATGAGACTTAAGCAATGCATGAGCCTTGGTGCCCGGCCTCTGCACTGTGATGAATTTCACCCTTAGTATCAAAAGAAAACTGTGATACTGAACTGTCTCACATATTCCATACATAAAAATTGGCGTACATTATAATGGCAGTAGTTGTCCTGTCCAATGGATTGAGAAAATACCGGAGACATCCTGTGGTGAAGCAGAGGAACCACCCACCAGCATAGAAGGGGTTAAGGAGAGCATTTGGTTTCAGCTAGCTCTGCCCCATTATACCTACAGCCCATGCCAGGTTTGGAGAGGAGAGAAAAGGAGGGAGCCTGGCTCAGTTCAGGGATTACAGGCGAAGAGGCAGGAGCTAGCTGCCGCCCTACCTAAGGAAAGGATCGCTAGCCTGCTGGCCAAGACAGCCACCAGGGACCCAAGTAGTGTCTTTTTGGCCAAAGGAGATGGAGAATGAGACCTAGGAGCACCTGGCCTGAGAGGAACCTCGGTGACTGAAGCATGGAGACCTTGTGGGGGTTCTGATCCCGCCAAACTTACAGCTGCCCTGCCCCGAGGAATCTGGGACCACATCAAGATGTTATCCAGGGCCCACAAGGGGGCACTACTAAGAGACAAGCCACCACAGGAGCTTGGACTGTAGGGGCCTTGCCTCAACCTAAAGGGGCAATAGTAGGAAGTAGCCCAGGGCATTGAACATAGACTCCCTGCTGGGAGGTCCCCTACTCAGGGGTGACATACACAGGGCCCTGGGCTATGACCTGATGGAGTGGGAGGGAACAGGTCCCCCTACTCCCCCTGCCTTAAAGACTGAGGCACCTCAACCACAGAAGCAGGGGCAGGAAGCCAGGTACTCTAGCCACTAGGCCAACTGGCCCTCCAGGCTCCACCACCACCTCTTGTTACATAGTCCTATAACAAAGACCATGGAATCAATCCCTTATGTGGAATGGAGGGGGGGGGGAGTATGCATGGCAAAAAGATGTTTCAAAAAATGTTCCAGAAAGTGGTACACCCTCTCACCTTGATATGCAATGAGAGCCCCACCTATTGTGCATGTGGTTTTAAGAAAGAGGCAATACTGGCTACCTAAGTGCTTCAAAAGCCCCAAAGTGTTACGCTTCTTTGAGCCCCGTTGCATAACAAATGGCCCAACCATAGCAATCAGTTTCAATGTAAAAAAAGCATAACACGCAGAGAGTGGCAACTGAGGGCACCAGCAGAAGCAGGTAGACAGAGAGCAGTAATGTCAAAGATGACAGGACAATGAGAACAGCGTCTAAAATACTAAGAGATAAGAGCCCATGACAACAGAGGTAAAGCAGAGGTGAGTTTGAAGAAACAATCATTTTACACTGTACACAGTGTCTGATTGTGCGACAGACACACAGTCCATGTGCAGGATCAGGGAATGCTCTGAAAAGTTGAATTTAATCACATGTTGTAAATGAAGTACATGGTTACCATAGTTTTGAAACTCTCATACACACTATAGCCATTGTGAACAAACAGCAGCCCTGCCATAGCCCACAGAAGTAGCATCTCTGTTGTTCTCCATGTAATAGGTGAATTCTGCATTTTAACAGCAAGATTCAGAGCCAATTCCCGGGTTACTCATTTCTGTCCTAAATCCAATATTGCAGACTGCAGCTTATTTAAAGGTAGGTAACAGCATCATTCCTCCTCACTGTTTCATTCCTTACCCAGGAAGCTCATGTCTGGCAATTTGCCAGGTCCCATTTTTAGACCACTTGCTTTCTATGTAAAATTTATCATCTGCAAGATCAGTAGCTCAGCTGCGCAGTTCCTCCATTCAGTGTGTAAACATTTTGTATGAAAGACAGACCAAAACAATAAAGAGTCTCACATTTTACAGGAAAGGTCCATGTGTACTTACATAATTTGAGGCAAGATCAGGATGAAGATAATCAATTCCTGCAATAAGACGAAGACAGCACACAAACCACAGGTTAACATTCCAAAAAAAAAAGAGACCAAACCAAAACCCCTACAACAAACACTTTATAATAACCCTAAAGTGCAATAAGAGTCGATTGCTACTATAGGAAAAACCATAATAAGGAATAATGCTGGTCTCAAAACTTGTTTGGACTGAGAGCCCAATATTCAAATGTGGACTTTTAAATTAGGGTACCAATTCTGCTGTGATCTTAGTTGGGATCTTTTAATCCAGTAAATCAATTCTTAAGTGCCAATTTGCACCTAAAAGTGTGAAATGAGCCACCAAATTTATGGGACAAGTATCTAAATTGGATCATATATGGTTAGTAATGGTAGTTCTAGTAATATTTTGCATTTATATAGTACCTTTCATCTGAAAGGATCCCAATACGCTTTACAAACATATATATCTATATTCTATTATTGAATATATTGACACACAGATTACTTCACCCACCTCTAAGATGCAGCCACCTCTGGTTAAGGAAACATCAAATTTTTAAAGGCTCGATCAAAAACCTACTGACTTCAGTGGGCTCAGATTGGATTCAGATTGGATTCAGACCCTAATAGCATACAGTTTTAATACACAAAAGTGTAGGAGAGGAAAGGAAACTATCATAGCCATTGGAAATGGCACAGAAAAATTAAGTAGGCAGAATATTACCTAAATTAAAAATGGATAGTTCACTGGGGCAAACATGTCTGTTTCCGCAAATAGTGCCAGAGAATTCTTAATGGTGGAACAGATTGATTTGCAAACTTCTGAATATCATTACAGACTGAGCATTCAGCTTACTAAGGTATTTCACAGCGCTTACTGAGCTTAAAACTAGATGTGTGTGATGTTTAAGACATGTGACATTCAGTTAACTGCTTTTGAATTTGGTTACAAATTAGAAAATCCCCCAAAGATTCACTCACATCCATTGATATTTTGAGCAAACTGGGCCTATTTATAGTTTTGCACAAAAACTATGAAAAATTTGTGACTTCTCTGTGATTCTGTCCAGAAACCAAGAGACGCTCATAATGAATAAATTCTGCAAAACAAAACAGTATAGTCCATGGATTTAATCTAGATCCGTGAATTGATTGATTAATTGATTTTTTTGGTTCAATGCCTGAACCAGAGATTGAGAAAATTTTGTTTACATCCAAAACAGCATATTTTATTTTCAGGGCCCCCCCCCCCCTCCGTTTAAAAAAAATCAAAATGAAAAATCATATAAAAAATCAAAATGTCATTCAAAAAATGTCAAAACAAAATTTGACTTTTTTTTTTCAGATTCTACCTACCCACCCCACCAAAACAATTCAGCAATTTTGATGGAAATGACGAGGGACCATGGGCTCCTGGTAACTTGAGCTGGGTTGGCTGGCCTTCACAGGTCACACACAATGTTTCTGTTCTTTGATTGGATGAGCATAACTCTGAGAAGTGCAAATATTCACATTTACAAATTCAGAAAGGGCTGTCTGCAAACATTTACTTAAAATGTGCTGGGTTGGTGAACATTCCTGTAAGTAGCTGGTTTGCTAGAATAGTCACAGGGTATCAGTTAATGGGGGGGGGGACCTCCTTCTGTGTTCCACTCTCTAAATGCGCCCTCCAGCTAACTAGCATGGCCTCAGCAGCCTAATTTAGACTGAGCCTCAACCAGCTCGCTGTCACTCAGGTGGCAATTGTGCCCAGTCGCTGAAGAGGCAGGCCTTGCTAAATGGGACCCGTGAAAACGAGGAAGAGAGCGGTGAGATGTCCCCATACTGATGTAACCACAGGCCAATCTGCCTCGCTATTTACCCAGCTGTCTCACTTGAGTATGGAACAGGTTGGGAGGGGAATACCAGAATAGAACAAGGACAGATCCCAGTGGATCACTGAAGATCCTGGTGGTTTCAGTCCTTTCACTTATTTTTAGTATTGTTCAGTCACCATGGCGAGTGTACACAGCCACTGCAAAATTCAACTAGCTCAAAAGTGCTGAGAAATTTTAAGAGACTCCTGTATTTTGTGTGCAGTGTTTGTTTGTTGGCCCAGGTCATGAGAGAAGAAGAAGAGCTCTGGAGCTCGAAAGCTTGTACCTTCCACCAGCAGAAGTTGATCCAATAAAAGATGTTGCCATACCTACCTTGTCTTTCTTGTATTTTGACAGTCTGATGAATCCATGCAAAGTACAGCTGTTTTTTCAACATGCTGTATCTTCTCTCCTACTTCCATTTTACCCTAAACTATTAATGTATATAATATGCGGGTCAGTATGGACATCCAGTGAGAAAGTATTAATTATTTTGGTTCTGCTCTACAATGTCAATATTTTAACATGGGAAAATGCTCTTATATCTACTGTGTGCAAGGCAATTGAAATCCCCACTGAAAGCCCACTGAAGTCAATGTGAGTCCTCACGTTCACCTAATGGCCATAAAAGAGCTCTGTGTGTGATTTATAATAATTAGGGGTTACTTAAAGTTGTGTAAGGTTTGGCTGTTTACACTTCAATGGCCCAATTATAACACATATGCTTATGGTGCCTTTCCCCTGCTGCTCTCAAAGTCTTTACAGAATCTGGAGAGCAACATTGGCATTATCATTAATCTAGGTTATACTTTATTTCAAATTTTAAAAAAAAGTTTTTGCATAAGATTATACTGAGTAAGCTATTTAAACCTCTAAAACTGTCGTACGTATCTTCAAAAATAACGAGAAGTCCAGTGGCACCTTAAAGACTAACAGATTTATTTGGGCATAAGCTTTTGTGGGTAAAAAACCCACTTCTTCAGATGTATGGAGAGAAGGGAGTTACCTTACAAGTGGAGAACCAATGTTGAAGGCTAATTTAGTTAGGGTGGATTGGAATCCTCACTTACCATCATCCATAATTCCTATGGTAACACCTTTCCCTGTATATCCCAGCTCCCAGGCTTCAGCCACATTTAGATCAAGTCCAGGGGTCCCATCTGCTTGACCAGTGTTGATCTAATACATCAATTGAAAAGCAAAAGAGTATTATTATTTCTTCTTCTTTTGTGTGCGTGTGCATGCATGCACGTGTGTGTGTGCACGGATAGTCCATTTTCTACAGTCATTGAGTTTCTGCCTAGTACATACTGCACATATTCTATGTCAGGTATGTCTCATTTACCCTGGAGCACATATTTATATAATATGGAAGATGGAAAAATAAACCTGCAACAGCAAGAGAATTCTGAGACAGCATAAGGTTTGACCCCTCTTAGGGCCTGATCTCACAAGGCACCCATGTGTAGAACTCCCAGTGAATTCAGGGTCAGGCCCTTAGATTCCAGTCCAGAGAAGCATGTAAGCAAGTAAGTCAGCGGTGAGCAAACTACGGCCCACGGGCCAGATCCGGCCCCTCAGGGCTTTGGATCCGGCCCGCGGATTTGCCACTCCCATGGTGTCATGGGCCCTGCGCCACTCCAGGAAGTGGCCAGCACCACATCCCTGCGGCCCCTGGGGAAGGGGGGGCAGAGGGCTCCGTGTGCTGCTCTTGCCTTTGGATACCTCCCCTGAAGCTCCCATTGGCTGCGAACGGGGAACTGCGGCCAATGGGAGCTTTGGGGGAGGTACCCACAGGCGAGCAGAGCCCTCCAGGGGCCACAGGGACGTGGTGCCAGCCACTTCCTGGAGCGGCGCTGGGCCAGCGCAGGAAGACAGGGAACCTGCCCTGGCCCCGGTGCATGCCGCTGCCACCCCGGAGCTGCTCCAGGTAAGCTGCACCAGGCTGAAGCCTGCACCCCAACCCCCTGCCCTAAGTCCCCTGCTGCACCTCGATCTCTCCTGCACCCCAACCCCCTGCCCTAAGTCCCCTGCTGCACCTCGATCTCTCCTGCACCCCAACCCCCTGCCCTGAGCCCCCTGCTGCACCTTGTACCCCAACCCCCTCCTGCACTCTGCACCCCTCCCTGTATCACTGCCCTGAGTCCCCTCCCATACTGTGCACTCCCTCCTGCACCCCAAACCCCTTCCCCTGAGCCCCCTCATACACCCTGCACCCCTCCTGCACCCCAACCCCTTGCCCTGAGCCCCTTCCTGCATACCACACCTCCTCCCACACCCCGCACTCCCTCCCGCACCTCAACCCCCTGCTCCAGCCCTACATTGACGGCCCTGCAAGCAAATTCCCCACCCCGATGTGTCCCTTGGGCCAAAAGTTTTGCCAACCCCTGATGTAAGTAGTCCCACTGAAATCAAATGGGATTATTCATACGCTTAAAATTAAACACACTTAATGCCTTTGTTGGACTGGGGCCTTAGATAGGGTGCTTCTGTACCAACCGGTTGGTCAGATGTTTGAGGGTATCTGCTCAATATCACCTCAAATATATTCTCACTAAGGACATAAAAGAATATACACAATAACCTCTATTTGTGATAAACATTTTTTCAAGGACTGTATTGAACTATAGATAGTTGAATTGCTTAGACATGTTCTGCACTCCCACCATATCCCTTATTTCCCTTCCATCATCAACAACAGTAGAACTGGTTGACACTCTCAGTTTCTGGTTTGAGGGAACGGTCAATATTTCTAAGTGTCTTTTGTTCCAAATTGGACTCAAAACAAATATTTGTGAAATTTCCCACAATCTGGAAATTTCAAAAGAAATTGTTGAGGAACATTTTCATATCAAAATTTTATTCTGAATTTCTAATTTTCTTTTCAGATTTCAGAGTAGCAGCCGTGTTAGTCTGTATTCGCAAAAAGAAAAGGAGGACTTGTGGCACCTTAGAGACTAACCAATTTATTTGAGCATAAGCTTTCGTGAGCTACAGCTCACTTCATCGGATGCATCCTGTAGCTCACGAAAGCTTATGCTCAAATAAATTGGTTAGTCTCTAAGGTGCCACACGTCCTCCTTTTAATTTTCTTTTGGAATTTCTAATTTTCATTCTGAAATTTTGAAATCATTAATGGCAGCTGATTAGTGCTGATTAGAATATAAGATGTTTCATTCTAGTTCAAAGTGTCTCCTGTTTGTGTTGTAATGAAACAGATAGTTGAATTGACCTGAAGAAGAGCTCCACATAGCTCAAAAGCTTGTCTAATTCACCAACTGGAGTTGATCCAGTAAAAGGTATTACCTCACTCACCTTGTCTCTCTCATAATTTGGGAACAACATGCAAACAATATTTGAAATTAGTTTAATAGATTGTTTCATTGCAACACAAATAGGAGACACTTTGATCTAGAAAAGAATATAATAAGTTTCAAATCAGTACGAAGTAGCATCTACTCTTAACAATTTTAAAAAGTAAAATAAAATACAAATAACTATTATATTGTCATATTTTGACACATCTGTACTGCATGTTATGCTCTTCTACCACTGACATGTCAAGAAATGATGTAAAAATAAATGTAAAATGAAAAAAATAAAATTCAAAACAATTTTAAAATTCTGAAACAAAACACTGAAATTCTGAAATTTAAATCCATAATTTTCCTAAATGAAAATTTTCTGAAACAATTTTTTTTGTTTTGATTTTTTCCTGGAATTGTTGTCAAAGTCAACATTTTTTTTAAAATGTTTCAATTTTGAAAAAAAAAAACACCCCGCATTTTCCTTTGGAAAGCAAAGTTTCAACAAAAATGTTCTGACCAACTTTAATCAACAACTTTCCTCTAGCTCCTGAGGTCCCTCCTATTCCCATTTTGGTTTCTTTCCTATGTGTGACACCTCCACCTTCAACTATAGCTGTGCAAACAACTAATTTTTTGGTTCACTGGCAGGTCCAAAAACTTTTTTAAAAAAATCAATTCAGGTCAACCCCAAACCAATTTAAAAAAAAAATTCAGTGAATCAAGGAGTCAAGAAAAAATTGTTTTGATTTCAAGCCTTTTTAACTCTGTTTTTATCTGTATATTTAAAAAAGGGAAATCTGGAAGCAAAGGGTTAGATTCATAAGGAAACTATGGGTATGTCTTCACTACCTGCCGCATCAGCAGGCAGTGATTGATCCAGCAGGGTTTGATTTATTGCATCTAGTCTAGATGCGATAAATCGACCCCCGAGCACTCTCCCGTGGACTCCTGTACTCCAACGTCGTGAGAGGCGCAGGCAGAGTCAATGGGAGAGCGGCAGCGGTCAACTCACTAGGATGAAGACACCATGGTAAGTTGATCTAAGTATGTTGACTTCAGCTACCTTATTCACGTAGCTGAAGTTGCATAATTTAGATCAATCCCCCTCCCTCCCCACCCAGTGTAGACCAGGGCTTAGGGACAAACCCAAAGAGCAGGAGCAGAAGGTGGTGCTACTCTCTCTCATACTCAATAGCCCAGTACTTAGAGCACTCAGCCAGTCTGTAAGAAACTCAGGTTCAAATCATTTAACTTTGGGTCATGCTCCTAACTCCAGTCCCAGCATGCAGCAGGCTCCCTATATATGCTAGGAAAAATTATCTTGGAATAAGTTCAAAGTTCTGGTGAAAAGTCTGGAGGGCATGTTCCCAGACTAGTGCAACAAGTTGTAGGGGAGAGATAGCTCAGTGGTTTGAGCATTAGCCTGTTAAATGCAGGGTTGTGACTTTAATCCTTAAAGGGGCCATTTAGGGATCTGGGGCAAAAATTGCAGATTGGTCCTGCTTTGAGGAGGGGGGTTGGACTAGATGAGGTCCCTTTCAACCCTGATATTCTATGATGAACAAGAAGGAATAATGTGTAAGTAAACTGGGTTTTTTTGGTTACTGAAGATCTTTATTAAAAATGACTGATTTGCTTACCAGGTACCACTGCTTTGTAAATAAAGGATCATTCATGTTTATGTCAATTTCATTGATCTCTCTATAGCCTCGCTTTTTTCTGCCAAAGCCTTCCTGCTGCACAGCCTTCTTTATCTGGAACAGTAATGTTTATATTATTAACACAACATCCGTATTTGTTTAACATTTTTTTTCTGCTTGTTTTTTCTCAGAAAAGTCAAAAATTCCTAATCAATAGAAGTCAAAGCTATTTAAGAAAACCCACTCCAGGAGTCAGGTTTTGGTTAAAATAATGACATGGATCTGAACCAGTACTGACTTTTGTTTTTTTCAGGCTTTCATCATATGCATTTCCAAAGCCAGCCCTGCTTTCCTGTATCAAAAATAGCACACTGGATACACAGAATAGTTTAATAACATTTCATTTCTACCAAAAGGTTGTGCTATGAAAAATATATCTGGTGTAGGAGATTTCATCTGTGCATTTGAGGTTCTAAAATATTTTTTGTGTGTTGCCAGTTTTTATGAACTTCTTTACTATAAATGCCTGGCTGTAAATGAATTTCCCCTTCAGCACCTGGAAACACTGTAGACTGGTAAGCCCTCTGGGTGAATTAAACAGCATACATGATCTACCAGTGTACCTGCACCAAGTGTCTTTATTGTCACTGTTTCTCCCCTGTGCACCAGATAGATCACAGATATAGTAGCAACTAGAAGTCCCCCTTTCTGCTCCCTGGCTCAGCCTGTTATACTGCTTGCCTTCTTTTCCCAGCTGTCCCATTCATGAGCTAATTACCTCATCAGCTCATCAGGTTCTCTACAGGTCCAAGTGATCCCTTCTAACCTTCCAAACCCACTCAAACTACCTAAATCCCTCCTACTCCAACCATACCCAGTACCCTTGGTGCTCTCTAAGCCACCAGGAAGCTGGCTAACACCACCTTGTCACAAAAAGCCTGACAGTGAACCAAATATATTGCCCAGAAAGATTCAATGGAAAGAGTCAGCTTCGATGGTTACACAGAGATTGGAAGAAATGAAAGTTTTGCTTATTACACAGAACAGATCAAACCACAGATACTAGAGACACAGTAAAAGCATTTTTTAAAAGTACAAGTGTATGCACCAAGTGGCAGATCGTGACCAGCTTGAGTGCGAGTATATGGGTAGAGACTACTAAAGGAGTCCACCTCTACTTGCCCACACTGTGTAGGGCTCAGTCAAAGTTGTACTCCCTGTGCTAGATTCTCAGCTGGTTTAAATAATCAAAATCAATAGAGTTCCAGCAAATTATTTCAGCTGAGAATCTGGCCCTTGTGCTCCCTCTGTGTACACATGGGAACACACGTCAGCCACAAGAATGAGAGGGAGGAAAGGCCAAGGCAGAGCAGAGAGAGAAGACCAGGAAAAGCATGCACCATCCCAAAGGTAGTGTAGCCCATACACCACACAGGACCAGAAAGTGCAGGGATATCCCCCTGTGTTATATTTTAAAGCTCACAAAGCACTTTAAAAAAAACCCACACAACACAATTAAACTCGTACTGTTTGCCACAGGATATTAGTGAGATGGAGAGCTTAGCAGAATTCCAAAAAGGAAACTTACCAAGAACTTCTATATTTATACTGAATCTGGCAATTACACATTTAATCCATTTTTTGGCCTTGCAGAACAAGCAGTTTGCC
The DNA here is from genome assembly GCF_965140285.1 of Lepidochelys kempii. Classification (NCBI taxonomy): domain Eukaryota; kingdom Metazoa; phylum Chordata; order Testudines; family Cheloniidae; genus Lepidochelys; species Lepidochelys kempii. Next base: position 192,532,941 of record NC_136382.1, on the reverse strand, counting down.
AACTCTGATTTTTTGGCATATTTCTTAAAGCCCCTGCTCCTGGAATCAAGAAACTGCATTAAAATCTCAGCTTCCATTTTTTAAAAAAATTCAGTTTCTAGCCCTCCTGGTTACAGAGAAAAGCTTGAAAATGTGAGGCATGTGTGACCTAAGGCCACGGGTGAAAGTAAGTCTAGGGACTTACCGGTATGGGGCTGGGCTGGGGTTGTCTCTGGCCCCCAGAAGGGACGGGGCCTCAGGCGGAAGAGGCGGGACTGGAGGAGGTCAGCCCCAGCCCTCTGTACCAGCAAGTACCTCCTTCCCCCTCCTTGGGGTAACAGCGGCAGCCGCAGGTTCTGGCAGTGGTTTAAAGGGCCCTGGGCGGTAGCAGCGGCCGGAGCCCTGGGCCCTTTAAATCATCCCCAGAGCCCCACCACCGCTTCCCCAGGGCTCTGGGGACGGGGCTCCGGCCGTCACTACCGCGCCGGGCCCTTTAAATCGTCTCCAGAGTCTGTCGGAGCCCTGGGGAAGTGGCGGCGGGGCTCCAGGGACGATTTAAAGGGCCCAGGGCTTGGCTGCTGCTACCGCCCCAGGCCCTTGAAATCGCCGCCCCAGCCCCACTGACGCTACCCCAGGGCTCCGGCAGCAGGGCTCTGGCAGCAATTTAAAAGGCCGGGGGCTCCAGCCGCTGCTGGGAGCCGCAGGCCCTTTAAATTGTGCCTGGGGAAGCCAATCCACCCCGATACGGTGCACTGGCTCTTGCCAGGACACCGTACCGGGGTGTACCAGTTTACTTTCACCTCTGCCTAAGGCAAAGAACCCAAAGACAAAGTAATCTGAAATTTATTATTTTTAAAACATCTGGCCATTAAGCCAATTTCATTATTTTGGGGGGTCTGCCTCATGATTTTTGAAGGCTTGGGGTTACTGTTACGATTAAAAAAATAATGTCTACAGGACATAAGCCCTGCTGCAGTATGCATAGGCCAGCCACTAACTGACGGGTAAAATTTGGTCTCTGAGCATATTACTTCATTGTTATCCATTATACCTTTTCATACACCTTCCTCTGAAGCATCTGGGACTGGCTGCTCTCAGAGACCAGAAAGCATGGACTACAGGTAATAGTCAATGACATGACAATGATATGGCAATTCCTTCATTTCTAAAACCCACTTACATTAGTTATATTGCTTTTAACTAAACAGAAGAGGTGAGGGGAAAGAACTAATTCAACAAAAAGGGACTTCTATTTTTTTTTTTTGCTAGTTTTATTTGTAAAGGTTCATTAAAAGTGATGGAGAATGTTGTTTAAAAAAAAATCTTAACGAAAGTTGAAAAGAGGGTAGTGATTAAGCAGGAACCACACTGAGCTTACTGAACTTTGCCAGATATCTGTACTGAGTTAGAGAAAGGGATGAGCAGATTGTCGGAGATCTCTAAAATAAGGTTTGGGGTTCCATGGAGATAACAGAGAGATGATCCATGATTATGTCTTTGTCAGCTACCACCTCTGCTTGCTATTCCAAACCCCAAGCTGTCATCACATAAAATAATTAGAGAACAGAAATCAAACTGCATTACAGGAGAATGCCAGAAAAAAAGAACTCAAGCGTTTGTACTCCCACACAAGCCCACTGGCTCTACATGACCCACTGCAACAAGGGAAGAAGCAAAGATCTGATACTGTTGGAGCGCAACTCCTTAAACAGCAATTCTTCATTTCCATGTCTTTTCTTCAAGATGACTTGAAAAAAATGGTTCAGGACACCCCAAAATTGGCCCTGAATGCTTTCATTATTCAGTGTCGCCCCGTCTGTTTGGCAGTGAATTGTTACATCTTTATTACAGTCAGAAGAGGAGATGTATCAGAAAGGAACATGCACCCTCCCCCAACAAAAATCATGCTACAGGAGGTTTTATGAATGTTTTACATAAAGATGATGGATGGAGTATGTCAAAACCGAAAAATGCAATATTTTTCCTCTAAGGTTTGTGTTCACTGAGAAAAAAGCTGTGTTCTTACTAGAGCTGGGTGAATAACTGATTTTTTTTGCTTTGGTGATAGTTTCAACCCCCTCCCTCCCACCACCACCACTAAAAAAAGCAGGGAAATGGTTCAACCATCAAACCAAATCAGAAACTTTTTGGAATTTTTGGTGGATTGAAGAAGTGTGTTGTGGGTCTGTTCCAAAGTGGGGATCTGGACGTGGGGTTTCTACAGCCAAGGTTGGTGCCCTAACCTCTAAACAACAGCAGCACCACTAACTAGGCCTCCTCCACCAGTTGCTTTGCAAACAGCCAAAACTATTTGGGTCAAATTCATGAATAGTTTCGGATTGACTGAAACTGCATTTTTGTTGAATAAACTATTCCTCTGAAAAATTATGTCCAGCTCTAGTTCTTACCTCATGCTAGCTGACATGTGGTACCTAACACAAGGTAAACTCACAGTGGAGAGAACGTAGCTGAAGTTTTGTATGAATTAGCAGGCCTAAGTGAACCCTAATATCTCCCATGGTCTTTACCTTAACCTGCTAATATGTGTGAAAGTTCCAAGCTGCTTTGTCTTTACCAGGATTTTATCTCATGTTAGCTAGCCCAAGGCCAAAGCGCACCTTCATCCCACTGAACACACACACAGAAGGTGTAACAATGTCAAGTTCATATGATGACTTCAAATTCATATAGGTCTCGGAAAACAACCAAAAGTTCCCCATAAGGCCAAATGCGCCATTGGCATAAGAATGCACAACTCTGTTGAATTCACTGGAGTCATGCACCTTCATAGCAGCAGAGAGTTAGTTTAGAGCGTTTTATCCCCTTTCCGAGGGTGCGTCTAAAAGAGATGTATTTTTTTAGACCCTGATAGCTAATATGTTTTAAAATCCTAGTGTAGATGGGAGGAGGGAGAGAGGGGGAAGGGGTCTATGGTTTACTTTGACCAGCCAACATACTGAAATAGATAAAGTTGCCCTTTCTACGCTAGGATTTTAAACATCATCTTGATCACCTTGATTGATCAGTCTTTCAGCCCTCATATAGATTGCGCCGACCACAACACATCTTCCATTCTTCTCATATCCAGGCCTTCCTTCTCCATGTGTGGCCATGTCTTTTCACGATAAAATCTTCCCATCTCTTTCGAAGTCAGCCAAGTGGTTGTTTCAGTTCCCATGAGTACCACTCAGCGACAGCTGCAGTCCACTGATTGTCAGTGAACCTCGCCACATGCCTGGCCCATCGCATTTTACTATGCCAGCTCTCAACAATGATTTCCTGCACTCCACTCTGCTGTCTGATCAGTTCATTGGGGACTCGGTCACGGATTGAAATTTCTGGAATTCTTCTTTCCATTGCCCTCTCCGTGACAGTTGCTGTTCCTCTGTCTTCGTCAGTGCCCATATTTAAACATGTTAGCTATTATGTTCTAAATATACACATTTTTTCTTGTGTAGATAGGACCCTTCTCACAGCAGATATCTTTGGGTTGCATCAACACATAGGCAAAACTAGAGAATATACAGAGCCATTCTGATCTCCTTTCTTGCTGGAGTAAAGCCAATGTTACTCCATTAACTTCAGGACGGGCCCAATCCTGAAAATGCTTGTAGATGAGGTCCAATTGTCTTGCAAACATGCATAAACTTAAGTAGGTAAGACTGTTTGCAAGATCAGGGCTTTAAACTTTTGAAAATGGCATCATGAAAGACTGGCTTTGTAAAAACTAATGGAGAAACAAGATTTGCTTCCTAAAATGGCATGTTATTTTCATTCTCTTAAAGTCTGGCTCATTTGTCAACACTAATGGCCTCTTGTTTCTTTCATTCATTCTATAGTATTTCATTAAGCGCCTGGATTAAATGGTGAACACAATCTAAGCATTTAGATTTTTATTAGTATGTGACTAAATCGTTTACGAGTTACTAGCTGGGTTCCAATTAGAGAAAAAAAGGGTCATTAACAAAGAAGGTAGCTCACTGATGATAAAATACCTACAAGGAAGAAAAAAGATTAAAGTATTGATTTTTAATATATTTCCATTTATGCATGGCACATAAAGTAACTTGGATGGTAATAAACCAGCAGGACTTTGATACAGGACAAATTAATAAAATAATCAATTGACTGCACTACTGCTCCAGGAGAGCCAAGAACCACTGCACTGTAACTGAGTGCCTCTCTCTGTGCAACAGAAAAATGCCAAGAAAATCAGCTCATTTTGAAGGAACAGGGTAAATTGTACTGCTGAGCTCCTGCAGTTAAATGACCACGTGTTACATATACTAAAATTATTCCAGTGGACACATCTATCACAAAATCAACAACAGCAGAACAGCACACACAACCCCCCACCCCCGGGAGGGGGAGGGTTCATCTCAAGAATCAAGAGAAGTCTCTGTTCTTGAATTTAAATGAAGGAAAGTTCAGACTGAATCCCAGGAATAAAATTCCTGACAGAAATATCTATTAGGTGCTTATTTTTAACCATGAGGGTGATTAACCATTGGGAAAAAACTACTATGGGAAGTGGTGGATTCTCCATCTTTTGAAGTCTTCAGATCAAGACTGGATGCCTTTTAGTATGATAACACCAGTTACTGGGTTCCATACAGGAGAAAATTGATGGAATGCTATGGCTGTGTTATACAGGAGGTCAGACGAGATGGTCTAATGGCCCCTGCTGGCCTTAAAATCTCCCAAGAGAAGTGGTTGAATTCACAGCATCTGAAATTTTACAGATTAGAGTGGACAAAATGCTAGAAAATGTGTTGGTGGGAACAATCCTGAATTGGCTGGGAGATGCTCCTGACTATGACTATTATTGTTATTTTATAGGACACAACAGATTGTGGGAGGTGCTTCACATAAAACATGTGGCTTGAGATTTTCAAAGCAGTCAAAGAGATTTGGACATTAAAATTAATAGAAATTGGGAATCCAAATCTTTTGAAAATCTCAGCCATAGAAGAAAGGTCCCTGTCCCAAACTGATATAAATGATGATCTTTTCCATCTCTAATTTCTATCCACTTCTTAGGACATTTCTTCACTACTGGGGAGATTGATGCTCCTGCAATCGATGCAGTGGGTGTCGATTTAGCGGGTCTAGTGACGACCCGCTAGATCAATGGCACAGCGCTCTCTGGTCAACTCCAATACTCCAGATCCTCAAGAAGAATAAAGTAAGTCAATGGGAGAGCGTCATCAATGAAGCGCAGTGAAGACACCGCAGTAAGTCGACCTACGTTACATCATCTCCAGTTACGTTATTCACATAGCTGGAGTAGCGTAACTTATGTCGACTTACCCCGGTAGTGTATACAAGGCCTTAGTGACCACAAACACAGATGTTCACATCTCTTAACCATTTCTTTTGTCACATTTATGGGTAACAGAGCTAAAAGATCTTTGCTAGAGAAATATTTTAAACCCACTCATACCTTAGAGGTTGGCTATTTTATAGCAACCTCATCAGTAGAATTGAAAGAAGGCTGTTAAAAACTTAGAGATGTAATGGATGGAAATTAATCCAAATCTCAAGTTGTCTGATGTTTCTTTTAAAGCCCCAGCTAAGCAGTAGTCAGGTTATGTGAGAATCTCAACTTTCATTAAAAACAAGAAGTAAATGTGTAGGCCTCCTCATTGTGGAGAAAAGCATAAAAATATAACCCAAGTGTAACTAAAGGCTGCAAATCCAGAAGGCAAATAAAAAGAACCCACCATTATTTTAAAATCTCATAATTTTTAAAGCAATCTCATGTATTTTTTTGGCTGACTCATATTTTTCAAACACTGGGGTCAGCGGGAGGACCACAATATAGTATTTGAAACCTAGGCCTGCAGGGGAACAAAGAACTTGGCAGATAGAGAACAGCAACAAAGTCTGGAAGCAGAGTGTAGACCAGCAAACAACAGGAACTCAGTAGCATCTGCTTCAAGGAGAGGGTACTGTTTAATAATGCTGATACAAAAGCAGATTTTCCACCCTGCAAAAATTTTCAAGGGTTTTGGGGAAAAAAATCATCTGAAATCAGGCCAAAAAGCCAAAAATTTTAAATTTCTTGTGAAACAAAATTCTGAAAAATGTCAAGTCAAAACATTTTGTTTCAATAAGTTAGAAATGTTTCATTTAGATTTTGACCCTTGTTTATTTTTGTTGTTTTTTTTTTAAATATAACAATGTAAATTTCAAAACAAAAAACTCATTTTGAAATGAAAAATCTAAACTAAATAGGACATTCTGACATTTTCAAAACATTTCCAGATTTTTTCTGAACAAAATTTCATCAAAATTGATATGGCTGCACACACAAAAAATCAGTTTTGTTGAACAATATTTTCCAACAGAAAACAGTTTTTACAAAAATTTTCCAACCAGCTCCACTGTATAACACTTCGCCAAGGCAAAAGAGCCTTAGAGAATAACAAGCACACAAGATTTAAGCCATACAGCTCCCACTCCAGTGAGTGGGAGTGGAACAGTTTAGCCAAATTGAAGCAAACTAAGGGGCCTCTCGATGCTCCCTCTGAAGTGGTGTTGCTGTGTACTGCACCCAGCATATGGCTTTACCTACATTGCACAATCCATCCCTACAAACCAGATTTGCAAGTGCTCAGCACTCACAATTGGGGCCAGATCTTCTGTAGAGTTCCAAGGCACTTTATTGTAGCTATTCCATTGTGACGCTTCATGGAAGATCTTTAAAATAATCTCAGCTCTTTTGAATGTCTGGTCCTAGTTGTGGGAGGTGAGCTGTGCTGAAATTTTAGCCTTTCATAACTAGAGAATAGCAGCTTGGCACAGCAGGGCTCCAGAAACAGAGCAGGCATTTTTTTGTGCCTTAAATTCAGCTCATCCAGTAAAGTAAATATCTTAACATATTTAAGAAAATATTCCATAATTCTTGGTAATGTCATTATCAGCAAATTATCTATTATAAAAGAAAAGACTAAAGTAGCCCATAGTCTAGGTCTGCAGACTCAGGAGAATGTAAAAAGTGTGCAGAGATGCAAGTTAACTAACAATAAATCTAAAATTAAAGAGCATTGTAACTAAGACACTGATCCTAAGTGTCTGTAGGATTGCCGGTCTAGAAATTTTATTGGATTCTCCTATACCTGCTGAAAAATAATTTCATCACATTCTGAAAAATTCAAGCCTCGTCTGGAAACTATCCACTCAGAGCCTGTGTTAAGGAATAAATAGCTGGCTATGAAAAAAATAATTTGTTTTTAATTATAGAGGTATGAACTGGTTTGATAACTGTTCTAAGTATTTCCAGTGTTATTGTTTTTCCTTTAATACCAACCACTCATCTTATCAAATGAATCCCAAGAGATATGAGAGGAATCTTAAGATGATTCTTGCTATAATTTATAAGGCTTCTCTTAGGAGTGCTGTCAGACTGAGTCTGTAGAAATCAGGAGTTCCCTTGAGAAAGGTACATTGTAGCAGAGAGTAAAGTATGGTCAGATCAGCAAGCTACTTCATCTGGAAATAATTCAAATTGACAATCCAGCCTTGATTCACAATATTCAGGGTGCATCTTTTATCACGTTAGTAGATATTAACCTTTTTTTTCTCTTTTTTAAAATTCATTTCTGTATTAACTATTCTCTCCGAATCTTTACGTTATTAACAGAGTGTGTTTGAATTCTAAGCCAAGAGCATTGGTTCTTAACCTCAGAGTGACCTGTATTCAGGAATTTTATTTGCTTAAATACTGTTAATGGCTGTATCTAATTATCCTGAGCATCTCCAGGGTTGTGGGAATCCAGGTGTCCAGGGAAAAGACTCCTCAAACTAATAAATATGTTTCCAGAAGTATGTTATAAACAAAACTGTGTGATTGATACAGGATACTTGTTATGGCAGATGTTTTCTGGAATGGGCAGGGTGACTGATAAGGAATAATTGTTATTACAGATGGATTCTGTAATGGGTGAAATAATGACCCAAAGAAAGATGTTTTTAACTCATTTGGTTTTCATGGCTGTTAATAATAATGACTGGATTAGAGGTTCCTTTTTACTCATTAATCAGATAAATGGAGGACCATAAAAGAAATTCCATCACTAATAAGGAAAACAGAATACATGTGAATTTAACCGGGGAACTATTTTTGTCTTACACCCTATAGAAAGACAGAGGTTTTGGAAATTAGATGTGGGGTGTGCAAACTGCTGGCATCCTACCAGTTACAGAGCAGAGAGACACAGAGGCCACAGCTTTACCTTATCCCAAGAGTGGCAATGTATCTGTGTATTCTGTATAGGGCTGTACTGATCTCTGACTGATAATCTTTGATTAATTAATTCCATTTGAATTTTACAATCTTGAATCACTATTAAATCCAAACATGCAACAGATGGCACTGTGTGGGCTAACTATCACACCTGCCATTACGGAGGGTTACCAAGCTTCCCACAGGAACTAAAGTCAGTGAGGGCTGTTCTGGCAGATAGCGGGACAGAGAAACAACCCCAGAGAGGTACCCCAGGAGGAATATACTGGTTCAGACTGGATTCAAGAGGCCAAGGAGACATTATTGAGGGTCATTACTGAGGGTCAGCAGCAACTAACTCAGAGACAGGGGCACCATTTAGGTAGAGCAGGAAGGGCACTCCCCCCCCCAATTTTGTACCAGAGTAGAGCAGATTTTGGTAGGGGTATCCCCCTACCTTCCCTAAATGGCACCCCTGTAGGTTAGCTCCAATGCACAGCATGTCAGGATCCTGCTGCCAGAGCTTGTACCCCTTCTCCAGGGAGCGCACAGGAAGGGGCTGTACTTCGCAGGGTGGGAGCGGATCACGGTGCTGCAGATGCTGGACGGCAGCTGGTGGAAACGGCAGAAGGAAGATGGGCTGTGCGGCTGTTTCCCGGCGAGCTATGTGCAGCTGCTGGAGGTAGGAGATTGGCTTCAGTGAGCGCCTGGTGAGTGAGGGGCACAGGGAGGGGGTGCAGGGGGGTAGGGCGTTAGGAAAGGGAGGGGGTACAGGAGGGGCTAGGGGAGTAGGGGTGCAGAAGGAGAGTGCAGGGGTCACACGAGGGAGTGTAGGGGTTAGGAGAGAAGGGGGTACAGGAGGGGCTAGGGGAGTAGGGGTGCAGAAGGAGAGTGCAGGGGTCAGGGGAGAAGAGGTTCAGAAGGGGTTGGGAAGAAGGGGTGCCTGCCCCCATCCCTGCAACAGTCACTCCAGCCCTTCTGAGCCCTGCTCTTGCCTCTGCCCTTCCCCTCCCTGTGTGTGTGAATTTCCACTGGGGTGGCCCCCCAGTACTTCCATTGTGGGGGCAGGAGCCCCCCTGATCTTCCTGTTGTGCCTCCCCTGCTGCCTGGTGGGAGGTGACAGCTGGAGGCCTAAGACCTAAAGGGGCACTCTTCAGCAGAGAGGGCAGAGGTGCAGTTATCTTGTGAAAATGGGGGAGGTCCATTTTAAAATTAGTATCAAAAGGAAAAAAAAATCCTCGATTATCAAGTAGTTTTCCATTTCACTACACGTATCTCATACCCCCAGGATGCTGAAAGCTGGGAGGAAAGCTTTGATGAAGTGCTTAAGTTAGTCCCCACCCCAAAGGGCGTGTCTTTATGTTGTCTAGTACAATGGGACCTGACCTATTTGAGATCTTTCTATGCTACTGTAATACAAATATCAACACAGGCCATTCTGGGAAATACTGTAAAAAGTTTCATTATTCAGTCAGTAATAAAATACCAAAGAAGTGCACTTTCTGAGCTCAAAGATTTCACTGTTGTCTCCATCAGCAATGTTAATTGCATGATTTAAACACCTCCTCATTTAACCAAGTTCAGGTTAAGAAAAATGAAATTACTGACTTGGCGGCACCTCACTTTGTGAACTTTCATTTGCCCGATATTAGTTCAGAGCCTGGGAAATGAGAAGCTTTCACCAAAAGGGGCGGGCAAAAAAATCAATATTTTGTCTATTTAGCACAGACTCACAGTTCAGTGATATTCAGGCAGCGCTGAGTAAAGAGAAAAGGAATCAATGTGTACAAGGAGGCTGCAGATCTCATTCAGTCAATTCCGCTGAGGAATCGATAGTGCTCAACTAGCCTCTACTTCGAAATTCAAGTGAATTGGCTAGGCTGTAATAGCAAGAAGAATGAAGAGATTGATACTGTACTTCTGCATTTGCAATGATAGGAGTCTAAGAGCAATTCGGTAGTTCCAACAATGCCCCATTGCAAGACAGCAAACCAATTTAATTTGATCAGGAAATAAAAGCTATCAATGAGAATGGAATTTCACAGGAATGGAATATAACTGTACAACAGTAAACACCTACATTCCAAGGACACCTAGTTAAGAGCTTGTAGATAAGATTTCCATTACACTGTTTCTTCTATTATGCCAGGCTCCTGGTATAAAAATTCTTCATTGCCAAAGCAGAAGGGCAGCATTTTACATTCAATTTGCATAGATGTAAATGACTACAGACATTGCCAGGTAACAGAGAATTAGGCTCAATGAGCAGAGATTTTTTCTGTAAGCTTCATGACCTCACTATTTATTTTGTGAAATGCATTATTACAAATAGTAGATTTCCATTCCTCTTTCATCCGTTGCTACTACTGGTTGGACCAGAATTGTGCACACAGCAACTCTGTGCTAAAACATCCTACTCTTTTTTGCTACCTTGTGCCCTTACCTCACCCCGTTTGTCTCATATTGGGCCTGATTCTCATTTACACTAAGACCACTTAACACTATTCTGGCAGTGGAAACTAGGTCAAATAAAAAAGGGTGAATATAAACAAATGACACAAGTATCTAAGGGCAAAATTAGAAAGGCCAAGGCAAAAAACAAGATTAAACTAGCCAGAGACATAAAGGGTAACAAGAACATATTCTACAAATACATTAGAAGCAAGAAGATGACCAAGGAGAGGGTAGGTCCGTTACTCAATGGGGGGGGGGGAGGAGGAACAATAACAGGAAATGTGGAAATGGCAAAAGTGCTAAATGACTTTATTTCAGTTTTTACCAAAAAGTTTAGTAGCAATTGGACATCTAACTTAATGAATGCCAGAGAAAATGAGGTAGAATCAGAGGCAAAAATAGGGAAAGAACAAGTTAAAAATTACTTAGACAAGTTAGATGTCTTCAAGTCACCAGGGCCTGATGAAATACATCCTAGAATACTCAAGGAGTTGACTGAGAAGCTATCTGAGGCATAAGCCATTATCTTCAAAAAGTCATGGAAAACGGGAGAGATTCCAGAGGACTGGAAAAGGGCAAATATAGAGCAAATCTATAAAATGGGAAATAAGGAAAAGCCAGGGAATTACAGACCAGTCAGCTTAACTTCAGTCCTGGAAAGATAATAGAGCAAATAATTAAGCAATCAATTTGCAAACACCTAGAAGATAATAAGGTGATAAGTAACAGTTAACATGGATTTGTGAAGAACAAATCATGCCAAACCAACCTAATAGCTTTCTTTGATAGGGTAACAAGCCTTGTGGATGGGGGGAAGCAGTAGATGTGGTATATCTTGACTTCAGTAAGGCTTTTAATACTGTCTTGCATGACCTTCTCATAAACAAACTAGGAAAATACAATGCAGATGGAGCTACTATAAGGTGGGTGCATAACTGGGTTGGAAAATCATTCCCAGAGAGTAATCATCAGTGGTTCACAGTCATACTGGAAGGGCATATCAAGTGGGGTCCCGCAGAGATCTGTTCTGAATCTGGTTCTGTTCAATATCTTCATCAGTGATTTAGATGATGGCATAGAAAGTACACTTATAAAGTTTGCGGACTCTACCAAACTGGGAGAGGTTGCAAGTGCTTTGGAGGATAGGATTAAAACTCAAAATGATCTGGACAAACTGGAGAAATGGTCTGAAGTAAATAAGATGAATTTCAATAAGGACACTTAGGAAGGAACAATCAGTTGCACACGTACAAAATAGGAAATGACTGCCTAGGAAAGAGTACTGCAGAAAGAGATCTGGGGGTCATAATGGATCACAAGATAAAAATGAGTCAACAATGTAACACTGTTGCAAAAAAAGCAAACATTCTGGGCTGTATTAGCAGTAGTGTTATAAGCAAGACACGAGAAGTAATTCTTCAGCTCTACTCTGTGCTGATTAGGCCTCAACTGGAGTATTGTGTCCAGTTCTGGGCGCCACATTTCAGGAAACATGTGGACAAACTTGAGAAAGTCTAGAGAAGAGCAACAAAAATTATTAAAGGTCTAGAAAACACAACCTATGAGGGAAGACTGAAAAAATTGGGTTTGTTTAGTCTGGAAAAAGAGAAGACTGAAAGGGGACATGATAAACTGTTTTCAAGTACATAAAAGGTTGTTACAAGGAGAAGGGAGAAAAATTGTTTTCTTAACCTCTGAGGATAGAACAAGAAGCAATGGGCTTAAATTGCAGTAAGGGAGATTTAGGTTGGACATTAGGAAAAACTTCCTAACTGTCAGGATGGTTAAGCACTGGAACAGATTATCTAGGAAGGTTGTGGAATCTCCATCACTGGAAATTTTTAAAAGCAGGTTAGACAAACACCTGTCAGGGATGCTCTAGATAATACTCAGTCCTGCCATGAGTGCAGGGGACTGGACTAGATGACCTCTCGAGGTCCCTTCCAGTCCTATGATTCTATGATTAATGGTTGTGATATTGGGAGAGATTTTTTATTCCAAGGCAGGGTAAGATAATGGAGGGGAGTGTTTTGGGGAATGCACTCCAGACCGTAACAAAACATCACATGCACAAGTTGATCAATTGCCTGTATGAAATGGCCCATTCACATGCACTGGGCTTTACCCTGGGGTGCTGGAGACCTCAGACCATTGTCTCCTGGAGCGTCCTTGGGCTAAGGGAATCAGAGGAGAGTTTGCTAAGATGTGGCACTTCCTCTTTTCTTGGGACAGAGCAGAGTTCAATAGGCCTTGGAAGCTGGTATGTGAAAGAAAGAGAAGGGATACCTGCTCTCTGCTCAAAGGTCCTGCTGGACTGGATTAGCTGTTATCTGTGTCCCTTTTACTTAGTGTCTGGGCACTCTCTTGCATGGATAATAGTCCTTGATAGGAAATACTATCAGCTGTTTTGGGACTCCAGCCTCCTTTCTAATATGCAGGATGTTTCTGAGAATGGTGGGGAAAGAGGAATAGCCGTAGGCCTTCAGTGTAAATGAGTGAGCTTCCTTTGGAGTCTCTGTGATAACTTCTGGCCCTGGCTGCAGCTGCTTTGGTCCATTCGAGTAGTGCAAAGCTGCCAGCTACCTGGAGGTTCCCCCCTTGCATAAGGACAGTTGTCAAGGCACTGACATCAAGTATTTCAGCATAGAGAGTCCAAGCATGTGGTCTTGAATCTTGTGAAAGAATTTGTGTGTGTGTGAGAAATAGTATACAGGCTACCACAACAGAATTCTCCTCTCACATCAGTGGCAGCATTCTACATCCTCCTACTGCAAGTGACTTCACAAGGTACAAGACAAGAGAGTCAAGCTCAGTGCCTTTGAAATACGATAGATACACTCTATTAGACAATGAAGAATTTAATTAACATCTACAACAATTTAGAGATATTACTTTAGTCACCAGAGGGCTCTCCTTTTTCCATGAATACAATAGAAACCGAATCTCGAAGTCAAAGTATGGTCTCTCAGGTGCATCTACACAGAAGGTGGCAGCCTGTGGCAAAGAATTTCAGAGCCCAGGTCTTCAGACTTGGGCGTGCACTGCAAAGCTAAAAAGAGCTGTTTAGACGTTTGGGCTCAGGTTGGGATACAGTACCGTACCAATCCATACCATGCCACGCTTACTTCTGCCCTGCTGCTGGTGGCAGTGCTGCTTCAGAGCTTCACACAAGGAAGGGTGACAATACCAAATCACTAACATTAGCTCATATTTCAAAAATCTGTCTGGACGGAGATTGCAGGACCAAAAAGAGGTCATGTCCAGGAAAACCTGGGCATATGGTAACCCTATGTTAAGGGTTAACTAAGTACCGTAATGAAATACAAAGGATCTAAAGGTTATCGCAATATTTTTTGTGATCTTGCAACCCCCCACCCCCTACAGCCTTGGGATCCTCTTTTGGGTCGGGACCCCCAGTTTGAGAAACCCTGCTCTAGATCATCAGCTCAGGATGGCAGCAGCTAACCATTGACCGCATAATACGACGATTATCTTAAATGACTTCAGTGTTCTCTATCCAGTTCTTAGTGAATAAGCAACTATATCAGAAAATCAGCTAATACAATGTGTAGTAATGGGAGCACTTGTCACAAGATGGAGTAGGAACACAAAAGATTGAAAGGGCAGAGAAACTGGCCCCTGCTGTTCATTCTTGATCTTCAGTAACTATTCACCTTCAGTTTAAAATAAGACAATATAGTTCTTATAATTTAGCTATGCATTTCACCACACACCATGGTGTGATTTTGTATGTACTTTTATACGAAGGATGTTCCGAAACAGACTGAAGTTCCAGTGGCTGAGACAATACCCAGACTCCCTAGTGTTATCTCTACAGTGCCTAAATTATGCTTGGGGCTCTACAAACCAAAGACACAGGCCAGATCCTGAACTGCACCCAAGGGCGGCTCAGTACAGCTGAAGGCGGTGGCGGCAGTAAAAGGAGGTGTGATAGGGTGTGTACCCCACACAGGCAATGAAAGGGTTAACAGGAGTCTGAGTCCAATTAGGCCACTGGGTGACACTTGCCAGGGTGTTAGACAAATAACCCCTATAGGGAAATGTTGGATCTTCATAAAGGAAGAAGGATAGGCTCAGTAGAAGGAAGGCCAGGGAAGAGCCTCAGGTAAGAGGTACCTGGGTGTTTCCTCTTCTGGGCTAAAGGCTGAGAAAAGGCTGGGAGGTGTAAATCGTGGAGCTAGACCCAGAGCTCTGGAGCCAAGAGAAAGCCTGGGATGCCAGGCTCTGAAATTAGAGCAAAAAGAACTTTGTGGGCATGAGGCTGAACCCAGCAAGAAGTCTTGAGGAAGGCGTGTGTGGGACCTGGAGATGAAGCCTGAGAAGCTGAGCGTGCCAGGAAAGGCTGCTAGAGGTAGCAGAAACCCTGGGTATGGACAGTAAAAAGGCAAAGGCTACAGGAGATAATGATTCTCACCACAGTGGGCCCAAAAGAGAGTTCAATATGGAGCTGAGACAGAGGGAGTACTAAGATGGTGGGATACAAAGGGTTCTCACCATGACGTGCTTGAGACAAGGCTCAGTAAAGTACTGGGAGCTGCCTGAGTTGAATTTTCTTTGAGTGGTCTACATTGAAGATCCCAGGGGAGGACACTGGATCTTAGTAACCCCTAGGAAGAGGAGCTGAAGAGACTGGAATGCTGGTACTGTTCTATGTGGACTTGGAACTGTAGTACCTTGGAAGGGGGAGTGGAACTGAATTGTGACCTGGAAGGATGGCCAAGTGCAAAAAGAGGTGGTCCACCACAGAACTGGAGTGACCCTCAGCAGGAAGTGCTAGACTAGAGAGATCTGCTATGCCATGCTCAGCCAGGAGGGGGTAACAGCAGTGAGTCTACTGTCCCACCTTTCCACTTCCCAAACCATGATCTGTTCTCTGCCAGTCTAGACACTCAGCACAACTCATAGCAGCCTGAATGCGCTGAGCCATCTCATGCACCCTGAAGGCTGCTCTAAAGATGCCAGAATCTCCAAAGAGCTATTACATCAACCAGGGATCATTGAGGCACAAGGAAATCCCAGCCCAGCTTTCTGCACTGGCAGCAGGGGAAGAGCAGGTCATGTAGAAGCTGCTATGGCTGCCCGAGGATCCAACTATAGTGGGGAAATCCCAGGGCTATCTGGATTGTAGCACTATTGCACTGGGGGAATGACATAAAGCCGCCCTAGTGGAGCCCTGGATCTGCCCCAACATCCCTACGCTTACAATCCAAGCAAGACTAGACGGGGAAAAAGAGATGGAAGAATATGGTGAACAGTAACAGGATTATATGGGGACTTGAGTTGCTAACACACATTTTTTAATTTTTTCCTCAGGCTCTTGGTCCTTTTTGTTATATTTATTATTAGCAGAAAAATGTGGCCCTCCTAGTGTGAGAGCCCAGGAGCACAAGGGGGTGCAAATCGCCTTCTCATGCCCCTGTGCCAGTTACCTGTATAACAGCTAGCAGTGTGGGAGAGGGAACTGGTGCAGCAAAGTGGTTATGTTATTAATCCCTAGTGCTGGCTGGTAGGAAATATCAGGAAATTGGCCCTTAATGCACCTGGTGGCATAGCTGCATGAGCACACTGGGGAGTATATGCTGCCCTAGTGTGGATAAACTCCCTCCCCAAGCAGCAGGGACAGTGGGAGGAAGACTGTGATTGCAAGCTGCCTCCTAGGTTATTTCAGGACACAAAGCTCATGATCCAAGCCACAGGATTTATCAAGTTCATGCTCAGTCCTGTAACAACAGTAATAATAGTAATGATACACTGCATTTCTTGCATTTTCCACCTAAGGATGTCAAAACACTTTACAAGCATTAGGGTGAAATTTCCTCCATGCAGAGGGCATGCATGAGACCTTTGACTTTAGCCTCACAGTACTCATGTGTAGGAAGCTGTGACAGGATGCTAAGCAGAAAACTGCTTAGCCGACCCTCTGTCACTGCAGCTCCAATTAAGGGAGGTGAATTGGAGCTGGGTAGACCAGCTGGAAGCTGGAACAGCTGCTGCCTCATCAGGCTGAGGCTGGATAAAAGCTCCAGGGGAACGAAGCCAGGGGAGGAGCTGGTCAGGCTGTAAGCTGCACTAGAGGCAAGGCAGGGAGGGCGAGCGCACGCGCGCGCGCTTGCCCCCTCTCTCCTGCTGTGGGGCTGTAAGAAGGGGATTATATGTATGGTGGAAAGGTGGTGGGAACACAACCTGTACATAAAAGCCCCAGGTGAGCACTGCACCAAGGTCTCTGGGTGACTTTCTCAGCCCGGCAGGAGCCAGGCGGGCCCTGCAGGGACCCCATTACATGTGGGGCCTTGTCTGGGATTTGTGCCAGAGCAAGAGTTTGGCAGCCTGAGACAGAAGAGACCTTGAAGTGGCTGATCAAGCAGCAGGAAGAGCTGCAGAAGGCACTATAAACCTCTCAGTAGTCCCAGCAGCTGGAGAAGCAGGCCCTGCTCAGCTGCCAAGCTGAGCAGCAGAGGAGCCTATGAGACTTTATTTGGGAGCAGATGACCGCTCAATGTAGCTACTCCAGAGGGTGGTGAGTCCCCTGGTGGGGGATGGCATATGGGCTCCAGGCTTGGGACTATGTAAAATGGGCCTGGCAGATGACCCTGATGCCTTCCTAAGCACTTTTGAGCAGGTAGCTATGGGGGTAGGATGGGACAGGACAACCTGGGCCCTGCAGGTGGCTCCCTACCTGGCTGGCGAAGCCCAAGCAGCCTATCTGGCCCTGAGTTAGGAACAGGCCAGGAGATACGACATGGTAAAGGCAGCTGTCCTAGACCAGGTAGGGCTGTCGACTGAAAAATATCACCAGCGCTTCCAGGCAGTGAACTGGATAGGGGGCTTGAGGCCCAGAAATTAATGGACTGGGCCACCCGATGGTTGAGAGCTGGTGCCCAAACTGTAGAGGAGATTATGGATACGCTCGTCCTGGAACAGTTTTTACAAAGCCTCCCTGAGAGGACAAGGGTATGGGTGAGACGTCATCAACTGGGCACGGTGGAGGCTGCAGTAAAGCTGACAGAGGAGTATGTGGAGACAGACTCCCCCAGGAAGGAGGGGCACTCCTGTAGGGATGAAGACCGTGGGAGAAAATCCAGGGATATCCTGAACGGGACAGGTCCAGAGAAAAAGCAGGAGACCCACCGGGGAGCTCCCATTGGGGCCAGGTAACTCGTCCACTGGCAGTGCAGGTGAGTGGGACATAAAAAGCAGGACTGCCAGGATATGGACTGTGGCTTTGTGGAATTTTGTGGGTGGACCACCTCTGGAGGGTGGAGGAAGGGGCAAAAACTGTCCACCATTCCTGTGAAGGTGGGGAGGAGACCCCAGCGGGATCTGGTGGACTCGGACTTGGCCTGCCCTCTAGTAAGGAGGGGGCTGGTGAAGCTGCAGTGGATAATCCCTGGGACCAAAATAAATCTGGGATGCATCCATGGGGATGAAAGGTAGTGCCCAATGGCCCAGGTACCCCTTGAGGTTCAGGGCCAGTTCCATTGGAAACAGGTCAGGGTGGGCACAGAGTGGGACCCCTGGCCCAGAGGGAAAGGAGATTGGGCGAGGAAGCCCAAGGTGAGAGAAGGAAGAGACCCATTGAGGAAGGGAAAAGAGGTCTTGGAGATAGAAAACCCTAGACAACAGAGCCCAAGTCAGGAAGGATGGGGGAGGGAAAAGGTAGAAAGAAGATAGGGAAGGAGTATCCACCCCAGAGCTCTCAGCAGAGCCAGTGGGCCCAACAGAACTCTCTGTAGGCAGAGCCCTGGGAGACAAGGCCTGAATCCTGCTTGAGGGTTCTTGGGAATCGGGGGTCCTGGGTGCCCAGGAGGAAGCTAGGGCCAATCCTGAATCCCTGGTGGAGGTGAAGGAGCGCACCAAGGGGTGGGACTGGTGATGACCTCTGGACGGAAGCAGCGTTAGGGGGTGGCCCACCCCTTGCAATGTACTTGCTGTGAATGGGGGATGGCTGAACCCTGCAAGGAAGGCCCAGCAGATCACCCAAAAGATGAAGGCCTCCCAAGTAGGACCCCACCTGTTAGAAGGGGAAGAAGGGACCCGTATGGTCAAACCGGGTGGTTTGGAAAAAGGGCGAGAGGCGTGTGACAGGGTGCTAATCGGAAAACTGCTTAGCCAACTCTCTGTCACTTCAGCTCCAATTAAGGGATGTGAATTGGAGCTGGGTAGATCACCTGGCCCTGATTGGGAAAGCTGGAACAGCTGCTGCCTCATCAGGCTGGGGCTGGATAAAAGCCCCAGGGGAAGGGAGCTGGAAAGAGGAAAGCTGCAGTGGAGGAAAGAGCTTACCCCTCTCTCTGGCTGGTGGACTGTAAGAAGGGGACTATATGTATGGTGGAAAGGTGGTAGGAACACAGCCTGTAAATAAAAGCACCAGATAAGCACTGCACCAAGGTCTGTGTGTGACTTTCTCAGCCTAGCAGGGGAAGGAGCCAAGAGGGCCCTGCACAAACCCTGTTACAGAAGCATTATTATCCCATTTTACAGCTGGTAAAAATGAGGCACACAGCGGTCAAGATCTTAAATGGAACCTGTAGAAAGTTCAGAGAAAAGAACCCCAAACTGATTCCCAATCCTGTGCTTTAAACCTGGCTTCAAGTCACTATCATGACTCTCAGTGTTTCCACTTAACTCTGTACACAATTCTTCCCACTTGACTATACTCCAAGAGCCCATCATTTGCCTTGAAACATGTTCTTTGAAAAAATTATATCTTCTTTTCCCATAAAACATGGACTTGTCCCCCCCATTGCTCCACTCAACAATCAGAAATAAGCAGAGGACCCTGCTGTATTCTCTCATTCATTTAAGAACTGCACAATAGCCCTTCATTGTAGGGTCTTGATTTTGCTTTGAATGCTTATTCCTTGCCTAAATGACTTCCCATTAGAGGAGACAAATATACTTTTGTGTAGCTACCCTAAGAAACAGCAGCAACATTACATTGTGGTGGTGGAGGCTCCATTCATTCAGTATGGCTAAGAGTAAAAGCTTATTTCAGCTGCACTTTGACATTTATAGCTCTCCTGAGCAGATGATGCTTTCTGGGTGGGAGGTCCTATAGCAGTGAAAGGAGGGAAAGCCACAAATGGCTTTAGAATCTGATATTTTCCATCAGTGAGCTGTTAGTCACATGAATGATTGTCCTCGAAGTCAAGAGGAGTGATCATGTAACTGCTCATCAGTATAAGGATGGGTTCACAATCTGGCCTATTACAAGTCAGGACACACATTTTCATTTGTTTTCCTACCAAAGCACTGGCCATTTTTTTCCCCTTTCCTTGTTTTGTCTAGGTTATGAGCAGATACCAGACCAACCTATAACGTTTGGACTTTGATCTGAATCCAAACTTTCCCAAAGATGATGTTTAGGTGGGGGGAAGAGGAGGAAGGCAGGTGTAGGGAGCAGAGTGGCTAATCTGCAGGAGACTACAAAACCTGAACAAGACACTGGTTTTGTATATTATGAACACCCTGTTCTGAGGGTCATCTGCTCCAATTTGATGTAACAGAGGGCAGGCCCCTCTGTGGAGGAGTGAACCATTGCACATGGCTGCTTTCTCTTCCTCATGGAACTCTTGCAGCCTGTCTGCAGGTTTGGCTCTCCACTTCACCATTCAAGCATATAGGAATCATTAACTATTGTTTATTTGCCATCAAAAATCTTCATCTCATCTACTTCTCTGACAGAGTGAGTGAATGAATGATTGAATGAACTTTGCTTTAATAAAAAAAAAATCCTTATTTTCATAATCCTTCCTGCTTGAAGGATACCCTGACATTCACCATCTTTATTTAAAAAAAGCCCATCCTTTTTAACACTTAAAGCTGCATCTCCCCACATGTTTAATTTTAACAATAATGAATGTATGGGAAGCAGGATTTATTATTGGCTTTCTAATACCTTCAGGCCTTGCTGTTGCTATCTCACTCAATGCAAATGAAAGATGCAATCACAGAAGGATGGCCTTTGGGTATTGCAGAGGCTTCCCAAGGACCTTCATAACTAGAAGCAGCCACAAAACAAAAGCTGATCTCATGATAAAGGGAAATCACAAGACAGTGCTGCTTGCATTAGAATCTCTGCTCATGCATCAGCAGACAGCAGCAGAATTGTTTACAGCAAAGCCACTTCCTTATTCTATTAACATAAATGCATTGCATGGTAGAATACAAGGGAGCCCACTCGTATCCATTTCTTTCACAGTATAATAGGAAGATACTGATCATCTGAATTGATCTAGCTGCACGCTAGGAAGGCTGTTGTCCCATCAACACAAAGACGCAGAGATTTATGTAAAGCTATCATGAAACACACTAATAAAAGAGGTGGATAGGAGCTGTGATTTTTATACAGCATCATATTAGCACTGTTTATAGCTACCACCATAACAGCCCAGCCCCCCACCCCGCTATGAAGTGCCAAAAAGGAACATTTCTTCTGGAACAATTTCCTTATCCAAGGAAAGAGTTGGGAGTGCATAGGGATGGAAAGTTGGTTTGAAAAAGACAAGATCTAGCCCACATCTCAGTCCTTTCCACCAAACCAAATTCCAGTTTAACAGTATTGATAGTTTCTCTCTTCCTTAACCTTAGCTCTCGACAGGCTACCCCCAGCACACAGAACTCTTCTCTTAACCCTCAGATAGACTTCTACAACGCTGAACCAGCCACCTTGGACTTGCCTCTGCATGGGAGGAATTCCAGGGTGGTATACAGCCAGCTTGAGTTTTACACTCTCCCACCAGACATGCCAAACCTGAGGAAAAACAAAGAAATTAGGCTTGTTTTTGGCTTAATTAGCTTGTGAGTTGCTTGTTGGCTAATTTTTGGCTTGTAGCTTGTTGCTTCTTTTTTGTTGGTCGGCTCCTGGCAAGCAGGGGTAAGGGGCAAGGGGGGGGAAGAGAGTCAGGGATGCACAGCAGGCCCACCACAGTCCCAGACTGCACAACGGGGGTGGGGAGGGGATATAGTCACAGAGTGTTGGGGTTCTTAGGGATTGGCTTGTTTTGGCCTTGTTTTGAAATGGGATTAGCTTGATTTTTGGCTTATTGTGAAAGTCGGGTGCTTATTTACTGTGTGAAAGTTGGCAACTGTGTCCCCCACCCTAATGAATAGGGGGCATGAGTAAAGGCAAGAGATCTGGCTGGACCACAGAGGATGTTTTCAGCTGGTCCCAGAATCCAGAGGCTGTAAAGGTAGCATAAATCCACTTTTACTCCTCTAACACTCTGAATTGTGCTGAGCACAGCTTGGACGCTGCTCAGAATCTGCCATAAACTTTGTGCCTTTCCCTGAGTCAGAGACCCACAATTTATTATTTGACAAGCTGGCCTCCAGAAATGCCTGAGATTGGAAGAGAGTAGCTGACCTAACAGAGAGATTGCAGGCTTTAGAACTATTGATAAAAAATATGAAGAAGGGTGGCAACGAGAAGTGTGGGGTCAGCAGAAGGGAAGGAAGAATGATTGGGCTGGCCTGCGAGCAGAGTTTTGAACAAGCTGGTACTTAGAATAATAAGGAGGGGAAAATGAAACCTCAGAAGGTTCAGATGAGAATTAAAATTTCAGAGTTTCTCCAAACTTAACTGTTTCTGGGTTCACCCTTTATCAACATAGTGCCACAGACAACAAAAATCAAGGCTTTATGCTTGCCACAGGCATGGCTTTCTTGACATAACCCTTGACTTTTGGGGCTTTTTCATACCTACGCATGTTCTTTGGCCCTCCGTCGAGCCTGTTCTTGAGCAAGTCTGCTCCATCTCTTACACGTTTGGATCTCTATATGTCCAGTGTGGAGGGCTATGGGACAGCGACCTTGATTTCTAGATTGCTGAGAATTTCCATGGCAAAACAGATTATATTTGGCTCAAAATAAGATAACCTGACTCAGATCCTGAACAATGGCCTAGGCATGTACAGAGCCACTCAGGAGAGGGAATGCACACGTGTTTGTCAGCTACTTTTGTGCTCTCTTGATCCTGGGCTTTTCTAGTACCTGGTGCAACCTAGAACACTTGCATGCTCTCAGTTGCACCTTCTGCCAGGGGACTATTCCAGCAGTCAAGGATCTCTGGATCATGAGGAGACGTGGACATGTCCCCTACAACAGCAGCCAGAAAGGAGGCTGCAACCCAAACTTTCCCCTACACATAAGGTTGTTCTCCATGGTCCAGAACTCCCAAGTATAAGGATGCAAAGCCCTAGTGGAGCAGCATAAAGCATAGTCCAAGGCCATAATTTTCCAAACATCAGTGGGGCCAGAATTTCACCCCTGGTTTACATACATAACAGGTGCATGCAAATCTGTGCAGTTCTCCCATTGCATAGGACTTTGAAAATGTTCCCCTAAAGGTTGTAGTCACTCCCTGTGAATTCATATTAATAAGAGCTGCATGCATACATGAAGAAGGGATACCCCTAAAACTACCATGTAGTTTGATGCTGCATGTGTCCCTCATGCTTACTAGGTATATGGACTGCTTTATGTTCAACTTAAAAGTAATAAAATGGTCATCATGCTAGGAAAGGTTTGAACTATTGCTGCTTTATTATTGTACTTTTGGCCTGGAATGAAGAAACACATTTTCAACTCAGCAATTAGCATAAAATAATTGGACTGTGGAGTATATTTTTCTCTCAGTGCACATGCATAATTCCTATTAATATTAGTGGAGTTGCTTTATTCACATGCACTGAACGAAAGATATACCCCAAGGTGCTGAGAGAAACTCAGTCTGAAGTGTGCTTTTGCTTACTGTTGAAGATTTCCATACACTCTAAATTACCATTCTCATTACACACTTCTCGCCTTTCATGGCTCACTTCCATTGAGACAGAATGTTTAGCATACCATGCACAACAATTATCTGCCCCAGCTTCACACAGTAGATAACTTGGTTCACAGAATTCTCAAACATTTTTTTGTTAGCATCAGTTAATGATGGCCAAAATTTCAGATTTTCTACTTACAATAGGCAGGGCTGGTGCCTTGCACAGAAGGGAAATATCAAGGGAAAGTTTCTTCCTTTTTTTTTTCTTTTTTTTTGTTACCCCCCTGCCCTCCCCCCCCCCCCCAAATAGATGAATCCATGGTCAACTCTACCAGGTGTCTGCTACCCCTAATGATAATGGGGAATTTAATAATCTCAAAATGCCCAATATTAATCTGTGTCATGGGAAACAGTGATTGAGACTACTACTACTGTATAGAATAATGTAATGTGGCTGTAAGGAAACAAACAATAAAGGTAGGATCATCTTTATGATGATCTGAACTGAATATCTCAGTCTAAGAAATGACACTAAACCATATCTTCCTTATTTCAGTGAGTCTTTGGACAATGCTAAATAGTCTAGTTCAAAATCAGTCCCTGTCAGCATTATAATGGTGTCAGTTCTCAAGTCTTTTGTTCTGTGTCCCACTCTTTTAGGTGCAGGCCAGTTTTTATATCCTTGGAAGGCTATCACAGAAGAAGAGTGGTGACAACCAGGTCCGGTGCTAGAGATACAATGGATTACATCAGGGATGAAACTTGCCCACTGTATTGCCAAAGTCCTGGGTCTAAATACAGTTTTGCAGGATTATGGGCACCAATAGCATGGTGCAAAAGTAACTGAGGAGCAATGAAAGAGAAAGATGGCTGAGGCACCATGAAGTGGATAAAGTGGCAATTACAAAGTGCCAGTAGAGGCCCCTTTTATAGGTTGGTTGTCACTTGGAATTAAATTGTTCAGCCAGAAAGGTAAGTGCAATGGGTCAAGCTCTGCCCTCATGTACATGTGTCAATACAGAGTAATTCTTTTGACTTCATTGGAGCATCTCCAGATTTATATTGGTGCATGTGAGGCAAAATTCAGTCTCGTATGGTGATTGCCTATAAGCCATTTCCTTCAGTTACAGAGAAAACTAGCATTTCCATGTCCAGTGGAGCCAACGGAACCAGCATACGCAGAGGTCTAGATCATGGAGTTACCAGTGCATCAAGTAAGGGGCACTGCACAGTTGTGCTGCGCCAGGAGCAGAGTAGGAACTAAACTGTGACTCAGAGTCATAGTTTGCTCCCTGGTTTTCCTTTGCACCAAGGGAGAAGTCATCACTGCTAGCCCCTTACTACTTCCCGCTGCATGCCAGGTCAGCAGTGCTGGTTGATGCAGTGGGGTGACAAGATTGGCAGGCCACTCCTCATGCAGCTGTGCAACCTCAGGAGAGGACACTCTCCTGTCTGCGTTGTGACCCACAATACAGGTAGCTGACACTGGAGAGGCAGGGGGCAACTTACATGCTCTTAATCCCCTACATAGCCATATAACTCACGTCACAATTTGGCCAAGGATGAGAAAGGAGCTCCGACTCATGGAACAAATTAATGCTATACTGGAAGCACTGCCAACAAAACATGCACTCAGGAACAGGAGGCCTGCTTTACTGAGATCTTGAAAGTGTCCTTTGTATAACTTCCTCTGACTACAGCTTGGCTTTCTTTGTTCAGTTAGCTTCAAACCTAATTCTTCTGATTATACGAACATTCTCCATAAATAGCTGCACACTGGTGTTTGTGGCTAAACAAGCAAAAGGAGTTGCTCACAGAGAATTAAGAAAAAGGGCTTTTCCAAGATTTCATAAATTTGCACAAGCAAGAATGCAGATTTTGAATTCTGGAAATGTTCTGTGTACATAAATAACTACAAGGAAATGTTCTGTGTGAATAACTCCAAATAAAATAATTTCTATTCAAGATTATCGGAGCCTCTGACACAGAATACAGTTGGAAAACAAAGTACAGTTTCCCATTTCTCACCCACACAACACAGAACAAATAAAGACTTGAGATAAGTCCTCCCTTCTTTCCCTGCTGTCTAGCTCCTAACTAGATAAAAACACACCAGAAACAAAAGAAAAATCATTACTCCCTTTCTTTTTCTGAGCAAAACTAGTAGTTACATATACATTTGTGCCTGCTGTATTAATGAGGTTTCAAATCAGTTTGTACAATGTATGTAAATAGCTTTACTATTTCACTGTACTTCTTAATATAAACAATAATATATAAATCTGACTCTAAAAACACAGCATCAATTGCTAAGAAAGCAGCCATTTGTTACTCTATAAATCATGTTTTCTGCAGAAAAGATTATACACTTGAGGTGTGCATGAGTAAACTGGACCACATTTGATCAAACCACATTTTTAACTCACAGAATATATGTTAAGTTATCTGATTGCTTGGGGGATAAAATCTATTGGACAATAAAAGAAAACACAAAGAAATAAGGAAATTATGCATTAGATAATTAGGGTTTGGGGGGGGGGGAATGAGTGTCTCTTACTTTGTTTGTACAGTGCCAAGCACAGTGATTTCAGTTGAGGCCTATAGGTGTTCCCATAATATAAACAAACAATAAAACTAGCATATTTGGGCTTTATAGGATCTAGACTGACTTGTACACCTTTTTCTCCCTCACTGCTTTCTTATTATGTATCTGGTTGCTGTTGTACTAATTTAGATGGAATATATGAGCCAAAGGTGTTAACGTAACCCAATTACTGTCCAACATTAAACAGGGTTCAGGGTTTGGTATACAGAGACCTCAGCCTGCTTAGTACCATGGCATCCGTTTAGCCTTTTATTACAGGCAAAGAAAAGGGAAAACAGTTAAAGCATTCAGTAAGGCTTTCATTTTAACAGCAACCCTTATTCCCTTTCCCTTTAGTATGAGAGAGTTTTCTAGGGAAAAGCCCCCTTGTCTGACAGTCCCTTAGATGGTATCAAAGATTGTAACAACCATCCTTTGGGGGAAAAGGGAAGAAATTCATTGAGATGGGCTGGGGCCGTTGTTGTGGCTGTTGTTAAAGTCCGATCCTGTTTCATCCCAGGTGGTGCTTGGGATTCAGCTGGAGCCAGTAGAGGTGGCCATGTCATCTGGGTCCCTCTCTCTGGCCTAGTCCGATCTGAACATCTCTAAGGATTAAGAGGAAGAAGGTCCATGGTCCCAGGAGATGGTGGGGGAGGCAGCCATGATGGTAAAGCTCACTCCAGAAGTCTCTGTCTGTTCTTCCATATTTTTTCCCAGAAGTCTCTTTCTTTAAGGACCCCAAAAGGGAGTAATGGGCAGCACTGCTCATCCCTTCATTATGTTGTCCACCCATTAGGCCTAATATCCAACACATCAGTTTTGGTTCATTAATTTCCAAGCCCACATTTTCTTGTTTACCAGGCATGATCTTATCACACTCCTTGTATTATATAGTAGGCCTTTGTATTTGGAATAATTCAGATTTTCTGTTTCCCTTTCATATCTTTTTCCCATCAACATTTGTTATCTGAGGTTACTGTGACATCTTATGAACTTTTACATACTTTTTACAGTTGAGCTCACAATTAGGATAAATATGTAGGCCCAGTTATCATAACATTGCCCAAATACTACAGAGACTCCTAGATTCTGCCATGGCACAGAACTGGAGTCAAGAGACCTGAATCTTTGCCAGTGATTCACTGCATGACCTTTGGTAAGTTGCTTAGCCTTCCTATCTTTAAAATGGGGATAATCCACCTGGAGAAATTGCTATGAGATCTATGTATGAACAGTATTATATTATTAGTTGCTAGACTGGCACTCTAAAAAATACCTAAAATAGACTGGCTGATCATTTTATTGGGAATTTTGTGGGTATTAAAATCAGATGGCAGTTTCTATCTCAACCTCTCCTGTTTGGTAAGGAAGCATTTTGCCAAGATCTCATTTACTTACTGGTTTCTATCTGAATTATTCATTGTTTCCAAAGCAGGTAGGCCATTTACCTTGCAACTGAGTCTCAAGGACAGTACAAGTATGCTATTAGTGGACCCTTCAGACATAAACATTATTCACAGAAAAAACTACCATCTTTTTTGAAAAAGGCTCCACTCCATGTCAAAAAATTCAGCATTCTAGAATTAATGGTATGAAACTTTTAGACTTAAAAATGCCTGATACCTAAGCTCCAGGTCCTCTGCATGCCACTTATCTGCATTTGGAGTCTACATTTCTTTCAGACACTCCAACTTCCTTACATTCCCCTTGGACCAGATGCTTCATAACAGAGTGACACATTTGCATTACTACAATGAAGTGGTACTGCAGTCAATAATAACAGACAAAAGGCAGAAGGGTAATATAATTAATGCCAATCAACATGGGTTTATGGAAAATAGATCCTGTGAAACTAACTTGATTTTTTGTATATATTACAAAAGTTTGGTTGAGAAAGGTGTTGATGTAATATACTTAGACTTCTGTAAGGCATTTTGACTTGGTACCACATGACATTAATTAAAAAAAACTACAATGATACAAAATTAAGATGGCATACATTAAATGGATTAAAAGTGGATAGCTGACAGGTGTCAAAATGTAATTGTAAACAGAGAATCCACATCAAGCTGATGTGTGTCTAGTGGGGTCCTGCAGGGAGCAGTTCTTGGCCCTGTGCTATTAAACATTTTTATCACTGACCTTGGAAGAAAAACTTAAAATCAACATTGATAAAGTCTGCAGATGAGACAAAGATTGTGGGAGTGATAAATAATGAAGAGGACAGGTAATTGACAGAGCAATTTGGATTGCTTGGCAAGCCTACTGTAAGCAAACAATATGCATTTTAATATAGCCAAATATCAATGTATTTGTCTAGGAAGAAAGAATGTAGGCTATACTTACAGGATGAGGAACTCTATCCTGGGAAGCAGTGAAACTGAAAAACTCTTTAAGGTTATGGTAATCAGCTGAACACATGATCTCCCAGTGCAATGCTGTGGCCAAAAGAGCTAATGAGAAATTAGTAGTAATAGGAAATTATATTACCTCTGTATTTGGCAGGAATACTGTGTCCAGTTTTGGTATCAACAATTCAAGAATGGTGTTAATAAATTGGAAAGGGTACAGAGAAGAGTCACAAGAATGATTAAAGGATTGGAAAATATGCCTTGTAGTGATAAACTCAAGGAGCTCAGTCTATTCAGCCAATCAAAAAGAAGGTTCGGGGTGACTTCATAATAGTTTATAAGTACCCACACTTGGGGAACTAAAATTCAATAATGGGCTCTTCAGGCTAGCGGACAGAGGTCTAACAAGATCCAATGGCTGGAAGTTGAAGCTACACAAATCCAGATTAGCCGTGAGGCACAATATTATTTATGGTACGGGTAATACCATTGGAACAACTTACCAAGGGTTGCAGTGCATTCTTCATCACTGACAATTTTTAGATCAATATTGGATTTTTTTGAAAAATAGTATGCTCCCGACCTGGGGTTTACCTCAACTAGCTATGTCCAGGTAAAAATTACCCATGCCTTGTTACCCCTAGGATTTTACACTAAGATACCTATCACCAGTTATCTATCTCCATGTAAATAAAACTTGTTTTTGCTGTGAAGTCATAGCCTCTGAATAAAATTCACTCTTGTGCGAAGGGCTGCCTCTTGTAAGCCCTATTTGGGGGACGTAAGTGGTAAACTCTGCATGAGGTAAATTTCACTCTTTGTCCTTGGGCATTGAACAAAGGCAGTATGGGCTCATACAAAGGCTTTGTTTGTGGTAAAGTCTTCAGGCAGTTACAGATAGAAATTGCCTCCTAGACTGATATGTAATGAGGTGTAACAAGTTTTCCATTCATATGTCATTGCTGAGCGAATTATTAGTAGAAAATGTTTTGCCTGTACCAAGCCTCCTTTGTTTCAAATTCTCAGATAAGGTTCATGGATATAGCCCTGATAAACTCTGATTGTTCCTACAACATACAGGAGCAATGTAACTTAGCCATTTGTGTGACTGTGAAAAACGAGCCCATACAGCAGGGATACAGTCTAACTAAACCGGTAAGTTCCTATTTCTAGGATTCTTGCAGTCTAATACATGGGTCCCATGCTGACAAATCTAACTCAAAGTAAACATGTTTATCTACTTTTCTTAAGATCACAGGCTTCTATAGCCATACTTCTCCTTGGGCTGCCACCTTGACGTGGTGGAGAAGCTTGTGTATACTTAAACCCTAAGAACGATGCCATCTGGAGTCCTGTATGCCTGGTAGAGTCACCCATGGCAGTAAGGTCAAAGGTGAGGTACCAGACAAAGTGCAGCCCAGCACAACACAACCCAGTTCAAGACCTCAATGGTAGAACAGGTGGATGAAGCAGGATCATCTCTCAACAGTTGTGAAGGCGGACAAAGGCTGCATCGGAGGAGAAACCCCTGGTTGTCTTGGATCTCCTTGCCACCAGCCACAGGTGCCTCGTCCGCCAAGATGTGTGTGGCTGCTGGTGTGCAACAGCTGCCACACATTAAATTACTTGTGTGCAGGTTTCTTTCACAGGAAGAACTTTTTCCCCACCCCTACCCATAAAAGTCCTGTGGGGTGATGGGCAAGTGGTGACGAGGACAGGTGAAGTGATCACCAGGAGTCCCTAGTCACAGACCCACATGCAGGCGGTAACCACAAGATGGTCGTCATGTGCCTCTGGACTGTGTTAGGGGGACATTTTCGGCAGCAGCAGTGATAACTGAATGGGCTTTTTTAGGAACCCCTCTGCTCACCCCATATGGGGAAAGGGCTATAAAAGGTGCCCCAAACACAGGCTATCCCACCATATCTGACTGGAGAACTGTGTCCAGAGGGATCACTCCCAATGGGGTCGAAAAACAAAAATGTTTCTTGCAACTTGGAATGTCCGTACCCTGCTCGATGGATCAAAAAGTTCAAGACCTAAACACAGAACAGCAACTGTTGCCCAAGAACTCTTGAGGAACAACATCAACATCTTGCTTTCAGCGAAACAAGACATGCAGATGAAGGTCACTTGAAGGAAAAGGACAGTGGTTACACTTTCTTCTGGAAAGGAAAACCAGCAAGTGACAGGCAAATACACGGTGTTGGCTTTACAATCAAAAACCTTCCAGTGAACCGCCTGAGCTCTGCATCAGCATCAACGAGCACCTTATGACCCTTTGCATTCAATTGGTCAATAAGTCATTTGCCACAATCATCAGTGCATAAGCCCCAACTCTTGATGCTGAAGAAGAACAGAAAGAATCCTTCTACACTGACCTGGATAAAATTTTGTCATCCATTCCAAAAACGGATAAGATAATCCTCTTAGGGGACTTGAACGCAAGAGTTGACCGTGATTCTAATGCATGGAGTAGCACCACTGGGAAGGAAGGAGTGGCGATGGCATCCTTCTACTCAGCAAATGTGCGGAGCATGACCTTGTGATCACAAGCACAATCTTCAGAGAAAGCAACAAGTACAAAACAACTTAGCAACACCCCCACTCAAAACAGTGGAAGAACACAGGATCTAAGATGTCCAAAACACCCATGTCATGAGAGGAGCCAATTATTGCTGGACTGACCATAGCCTAGTGAGGTCAGTCATGTCCATCAAGATTGCACTGAAACAGAGAAAGCAATCCAAATCATACAGACGGCAATACAACATCCAAAGACTTCAATCCTCATTTCACCAAGAGAACTTGCAAACACTCCTCAGTGAAAAACTGACCATATGCACACCAAGAGAACTTGCAAACACTCCTCAGTGAAAAACTGACCATATGCACACCTGGAAATGACAACACAAGAGTTGAAGAAGACTGGGAAACCCTAAAACAGACCATCCATGAGGTCTGCGAGGAATCCATTGGCCTTGCTACCTGCCACCATCAGTACTGGTTTGACAATAACATTGAGATTACAGCCCTTTTGGACCAGAAGAGAAAAGCTTTCTGCTACTGGCAAAACCAACCACTTTCCAGTCAGAAGCAGAGCTCTTTCCATCAGCTCAAAGCTGATGTTCAAAGTTGGATCTGAGAAATCAAAACCAAATGGTGGGAGTACACCGCAAACGAAATCCAAACCTTCGCTGATGGACATGATATGTGGAGCTTTTTTCGTGAGACAAAGACCCTGTACAGACCAAGCTCATGTGTCCTCATGCCTCTGAGATCCGAAGATGGTAGTGCCCTTCTTAAAGATAACAAATCCATCAAAGGGTGCTGGAAGGAACACTACCAAAAGCTTCTAAATCAAGAATCAGTTGTGACTGATGATACCATTGACTCCAACCCTCAGTACCCAACCTGGGAAACTCTTGCCAACCCACCAGCACCTGAGGAGGTCTTCAAAGCAATTAAACAAATGAAGAACAATAAAGCACCAGGTCCTGATGGCATACCAGCTGAAGTACTGAAAGTGGGGGGAGAAACACTGACTAACAAGCCTCACTTACTACTCAAAATCTGGCACACCGAAGAAATCCCTGCTGATTTACGTAATGCTAACATCATCACCATTTTCAAAAAGGAAGACAGGGCCGACTGTGGCAACTATCAAGGCATTGCCCTCCTCTCAATCGCTGGGAAGATTTTTGCTAGAGTCTTATTGAATTGCCTACTCCCTCTTGCAGAGAAAGTACTTCCAGAGTCCCAGTGTGGCTTCAGACCATCATGAGGCACAACTGACATGATTTCTGCAGCCAGGCAGATCCAGGAAAAATGTCAAGAACACCACCAGGAGTTGTATATGGCCTTTGTCTATCTGACCAAAGATTTTGACTCTCTCAACCATGAGGCTCTGTGGAAAATCATGTCAAAGTTTGGCTCTCCAAGCTAATTTATCACCATTGTAAGACTCCTTTGTGATCATATGACTGCCTCCATCCTGTGCAGTGGCTCTACCTCTGAGCCCTGTGTCATCTGAACTGGCATAAAACAAGGCTGTGTACTGGCACCCACCCTATTCTCCATTTTCTTCGCAGCTATGAAAATGTTACCCCAAGACTGTCTACCACAGCATTGGCATCCAATATCAGACTGATAGCAACCTCTTCAACCTTTCTCATCTCCATGCCGGAACTCAAGTAATATCAGTAACAATAACTGAACTCCAGTATGCAGATGACTGTGCTGTAGTTACACATTCAAAGGAGGATCTACAAACAGCCCTTAATTGCTTCTCTGAAGCTTACAAAAGCCTTGGGCTAGCTCTGAACATAGGGAAAACAAAAGTTCTCCACTAGCCAGTCCTCGGTCAATCATCAGACCCAGCAAGGAAGATCTACATCGACTAATTTCAGAGTAACAGCCGTGTTAGTCTGTATTTGCAAAAAGAAAAGGAGTAGAAGCACTGGAAATGTAGAATACTTTTCCTGTCTTGGCAGCCATCTGTCAGAGAGGGCAGACAAATATCGAGATTCAGCACAGAATTTGCTGGGTCTCGCTGGGTGTTCAACACTCACAATATCAGAACACATACTAGACTTTTAGTTTATAAAGTAGTGGTAATCCCAACTCTCCTCTATGGCTGTGAGACTTGGGTGACCTATAGAAAACACTTGAAAAACCTGGAACACCAGCATGAGCACTTTCTTCGGAAGATCCTCAACATAAAGTGGCATTCTTCCAAAAAGTTTCTCTCATTTGTCACTTTTTTTGCACTAGCTATGCATTTGAGGTGGGATAGAGAAGAGACTTACAACTAAAAATGTTTGTAAAATGGAATTTTCCTTTTGCAGAAAACTTTGACATTTTTACATTACTTTCCATTCCAAATCAAAATAAAGTCAAAATATTGATAATTTTAATGAAACAACAAATTCCAAAAAGTCTCAAACTGGAAATGTTGAAACAGAAAATTTACAGTTTCAAGCTAAGTGAAATGATTTGACATGACTAAACATCACTCTTTGTTTTAAATCAACATTTCTGAATGTTTAAAAATTGTTTCTAAATGAAATTTTTCTTTGATTCTCTTGATGAGAAAAATGTGGTTTCATCAAAATCAAAACTTTCCTTATTAAAATGTCAATTTTTTATTAATTTTTTCAACATCCTATTGAAAAATTTTGATCAGCTGTTCTCAGAACATGTCCCTCAGATATGGAGAAAGATCTCCAGGGGTGATAGATATAGATTATATATATCGTGACAGTCTGTACTCTTATGTTCACCATTTTTGCAAGACTATGATGAAGTTTGTACAAAATATGCCTTGTGAGGTATCATTTGGTAACAATCTGCAGACCATATTGTTCTGGTAAAATATGTGTGGCAACATTGTATGTAAAGTTATCAAATTTTACCATAGAAGACATGTTCCAAGTCTGGGGAAGCTGGTCCAAACCAGTTCCCCAGAGACAAAAGACAAACTGGCGCCTCAGCCAGGTGTCAGCAAAATCAAATGGACTATCACCCGTTTAAGTGCCCATTCTTTGGCAGGAAGACGGGAGTGAGCAAGAAATTTACACCTTGGCAATGGAGCAGCTGGAGGTTCCCAGGTAAACAGACTGGCTGTCACCTGAGCACCAGCTGGAGATGATTCTCAAAGAGGAGGAAAAAATGAGGAACAGAGGCCCCAAATCACCTCTCTCCTCTGGTCTCTCATGGTATCAGCAATGTTTAAAAAACAAAGAAAACATAATTGAACTGTGGGCGAGGTCCTGGCTGAAGGAATCCAACCAGACTGCTGTAAGCATGTGGTGAGAGAAACCTTTTTGCTTTAAATTCTTAGCATGTTAAGTTAGGTATTAGTTTGCCTTTTAGCTTTTATTTATTTGTAACCAATTCTGACTTTTATGCCTCGTTACTTGTAATCACTTAAAATCTTTCTTTCTGAGTTAATGAACTTGTTTTTATTATTTTATCTAAACCAGTGTGTGTTTGGATTGAAGTGTCTGGGAAGCTCCATTTGAGATAAGCTTTGTGCATATCATTTTCTATTAATGAAATGACAGACTTTCTATGACCTTGTGTTGTCCAGGAGGGCAGTACAAGATGCACATTTCTGGGGGAGAGTCTGGGACTGGGAATGTGCTGATGTCACTCTGCAATATAATTCAGGAGTGGGTGGCTAAGAGGATTCCTATAACACAGCTTGGAGTAATTTACATGCCAGAGGCTGTGTGTGAGCAGGCGAGAAGTAGTTATTCTCAGAGCAAAGCAGTGTAAAAAGGACTCTAGTTTGGAGAACTGAGGGGACACAGCAGTTAACAGTCCAGATTGTACCCTGGATAATGTCATATATTTATGGGACTAGGTCTGAAATCTAGACAGTTAATGATTTAGCCATCAAAGAGAATCCCTCCTTCAGGAGATGAGAAGCCTCAAAACAAAAGGCACTTTGCTATAGCGAACAAGAAAATTCTTCTAATAAAAGCTCTGGTTCACAAAAAAATAAAATTGATTCCAGGAGATGTTTTCCCAGGAGAGAGTTATTGCTCAGAAATGAAAAAGCTGTGTTCAATTATATCATCATCTCTGGGTTTAGAGAAACAGATCTCTTGTCCAAACCTCTGTCAGAGATTGCTTGTTGTCCTGCAGTATCAGGATCATAAAAATATGAAAGGCTGGCTGCTAAAGAAAGGAAAGGAAAGGGATTCACTTGCTCTGTGCCAGAAAATATAATAATAATGTAACATTTATAGCATTTTATATCTAAAAGACATTTTGCAGACATTGTCAGGAAATATGTGCAAGTTCTCCAAAAGGGAATATATGCAGTCACAGCTAGAACTGATGATGGCCCATTACATAGGAATAATTTCATCCCATATGTAACTATGCTGACTTCAGTGGAGTTACAACAGGAATGAGTTTGATCCACTGGGCCAGACTCTCAGCTGGTGAAAACTAACATAGCTCCACGGAAGTCAACAAAGTAACGTGGAATGATTGGAGGATTTGGCCCATTACATCTGCTAGATGGTGAAGTCCAGGTGGATAGATACCAACTTTAACAAATCACTGAACTTCAGAAAATCACTTCTGAACCAAATGCCTGACATCTACTGAACACATCAGTTGGTTTTGTTTCTGACGTTCTTGAGAAACATCTACACAACCCATCATTGTGGAGTGGTAGCAGAAAAAAGAAACGAGAAAAATAAAGTTTGGGGATTCTTCCAACTAAAGCAAGCAGAACTGAGGCGAGATGGGAGGAGGAGAACCAGTTAATAGTCAGAAGAACACTGCAGGATTACATGAAGCTAAAGACAAACAGTAATCATCTTAGCAATTTTGTTCTGAGACCTGTAATATAAAAGACCTAACTAAGTCTGGCAATGGTTTATTCGGTGGAGATTTCAGGTTTGCCACAGCTGAAGCACACGCTATGGCATATCTTTCTTGACCGAGGAAAAATACTCAAGAGAAATGGAGACAGAATGAATGGAGACAGATTAAATTAACTGTGCATGTGATTATTTATTTATTTTCAGCATTCAGTCTGTAGTTTGGTGCCAATATAAAACAAAGCAATCACTTGAAGCAATGTGCCTATTTTGTTTCCACTTCATGCAAGTAGATTATACTGCAATATCAATCAGGATCTATTTAGGATAGCAAGGAGTGCATGGAGCTCCTGACTAGAACAAAACCCTTTCCCACAGAGTTTTTAGGGTATCCATTAGAGCATCATGTCATACTGATTTTCCTGCTCTGCTCTTTCCTGACCTGATCTGTAAACAGTACAAAAGTTCACAAAGTAAGAAGCATTTGTCATCTTAGATATATTTCACTGGTTATCTATTCAAATTTGTAACTACTAATGGCCATTCTGAGCCTACTGTTAGAGGCAGCCATCTTGCTATAAAGAATGTAGAACTCAGAAAAATATTTGAAAACATTTGCTAGAATAGAACCTTGAATTCATTTGGATGGCATTCCAAGGCCTTCCATTTACTTTCTGTGAGCTTTTGTAGGAGTAATTTTTGCATGCAAAGAAAATTATGTGTGTGCTTGTGCAACCTTTTGTTTCACCTATTCATAATATGAACCTTTCCAAACTGGGAGACATTCTCAAAAGGTGTCTCTGTAACTTCTTTTCCTATGTGCTAGATATTAATTGGCTAACCTCAGTGTAAGGTAAAACTTGAAAGGTGGACATGAGCACTTAAGAAAGGAATTCTATGAGACACACAATTCTAGGTTCTGCCAAAGAATAGCCCTGGCCAATCTGTGCATGCAAATATGATTCATCCCACATATTCACTTGAATTTGAAACAATATGGATCCTGCCATTACGATATGCAAGTGCAGTCAGAGTGTACGTAAAGAATTACTGAGCCAATTTCAGCAGCATGAGCTGAACTAAACCGAGCACTGGTGAGTGCAGAGGTAAGTATGCACGATGGGGGTGAGTAGATAGGAGTGTGATCAGGGAATAAGTGTTAAATTACAATCCAGTGAATGCAAATACTGCGCACAGATGCCCTTTTTAGGATTTTTAGTTTTTCTTCTCTCTGAACAGTGACAGTAGCTTATCTCAGGGCAAGTCTACACTACAAATTTAGCTGGACCTAAGTTACGTCGACATACAGCCACCACAGTGATTAAATCACTGTTGCATGTCCACACTATGCTCCTTGTGTCGGCAATGCGCGCCGTCACTAGCAGTGCACCATGGGTAGCTATCCCACTGTGTAACTTGCCATCATCTAACAGAGGGTGTTTTGGGAAGGGTTTGCAATGCCTTATGGGGACAAATGAGTCATGCAGGGGTGACTGGGAACATGGTTTCAATGTCCCATGATGCAGTTTTCTCCATCCCATAATCTTATCTGCATCCCATAATAATTCATGCCTTTTTTCAAAAGTCCTACAACCCATGCATTGGCATCTGTGTGAGAAGCATGGATCCTGAACAGCTCTGCATTACAGTGATGAGTGTTCCAAGCATGGTGCACCAGATCCTGCAGTATTTGCAGAGCCGCCAGAGGAGCCATGGGGAACATGAGGATTCCTTGGAGGCTAGCTTGCTGTGGGACATAGAAAGGAACCATTCAAAGTTATTGTTGGTATTCACAGAGCAGCTGCAGAGGGTGGAGTGCTGGGTCTGGGCCCAAGAAACTATCACTGAGTGGTAGGATCACATCGTTATGCAGGTATGGGATGACAAGCTGTGGCTGCAGAACACTGGTGCTGTCTACTCATGAGATTAGAGCTCAATGGAAAAAAATATGCCAATGGTTATAGCTGCCTGCTGTGAGTTTCATAATATCTGTGAGGCAAAGGGGGGAAAGTTTTCACCCCGGTGGAGGTAGAGCAGCTGTCTGCTGATTTTGAGCAGTCAGGTACCAGGGCTATAAGAAGAGCTCAACAGGGAGCTATATGGCTCAGGGAGGCTTTGAAAGACCAGTTTAATAGAGAGCTGCAGTAATGCATGTTATGGTAATGTGTTCTGCCTGCATTTGTTTTTTGCACGCTGGTATGAACCTTGTAAGAAGTGCTGTGTGTGTAGTAATATAACATTGCAACTGTACCTATTGCTGTTCTCTGTGAAATATGTCAGCTTCAGCCAGCATATGCTGTGAACTAATAAAGATGAATTAAGTTTCCAGAAATAGACTTTTAGTCCAAACCCAGGCAGACAGATTTATAACTGAATGAAACTTTATAAATACAGGGGAAAGAACTTTTGTAGGGGAAAGAACAGTCATTTCCATTTAACAAACACATACACCGACCCCGTCTCTCACAGCTCAAGGTATGTGTGGCTGTGAATATCTGCACTCTCCCCCAAGGTGGAATGGTAGTGCAGCAGCCCTGGACGCCACATGAAATGTGGGTGGTCGTCATGTAGAGATGTCCCAGAATGCTATTCTCCATGGGTTCTAGAGGGAGGCAAGCAGGGCCTGTTGAATCTGAAGGTCAACAAGAGTCTCCAGCACGTCTGTTTGCCACTTGAGAAGCGCTAGCATCTCCTGCTGCATGTCTTTCCTTTTCCTGTGCTTTTCTCCTCTCTGCTCTGTCCCTGTCCATTTTGTCCGCAAGGGTGATCCTTCAATCCCTATGCTCGGTATCTAAAGCACCGGAGGATTGCAGGATCTCTTGGAACATGTCATCCCACAACCTCTTCCTTCTCTTCTTTATCTGGCTGAGCTGCTCCACTGGTGTGGATGGAGCAACTGTCCAGGCCCCATTTGCAGATGCAAAAGATACAATACCCAGAGGTACTATTGTGAGAGTATTCACGAGATAAATGGAAGCTTGATATACTGTACTCATTCCCCTTGATTCACACAAGTTACAAGCACTACATTCTCATTTTTCCTTGGGATTCAGAGATCAGGGCAGCCGACCCAGCCATGGTGAGTATGGCCAGGTGGGGAAGGAGCGAGTTAGGACAATAAGGGGTGGGTGGAATAGCTCACGGGCATGAGTATCTGTGGATAGGGCAATTGAACTGAATACTGGACCATTTTCCACAGGCAGTGGTGATTTTAGCTGCTCTCTCACTCCCGAGGGTAACGGCATCAGAAAAGGAACAGCTCCTGCACGCATCCGGCTGCAGACTGGGTCCATATGCTGCTAGTCTGTGTGCCTCAGTGGTGCCTGTTGGTAATCACTGAGTGATGTGGAATAGTGTCCTACTGCAGTGGAAGAAATAAGGCAGCCCTCCCCAGAAACCTTCAGCAGAGGATTGTAGACTACTTCCAGAAAAGTTTCCTAGAGATCTCTATGAAGGATTCATGGGATATCCTGGTGCCCATAAACTGTTCTGCCTAACTGTGAAGGGGAATGAGAAGCAGATAGCAACTCTACCTCTATTTGGTTATTTCATTATCTTTTCTAGCACGATTTAAAAAAAAGAGTAAAGCAACAGATGTGTCCCTGCAATATCAACGCAAAGGACATACTTACCAGAGGTTCCTTGCCCTGCATCTGGTCACCCGTGCTGGACTGTAGGGACTGGTTCAACTGCTCTGGAGCCAAAAACAGGTCCTGGCTCGCTGCACCATTGGATCCCCCAGTCACCTGCCCCCCATACTCCTCCTCATTCAACACCTGCTCCTCACTGTTCACTTTGGGGCCCTTTGAAGTATCCATCAGGTTCTTGGGGGTGGGTCCTCCACCAAGGATGGCATGCAGCTCTTCATAAAAGCAGCATATTTGCAGCTCCGCACCACAGCAACTATCAGCCACCTTGCCTTCTGGTATGCCTACCACAGCTCCTTGGATTTCACTGCTATGGATCCCTCTTGTAGCCCTTCTCCTCCATGCCCCAAGTAATCGGCTTATAAATACTGACATTTCTGCAGATGGATTTGAGCTGTGTATGCACAGCCTCTTTTCCCCACAGACCCAGGAAATGCACGACCTCCTGTGTACTCCAGGCAGGAGAACATCTGCAGCATATAGCCCACACGGTCCGTTGCTAGGTGAGCTCTCCATGTGGAGCAAACAGGAAATGGAATTTCAAAAATTTGCATGTCTTTAGAGCAGAGGGGCATATACCTGTGTACCTAGCTGCCAGGCAGTGGAGTTCAAAACAGTGACCAGCATGGTCAGACCACCGGTAGTCAGTTCCTGGAGGCCACTAAAGTTGACATAAATAATAGTGTCTACACTGACACTGCATCAACCTAACTACGTCAATCTAAGCACTATGCCTCTTGCAGAGGAGGAGTTAAGTTGGCATAGTGGGTGAGTTACTTTGACAGGAGCAACATTTTAGTGTAGACATTTACAGAGTTAGGTCAACATAAACTGTCTTACATCGACCTAAATCTGTAGCGTAGACCAGGCCTGAGCGTGCTTAAGAGCTGCACTAAAAGGAACTAATAGGCGCTGCCACGGCTACAGAAATGTGCCTACAGGCTTTATCAGCTT
This sequence comes from Lepidochelys kempii, assembly GCF_965140285.1. Taxonomy (NCBI): domain Eukaryota; kingdom Metazoa; phylum Chordata; order Testudines; family Cheloniidae; genus Lepidochelys; species Lepidochelys kempii. Next base: position 192,492,618 of record NC_136382.1, on the reverse strand, counting down.
GATCCAAAAACCCCTGGAATCAATGGAAAGGCACTCATTTACTTCAATGGGCATGGAGTCAGGCCTTTGGAAAAGAGTCGTTCCATGTTTCATGTCATATGCGGGTGCTATGTTCCTGATGGTTCAGCAACCTAGAGAATCTGCTCCACTCAGCTTACTTCACCCGACTGAATCATTCAAAACTCAGCATCCTACGACTACCTCAGCACCGCTCTCTGCTAACAATCATTTGCACCTTTTTACCATCAAGCCCCCTATGTAAATCCCATGACTGTTGCTCCTCATTCCATTAGTCTCACCATTATCATTTGTATTGCAAAAGAGTCCAGCAACCCCAATCAAGGATCAGGGCTGGGAACTGCACAGACAAACAACAAAAAAGACAATCCCTGGGCCACAAGGTTTACAATCAACATGTGAGACGGGGCACACCAGGTAAACGAAACAGAGTGGGAGGCTGACTGGAGGCTGAGGTTACAATAAAACACAGTTTAACGGAAAAGCAGAGGTCTGCACTCACCACTTGACTGACCAATGGCAGAAAATAACAGCTTGTAGGCATCACAGCAGCAGCAGAGGGTTTTTTAAACCAATTAATTCTACCTTTTCTAGATACCTACTGAGTGTCTGGGTTGAAATGTATATTCTTAAGAAGCAAAGCTCAAATAAAGTATTTTAATATTCTACATATTTCAACTACAAGTAGAGATGGAGAAGACTCGTGAACTCATGATGTAAGTGATACAGATAAAGTACAATGACTCCCACACTGGTTTGTGGTCAGTTGTTTTTGATCTTGTTCATTTTAGACATTGGTTAAACTTAAGCAATTTCCTAGCCTTATCCTGCTGTTTAAATATCATCTTCAGCAATGGCTTGTCATGGTTTACATATGTCGCCACAGTATAAACCAACTGTAGTTTATACTGTAGTTTTAGTTTCTTTTATACGATTTATATTTTACTCATTTATCTATATAGCTATTTCTACATTTTACACATGATACAGATTGGTCTCAGAGTAGCAGCCGTGTTAGTCTGTATCCGCAAAAAGAAAAGGAGTACTTGTGGCACCTTAGAGACTAACCAATTTATTTGAGCATGAGCTTTCGTGGGAGGATGTATTGTTTCATGGTCTCTGTGTGTATATAATGTCTTCTGCAGTTTCCACGGTATGCATCCGATGAAGTGAGCTAAAGCTCATGCTCAAATAAATTGGTTAGTCTCTAAGGTGCCACAAGTCCTCCTTTTCTTTTTGATGATACAGATTAACTTTCTTTGTCCCAGTAATCCTATGTAGTGTTTCTTTGCAATACATTATGTTCATTTTTTCATAAAACATAGCCATACCGTGTCCAATATCATGGTTATTCTTTTCTGTAGCAGTTTTTTTAATCGCAAATCAATAGATTTCAATTTAGCAATTAGATCATTCAGAATGGACATGTTTTAGCACCTTCTATCAGGAATTGTTTAAATTATTTAATTTTCTATATTTAATAAGGTGGTGTGATACTCTACATTAGACTGCTCTTGTACATGATGAGCACATTGTAAGTATCATAGAATCATAGAATCATAGAATATCAGGGTTGGAAGGGACCCCAGAAGGTCATCTAGTCCAACCCCCTGCTCAAAGCAGGACCAATTCCCAGTCAATCCAATCAATGCAAGTAGTATTAGGAGCTCTACTGTGGTTAACATAGGCGATTCAAGCCCAATCCAGGAAAATACTTATGTGCTTAACTTTAAGCATGTGCTTTATCCCATTGGAATTAGTGGAATTATTCATGTGCCTCAAGCTAAGCAGGAGTTTAAGTGTTTCGGTGAATCAAAGCCTCATTCTTTTTTAAAACGCTTTCACTTTGACACTTAACGTAAAAATTGGCACTTGTACAATAGATTTACAAATCTAGCTGAACAGAAACTTCTGAAAGCAGTTCATTTTCAGTGACATCCTATTTGCATGTGCAAAGCCTCAAAGTGGCAAGAGAGGCAAAATACATACTAGAATACTTACTAGATGAAAGAGACTGAGATACAGCTAATCAATTGCAAAATGGCCGCTTAAGGAAATGGAAATCAATGGAAAGACTCCTATTGACTTGTTCTCAGGGCTGCAGCCACTTGGCCCTGGCAAATTTAAAGGGCCTGCCCCAGAAAGGCATGCTGTGAAAAAGATTCCTATAATGTGATAATCCTAGTGGTGGGAGAGAGAGTGAGGATGTGGTAGTGACAAAGGATGGTTCTTCTGCGCAATGTACATCAGCACTTCACCCTATGTGTCTATAACTTCATTATTTTAACTTCAACATCTACGGGATTTTCCTCCTCTTTTGTTTGTCCTCCTTTCTTTAGTCATGATCCCAAACATGTAAAATCTCACTGTCCAGGGTTTGGTTTCTGCTTTATCTCCCTGATATGTGACAATATTTCTAGTCTCACTGATCACTGCCAGCAGAATCAAGATGCCAAACCTAGTGAGAGAACTTTCTTTTCATGGCTCAGTCATCCAAAGCACTCCATTCAGCCTTGATTTTTCCTCCACTTCATTTCCTTTATTTGGAATGATATGTATCAGATGACTCAAGCAGACATACTGTATAACAGTTACATTTTTGTCCTGTCAACCGTGACCTTTCTTCCTTCACATTTGATGTCAAGGTTATATTTTGTCCCTCCACATATTAATTCTGATTAGATCACAGTATTTACATTCTGTACTTAAAACTGTGACTACTGCTTCTTCATCCCTTCACAGAATATCAGTTCTGAACTTGGATAATTAAATGTCTATCATGCTCATAACCACACCAAAATTTACAAACGGTTCAAACATTGTGAAAGCAAAGTGTTTACTGTGTGTCCCCTGCTAGTTACAGAATCTAACAGATTCTGTTTTCTATCACTATGTAGCGCACCTGGCATAAAAAGTCTTGTAAGGAGGCTCTGAACTGAGCTATAAAAGGAAATAAATGATGTCCAAAATGAAGTAAACTTGATAAAGCTCTAAACTCAACACTCAGGCCTAGCTGGAACACTCTCCTAAAAGCCAACCCTCACATAGAGCACATAAAGCACAAGAGAACTGGCCCCAGGAAGACATTATAGATGGAACAGCGCTCCACTCATAATGGAAATATTACTTGTTTCCTGCAGAATACAGTGTACTCTAAAATGTGACAGATGAGAAAAATACTTCAGTTCTTTTTTGGAGGATTGGGCCAAAAGAAATCTGATGAGGTTCAATAAGGATAAGTGCAGGGTCCTGCACTTAGGATGGAAGAATCCAATGCACCGCTACAGACTAGGGACCGAATGGCTAGGCAGCAGTTCTGCGGAAAAGGACCTAGGGGTGACAGTGGACGAGAAGCTGGATATGAGTCAGCAGTGTGCCCTTGTTGCCAAGAAGGCCAATGGCATTTTGGGATGTATAAGTAGGGGCATAGCGAGCAGATCGAGGGACATGATCATTCCCCTCTATTCGACATTGGTGAGGCCTCATCTGGAGTACTGTGTCCAGTTTTGAGCCCCACACTACAAGAAGGATGTGGATAAATTGGAGAGAGTCCAGCGAAGGGAAACTAAAATGATTAGGGGTCTGGAACACATGACTTATGAGGAGAGGCTGAGGGAGCTGGGATTGTTTAGTCTGCAGAAGAGAAGAATGAGGGGGGATTTGATAGCTGCTTTCAACTACCTGAAAGGGGGTTCCAAAGAGGATGGCTCTAGACTGTTCTCAATGGTAGCAGATGACAGAACGAGGAGTAATGGTCTCAAGTTGCAGTGGGGGAGGTTTAGATTGGATATTAGGAAAAACTTTTTCACTAAGAGGGTGGTGAAACACTGGAATGCATTACCTAGGGAGGTGGTAGAATCTCCTTCCTTAGAGGTTTTTAAGGTCAGGCTTGACAAAGCTCTGGCTGGGATGATTTAACTGGGAATTGGTCCTGCTTCGAGCAGGGGGTTGGACTAGATGACCTTCAGGGGTCCCTTCCAACCCTGATATTCTATGATTCTATGATTCTTGTTTGATGAAAAAAGATAGCAATATATTTTATCCAATATTGTGCGGGTTTTTATAAATATAGGAAACAAGACATACCCACTAATCTGGTTGCTTTGCTTGTTCATTATTTATTAAAACTACTTAAACAAAGCCCCTTATTAGTTAATATTTCATTTCCTTTTTAACAGATTATGCCAGTGCTCTCTCAAAGCTGTCATACAGTGCTATAAAATTTATGGGCACAACAAACCTTTGCCTATCCATGATTGTATTGGTCTGCCACCACAATTAAATCATTCTTCATACTCTACATTAAATAGTCTTAATTAGGGAAGTCTGTCAACTTCACAACTTGGAACATGAGTTTACTTCATAATTACACACAAAAAACCAGAAAATGGGAAAGGACTTTTGAACTGTTTGTTAATATAGAGACATTAAGTCCATGCTTCTGGAAAATTGGCTAGTGACTCAATGCCAAACATTGCACCCAAGTTTCAAAAAAGAATAGCTAACTTCTGGGACTAATACTTAAGATAAAACTCCCGTAGCAGGGCTCTTGGGGCCAGGTGGCCTAGTGGTTAGATTGTCTGCTTCTCAGACCCCTGCAGGCTGAGTGGACTCAGTTTTTAAGGCTGCAGGAAGGAGAGGGGGACCCGGGCCCTCCCTCTCCACTGGATCCTGGCCCAGGGTCCTGGGGGTTGAAACAAGGGGATTGGAGTCCCTCCCAGCAGGGAGTCAGAATCTGCTGCCCTGGGCTACTTCCTACAGTTCATTCAGTTTGGGACATGGACCTTCTAGTCCAATCTACTGGGTGGCTTGCTTCCCCGCAGGATTCTCTCTGGGGTCCGGATAGTGCCTTGCTGTGGTCCCAGGCTACTTCGGGGGGGGGGGGTAGCCTCAAGCTGGTGAGGGCAAGTCCCCCAATGTCTCTGGGGTTCACACACTCAGTTACCTCCTTTGCTGGGGGTTCCTCCACAATCTCCCTTGGCTGGAAAACCAGTGCTTACTTCCAGATGGTTGACCTGACTGGCAGGCCAGCGCTCTGTCCCTTCAGACAGGGGGACAACTAGCTCCTGCCTGTTTGCCAGCCAGCCCTGAACTGAGCCAGGTTCCCTCCTTTTATCCTGCTTCCAGGTCTGGTATTGGCTGCAAGTATAGCTGGGCAGAGCTAGCGAAACCCCCCAAAGGTTTATTTAAACCCTGCTGTGCTGTGATGGCACTTTCACTGCTTTATCACAACTCCTAAATATAGAAATTAAATATTTCATCAGAATCTGAGTAAATCTGAGTAAAAAGGGGTGAATTTCACAAGGAATGCCTCATTGATTTTAGGGAGACAAGGTGGGTGAGGTGGTATCTTTTATTGGACCAACTTTGGTTGGTGAAAGAGACAAGCTTCCAAGCTACGCAGCACTCTTCTTCCATATTCTGAGCCTCAAGAAGAGCTCTGTGTAACTCAAAAGCTTTGTGTCCTTCACCAACAGAGTTGACCCAGTGATTCACCTGCCTTGTCTCGCTAATATCCTGGAACCAAAATGGCTACAACACTGCAATCAGTCAGTTTTAGGAACCCAATCATTTTCATCTCAGTGACAGACAACATCTTGGATCATCATCAAGATTCATTTTGCATAACCAATGGTCACGTCCATGGTAAAGCACTTTTCTGCACCTGCCAAGTCCAAAGGAAATTACATAAGCGACAAACAGAACACACACAGAGACAGGAGAAGGCTGTGGTGTGATCTGACCCTCAGACAGGCACAGCACACTGAGCAACAAAGTAATGGATACACCTCCTTTCTCCAACATGTGACCCTCTTGGTTCCAGTATTTGAGATGGACTGTAGGGGTTGGTGAAATACCTCATCAGGTGCACCATCACACGGCAGCTCATGAAGTGAGAGGAAATAACTGGTGCCAAAAAAAACTGGCAAAAAAAAAATGTAGACAGAGTTGCTGGAAGTAAATATATTGGTATTTGCATACCACTATATTTAATGACTATGCAAAAGGCCCTTTTTCCTTAATGAAACCTGTTTTCCAACCCACTCATCTTCAAGTAGTACATAAGATATGGCAACTTTCTTGGGACCACAAATAAAGAAAATGAAATAAAACTTTCTTCACCCCCTGAAGCCCCAACCTATTCAAGTGTGCATAGGCTTTTGTGCTTGCCTTTTCCCTTATACATTGTCAGTCACTCTAGACAAAATGTGAGGTTCCACATGGCATTGTCTGTGCATGTGGTCAGCCCAGGATGAAGCTAATACCTTTTCCCTGCAACCTCACTAGACTTTTAAAAAGCTTTTATTTAAAATTGCTACATGTAGTTTTAGGTATCTCGGACCCCAGCTGTATTACATTTTAGTTTTATGGGGCTGCAGATAGTACTGGGACTCCTGAAAGATGGATTAGAACTCCATCACTGCCAGGAAGATTCAATGACCACACGGCGTCCTAATGCAATTGTGTCCTTGATAAAGGCCAAAGCAGGATGTGGGCTAAGGATGATTAAACAATGAATAAACTTCTTTTTGTACTTTCAAGTGTATTGTTTTCAGCACATGTATGGGGATAAGGAGGCAAAGGGAGGAATGTAGGTGCAAAATACAGCCACTGTACTGGTTAAAAAAAGGCAAGATTTTACACTCACATTCATTTATTTTTAATTTCTAATGAAATGCTTTAGAAGTGTACTAAGTACGCCAGCTTTTGAGTTAAAGACTGGTTAAGGTTTTGATTTTTTGCAAAACTGGGGATGTTTTGGATCTGAGTTGTGAACCATGAAGTTTCAATCAGAGCACTTATAGTGAAGACAGCTTTGTAATAGAAAAAGTCTTATAACAGGGACAATACACTTTATATATTACAGTTATTCATTTTCAAATGTACTAGCAGTTATGGAGTATTTTATGACTGTTTGCTTTCTTAACCGAAGACAACCAGCAGATCTTTCATTCATAGACACAAGGCATAGTCCACCTCTTGTGATATTTTCATGTGAAGAAAGATTGTGTTGAACCGTTCTGAATTTAAAATATATGTGATGCTCCATAGGAAGCTGTCCTATACAAGACACTGCTGACAGAGTGGTGCAAGAAATACAAACAATGCAAAGAATGTGTGGTTCATGTGTATTTGTCACACCAATTTCTAACAGACTTGAATGATGCTGAAAATGCTCCCCACCTGTGGAAATAAAGCTACTTTTTTAAGATGCCTGAACACTGGACATCCAAGTTTGATAATTTTGACTTAAGTTCACATTCTACACCATTTTTTACACAGAAAAATTAAGTGATTTCCCATTATCCTTCCAACATTTATCACTTTGCCATCAAATTGGTCAATGTCTTTCTGCTTCTGAGATGTGTTTTTACTAAGCATGATCAATTAAATGATTCCTGTCATGGGATAGGAACAGGTGGTTTAATCTCAGGCTCCAAGAATAAAACATCCATTAAAACAATCATTTCTCTTAACTATTTTAGGTGCATACACAAATAAATGCAACGCACAATAATACACTTTGAGTTCTGATAATGGGATATGGTCAGTTAAATATATATATACCCCAGGACAGTACTTTAATGTTATTTCAATGCAGCTGTTCTTTTTGAATATTAGATATACAAAAAATCTCCCTTGGCTAATTACAGTCAGACATCTCTTCCCATTCCTATATACAATTGTTCGGAAGGAGAGCAGTAAGCCCAGTGTGGCTTTTGGGTAGCTGCATTTGCAGTGCATTGTGCCCACTGTTAGCTCCTTTCAGTTTGTACAGTGCACTGAGGGCCTTGTTCAAAGCCCACTGAAGTTAGTGGGAGTCTTTCCATTCATTTCAATTGGCTTTGGATCAGGCCCTTAATCCTGTCCTTTCTGATCTGGGGACCTGGCCTCTTGGGAGAAAGGGCAGACTAGTCCACATGTGCACATGTGTTCAGAGCAGGAGAGGAGCCACAGGGACTTAAAAAGCAATATGAGAACCAAGATCCACCCTGATTTCCCAGTGCAAAAGTGCTGCTGCAGGCCAAGTGGCAGGTGATTCCTGGACTGCTGTCTGCCTTCCTTCCCCAAATGCAGCTGGCCACAGAAATACCTAAGACATCCAGGGTCTCAGACTCCGGATAAGTCTACACTGAAATAAGTCAGTCTACACTCAGGGTGTGTCTGCAGCTTATGCAGACATACACAAGTTAGCTTGATTCAAGCTAGCTTGGGTACCACAGGTGCCCTTAGGCATCATGCAGCTTTGGGGGGAATGAGGGTCACAATCACATATCAAAGCACAAAGATGTGAAAATAAGGACAGAAGAGAGAACATGGAGAGAAGAAGAACGTGACAATTTCCCTGTAGCCTAGCACAAGGTGGCATGCATGTTAGTATGTGGGGACACCCAAATGTCAATCCACTCAAATAGGGCTCCAGCAGAATCGTTGGGCATCTCTGAACAAGCGGTCATACCAATGAGGGTATATCTAAAATATAGTAAAGGTGCATGGAACAAGGAATTTTTTTTAAGATTAAAGGTCAGATACTCTACATTTATGGCTCCCTGATTTTCTGTCCTGGCCTCAGCCCTGGCAGCATTTTGAGCAGTTTAAGGGCTCCTCCAAACTGTGTCCATTGGTCACAGAGCCCCAGAAACCCTACATGGTGTTCTCCTTCTACCACTGACACAGCCCTTACGCATTTACTCTTTAAGTCTTACTTTCTAAACCATTACATTTACAGTAACCACTAGTAGATGGCTATTCATCTGGATGTGTGTTTCTAATGCATCAAGACACCATGCTCAGAATTGAACATATGTATCTATGTGAAGATAGAACCAGATTGCCTCCCTATATTAAAGTCTCTTTCTTGAGTGGACTTAATGTAGGCAGCTCCCTGAAAGAAGAGACTGTGTGGGAGGAAAATGTCTGCATTGTTTTCTTTCAATTTTTAAAAGAAATCTTGTATAGAACAAATAGGTTTTACAAATTGAGTTTCAACTCCTTGTCCTTATAAGAGAGGCACTACATACCACCAGCAAAAGCAAAAAAACTAAAAAAAAATTAATTCACCTAAAAAGTGAAATAAGAGTTGTGTATTCTTAACATTCATGTTCATTTTCAAAACATTTGCTAACAATACCATGAAGCCTCCTAGCAGGAGGCTGGATTCTGAGTTCTCTTTTAAGATGTTACAATGTGCGTGAAGGAAAGAAAAGCCATTGTTTGCTTGCAACTACTAGGTTGGGAAGGCCTCTGCTCTTGGCACAGTCTCTACTCTGCAATCAACTCGCATTCTCTTTGTGTAACCTCCTTCAGTCAACGTCAGAGAATCAGGTACCCCATATAAATAAAACAATGGGGAGAGATGCAGTTTTAGTTTCACTGAAATGGTTACACAACTATAATTGTTGTATTCTCACATTGGTTGGTAAATACCCCAGTCCTCATTGTTTGCCTCCTACTCATATTGCCATCCTGAACACTACTGGGATTTTAGCAACCGCCATGGGTGAGCTCCAGTTCTTGCACCAGCAGGCTGATGTGCTCTTGAAGGGCCTGTCCGTTCACACAAACCTTCTGCCACTCCTGCTGTTACTCCCAGCCATCCTTCATCTGCCCTGTAATCCCAGCTTTTTCACCTTTGGGGTAAGTCTCTTGGATTCTGGCACCCAAGCTGCCAGGAAATGGCTGCAGTGGCAAACATCCACAGCTTCTTCACCCAGCAGACATCATTGTGGACAGTAATGAGGAAGACTTAGAATCAGCCAGAGCTGTTGAAACCTTCACAAGCAAAAGTGGATTCTGTGGTCATCAAGATTGAGCGTTCAGGACACAGGGTTGAACCATATGAATGACATGGCTTTTGGTATAACCTATAGCTACCGATAAGTCCACCACTGTTCTTTTAGCATAGATGAAAGGATTTGGCATGGGGAGTTGTCTTGGAGTGCACTCATTGCTAGGGGCACCTCCTCATGGCCACGCTGGGGATTAGCTCTTTCCAGGTCCAACACCTGCTTCTGCTGCTTGCTGCATGCCCTACTGCTGCTGCCTCTCTCTCTCTCTGTCTGTCTGCAACTCAGGGTTAGGGTGACCAGACAGCAAGCGTGAAACATCAGGACAGGGGTGGGGGGTAATAGGAGCCTATATAAGAAAAGGACCCCAAAATCGGGACTGTCCCTATAAAATCGGGACATCTACTCAGGGTGCTCCATCTTTGCGGCTTGGCCCTCCAGCCAGATGACTGTGTTTTCCTCTTCTAGGGTATCAAAGTCTCTTCCTCCAAGATGAAGCCTTTCCTTCTCTGCCCAAACCAGTGCCACTTCCCCAGTGCCTGGGAGGGGAACCCGGACCCACCCTCTACTATGGGTTCTAGCTCAGGGACCCGCTAATCAACGGCCAAGGTCTTTACCACCTTAAACCTTGCTGCCTTTTCCCTAATCCTTTTCCTACACCCTTTCCACCTGGTTTCCCTTCCTTCCCTATCTACTGTCCAGAGAATGGGTACAGGCTCCCTCACTACAGTCCCATGCTACTGCCAGCTTCCTGGCTTTATCCTAGCTCTCCCTATTTAGTTCCAGCTGAGTTCTATCATTATTCAGAGGTTATTAAGGCCAGCTAATTCCCCTCAGCTGTGGCCTATCTGGTTAATTGGTCTCTCCTCACTCTCATGAACCCCTTCTAGGCTGGTGTGGGGTGAACACCCCATCACAGGAGTACACAGAGTTATTGTCTTTCCATGAGGTGATCCCTCCCTAACCCATTAGCTTCAGTGTCCTGATGGGTTAGAAGAGACAGCAAGAGATTAAGAAATGATTGCTTGTTGAATGGGTTCTACTTAACTGCTGTGCAACTACTTGGGTCCATCACGCATGAACATGGCAGAACAGACTGAGACAGCTTTGCTGTGCTTCACCATTTGTGATGCCCAGCTTGCTTTTGGGGGTGGGGGGAGCGGGATGTGTAGTTGCAGTATGAGACCTTCCCCAAGGACATGTTGTCCCTCTGCAAAAAAATCCTCATAGGGGAAAGCTCTACAAATTCAGGACACATGGCAAAGTTCACATTGCAGAATGTCCTTGCTATACACTCCCTTCCCTTTCGAGAGATAACAGAGGGGGCAGGGAGCAAAGCAATCAGGATTTGACTGAAAGTGTGTCAAATGATTGAGAAGAGGGAAAACATACACCCTTGTTAAGACATTTCTGTAGAAGCATGTTTCCACACGTATAACAACCTCTTTTCTCCTCTCCTGCAGAAACAGACAAACAAAATAACCCACCCTAGAAACACTCGCTAATACATAGCTCTTCATTTTAAATGATGGCTTTCAAGATGTAAGCAGGGTCTGAATGAGCTCTCCCCTGACATCTCGTGGGGAACTGGGGGTGAAGAGTTCAGGAGCTGACCTTGTGCGCAGCATGATGGAGCTGCTTAGTCCAAATTATCGCTTTTGGCTACTGTAAGAATGTGATAGTGTGCATTTCCTTCCTCTGTTTGTTTCCCCTCTCAGCCTCAGTGGTCTTTTCATGATACCATATATGAATCATGAATAAATTTCTAGAATAGTCCATGGACACTCTCAGATTATACTTGGCACTTCTTTTCTACATAATCTTCTTTCGGTGTATACTGAAAGTATACAGGATATTCAGCAACACACACTTGAATCCAAGTCAGAATTTTATCTGATAAATATTTTATGCAGAAAAGTATTTTAAGTCATTATAACTAGATTTTAGGTCTTGTAATCCTTTTGTGATATGCCTACTTTAAGAAATCATCTTTTAAAACAAGATCAAGCGTGGATAGCCACCATTCAAAGTAGTGCAATTTATTATGGTACTTGCCATTCTGAGAGAAAGGAATATTGAAAATACTGTGAGGAGGTTTATGAGCTTCATGTGCCCACTTCTGAATCTTCACCAGTCCCCGGCAGTATTGTGTTCTATGACACTATTGCATATACCACCCTCTGCTGTTAATACGGCTTCAAACTTCGTTAATATTGAGATAGCTGTTGCCAAACAAATGGCAGTAAGGTTGTTCCTCCAAACAGTGCTTCAGCTCCTGCTGGAACTCTATGAAGGCATCTTAACATACATTTGAACCCGGCTCCCGCAACAGTACTGATATTTGCCATATAAATTCTGACTACATTTGTCATATCTCAGTATTATTTTGGCACCAAACATAGATAACATTTTGCCCAACTGACCCTTTTCAAGAAGTTTAAAGACCTCTTGCTTCATGTGCAGTGTATGGAGATTATATAGTAACTTCTTTGCAGTAGCATTCTGCTGCCTGTCTCCCAGGACTCTTGCAGAATTGACATGGTTTCCTCAAGGGACTTACTTGATTAAAGAACATTAATTAATTGAACGAACATCTGCACTGTTTTCAACTAATAATTAAAATTAGCTAGGAATTGTAGTCCCTTCAAACTGAAAAACATCCAGCCTACCACTTCAGCTCATACTCACAGATTTTATTTCTCACTTTCTCAAAAAAATTGGGTAGAAATAGATAACAAATACACAATTAATCTTACTGGCTCATCAGAGATTCAGTGGACCCTGTGTTTTGGAGACAGTCAGTTTGCTTTCTGGCTATGCTGACAATTTTAATAGCATTTTATTCTTCGTTTCATGTGCTGAATTTATTAACCATGCCAGTGCTGATGTTTATTCCTTAGCAAACATGGAAGGAAATGATTTAGAAAGAAGTCATTATACTTAGGTGCCCGGGTGGCTGCAGAAATTATTTTTGGAGTTCAAAAACAGAGTGCTGTGTCTTTATTTCACATTTGCTCTTTTCCGGGCACATGGCTAGAGCTTTAATGACTGCTCCCACACTGATCAGAGCTTGCTTTATTTGCGCTCATAACACGTGTAATAAAAAGTGACTAACCTGTACAGCGATATTCTTATTTTGAAGTCCCACAGGAGCTTTGAGGATCCCCTCATAAACGGTGAGATAATGAGGGGTGAATTATTATGGCACTGAAATCACACTTTGGAATGTTAATAATTAGAGTTCTCTAAGTCAGAGTGCTTTAACCAAAAGTCACCTCTTTAGAGTAAAAAATCCAAGTTCTCTTGGATGACCTTCCAGCATGAATGGAGAGGAGATACTAGGATGGTGGTGAGAAACATCAAGCACTCTAAGGGCAAGCTTGAAAGGCCAGGAGTTCATTGGAAGAGAGTGTCCTAAAAGCACCGGGGGAGTATTAGGATTGCTGGGAGGCTATACATGAAGTTGCTAGGAAGGCCATAGAGAAAACCTCAAAGAGCCTACTGAGCAACACAGAAAGATAGGAAAGAATCAGAGAGGTCGAGTATGCTTCCAATTTGGAAATTAAAGCAAATCAGCAGTTCTGTTTGAAGCTGAACAGTGTACCAAAATATCAGGGCTTATCCATGGCCATGCTTTGCCACATTTTGGGGATATTCCCAATTATTTTATGGTATGGGTTTATTCAGTAAGGGAGAGCAGGTCAGCAGTTTGTAAAGCTAAGTCATCATTACACTATGTGAGCAGTGCAGGAATCAGCAGGACAATCAGAAGGCAGTGGAAATTAAAACCAAAAATTCAAGTGAATGTATTGGTTATGAAAGGTCCCAGACTGAGAACCCTGGAGACTGAAGTCCTCTTTACTTCCATAGAATGGATACAAAATAGAGCAGCTCTGAAATGTAGGCTACATGTAATCAAACAACCTCCATATTGACCCATATTCACATTACGCAGTCAAACAGTTCAAGCGTAGTCAGTGCAACAGCAATTCTGGTATTAACTAATACGGGGAGGCTCACCTTTGCAATATTGAGGGCCACACTGACAACTTAAGGGACACTTCTGATTTACACAGACCTCTACAGATAAGTAGAAATATTTGTTTCAAGTACATAGAGCTACAAAGCCATTGGCTTGAATAATATTTGCCTACTCCTGTTCTTTATTAAATAGTTCTTAATAAACTGACAATTTAAGGACTGGATGGTTAAGGGAAAATGGAGACTTTTACTTCTTGGTCCACTCATTAGTATCCTGCAATGGGCAGTATTGTCTGAAAGTTGTTACTGTCCAATCTTTGTTTCGTAGATTATATGAAACGAGTTTGGGAATCCCAGTTTAATGCTAAGGGGGCAGGAGTCTGCATTACACACACACTCAAACTCTAGCTGGTGCCCTTGTTGGCAGTCTTAAACCCAGGAGTGAATGGCCATGGAAATCCTTTAACTCCTGAAGATGGTAGTTCAGAGTATCAAGAAACATACTACACACCTGACTGATACAGGACTCATGATGCCTCACTGAACTCTCAGTATCATAACACAATGTGACCTAAAGGAAGTGGGGGTGACCAGCAGCTGGCAGTTGCTTGGTTTCAGCTAAAATGGCTGGTGCACCACACATTAACAGCTGTCAGATGGGCTGACTACAATTTGGAGGGGTGCCATATTGTTGGTGGATCTGTGCCCAAAATACTTTAACCGTCTCCTGCAAAGGCAGAGAGAGTGAGCTAGAAATTCTTCAACCCTGCTTCCCGACATAGCAACAGGCAGCTTCTCTGTTTTAGTTAAAATAACTTTCTTCTTGTTTATTTAATTTTGAAAGGTGCTCAGATACCATGATGATTGGCAGTGCAATAAAAACCTAGGTAGAATGGAACAGCACAACTCTCCCACACCAAGAGAAATGGAGTTGGGTATGCAGGGGACTAACTTGGTCATCTATTTGCTTTCATAAGATGAATGCCAAAAGTGACTATTTTCTTTGGGCAGTAGAAACACTTTTCTGTGCTAGCTGGTCCTGACCATGTCCTAGTATTTATCTTGTGTAACAGCAAAAACTCTGAAGAAGAGAGAGAGAAGAAACTGCTGCTAGAGCACTGCATTATGGTGAAGGACCTTTTCTTTCCACCAGTGAGATGAATGCTGGGGGGTGGGAGTTGCTTCTTAAAACTAAAAGTTTCATTTGCAAGTGGGACCTGGAGTTTCTAGACTAAAAGTTAAAGTCTGATGGGCTGAATGTGCAACTGGTCTTGCTTATGTTTGAAACATGCCTTTTGGGACTCATTGACTGCAAGTGAGGCTACTAGCAGAGAGTGCAGTATTACTAAGAGTGAGCAAGGGTGGAAGACTCAAGCTCGAAGCTGTGACTGTTGTTGTCATGTTAAAATCAAGGCTTAGGTTGTTTTAACTTCTGTACAGCAGCCACAGAGCTTGGGTCAGGCATGGAATTACCTGTGTTAAGACTTCACAGTTATCTGATCCCATATTGCACAGTTGGTTGGGGATATGGGGATTTTGGAAAATCATGGAAAATCATGACTGCTGGATGGCAAATCAATAGGAAAAGCTTACCCTCGGGTCTTTTTCCAAATGAAGCTTGTGCTGAAGACTGCGTCTTCTCCTGGCCCTGGAGATGCCATTATGATAAAAATGATACCCATCATCAATAAAGGGAAGCTGGGGAGAGAAAGAGCAAATTAAAAAAAAAACAAAGCCAGAACAAATACACTTAAAAACTATGGGGATTTTTTTTAAAGGAGCTTAAGTCCTATTCACTTTGTAAAGACACAGGCTCCTAAGTCACTCAGGCACTTTTACCCTATAACGTTAAGGTTATATGCTATGAATATGCAATGTATTGTTTCACTCGTAAACATTGGTATCAATGTCACTCTGCATTCAAGGTCTGCAGCACCAGTATTTCTGCAGGGCTTCCAAATTACATCAGAATTATTTCTTATTTCCCTGAAACCTCCAAAATAAAAGGACAAAAGGACTTTAAAATTACCACAAATTGTATTTCAGCAATAAGGCAAGACAGAAATGCTTTTCTGAGCCATTATATTGCACCTAAAATGAAGCTATAAGATTTAGGGCAGAAAGCAGAGTGATTTTCTCTACCGGATAAATGCAGTGTCTGGAGTTTCTTCTCAATACTGTGGAATGAAATTGATAAAGAAAAAAAAAGGGGAAAAAAAACAGATGGTCCCATGCATTATTAGCATGGTCCAACATTTCTGATAGTCTATCAGAAAGCTCCATTTGTGTCTCAAGTTCCGATAAATTACTTAAATCTACCAAAAGTTTTTTTTAATTCTCTTTTTAGCAACCTAAAATTTTTACTTCTCAAAACAAGCTGTATTTTCATGTCGCTAACATTTCAATGTCAGGGACTTAATTTAGCTGCATTATCAAGGGAATAATTAAGAGAAATTACAAACACTCATAGGGGTTTTAAAAATATTTTAAATCAAAACATTTTATCAATGAGTCTGCAGTACTTATGAAAATATAAACATGGAAATTATTAATAGTGATTCAACTTTTCTGATTGAAAATTGAGATCAAGAGCCAGATTCCAAAGGGTCTACTCCTATCCAGGAGTCTACTACACTTGATAGGTAACATCAAACAGCAGCTCACAGGGGACTCTGCCTGTCTGAGACTTTTTTGTAAATTAGTTTTACAGTGATTCAAGTGAAGTAAAAATGGTCTAAAAGAGGCACCTCCACAAAAAGGGTAGCCATTTCTCATGGTAATTCCCAGAATCCAGCATACGATGTTAAATCCTGGCCTTCCGGATGAAAGCCCTTAGACAGATCGCACAGGATATATTTGTGTATACCACAAAGATGTACAGTGAATATAGAGGATAAACAACATAGCTGGATTAGTTACCATTTGAAATACACTGGCTAGATCTACTTTAATGCTAAACTGGGGCCAGATCGTGCCTACCCTTTCATAGCTACACTGTATATGCAGGGGCAGAGCGGAAAGCCACAACAAAGCTTTTTTCTCCTTGTGCAAACTACACAAGGGCTTCACTTGACTGCCATGTCTGCATCCCCTACAGCTACAGTATATATGGGCCGGAAGTGCATAGCTCCCAAAAGGTGCAGGAGGAAGTGAAGTCCTGGACCCATCTCTGCACTGACATCAGCCTGCAGGGCGAGTAGGCTATTCTCTATAAAGTGGTGTAAAAAGAGCTGCACTCTCCCAGCATTGCTAGGAGGCTCTGAAGTCTTCCTCCATTATGTGGATCTCCTCTCTATAACCCACCCTGAAAAAGTAAAGGAGTACTTGTGGCACCTTAGAGACTAACCAATTTATTTGAGCATGAGCTTTCGTGAGCTACAGCTCACTTCATCGGATGCATACAATCCCTTTAGCTTCACGGGGCCTCTGGTGTGGGGCCATGGGCAATTGCCCTGCTTACTACCCCCTAATGCCAGCCACAGACTTCCCATATGTCCTTTGGCAAGTCTCTTACTCTGCCCTGTGACTCAGCTCCTCATGTATAAAATGGGACCTCAGAGAGAGTTGTAAGGATGATTAAGTAGAGTATTAACCATTCTGAGGGTCTCAAATACTAAGGTGATGAGGACCATGTAAGTACCTACATAGAACACAACAGCAAACCAATTAATCTCCACTTGATGTACAAATATAACATAGCACTGAGTGCTCCCAGTGTGTACCAAGGTGAGAATAAGCCTCAAAGGATTTCAGGCATATTTTATATTGATCATGTTCAACACTTCCTTACAATCAACTCTTTTGATGCAACGACTATAGTAAATTTTAAAAAAAAAAGCTCTAAGATCCTGCAAAATCATGAAAAAGCCTCTCTATATCCTGCTTATCCCGACTCTTCTTTCAAGATAACGCTCTCCAAATGCTTTATTCTCCAGTTAATAATATCAACAACATGGTAAAAATGAAATCATTTTTGGCTTCTTCCTTTATTATTACAATTGCAGTCACACCTGCCAGACCCAATCATGGCCAGGGTCCTGCATTGTGCTAGGGGTTGTACAAATACAGAACTAAAAGAAAGTCCCTGCCCCAAACTGCTGGTAATCCTGTAAAAATAAATTTCAAAAATCTTGTTACAAAACAGAAGGGGGAAACAAAGACTATTGAAAGGGAAGAGGCTTTGCTAATGACAGGAATTACTAGAACATATTTTTAACTACAGCAGCAAGATTACATTTTACAGAAGTGAAAAGTATTCCACTGGGTGCTGTCACGGCTTGCGTGTGACTCTGGGATGTCTTTGTTGCTTCTCAGGCTACTGTTCCAACTGATAAGCCAGAGAACAATTACATAATTAAAGTCTGTGTAGGAGACAAGTACTTCAACCCCTAGCTGTACCTTCCTCCTGAAACCCACACTCTTGGGGGTTGAAATTATCTTGGTTTTAAATGACTTTTTTAATTTGCTCATGAACTTTGCACCTGTTTTGTGATTCTTCCTTCCCAGATGCAGAAAAGAGGGTGAGGAATTTGCCAAGAGAGACTCAGTCACAACCACGCAGCCCGTAGAGAAAGCTGACGCTTAGCTGTGCTGCTACAGGAGTATCCCGGAAAGGGACTGTAACCTACTCAGCCCCAATTCTCCTGCTGCTGCCCCATCACTCAAGGAGAGTAATTTGCTGTTGGCCTATCCCATCAGCAAATACCCCCTCTGCATCCCCAGTGTTGGTTCAGCAGCTGCACAGTCTAAAAAAGTGTGAGGTGGAGCCAAGTCTCCACCCATTCGCTGTTCACTCAATGGCCCCCCTCCTCTGAGGAGGGAATAAACAGATGTACTGCTCGCATGTCCTCATCTCCACCTGGATCCAACATGTGGGTGTCCCACATAGGACTGTCAGAAGGTAGGGGGGTGCTCTTCTTCCTTTTTGTTCCCCGGCACATGTGTAAAGTACAAGTTACA
Source organism: Lepidochelys kempii (assembly GCF_965140285.1). Classification (NCBI taxonomy): domain Eukaryota; kingdom Metazoa; phylum Chordata; order Testudines; family Cheloniidae; genus Lepidochelys; species Lepidochelys kempii. Next base: position 192,473,872 of record NC_136382.1, on the reverse strand, counting down.
ATCCTGCCTTTAACCCTTTTTCAGTCTTTACTTGGACAAAAGATTTTTTGATATCAAAAGGGGGGTTTCTTGGATAAGAGATAAAGACTTGGCACAGATGTTAATGAAAAGGAACCATATAAAGGGTCAAATTCAGATTTTAGATGTGCAACAGCATATTTTGAGATACACACACAGTTCTGTCATGGTGCATGCAAGATTAGAAACTGACCCTGTCTTTGATGTGTGAAAAAGCTCCTCCTCTACCTTAGTGGGTCTTGCGCTTATTGACAGATTTGCTCGCCTCGGAGATTCACGGCAGCCCTCAGTTTGGCTATTTTCATGAACCCACAGTCCAGGTCAGCTTCTCCTGTGTCTGACCAGGAGTTGGGAGGTTTGGGGGGAACCCGGGCCCGCCCTCTACTCCGTGTTCCAGCCCAGGGCCCTGTGGAATGCAGCTGTCTAGAGTGCCTCCTGGAACAGCTGTGCGACAGCTACAACTCCCTGGGCTACTTCCCCCTGGCCTCCTCCCAACACCTTCTTTATCCTCACCACAGGACCTTCCTCCTGGTGTCTGATAATGCTTGTACTCCTCAGTACTCCAACAGTCCGCGTTCTCACTCTCAGCTCCTAGCGCTTCTTGGTCCCAGCTCCTCACACGTGCACCACAAACTGAAGTGAGCTCCTTTTTAAACCCAGGTGCCCTGAATAGCCTGCCTTAATTGATTCTAACAGCTTCTTGATTGGCTGCAGGTGTTCTAATCAGCCTGTCTGTCTTAATTGACTCCAGAGGGTTCCTGATTGTTCTGAAACCTTCCCTGTTACCTTACCCAGGGGAAAGGGACCTACTTAACCTGGGGCTAATATATCTGCCTTCTATCACTCTCCTGTAGCCATTTGGCCCAACCCTGGCATAGATGGTAACTTCCTTATTCTACAGCAGTAGAATTCATTCCTTAACCAGCAAAGGGAACATTAGCCAACAGAACTGCAAAAGAATTTAATATAATCAGAATGGAAGTATATGCATAACAAGCATATTATGATGCAATAGCTAAAAACAGTTAAAGCTCACAGGGGAATCAGTATTGCTTGAGGGTCAGTGAGAGATGCAGCATTCAAAGGCTGTAACCAGTTTTAAGAAGCGACATACATGAAGTAATTAACAAACAAAGGGTCTCAGACTTATAATATCCTTAACATTGAATTGTAATGATTCATTGCCAATCAGTCAGCCTATCCCACTGTATTATATATCACAACGTTTCCATTGTATGTTGCCAGTTGTGATGGGGTGCACGCACCTCTCACGAGCGGCCCCTGGCTGAGTGCATGTGCCTGCATACACTCTCTACCTGTTTGTGGTGGGTCTTCAGTGACTCAGCCCTCTGGCCTAGTCATACGAGTCTGTCAGTGAGATAAAAGCAAAGCAAACCCCTTCCAGAGTACAAGGCCAACAGGGGCCTCTCTCATTGCCCTCTGTAACATCTCTCTCTCTCAAGTTGTCCCTGCTCCGGTATAGAGTGGTGCTCCAGGGCTCCCTCCCTGTCTTCGCCCTCTCAGGGCCTTTTTGGCCACAGCTCTCCAGCAGGGCCACTACAGTTCAGTTCCCCTTCTGGGGTGGCTCAAAGTCCAGGCTACTTTCCCAGGGGACCCAGGCACGCCCTCTACTCTGGGATCCTACTGATAGCAGCCATCCGCCACGTCCCTTTATATAAACTGCATTGCAGCTACAATTCCCTGGGCCACTTCCCCATGACTCCAGCATATTCTTCACTCTTACCTCAGGGCCCTGTCCTGGTGGAGTCCCAGAAGCCAGCCTGGAGCACCATCCACAATCCTCCAGCTCTAGCAAGGATCTCAGTCTGGCCCTGCAGCTCTTTTCATATTAGCCTGCTGGGCCCTGATTGGTTGCTTCCCATGCATCTTCTCTAGGCAGCCTATAGGATCTCTCTACTGCCCTTTCCTGGGTTGGGTGTGGCAGGACCATGAGGCCTCCAGCAGGGGGTCTCAGGGCCTAGTCCACCCTGTCACAGATAAACTTAATATGGAGACAAATACACGATTATAAATTGGCCTAAAGAAGGGATATTGACGAGATAAACTACCAGTCGCTCTTCAACTTTGTGGTATTGATCACATATTGTAGTTGATGTATTTCTACTGTTCATCTTCCTCTCCCATCTTGTCGGTTGATAATGTCAGTTAAAGTCTGTCATTATCTCATGTTTAGGTTCAAACTTCTGGTGTTCTTATATTTAGATGTATAACCTGTTTATTAGTTGTCCAGTCAAAACTCTATGCGATATTAAGCTTCTCCTTTTTCCTCCTATTTTCCTTATTTTAATATCTTAATATTGATATTAATTTGGAATATTGTTGAAGTGGTTTCTCCCTTTCTTAGTATTTAAAAAAAGTTCTCAAATGATCAGGTTTGGTGGCAGGCAAGGACCTTCTTCCAGAAAACTGCAAGAAGTTCCACCATATTACTAAGAAGCTATCTTTTTTCCTTCTCCCCTGTAGAACTCTAACATGAGGAGTTAGTTTTTCTAGAACCAGAATATCCCACATTTTTTATATGTGTCAATAGTTTTAGGGGAGTCACTCCTCTTCCATCACTTTGCTGTGGTAATCCTAGCAGGATCTAGGAGATGAGTATTTTTTATGGCTTTTATGAGACTCAGCGTTTTCAGGACAATTTAATAAAAATTCTAAGGAATTATCTGACACCTGATTCTGTTATGTCCCTTATGGAGTCTCCAACAGCTTTCCAAAATGTCTTAGTTTCAGGGCAGGAAATAACTACATTCCTACAATGTATTCTGTTGTAACAAAGCAGCATCTTTTGGTTCATATGCTTGTTCTACAGGTCATGCAAGAGTTGATCCAGAGTGACTAGAGGACACAGATTTGAACTGTATCTGCCAGAAAATGCACTATCAATCTAAAATATAGTCCCGCATCACCTATTGCCACTGTTCCTTAGAAAGGTTGTGTCTGATGTGCTCTGACAGGTGCAACTCTGCCTGAGTGGTGAATCAAGTTCATAACATGCCCGGATGCAACAGAGCACTTAAACTGAATAGGAGCTTCACAGAACAACTTGCACATATAACGTTAAGCATGTGCTTAACTGTTTAACTGAATTAGCATTTAAGCAAACACTTGTGCTATGCAACCATTAAAGATCCCTGTTTGAAAGGAATTCTCTCTGTGCATGGAGGATTAAGACAGGAATAACATCAAAATCACATAGCACTTAATAGTTGTTTTGCTAGAGCCCAATACAATCCAAACTTCAAATATTTTAGGTGTTGATCTACATCTCAAACTCATTTTCTGAGTGGGTCATAAATATGGTGAGATAGTTTCTTTCTTCTTATTACTTGTGCAACAGTTCCACCCAAAGGAAAAGAAAATCTATATCTTCCAGTAGTAAATGCATTCAGAAGATTCACATTTCCCCAATGAACTGACTGGCTCTGTTACAGTTAGTCAGAGAACTAGGAACTGCCTTGCAGCAGAAATTAGAAACCTTTTCATCCCACTTACCAAATGCTCTGAGGAGGCTTATAAATATTCAATATGCATTTTAAAGCTCTCTCTCACTCCAGTTAGCATTAGCAATTGCTTTACTTCTAAATGCACAGATGAAAGCCAAGTTAACCCATATGTAATCAACGAGTGATGAATAGATTTAAGTGGTAGGTATAAGTATAGGAATATGTAGGATAGCGTTATAGGGATATGGGATTGATAAGCATGTATTATTGGTGACAGATTTCAGAGTAGCAGCTGTGTTAGTCTGTATCCACAAAAAGAACAGGAGTACTTCTGGCACCTTAGAGACTAACAAATTAATTAGAGCATAATGGAACATATAGTAAGAAGATATATATATACTTCCACAACCCATTAATTTTAGGGTGCCCAATTTCTCATAGGCTACTCCTGTTGTACTCCTGTTCTTTTTATTATTGGTGAGAGAATGTTAGGTATATAAGTAAGATAAAGCTATAACACAAGGCCTACAGGCTTTAGGTCTGTAAGATATGCAGCTTGGCCACCGAAAGTCTCAGGCCGCAAATAGGTTGGCACGACTAGATGGCCAAGAGATAACCCTGTACCAGTAAAGTGTAAGATTATAATAAAAGATGTCTTACATCCTGATATTCTGGAAACAATGCAGCAATAGGCTAGAAAATATGCCGCAATCCGCCAGTTAATATTGCAATGTCCCATAACATTTCAGGGGATTCTGTAATAACTTCAAATTGCTATGGTAACTCATTGATGTAGATGTTAATGAGAATAAGGAGAACAACAGGAGTAGCCTATGAGAAATTGGGCACCCTAAAATTCATGGGTTGTGGAAGTGCAAAAAGGGAGAAAGGGATTGACACTCTCATGCATATGCATGGTTGGTGTCAAAAGAAATTCAGAATAAAAGATGTTGCCTAGCCCAAGAGGACAGGGAAGCACAACAGGAAACATCCAAGGGGATGGTCACCTGATGGTCACCCTACTCATCTTCATGTTTCCCCAGGGGATGTAAGTATGAAATCACTGATGCTGGACGTCTTATGGTTTGTCTCTGCATATGTTTTAGTAGTTGTGGCATTGGTCATCTGCTTAATTAAATTGTTAATAAAAGGACTTTGATAACTTGTGAAGGTAATACTTTTGGCCATTCTTCCTCGTGTGCTCCAAGTCTTCAAACCTAATGATATTTCTAATAGTGGTTCTCACCATGCTAATTCTGATACTGTAGCCATTAGGGAGTGTGAAACTTTGGCACAGGCCACTGTGGTTTAAGATACCATTGGTAATACCAACCTGTCAGTATTATAAAGGCTACAGGATCCAAGTACTAATGAGGCCTGGCTTTGTTTATCTTGGGAAATCTGATATGTTGAGGGGATAGGCTATAGCAAAGCCAACATTAATCTCATTAGTATTTGACATAAGATTGTTCTTGCAAAATACTTTCAAAGCCAATTAAAGCCAATTATCTCCCACAAGATAATTCATAAACGTGGGGCTAGTTATTCATCTGTATTTATAGTCTTATTTGATGTTTCCTATCCAACCCTCTTCTTTTAAACAAAAGAGTTTCAGACAGCAATAAATATACATTATGAACCACTTGGTTTAGTCCTATTTGATCTGGTTGGTTTATTTGTTTGTTTGTTTTTGCATAAGTCGTCAATGGAAATTGTGTAACATATACTGTAATGTGAAGGTTTGTTATTGTACATCATGATTATCCTAAAAATGCATGTTGGCCTGACTTACAGGCTTGATCCAAAGGCTGACATGGGTTCTGAATTAAAATGGTTAAAAATTTAGATTTCAGTGCTGTGAATCATGTAGGTTCCAGTGCATTTACACTGCAGTTTACTTGATCATTTGAGTGTTCAATTCCGCAATATACTGAGCACTGGTATAAAGAATTAGTATAAAGGTAGTAGATTAGTGATCTTTGTTATTAGTTTATTGCTGTAGGAAGAAACATCTCAGCCTGTGATAAGTGTTTGTGTAACTTGCATAAAAGAATCTGCACAGCTTAGACAGATTTTTCTATTACATTCCAACAACTCTGAAACCTGGTACTGTCACCATGACCTACAATCTCAAATCAAACCAAAGCGAGTCAATAGTTTCTAGGTTTGGAGAACATGTACATAAGAGGTTGACACATTTTGCACTAGTTTTGCACTGTCTGTTGATCCAGCAAATCATTGCCTGAAGCTGATGACCATTATCATTCAGTCAAAAACCTGAACTGGAGGCTTAGCAACAATGGTTACTTCTCTGGGCACTGACACCAACAATGTTACAGGAGAAAGAGAATTCTTCGACTATGCCAAGAAACAAGAGCTAGATAGAACACAGAAAAGGGTACGGTCGTTGTGGGTGTCTGACAGGAGATTCTTCCATTTTTAGCAGCAACATATAACCACTGGGAATAAGAAAAACAGCCTCATAAAATCATTCAGCTAATTGGTTCCATAACTGCTGCATATACAGCAGGCAAACATGCTACATTATTTAGAACAATAAAGTAAATATGATTCCACCAGAAGCTGAAATCAACACAGTTATCTCAAACATATGTTAATGGTTCAAAATTTAAGACTGATAATTTTGGTCAATTTTGGTCATTATGTGAACTGAAAAAAGAAAAGAAAATGTTTTTCTTTAGATGCCAGGGGCATGCTTTCTGATTTCGCTTATGCTGATGGTGGTGTCAGTGGAGTTACTCCTCAATTAGTGCACTGTAAATGACATCAGAACCAGAAATCTGCACAATACATTACCCACACCACCTCTGTTCTTATGTGATTTACATTGTGCTAAGCTAATTAGATTTTTTCCCCTTGACCCATATCTGTAAACAGGCCTTTTACTCTTTTGTATTTCTGGATTCTCTGCTCAACACTTCCACTTGATAGATCCCAGTACTTAAAAATCTATAACATAGAACTTTCATTAGTGAGGCCACCACTAGTCGGACCATTACAGAACTTTAGGGTCACCCTGGAAATGCTAACCCATTCTTCACTAATGGCCCAAAGTGATTATTGACATCTCCAAGTCATTTGCAAAAGTCACCCCACTCCTCACAAATATGAAACTCACCATAGACATACATCCCTTTGTCACCTCCATCAGAGAATATTAAAGTAGTCTCCTTCTTAGGCTTCCTTTGAAGTTGATGCAGAAGCTTTTGACACATCATGCTGTTCACTTGCTCCTTAATACAGATGCATGGGAGTGAGTAAAACCTGCCCTATGCAATATTCCATGGCTGTAAGTAAATGGAGAACTTCATACTCTTAACGATAGAGAACTCTTAAGGACCTAGCAGCAAAGTACCCACATGACTTTCTGTCACATTCCTGTCCCACCAGGACAGTTAAAGATCAGTTGGATTATCCTTACTCACTATCTCAAGGTTCATTCTGTACTGAGACTCAGTGCATATGTAACCTGGACACCTCCTGGGTGTGGTGTTCTGTCCCATTTAGTGGTACCGAGACCACTTAGAGAGAGTTAAATGAGTCTGCTCTACAGCCTTAGCTAAGAGCCAGTTGGCTTTTAGCTCATGCAGTAGAGGCTCATGCACTAAGCTCCAGAGGCCCCAGGTTCAATCCCACCTGCTGATGACCGGAATCTGTCAGTGTTACAAGTGGGAAATGACTGCCTAGGAAGGAGTACTGCAGAAAGGGATCTGGGGGGTCATAGTGGGCCACAAGCTAAATATGAGTCAACACTGTAACACTGTTGCAAAAAAAGCAACCATCATTCTGGGATGTATTAGCAGAAGTGTTGAAAGCAAGACATGAGAAGTAATTCTTCTTCTCTACTCCCTGCTGATTAGGCCTCAACTGGAGTATTGTGTCCAGTTCTGGGCACCGCATTTCTGGAAAGATATGGAGAAAGTCCAGAGAAAAGCAACAAAAATTATGAAAGGTTTAGAAGACATGACCTATGAGGGAAGACTAAAAATATTGGGTTTGTTTAGTCTGCAGAAGAGAAGACTGAGAGGGGACATGATAACAGTTTTCAAGTGCGTAAAAGTTGTTATAAGGAGGAGGGAGAAAAATTGCTCTCCTTAAACTTCTGAGGATAGAACAAGAAGCAATGGGCTTAAATTGCAGCAAGGGAGGTTTAGGTTGGACAGTGGGAAAACCTTCCTAACGGTCAGGGTGGTTAAGCACTGGAATAAATTGCCTAGGAAGGTTGTGAAATCTCTATCATTGGAGATTTTAAGAGCAGGTTAGACAAATACCTGTCAGGGATGGTCTAAATAATATTTAGTCCTGCCATGAATTCAGGGGACTGGACCAGATAACTGCTTGAGGTCTCTTCCAGGCCTACAATTCTATGATTGTGTGAACCACTGCAGTAATTACTGCAGTGGCTATAAGTCGACCTAGCATAGGTCAAGTTAAGTTTATAGTGCAGACATGCTCTCAGATGCTACAGTGCTGAGATTAGGGCCAGCGAGAGAAATTACAGACACGGTTTTGTGTTTGAGAGAAAGCTTTGAGTTTTATGTTTGAGAGAAAGATGTTTCTGACCTCTGTCCAATAGATGTACACCATCTCCAAGAAACAAGGTGTCAGAGCTGCTAATATTTCTATGCCATACAGTCCGGTCAGCCATGAAGCCTCCAATTTCTTGATGACTGTTCTTCCAGTACTTATTACTAGCTTTCATATTGTCACTGTAGTGATTATTCCAATGCTCAGCCAAATCAGAGAAAGCTATCACAGCTCTTGGACACAAATTTCTGATGAGGTCCAAATCTGGTCTCATAGGTTGTATGAGATGTACACCGGGAATAAGGCCCAGATCATCTCCACCTGAGGGATTTGCCACAAACGGTTGATCACAAACTCTTGAGTCAGTGGTCCTAGATGCTGCAGAGTGGGCAAAATGTGATTCCAATGCAGGCCATCTCTCTCCACCCAAACCAGCCTGTAGTCAGCAATCCCTATGTCATGGTGTACTCCTTGCTCTCTCGCAAACTTCTACAACCTTGAGATCCATGAATTGCCCAGAATCCATATGTTGGCAACCCTGGCAGCACATATATTTATCTCCCCTCAGTGGCCAAGGTAGCTGTGCTGTCAGTTCCAAATCTCTGTGCAGTGCATTTTGGGAAACATCACATTAATCTGCCCCAAGATCAGGAAGTAGCCACTTACCATCCCCTTTCTCCCGCACCCCACCACCCACCAGGGGCTAGTAAAATACACATTTTCTCAAATAACCAATCCAAGCCATGCCCTACCACCCATCCTCATTTCCTGCCCCCTCTGCAGCCACAACCCCGCTCCCTGTCCCTAAACCTCCATTCCACACACCCCGAGCCCCACTCTCTCTCTCTCTCACACACACACACAAACACAAAGTCCTCTGTCTCTGGCTTCTCCCAACCCACTCTAATAAAGATGTCGCTAGACCAGCTCCTGACTATTCTGCTGTGCTCACAGTAAACCTCCCCATAAGATAAACATGTTATATTATAACAGACACCATGAGTCATTAAATCTTTATTGCACAGATGGAAACACCACTGGCAAGGCATTCACTGATGGGGAATGGCATCGGCATGTTGCCAGAAACTACCCCAGGCAAACAGAAGTGGCTGCACAGAAACCCTGTCATGGTTTGGGTTTTTTTTTCCTTTGTTGGTACATGTGCACTGTACTCCTTTCAGGCTGCACATCTGCGCAAGGGAAGAAGCGATCATGTTCTTAAATGCCATTCAGAAGTTGAGTCCTGCAAAGACTCTAGTGGGTGCCAGGCACTAACCTGGGTAAAATCAGTCCAACTGAGCCATCTGGACATGCATCCTAGTTTGAGCTCTAGCTCTGTGCCAATAAAACCTCACCTACAAATGTTTTGGAAAATGGCTATGCGGGGAGGGGCTTATATCTCTACAACCAAGTTCAAACAACTCCAAATATGGCTCATTTACCCTATCCTGCCCCCTTCTGAGGCACACCAAATTTCAAAGGATTCTGACCAAGCATGTTGGTTTTGAAGGACTTGGAAAGGTTGATGTTACCTTAACTATAGTGGCACTGCTGCACCACTTTAGTAACAACCAAGACACAGTGTAAGTGACTGGCGGGTGTGCACAAGACGTGTACCTGGGTTGGGGTGCACAGGCAGAGCTAGCGAGTACAGAAGGTTAGAGCTCAGAATTGGGGTGTACTGGTAGAGCTACGGTGTGCAGGAAGTTTGGGGTGCAGGGGGTTGAGGTGTACTGGCAGAGTTGTGGGATGCCACACCTCCCTCATCTGATCCCGCAGCCTCTCTCCCTTCCCCTTATCATGATGTATCCACTTCCTATAACTCCCCTCCCCCAAGGCAGCACCAAACCCCTCTTTTCCTGTTCCTCCACTGCTCCCCTGCAAGACCCCTCCCCTCCAGGAAGCATTCACATGCCTATTTTTCCTCCAGATACTTTGATTGCATCCCCCCCAGAATAAAACTACTTTTATCTTAGGTGGGAGGTTTGTGATTAATTTATCCTTAGTTATGTTAATTGAAGGGAGAGTTCACAGCCATCAGCCTCAAGGAGGTCTGTGATTCATCCAGTCATTATAGTACCTCCCAGTTTAACACTACAAGACAGCAGAAGGAAACAGTTTATCTGGGCGGGGGACTGTAACTCAGGAACCTGTCAGTGAAAATGACCCCATATTTGGACCCTAACATTGCCCCATGCCCACATACAAAGCAATCCAAGAAACTGTTCTGATTTTAGAGCACTTACAGAAGCATATAGAACTGTGGAAATGGAAACCTGTTTTTCTGTATTGGCGGGCACATTGTAAAAAAAGTGCAAATTTTCTTATAATCCTTCCTTTGGGTTCCCCAAAGATTTCATAGAATCATAGAAGATTAGGGTTGGAAGAGATCTCATTAGGTCACCTAGTCCAACCCCCTGCTCAAAGCAGGACCAACATCAACTAAACCATCCCAGCCAAGGCTTTGTCAAGCTGGGCCTTAAAAACCTCTAAGGATGGAGATTCCACCACCTCCCTAGATAACCCATTCCAGAGCTTCACCACCTTCCTGGTGAAATAGTGTTTCTTAACATCCAACCCAGACCTCCCCCACTGCAACTTGAGACCATTGCTCCTTGTTCTGTCATCTGCCACCACTAAGAACAGCCGAGCTCCATCCTCTTCGGAACCCCCCTTCAGGTAGTTGAGGGCTGCTATCAAATCCCGCCTCACTCTTCTCTTCTGCAGACTAAACAAGCCCACTTCCCTCAACCTCTCCTCATAAGTCATGTGCCCCAGCTTCCTAATAATTTTCATTGCTCTCTGCTGGACTCTCTCCAATTTGGCCACATCATCTCTGTAGTGGGGGGCCCAAAACTCCAGATGTGGCCTCACCAGTGCTGAATAGAGGGGAATAATCACTTCCCTCGATCTGCTGGCAATGTTCCTACAAATGCAGCCCAGTAAGCTGTTAGCCTACTGGGCAAATAGGGCACACTGCTAACTCATATCCAACTTCTCATCCATTCTAATCCCCAGGTCCTTTTCTGCAGAACTGCTGCTTAGCCAGTCGGTCCCCAGCCTGTAGCAGTGCATGAGATTCTTCCTTCCTAAGTGCAGGACTCTGCACTTGTCCTTGTTGAACCTCATCAGATTTCTTTTGGCCCAATCCTCCAATTTGTCTAGGTCACTCTGGACCTTATCCCTACCTTCCCTATCTCTACCCTATCTAACTCTCCTCCCAGCTTAGTGTCATCTGCGAACTTGCTGAGGGTACAATCCATCCCATCATCCAGATCATTAATAAAGATGTTGAACAAAACGGGCCCCAGGACCGACCCCTGGGGTACTCGGTTTGATACCGGCAGCCAACTAGACATCAAGCCGTTTATCGCTACCTGTTGAGCCCGACAATCTAGCCAGCTTTCTATCCACTTAATAGTCCATTCATGCAATCCATACTTTTTTGACTTGCCGGCAAGAATACTGTGGGAGACCGTATCAAAAGCTTTGTTAAAGTCAAGATAGATCACGTTCACTGATTTAGTGTGTATCATGGACTACCTTGGATAAAATTCAACAGATTGAGGCCCTTTTGGCCTGCTTTACATCAATAGTTTGATCTCTAGCTCTGTGCAAAAAAAAAAAAGCATTTTTTGCAAAATGGCTATTTTTCCTGGCTTATATCACCGCAACCACTAGCTCAAATGATCCCACATTTGGGTCACTAACCCTGTCCTGCACCCTTCTGAGGCACACTAAGAATCAAGAAATTTGACTAAGGATTTGTACTTCGGAATTTAGCAAGGTCAGCCTTTAAACAGAAGTCAAGACCCAACCTATAACTACAGCAGTGCTGCTGCACCATTATAATGAATCATTGCTTGAGAGAGACAGTGTTCTCGCCACTGGACTGAACCTGCGCTGTAGCACCTGAGTTTGTAATCATGGCTCTGATACTCACTTGTAACTTGGCCATGGTACATATGCCTCATTTTCAGATGTGCCAAGCAACCACCATGCCTGCGGACTTCAATGACAGTTGCAGGTGCTTAGAGCCTCTACAAATCAAATAATTTACCTCGTTACATTTCAGTTGTCTTGCCTGTAATACGGAGGTAATAATACTTATTTATCTACGTCACCTGTTGTTAGCATTCACAAATGTTTGTACAATGCTTTGAAAATATTAAGTGCAAAGTATAATCATAATATACACATATTCCGGTGCTTGTCTGGTAATAGATATTCATAAATATTTTTTAAAATTTAAATAATACATGACAGCAATTTCCTCATCATAACAGCCACATCTGCCTAAAGGAAAAGCCATGTTACTAAGCTTAAGCAATTCTCCTAGCAATTTATCTCCTCAGAATTTAGGGGTACATAATATATTCCTATCGAAGCAGGAATGGTATCACCGAAAACAACAGCCCACTCCTAGCAAAGGCTAATTTGGCTAGATGACCTTTCCTCCCTTTTCTTTGTTGATGCAGGTGACCTTGTTGTTTGCATAATAAAGAGACTAGATCTGGTGAAAGCTGGGACCATATTTGCCCCAGAATTCATATAGAGGTGGCTTCAGAGATAAGGCTGTTTTCTTCATTCTATTAAAGTTTCTTGTTTAGTGTTAGAAGAAAGTGATTTACTGAGATTCTTTAGCATTGTCACATTATAACTCCTGGCCAAATTCTGCTCTCATTTACACCGGCATGAGTCTGAAGTAATTCATTAGAACCCAAGGGAGTTACTCCAGATTTGCACCAGTATAACAGAGCATCTAGCCCTCTGTCAGGAATCACAGTAGATTTAAGAGCTTCTTCTTGGAAGAAACAAAGAAGATGAACTAAACTCACGGCTGCTGTAGGTTAAAGGGGGGGAAATGGCACCCCACCATCAAAAGTCCTTGCTTACTGATTTTTCAGGCAGCTGCAGAATAAGACTTTATTGTTTGTTAATACCAATTAATAAATGTTAGCAGTTTATTGCCATCATAAACTGAGGTTAATCTAGTATGTGCTGATACGTTATCTTTCTTAAATTACATCAATCAAGTGAGGCAAATGTAGGCTTTTAATTAGCTACGCAGCATGATTCAGCCTTTAGATCCTGGAAAACTCTACTGGGGTACCATGCGCTTTGGATGTAAGACACATTCAAGAAAGACAGACAGACTGTGTTTTGTAAATGTATGAAAGAATTTGACTTTATATGTGTCTGAGAGAAAGAAAACAGCTGTTTGTGGGATTTTTGAGATTGGCTCTCAATGCAAAAATGTGGATCTGGATCTCAAACACCCAAAATTTCAGGCCTGTTTGGATCAGGGGTTTTGGATCCACCATTGTAATAACAGAGGCCTTAACAAAACTGAGTTTAGATCTGGGTTCTGATTCTGAATACCTCCAACCCAAATTTAGAGGTTCAGACTGAGTGGGGGTTGGCTCAGGCCCATAACTAGACATTTAGTGATCAAGAAAAGTATGATATGTGCATAATACAGAAATGTATGATTAATTACTTATGTTGCAGTTACATGTAGAAGTCCTAGTCAGGGATTTTTATCATGCTAGGCATTGTACAAACAAGTAAAACAAAGGCAGTCTCTGCCCCAGAGAGCTCATGGTCTAGGAATCATAACTGTGAAGAGACTCATTAATTTCACACATGCACTTCCACAAAGATTGTATGAGAAGATAAGAGAATGGCTACAGAATGCACATGTAGAGTAGGCCGCATAATACATACTCTCTTTTCTTAGGTACCTGGAAGAATCGGAGACTCTACCATCTGGCTCTAGCTTAATATCCAAACAAGGCCAAATAATATTGTCCATTTCTCTCTCCGTTTTTTTTTTTCATTAAGAATTTTTTTTACAACTTTAAATGTTATTTTGTTTCAGGTTTTTAAATCATGATTATATAATTTTGGCCATAATAGAGTGTGGTCTTGCATAGTTACCTTCTACTGAACAGGTGAGTAAATGCTCTAGTTCAGTCATGGGTAGCTGGAACACTCATTTGCTGCCTGAAAACAGGTTATATATGGGCATTTAGGTCATTCTTTTCATTTGTTTTAGGTGGGCAATGAAGTAAGTTAAGAACATAACCTCTACATGGAAATTTACTGGGGAAGGTTGATAATACATGACAAATCTCTTTGTGTCCTAGTTATTCCTGTTCTGGGTGTAAAAATGAGAAATATCCCCACTTACTGTAGACACACAAAATACAAATGGATAAATAAATGAAATGTGAGAATAATGGGCCAGGTCCCAGTTTCCTTATTCAATTATCACTAAGCCTCCAATACTGACTGAAGACAACAGGAGTTCAGCTGGATGGACTCAGCTTCATAACCATGTAACAAATCTATGGTCAACAAGGATTTCATGCTTGCTGCTAAACTGCACATGACAGCCATGTAGAACTTCTTGCAACAACAGGGGTAGAATTCAGATACTCCTAATCCAAAGTACAAACCGTCCCCACTTGAGCTACAACTTTAGCACTACAGGAGGATAGCTCAGTGGTTTGAGCATTGGCCTGCTAAACACAGGGTTGTGAGTTCAATCCTTGCTGGGGCCATTTAGTGATCTGGGACAAAAATTGGGGATTGGTCCTGCTTTGAGCAGGGGGGTTAGACTAGATGACCTCCTGAGGTCCCTTCCAAGCCTGATATTCTATGAATGGTTTTTTTCAAAAGCAGCCAAGGTAGTTAAACACCCAGTTTTCATTGATTTACATTAAGAGCTGAACTCCAAACTTCCTTAGCAACTTGTGAAAATCCCGTGTAGAGAGACTGACGAAGAGTTGAGTTCTTATTCCTGCCAGTAGAGAGAAAGATATACATACCCCTCAGCCAGATCACTACAGCCTTTATAAAATCACCGTGTATCCAAGCCCTCTGGGGACCTGACACAATTCATAATATACTTTAGAAATGACTAGGAGGATAGTACAGGAAAAAGATCAATTATACCGATAACACATTGCACAGCATTTTTGCAATTGAGATTCTTTCAGCAATTACCAAGATATTATTTTACAAATAGAAACTTCACAAATGGGTTTCTGATGTTTGATATTTTTAATTACAGCTGACTGAATCATACCCAATAATTTGATTAATTTAGCTTATTTTTGGGTCAGTGAAATTGTCTCTGAGCAGCTGACAAGTTTCTCAGGATTTGTTACTTGAAACAATCCACCAAAGAAATTTCCAGATATAATGCAGCAACTACTTTGCAAGTACTTCATTGTAACTATTTGAAATTTGAGCTGCAATGATTAGGGATTTTTAGAATAATCCTGTAAATGCTTGAGCAGAAATAGCTTTCACTATAAGCTCCTGTAAAATAGTAAATCTATACCTGGTCTATGCTTAAAAAGTTTTGCTAGTATAACTATGTCAGTAAAGGGTGTGATTTTTTTTATTTAGAGATAGTTATGCTGGTAAAAGCCTTAGTGCAGACACAGTTATACAGGTAAAAGGTGCTTTACACCCAAATAGCTCATTTCATTTTGCTATACCAGAATAAGTCCTTTTATTACACTGATATAGCAACAAACACTACGGTTTTTTGGTTTTGTTTTGTTTTGTTGCCACTTAAACAATGCTAGCATAGTTAAAGCAGCAAATGTTTTACATATAGGCAAGGCCTTATACCTTACAATTTGTTTGAGTGAGGAAAAAACTGTACAGGACACCAGGTTATCGCCTACACTTAAAAAGAAGTTGATTCTCCTGAAAGGTGGCAGATTGGCAGCTCTGGAGATCTCTGAGGCGCAACAGAAATTCAAGCATCTCCACAATGCCTCAGTCCTGGTTTGGAAGGATCAAGTCTAGCACTGGGACAGTAGGTCAGTGTCCAAGTCCATTCAGTCCTTGGCCTCTGACACTTGGGGTCCAGACACCCCAGAGGAAGAAGAGAGGGTCTGAAACCCAAAAATAAGCAATTGAATCAACTGACTGTAATTTTACTGCACTATAAAAGTGTATCAAGTAAGGTCAGGGCCAGCCCACAACATTTTGGCACCTGAGGTAGGGAGCTCAAATAATGCCCCGCATGCCCCCTCGCTTGGGCCAAAACTTTGAAAGGTCTCAATTCTGCCTTCTTCCTGTTCTACTCCTCTCATGGTACTGCTCTGCTACCTACCCCAATAAAGGAGAACTAACAACTTAAAATGCCTTGTTCAAAAATTTTAAGTAACACTTAACTTTCAAACGCCTGAGTAGCAAACGTAACTTTTCTTGTCTGCATAGTAAACACTGGCATTTTTATCTGTTTGAATAATCAAAGTGGTGCTTTCCGTGCCTTCTTGGTTGCAAAGTTTTGAACTGCTTCCTGCTGAAGGTCCACAACCTGGGCCAGCTCATGCTCTATTGAGATGGTTGCAAGGCCGACCAGCCTCTCCTGTGTCATTGTGGAGCATAGATGTGTTTTTATTAACTTCAGCTTGGAGAAGCTGCGTTCTCCACTGGCAACTGTTCCAGGAAGTGTTAGGAATATGCGCAGAGCAACAAAAGCATTTGGAAAGAGGGTGGTCATCTTATTTGTGCACATATATTCCAGAAGAGCCTTTGGAGTTGACCCTGCTGAAATGTATCTTGAAAGGGCTTTCAGTTCATCACCTAAATCACTCGCATCAATATCACACATATCATGTCTCAACACTGTCTCTAGTGCCCTGCACTGCTGGTGTACAGGTATAGTGAGGAGATTTGGAATATCATACAACATCCCAAATATACTGCTGTGTTCCTTGAGCTGCATGAAACGTTCTTCAACTGACTGTATTGCACAATCCAGCACCTGGTTGAATTTTGTTTGGGGTCTCTTATGGGATTATCCCGTGCCTCGTAATCAACATATCTTCTTCTTTGGTGACTCTTGTATTCTTGAATGGGTGGAAAAATAGCTTCTGTGTGAAGTTCCTCTGCCAACTTCTGTGCACTCTTCAGAACATTTTGAAATCCCTCATCTGACTGGTAAGATTGGAGGTATGACTTTGCTTTGTCCAGTTGTTCCATTGCTCCAGATATAGCAAGGTCAACACCTTGGAGTCTCTTGCTTACAACATTTATTTCAAACAGTATGTCATGCCACAACACTAAGCCACACAGAAGTTTGAAGTTATGTATGTATCTGGTTATTCCATTTCCCTCTGCCACTGTTCTCCCTCAAACTTCCTGTCATAGCATTATCCTCCATAACGGCAACTATGGCATCATCTATCTTCCCAATGTGGTGTTTGACAGGCTTTATCACCTCCGCACGACTTTCCCATCATTTGGCACTCAGTGGTTTCAGTGTCAGAGAGGATGTTCCCAGATGTTGCTTCAAAATTTGCCATTGATGAGTTGATGCAGAGAAAAATACATAGATGCTTTGAATTACATTAAAATTCAGCAGCCTCACTAGAAGCTGATGCTGCATCACTGACCACCAAGTTCAATGAATGAGAACTGCATGGGACAAAGAAAGGTCAAGGGTTTAACTCTCAGATCTGTGTCTGCACTCCTCTGTTCTTTCGTCTCATGTTGGCACCATTATCGTAGCCCTGACCTCTCGTGTCAGCTATCGCAATTCCCATATCTTCCAGCTTTTTAAGAAGCACATTTGTCTTACCAGCTTCTGTAGTATCATCAGTATCAATAAATTTCTAGAAAATGCTCTCTGACAGTCACCATTGCAGGGACATTTTCACTAGGTTCTGTTGTTGTTGTTACAAAATGCACCATTAAAGTCATTTGTTCCGTATTGCTGATGTCAGGTGTGCAGTCCAGAATAACAGAGTAATATCTTGCTGACTTCCGATCTGCCACAATCTTCTGTTTGACTTTTGTTGCCAGTAACTGTATCATCTCATTTTGAATTGTTTTTCCAAGGTAGTGGTGTGTGTACATTTCTTGGGTGGTGACTCTTCTTAGATGCTCCTGGAGTACGGCATCAAACTCAGCTGTCAGCTCCACAATTTTAAGGAAGTTTCCATTGTTTGGCACATACAGCTGATCTGAAGTGCCACACAGTGCTAGGTTTTGGGTAGCACGCATTCTCACAATGGCAGTGAGCCTTTTCAGAACATTTTGCCAGTAAAGAGACTCTGATGCAATCTTCTCTTGATGCTTATCATCTATGGTGACCTTTAACCTTTGTCTCATCTCAAGCTTTTTCTACACATGGAATGCTCTCTGGTGATGTGCTGCCTTCTCACGGCATGCCAGATTTCTAGCCAGATTCGTCCAGTCCTTTGTTCCTGTAGAACCCAAGGTGGCTAGAACATTAGACTGGAAGAGTTTGCAATAAAAACAGTATGCAGCATTTTGGGTTTTTGAGTATATAAGCCATGGCCTCTCCACTTTGTCACCATTTGGGATTTCACGCTAGTAATGTGTTGGATGGAAACTTCTATTTTCATTGTCTTTGGGGAACATGAAGTTTTTAATTTGCTGTGGCCCATGCAATACAAGGAAGTCCCTCAGGCTACTGCTCAAGTGGGTCATGGATCATCTAGACTTAAAGAACTAAACTCTCCTCAACTGGGTTCAGGGAAGCAGCAGGAAACAGGAAGCTCCCTGAGAAGCTGGTGTTAATCAGTCCAGGCTCCTGGGGGTGCTAGAGAGGTACATAAGAGGCTCCTCCTCCTCTCTCTCCCTGCAGCTCCTGATGCTTTCTGTTATTCCCTCTCACTTTTTCTCCTGCCTGCCTGTTATGTCTCTTGAGCCCTCCTTCCTCCAGCACAGCACTCCACCATCTCTGTGCATCTACAGCAGAGAGAATACATATGCACCAGCAGCAGACACAATTTTCTACACTCTGGTTCCTAGTGGCGCACCCCCACCCCCACAGTCTGGCACCTGAGGTGGCCACCTCAGTTCACCTCTGATAAGGCCAGCCCTGAGTACGGTCTTTTCTGATAGCCTGTGGGACACTGGTGATTAAGATCATTGTGAAATGTAAGGGAATTATGGATACTCACTGATATTATGCTTTAGACTCTGGGACTGCTGGGAGAAACAGACAGGAGAGAAGGCAGCTATCTACCTGTCTCCAATGTAAATCAAGCGTTATGGAATCAAAACAATGGAAGCCCCATTTACATACAAATTAGCTGGGGGATGGGAAACCCACAGAAATGGAAGAACAACAGGAAGCCTTCCTGCTCCTTGTAACCAGGTCAATGCACTTTGGGAGATACAAGTGGAAACAGAGAACTATTTTAGCATCCTTCACCTGAAGCATCAAAGAAAGCAAGCGCTTTGGGCTTTGTGTGTTGGATCCTGGATAAGTACTGACCAGCTATGCTGAAAGAACTGTGGTGAGAAATGACTTTGAACAAAGGATTTTAGCTTGTTAAGTTAGATTTTAGTCTCAGAAGCATATTTTGACTTTTGCTGGTTTGTAGCCATTTCTATCCCAATGCCTTTTACTTGGTATTACTTAAATAGTTGTTCTCTGTTAATAAACTTAATCTTGTTTGATTACACAACCATCTCAGTGCAGTGTTTCAAACTGACGGGTAAAATCCTCCACCAAACTAACTGGCTGGTGCTGTGGACAATGTCTGTAAAGGAGCAGTGACCTGGATACGGTTTTGTGACTGCTACAGTGAGAGGGGCTGAGCTCTGCAGAGGAGATGGTTTGGGGGGGACACTCAGGGCTGAAAGGGTTGTTGGGGTCACCCTGCAAGAAGTAACCAGGCTGGTGGAAGCCACGGTGAGATCACTGTGCTGAAAACAGGGATCTGAACCAAAGCTGCACAGCACAGAGACCTACAGGGTAGGCAGTGACAACTCCTTACTGGTCTGGGTTCAACCCCAAAGTGTCACAGCTTCTCAGTTAAGTCTGCCTACAAATTAATACCAAACATGCTGTTGGTCCTGTGATAGAATCACTTATCCTTAGGATCTGGACTGTGACTGTCAGTTTACACCCATCATTATTTAATTATGCTGGATTTGAACCTTTGCCCTAAAGGCTCTATTTCATCTACACCATCCTGTCCCCTTGGTGTTTATTTTTCTCCATACTGCAGTGGGATTTTTAACTTCCACCTGGCCTGCTGCCAGAGTTCAATGCTTCTCTCAAAAGACAGCATTTTTAAAAGTGCAACAATCCCTCTTCTGTACAGCACTGCAGTGTCAGCACTTTGGGACACATTCAGCCCCCGTGTAACTCCACTGATGTCGAGGATCATCAATTTGATCTGGGTTTATCCAGTTCTGGTATTGAAATCTTGACTTTGTGGCCTAGACCCAAGAAGGAAATAATCTAAAGAAACTCCAGTACTGGAATAGGTAGGGTAAAAATAAAGGAAATAGAAAGAGCTATTTCATCTGTATCAACCCTATCACCTCAGGTAGCGCATCCTGACACAACCCATGTGAGCACAGAAGTCTCCAGCCATAGCAGACCTGTAATGGTTATGTCACCTAGAGGCAGGAAGGGGAGAGCAAAGATTTGGGACGGGGGTTGAGCTCACTGCATGCTATAAATCAAAGCTCTGCAGTGGGTTTGGTTGAGCTCTGGTAAGGAAGGGGAGGTGTGAGGGTTGGTCAGGCCAAAGAGCAGTGGGCTATGCTGTATCACAAAATGTTAAGGAACTCCGTCAAAAAATTCAGCCTCTGATGGCATAACACATGGTGCTCCCTGGTTAAAATAGTCTCCCTGCACCCTCCTGCCCACAGAATATCCACTAATGTCTTCTTCTTTCTTCCCTTCCCAAAAATTCCACACTTACTCCCCCTTACAGTCTATTTATTCCAGGCTCTCACCAACCTCAATTCAATACACCAATCCTTCATCTCCACTCCTCGCCCAGGGCTCCTCAACCCATCACCTTATCATGGAGGCTTCTTTAGGTGGCAGTTGTTCCTCACAGTAGCAGCTCCAGGGGGCAGGCAGGTGGCTTTTGGTCTCCACAGACAGCTGTGATTATAGGCTGGTCATCCTGAGGCATCTGGCGGCTGGTCAGCCCCCCTTCACTGGTGGGATAGGTGGGTGGGGAATGAGTATGTTGATGAGTGGCTGTCCCCTAGCTGTTGGTGAGAGCACACACCCCTCTGGCCAGCATCTCCCACTGGTAACTTAGGCAGCTCAGTACCTAGCCATACTAACTTTTGTGAATCACAGTCTAAGGTACATATTTCCCCCCATTTGTTACATAGGGAGCCCAGGTGCTTACCTCAGGCTTTGTGAATCCCAGTAATGTTCTAGGCACCTAAAAATGTATGCATCCAGGCCTAGGTGCTTACCTTTCTCAAGATGCTCCTTCATAGGAGGACATGAAACCTCTGAAACAAGGGGGTCACATCAGTGGGAGAAGTTCTAATAGAGCCACCTTTCAAAGGCAATCTACAAATCCCAAGAGCTGGCAGAGCTAATGTAGCCTCAAATCAGTAGTGGTGAACACTGATCAGCTTTGCCTGTGAGGTCACATTCCTCATCTCCACAGAATTCCCCAGGGCACTGCCCAGTTAGCTGGGCTGACCGTGCACTTGGGGAAGGCTCTGTGGTTACATACCAAACTATAGCATGTCTTAGGCAACATTCATTGGGCCTGCTCTTCACCTAAAGTAAATAGAGCTAGACCAATATATGCCAGTTGAGGGTCTGACCCATTGTTTTTAAATCCTCCATTTATTGGAAGAGTTATTCACATGTGTCATAAATATAAAGGGAAGGGTAACCACCTTTCTGCATTCAGTGCTATAAAATCCCTCCTGGGCAGAGGCAAAACCCTTTCACGTGTAAAGGGTTAAGAAGCTAAAATAACCTCGCTGGCACCTGACCAAAATAACCAGTGAGGAGACAAGATACTTTCAAATCTGGAGGGGGAGGGAACAAAGGGTTTGTCAGTCTGTGTGATGCTTTTGCCGGGAAAAGAAAAGGAATGCAGCCTTACAATTGTTAGTTAGTAAGCAATCTAGCTAGAAATGCATTAGATTTCCTTTTGTTTAATGGCTGGTAAAATAAACTGTGCTGGATGGAATGTATATTCCTGTTTTTGTGTCTCTTTGTAACTTAAGGTTTTGCCTAGAGGGATTCTCTATGTTTTGAATCTGATTACCCTGTAAGGTATTTACCATCCTGATTTTACAGAGGTGATTCTTTTACATTTCCTTTAATTAAAATTCTTCTTTTAAGAACCTGATTTGATTTTTCATTGTTCTTAAGATCCACGGGTTTGCGTCTGTGTTCACCTGTACAAATTGGTGAGGATTCTTATCAAGCCCTCTCCAGAAAAGGGGGTGTAGGGCTTGGGGGGATATTTTGGGGGAAGACATCTCCAAGTGGGCTCTTTCCATGGTCTTTGTGTAAGACGCTTGGTGGTGGCAGCATAGGGTTCAAGGACAAGGCAAAGTTTGTACCTTGGGGAAGTTTTTAACCTAAGCTGGTAAAAATAAGCTTAGGGGGTCTTTCATCCAGGTTCCCACATTTGTACCCTAGAGTTCAGAGTGGGGAAGGAACCTTGACATAGTGACAGAGCGGTGGGATCATTTTGAGATCATTTTGGGATCATTTTGAACCAGAAGCACAGCAGGATTTTAAAAATTGTGTAAAAGAGGATTGCAGCTGTAGATTCTGTCTCTCTGGCTGGGGGACAGAGCAGCAGGCATAACAAATGGATTTTTCTGTAGGCTGAGAAGAACTATCAGGAAAAAAAACATAGGTATCAGGTTACAGCACAGCAAAATTTTACAAGCCAGGTTTTTTTTGTTTGTTTTGTTGTTTTCTTTCTAACTCTCGGGTGTAAAGTTAGTTAAAAACAGAGAGGCTAGGATGACAGAAAGCAAGGCACAACACAAACTGGAGTTAACCAGACTGGAAGCAAAAGGGAAAGAAAAGGAACACCAGAGAGCTATGGAGGCAGAAAAAGAGGCAGAAAAAGCCCAGGAGGCTGCCCACAGGAGAGCTATGGAGGCAAGGGAAAAAGAAATGGAGGAGAGGGGAAAAGAGACAAAGAATGCACTGGAGATAGGGAAGGCAAAGGTTCAGCAGAATATACCAGATAACCCTAACCATTCTTACCCAACAATCCACAAATGGGAGTGACTATGTCCACAGTATGATGAATCCAGTGATATTGCTGAATATTTTCTCACCTTTGAGAGACTGTGCACACTCCATAAAATTCCTGAAGCTCACAAGATGACCATATTGGTCACAAAATTGACTGAAAGAGCTCTGGACATATTCAATAAGATGCCTATTGATGACACTTCTGATGATAATAAATTCAAGGATTTCGTTTTAAAGCAATTTCATGTTACACCTGAAACTTACAGAGTAAAATTTAGAGCCCTTAAGAGAGGACCTGGACTAAGTAATGTGGCTTATGTAAACCAGATGACAGATCTGTTTCATAAATGGCTCAACAGATGGGCTGTAACTAGCTTTGGAGGAATGCGGGATTTGATGATACAGGAGCAATTCCTAAATATGACCAAGGATGATATAAAACAGTGTTTATGGGATAAGAAAATGGACTCAGCAGGAAGTCTTGCTTCTTATGCTGATCAATACGAACAGTCCCAGACCGCCAGAGAGGCGGGACAAACCAGAACAAAACGGGTGGAGGGAGGAGAGAGGAACAACCCTGGTCGTAGTTGGAGCGGATACCAGAAGGGACAACCTCAGACCACACCCTACTACGGGGGGCAGCCCAAGGCCCTAACTACACCCCAAGGAACACTCTAGACACCTTATCGTCCTGCCACACTGTTCTCCAGCAACCCACCCCACCCCAGTGACCCACCAGCTGGATGATGCTTTAAATGTAATGAGCCGGGGCATGTAAAAGCCAACTGCCCAAGAACCCCAACAGATTACAGTTCATTGCACCAGAATCACACCAGAGGTCCTCAGGCCCAGATACCTCCCAGATAACCTCAGAGCGGAGGGAAACTGTGAGTGTGGGCAGGAAGAAGGTCACCGCGTGGAGGGACACTGGAGCACAAGTGTCGGCTATCCATGCTTCCTTAGTAGACCCCAATTTAATCGACCCAGAGGTCCAAGTGACGATTCAACCCTTCAAGTCAAACTCTTTTGACTTGCCTACAGCCAAGTTGGCAGTCCAGTACAAAGGCTAGTCAGGAACATGAACTTTTGCAGTCTATGATGATTATCCCATCCCCATGCTGTTGGGGGAAGACTTGGCCAATCATGTGAAGCTAGCCAAGAGGGTGGGAATGGTCACCTGCAGCCAGGCTAAGCAAGCTGTCACACCTAGCTCTGTTCCGGAAACTTCAACCAGGACCCCGTCAGGGGTGATGGAACCGGACCCCACCCCACATCTGCAACAGCAGTAGTGGATCCAGTCCCAGAGACCCAGACAGAGCCAGTCCCAGAACCAGAACCAGTGGAACAACCAGCACCAGAACCATTGCCAGTACCAAATCCAGTACTTGCAACCCCAACACCAGAGGGCTCCACCAAACCTGCACCGGCAGCAGCAGATAACCCTACACAAGAGGCTCAGCCAGAGCCTGAACCCCAACATAGTGCACCAGCAGAGAGCGGTTCACCATCAACAGAAACAGCCCCATCACCTGCATCACTTCCAGAGGGACCAAGCCTAGGTCCACAATCCAATGAGTAACTGATGTCTCCAGCATCAAGGGAACACTTCCAGACTGAACAGGAAGCAGATGAAAGCCTCCAGAGAGCTCGGACGGCAGCACAGAGCAACCCACTGCCTCTCAGCTCTTCCAATCAATCCAGGTTTGTTGTAGGAAGAGGACTTTTATACAAGGAAACTCTTTCTGATGGACATCAGGAAGACTGGCATCCTCAGAGATAGTTGGTAGTTCCAACTAAGTACCGGGTAAAGCTATTAAGCTTAGCCCACGATCATCCTAGTGGCCATGCTGGGGTGAACAGAACAAAAGACCATTTGGGAAAGTCGTTCCACTGGGAGGGAATGGGCAAGGATGTTTCTACCTATGTCCGGTCTTGTGAGGTGTGCCAAAGAGTGGGAAAACCCCAAGACCAGGTCAAAGCCCCTCTCCAGCCACTCCCCATCATTGAGGTTCCATTTCAGCGAGTAGCTGTGGATATTCTTGGTCCTTTTCCAAAAAAGACACCCAGAGGAAAGCAGTACACACTGACTTTCATGGATTTTGCCACCCAATGGCTGGAAGCAGTAGCTCTAAGCAACACTAGGGCTAACGAGGGGTGTCAGGAACTATTGGACATTTTTGACAGGGTAGGTTGGCCCTCCGACATCCTCACAGATGCAGGAACTAATTTCCTGGCAGGAACTATGGAAAGCCTTTGGGAAGCTCATGGGGTGAATCACTTGGTTGCCACCCCTTACCATCATCAAACAAATGGCCTGGTGGAGAAGTTTAATGGAATTTTGGGGGCCATGATATGTAAATGAGCATTCTAATGATTGGGACCTAGTGTTGCAGCAGTTGCTTTTTGTGT
This sequence comes from Lepidochelys kempii, assembly GCF_965140285.1. Taxonomy (NCBI): domain Eukaryota; kingdom Metazoa; phylum Chordata; order Testudines; family Cheloniidae; genus Lepidochelys; species Lepidochelys kempii. The sequence goes on along the minus strand of NC_136382.1, from coordinate 192,448,429 downwards.
AATGCTTTTGCTGGGAATATATCAGGAATGCAGCCTTACAACTGTTAGTTAGTAAGTAATCTAGCTAGAAATGCATTAGATTTCCTTTCGTTTAATGGCTGGTAAAATAAACTGTGCTGGATGGAATGTATATTCCTGTTTTTGTGTCTCTTTGTAACTTAAGGTTTTGCCTAGAGGGATTCTCTATGTTTTGAATCTGATTACCCTGTAAGGTATTTACCATTCTGATTTTACAGAGGTGATTCTTTTACCTTTCCTTTAATTAAAATTCTTTTTTTAAGAACCTGATTGATTTTTCATTGTTCTCAAGATCCATGGGTTTGCGTCTGTGTTCACCTGCACAAATTGGTGAGGATTCTTATCAAGCCTTCCCCAGGAAAGGGGGTGCAGGGCTTGGGGGGATATTTTGGGGGAAGACCTCTCCAAGTGGGCTCTTTCCATGGTCTTTGTGTAAGACGCTTGGTGGTGGCAGCATAGGGTTCAAGGACAAGGCAAAGTTTGTACCTTGGGGAAGTTTTAACCTAAGCTGGTAAGAATAAGCTTAGGGGGTCTTTCATGCAGGTCCCCACATCTGTACCCTAGAGTTCAGAGTGGGGAAAGAACCTTGACATGGTGGCAGAGTGGTGGGATCATTTTGATCCAGAAGCACAGCAGGATTTTAAAAGGTTGTGTAAAAGAGGATTGCAGCTGTTTATAGTTTAATGAGAGGTTTTCCTATTTTCATAATGAAGGAATGTTTGTGTGAATGAATCTTATAGGATGCCATTAAAATTGATTATTGAACTCGTAATAGGGTGTGCTTAAGTCTGAGGCCTGATTTTCAGCCCACTGATTTCCATGCGAGCAGAAACAGATCCTATATTTTAAAACAATGCATATCTATGGTGCACACACAAAGGCCTACATTTCCAAAGACTGGTCTCCCCTTTTGCACTGCATATATTTTCACCTGCATTTTATAGAAGTAAAGCTCTGCTCCCATGATAGTAAACATTCTAACGTCTGTACTTTGCCTAGGCAAAACCAACACTTTCTAAATGTGTGCAAACTCAGCACTGGTGCGCTGACCCGCAAAGTGCAGACACAGGTATGTGCACAAAAAATTGGGAAGGTACATGCACAGAGGCTCAGGTAAAAGTCTGGCTGAATGCTGACCTCCAAAAAGGCCACTAAATGTTTGAGTAAAATCGATAAGAAATTCTCAAGAGCCAAATCCTGCATTCCTTACTCACGCAAAATTCCCCATTTCAATCACTGAGTGTTTTCGGTGCACAAAAACACAGGACTGAACCTTAAATGTAGAAATAAGGCACACTTTAAATAGTGAAGGTAATGAGCCAGCAGTACCATTTTAAAATGGTTGTGGTGGATTATCCAGCACTGGCAATTTTTAAATCAAGACTGGATGTTTTTTCTAACAGATATGTGCTAGTTTAAACAGGAGTTACTAGAAGATCTGTGGCCTGTGCTGTATAGGAGGTCAGACTAAATGATCCCAATGTTCCTTTCTGGCATTATAATTGATGCATGTATCCACAGAAAAGCCTCTCTCAAGATTTAGGGGCTGATCCAGATCTGCCCACTGTGATAACTATCTTTATAGCATTCGGTGTGAAGTGGGAGCAGAGCTAAAAACAATTCAAAGCCTGTATACACAAAGGTATCTGAACAATCCTCGGATTACGGTTTTATTCAAAGAAAAACACAGAACAGTACCAATGAGAAGGAAGAAGGAGCCTGACCACTTTGGAACAGGGAGCGGAGGGGATTTTGCCCGTTGTAAAGAGCTTCCAAAGCTGCAAATCTGTCAGTCTGCCACTCATCTAGATTTCTACACCATACAAACTCCTGCCCACACGCCGTGCTTCCCAAGTTTGTGCGGCAGCTCATAAGAGGGAAAAGGGGATGTACCACAAGCAGTGCAGTGTAGTCATTGACAGGACTGCTTGAATATAAGAACATAAGAACAGCTATCCTGGGTTAGACCACAGGTCCATCTAGCCCAGTATCTTGTCTTCTGACAGTGCCCAATTTCAGGTGCATCAGAAGAAATGAACAGAACAGGTAATCATCAAGTGATCCATCCTGTCATCCATTCCCAGCTTCTGGCAAACAAAGGCTAGGGACACCATCCCAGCCCATCCTGGCAAATAGCCATTGAAAGGTCTATCCTCCATGAACTTATCTAGTTCTTTTTTGAACCCTTGCACTCAGAGCAAATCCCCAAACTGTGTGGAGCACTTGTTGGAATAAATGAAGACATGCACCTAAGCCAGCTGGTCTTAAGCAAAATGGGGAGCAAAGCAATCACCTGCTCAGGTATGTATCTTTGCTTTCTGCATTGGCACAGCTCTTCTACATCTTTTCAGCCAATGCAGGATTTGGCCCACAGTTTGGAAGCAGCAAACACAAAATGTTTTGAGATTTTTAGGACACTGACCACTGATTGTTCAAAGCATTTCACCACTGCAAGATGAGTGAAGGTGGAGTATATAGACATGGTGGCATTTTGTCATGACTATGAGATATGTAGCTAATGAAAACAAAATGTGAAACTAAGTTGATCTTACTTAAAAACCTGCACACAAATCTGTAATGATTAGGTGACCTTTGTTTCTGTAATCTGTACTGAGAAAAGCTCTATTGTGGAAACATTGATATTTTGTGAATATTGCTTCATTTAATAAGCCAAAGTTTAATTTTCTTGAATAGAGAATATGAACACTAGGAAATGTGAAATATAGAACAATCCTGCTTCATTGTGGATAGAGATTTGGTGACAATCTTTTTTTTCAACTACAATTTATTGATTGTATAATGGACTAGTCAGGGGTATGATATAATGTAACTGTCTTTTCTGTGCAAAGTATCGTAATGCAGAGTTGCCAAGTCTTACAATTTTATCGTGAGTCTAACAATATTTGGTATTATTCTTCAAGTCCCAGATTCTGGATGCTCAGCTTTCATTTGTGGACAAAAGCGTGAAAACATGATGCAAGAGTGCTTCAAGGGTTCGAAAGCAAATAAAGAGCCATCTTAACATTTTCACTTTTAAATGTCATGTTTTAGGGTTAGAAGGAGTGGGAATGTGAAGAAATGAATGTGGTTTATAAGAGTGACCATTTTATGAGGAATTTTAGAGTTGTTTTAGGAAGGTGCAGATAAACTGGAAAGCTCTCAACCTTACAAATCAAAATACATCATTAAAATGTAATTAAAGCAAAGAAGGGAGTTTAGGATTATTTGAAATAAGATAAATTCAAGTTAAGATTTTCAAGAATCCATGCCTAATGCCACAGTCCCAGATCTATATTTAGGCACCTGATTTCAGGAGGGCTGAGCACCAAGCATCTCCCACTGAAGTCCTTGGGCACTGCGCACGAGAAAAAAAATCAAGCAACTTATTTAGGTGCCCAAATATGGACTATAACTAACTCAGATTCAGAGCTGGAGTTAAAGCCCACAAGGGATCCAAAGCTTGAACTTAAACTTCTGACTAGAGTTAAGAGCCAAGTTGCTGCATCTTCACTGCCATTTCAGCCTGAGTTAGTTAACTAGGGTTAGCTAACCAAAGGTAAGAACACACTTATTTTTTTTGCATTGAAGACCTACCCAAAGGGGGTCTGGCCTATCAAAGAACAGCTAAAATGTGTAATATTAGCCCTCATTACAAATTTCTCAGTTACATTTTACTGGAAATCTGCTGCTAAACAACCTGCTATATTAACTCATGTGTCAGTTATGAAAGAACCCTGCATACATTGAATCAGATATTTTTAAAAATCTTCTATGAAACTAATACCTTGAATTATTTAAAAAATTGTTGTCTGAATTATGTAAAAGGTAAACAGCCTCTCCCACATTTCTCCTATATTTACATATATGGTATTCTGTGCCCGTGAAGAGACAGATATAAGACCAAGTAAGTATATTACCAAATGAGGGTTACACTCTACCAGCTTTACTCCCAGTGAGAAGCACCTCCTCTGCAAGAAACACCATTAAAATAAATGTGATTACTTTCAGAGTGAGGTGCTACTCAACATCAGCACAGAGGGCAGGATTTGGCTTGAGTGAATAATTTATCAGACTGTCAAAAACAACCTTTGTGGTTGAAGGATGTAACCATGATCAGTGCTATCTGTGGTTTAATATTTTTAGTATTTTCTGTATGTTTCATTGTACAATTTAGAAGTTTGCAATAAAAAGATCTATTTAAAATAATTGGCTGTTTATTATTCATATAGTACCCACAGTTGTAGGTACCTACCCTGAAGAGTTTAGAACCGAAGGCCCTGATTCTGCATAAACATACACTACATATGCCCTCTTTTAACTTTTTGCACTGATTTAGTCCCATTAAAGTTGCCTTTGAAGAATCAAGGTCTGAAAGGACACTAAGACCAGTGAAGACATGAAGGATAAGAGTCCTCTGAGTTCACAAATACTGAAAAAGCACCAGAGCAGCTGACACATGCCAAAAGGAAGCAGAGATCAGAGCACTGAATCAGAGCTATCAAACTCTGTGCCAGACATAGTGAGGATTCCCCCGTCTAAGTGAAGATAGTAATCAGCCTCCTTTGTATTATCCTCTGCTGCAGAACTTGATAAATGCAACATGTTTTAAAGAATGCAATGATATTTCCTCTGCTGAGAGAGGGAGAGAGAGAGAGAGTGTGTTGGGGATGGAGGGGGTGGAAGAAGGCACAGGTTGGTTGGGAATAACATCATATAACCTGGAAGTCTCTCCGAGCAGCGTGTGAGCCACAGCAGAATAGTTTATGAGTGTCATTCCTGGAAGTGCACACACATTGCTGTGGGCTAGTCTGGTGGCCTGGCACCGCTTTTGTCATTTTACATGCAAAGGAGATGTGTGAAATTGCACAACCCCAGCTGTGGATTTCAGACAGGATCAGGACTCTCACCCCAAGGCTGCTGGAGAGTGGCCCTTTCCCACTTCCTTCTCTCTCTCTCCTCTGAATTTTCCCCCACCCGGATCATAAGAATATACACATTAAAAAAGCAAAGGTGAAAATAAACACTGCCAGGGACCCCCAACCTCACTAGTCAGCACCAGCAGTGACAGGTCCCAGGACATGGTGGCAAAGGAGCAGGCTGGGAAGAACAGGGGAGACTGATGCCAAAGTGTCCCATCCAACAAACCCGAGCAGTATACAGAAGCTCAGGTATAAGATCACTTCCAAAAGGCACCAGCAATGAATTCCTGTTCCTAACAGAACAAGGATTTCAGTACTACCAACCAACGCAGTATCGGTCAGAGCTGGAATGAGGCCAAAGTGGTAATTTATTTTGCCTTCATTTCTCTAATGAAACCTCAGTGGAGCTGCCATAATACTGCCCAGATGCAGTACGTGGCTCTGGAGAAGGCAGTCTAACTACACATGGGTTTTGATCTAAATGGAAGGGCCCGATCCAACGCTCCCTGACGTTAATGACCAGACTCCCATTCATTACAATGGAAGTTGGATCAGGCTCTTATTGCATAACTACTGGGAAAACAAAAACACCAAAGAGCAGGTTTCAGAGTAGCAGCAGCAATGCTAACTCAATTCCTCTCCCTGTGTACATCTGGGAGTTTATCCTTACCCTGACTGCTCCCGTTGTATTGACCTCAAGCATTTAATCAAACCTGTTCCCTAGTTTAATCTATTTATTAATGATATTATTAATTATTATTAATTATTCAGTGAACCTGGATTAAGGGACCCACATCTAGGTTTAATTAATATTTGATCTGGAGAGATTGCCAGTTTGGGGTTTGCCTGGGTTGACTTCTCAGCAACCAGAAACAAAACAATGTCAAAAGGTGCTTCAAGTTCTCCAGGTCAAATAACTGTGTACGATCCTGCATTACCTTTTATCAAGTTCTCTTGTCCTAAAATCTCACATTGCTCTTAGAGAAGACCATGACTATCGATGCCTCTGTCAGCCTGGCTCTGAGTGTCAAAGCAAATGTGAAACCTCACATGTAAATTATGTAAGCTCCTTCGGTTAGTTACCTTTAAATCTTTTATAGAGGTGCAGTTTCTAAGCAATTTCAATTAGTGATCACTATATGCAGGTTTTAGGAAGCGCATGGGTGTGCACCATGCATTCTTTTGTTCAGTCCCAGAAATTGCTTAGTACTATTTCAGGATGAGAGTTAAATTGGAGGATGTTTACACAGCAATGTAGTAGGTACTGAACTAACCATGCGGGGAAACTCCTTGTTTTTAGTCCAAGAAGCACTGATCTGAATCATATCGTGTCACCACTGATGAGTAGCTTGTAGTGGATCTTTGCACATCCACTATTTCAATATGTTACACCACAGGAAGTAAGGAGCAATTTTAAAACAGCTCTTATTTGTTTTCATTCCTTTACATTAACTTGCTAGCTGGGCTGATGGAGGGGTGTGCTCAAACAAATGATTTCCTGCTCTCTTTCTGAAAACTATCAGTTATCAGGTGCATAGACCCACAACGTTCAAGCATGACCTTAGCCCAAATTGAAGGGCATTTTAATTAGACAACATTTGCGGGAGGGGGGACACGCACAGCCCTTGGGGCTCTGTCTGCAGATGTATCCTGCTGTGTTATAAACTGCGTGCAGAGATCTCATCAACGGCTGTTATCAAAACAATGCACCACGCCACGGCCTTAGCTGCCGAAGCAATTAAACAGAGCGCGGCTCTTACCTTTCGGACCCCACTAAAGCCGTATTCGGCCGCGACTTGCTTCGCTTCTGGCTCGCCCCCTCGGTGCAGCTCCACCCAGAAATGATTCGTGTAGACGGCTATTTCAGCGGATGCCAACAGAAGGAGACCCAGCCAAAAGAGCCCAGCGATCGTCCACGGGGTAAGGCGCCCCCCCTTCATGGCTCTCTCCGCGGGAGCGGGAGCGGACACCCACCAGCCCGCCGCCGCGGGGGGCCCGGGCTTGGAGGGAGGCTAAGCAGGGCGCTGCTGAAGGCGCCGCCTCAGCCGGTGCGCTCCCTCGGCAGCTGGCGCGGCGCGGGAAGTCGGCGGGGCGGCTGGTGAGCGGCCGCGGGCGGGTCTGTGCGCGGGGGGCTCGCGGGCAGATCTGCACTGTCAGCGCCTCCTCGCCGCTCGTATCGGCGGCGGCTCCAGGAAAGCGCCAACCGGGCTGAGGTGAGATTGCAGCGCTGCCAATCACGTGCGGGGAGGAGGTGCGCGGGAGGCTGCGGGGGGGGGAGCTTTCCTCTCCCCCCCCCGCTCCCTCCCTCCCCTCCGCGCACGCCCGCAGCCTAGGGCTCGCTAACCCGGGGCGAGCGGTTCCCGCGGCTGCCTGGTTCAGCACCCTGGAGAATTCCTCCATCTCCCGGGGCAAGGCGGGGAGAAGCCCGGGGAGACGCACGCGCTGGGACCAGCAGCAGCGCTACCCCTGTGGTGCGTTACACAGGGGGCGAAAGGCGTGTTTCCCTGCGGGGACGGTGCTGAGCCAGGCGGGCAGGAGATGCTCCTTACCCCATGCTTCAGTCCCAAATGCTGGCATCAGTGCACCGGGGCTGCCGCCTTCCTGGCACGGGCTTTCCCCCGCCCATAACCGCTCTGGTCCCAATGTGTCCCCCAGGCTTTGTGATACAGTGCACAAATCAAGTAGGTAAAGAAGGCTCCGGGACCCGCCGGGAACGGGCATTTGGCGACCCTCCAGAGGACTCTAGCCTGGCTTCCCTCGCCCCTGCCATGATGAGAGAGGGATTGTTTATGTTTACAAGGACCGTGTCTTGGGTCCAGGGAGGAGGTCCAGGTCCACCACTGCGCAGCCTGAACTCGAGCTTGTGTCGTTTAGTCATTAGGTGAGGGCAGCTGAGCAGCCCAGAAAATGCAAGAGCCGACCACGTTGTTCCCTGTGCAGAGGGAAATATAAATCCGTGTCAGGGAAACGTACAAACAAAACCTTGGCTCCTGAGCCAGGGGGGAGGAAAACGACGCTAAACCAATTCAGATCTTTTAAAGAAATGAATGCTGTAGTGGCAGTTAAAGTAGTAAGGACTTATACGGCTTCCTCTAGGGGTGGCTGCATGAGGAAGCAAATACATGTGGGGTCATGAGAAGTATTCTTGTGACCCAAGTTTCATCACACTGTGTGTGTGTGAGACCTACGTGGATGTACATTCCGTCCAATAAACTCTTAAAGCACACTGAGAGGAAGAGAAACAAAGCAGCAATCCATGCAGCCTCTGAGTGTGGTAAGCAGGTAATAAGATATTCCGAGCTAAATTTATGGACAAAACATTTATAAGAATGTATATTGTCATTTAAATAAGGCAATCATGGATGAGGGTGGGGGACAGACAATGCACTAGCAGGGCTTCATACAAGGGATATAGCTTTAAAAGGGGGTGGAAACTCAGTTTTTTAGACAATAAGCCTTAAAAGCCCCCAAAGAGTCAATTTGCAAAACTCCAATGGGAATAAATAACACAGGAGACTGGATCCTAGGGTAGTTAGATTTCTGCAGGTTTACACAAATGTATTTATTAATGTGTCACTCAGAAAGAAACTCCTTCAGTTGCCCCATCCTATTTTAAAAAGGAAGCAACAGACAAAAATACACTCCTTTGAGATGTAACAATTGTGTTGTTAGAGAGTGTGTGCCAAGTGGTTATTAATTTTGAAATAAATAGAGCAGTAGACTTGTGGTAATCCATTTTACAAATGGTTAAAATAGAGAAAAGATTAAAACAATTTGCATAAAAGAAGTTGTAAAACAGTAAAGATTAAAAGGTATATGGGTTGTCTTATTTTCATTATCCTAAAATACTCTCAAAAGAAGGAAGGAACAGATAACCACAGTGATAGAATAGACACTCCAAAACCAAATGGGAGCTGATGTATTGTGACAAATTATTGATTTCCTTCCTCTGCATGAAAATCCCCTACGCAGGCAGAAGAAAAATGAAACTTGGGGCCTGATCCAAAACACATTAAAACCAAACTGAAAGCTTTAAAATGAATTACTAATGCTAAAAAAGGTATGCATTACAAATGGAATATCGGGGAGAAAAGCAGTCTCTCAACCTATTAAAGAGATTATGTCAATGGATTGCAGGTTTTTAGATGCCTGTTCAAAGAGCAAGTATTTACTGAAAATAATATACACTATTAAAAAAATCCAAGTTTTTTTTTTAATTGATCTGCTGACACTCCCATTGCAAAATGCCTTTTTTTTTTTTTTAAACACACTACTAAAGCATTTGACGTGTTCCTGGGGAATTTTGGTGCTCATGAAATTACAGGATGAACAGCACTAATTAGAGCTTGCCAGAGAGGAAGCAAGGACTGTAGTGACTTCTGCACAAAGTTTCTCAGGGACAGAAGGGGAGATTTCTAGGATCTACCTGCCTCAAAGAAGCCTAACTTCCCTATAAAAGTGTTTAGAAGAGTCCCTGCCCTCTAAAACCATCCCTCTGATCAATGCTTTCCACTTTGCTGCTGCCATATATAAGGTGGAGCATCAGTAACAAAAAAACTGTTCAGGTCTATAGTCAGGAGCAAGGGAACAGGGCTTCCTGCCATTTCTGGTTGCCTTAGAGAGTTTGCCAACTGTTTGAGGTGAGGGAGAACAAAAAGGGAGGGACATTAGACAGAAAAGGGGATGAAGGAAAAGAGCAAGGAGGTAGCGAGCTTTGTGATTAAGGCACTGGACTTAGACTCAGGATACCTCGGTTCAATTCCCAGCTCTAGGACTGACCTGGGCCCAGATCCTCAAAAGATATTTAGGTTGTGGATCTGGGGCTTGCTGTGTAACCTCAGGCAGGGAAAATTCCATTAAATAGGTCCAGTTAAAGAAAAATAGTAGTTATGAGTCTGTGATTTCAGTCTAGAACCCAGTGGATCAGTTTCTATAGCTTAAAACTACCATAACTGGCAGTTCAAGTTAAGATGCTATAAATGAATGGACATGGCAACTGAACTACTCCATTGGCAGGGCAAATTGGTGAGGCACTCTGATAAATGTGTACTGCCATTGTCCTCCTATACTTCCTCTACAGACAAACCCAGGATAGCCAATCCATTTCCTACCCCAACAATTAAATTCTCTTCATTTTTCTTACAAAAAGAATCTGGAATTAGTACATGGCCAACAAAATGCAAACATTAGTTTAGGGATTGGGGGCAATACAATTGGATGGTACTATGCCAAAGAAGTCCCAATATGTCAAGGTGAATTGTAAATGCTTTTCCTCTGCATGGAAGCCAGTGGAGTTCTCTGAGAACAAGATTTAAATTGCTTAAATCTCTAATAGTGCTAGTAAGCATGTGAGCAGTGGCATTTTGAAAAGCTGAAAACAGAACATTACAATAATCCAATTGCATGGTTATGAAAGAATGAATCATCATCCGAGCATCATTTTGAATAAGCTTGGGTCTCCCTTGGAAATTTTTTTTTGAAGTTGCCAAATGAGAATATAACCGTATTTCTCACTGGAATCTGAAGCAGCATCAAAGATAATACCTGGATTTGTAGCAACAGATATAGGGAAAAACAAGGGGTTATGGGGAGATTTGAAATGAAGGAGTCAAGTGCATTTTAGCAATTAATGGCATGAGATGGCATTGCTTCATTTTAGAAAGTTGGACATTCATGTTAGAAGTTATAAAGGAAGGTAGTGAGAAAAATAGTCTCTCTTCAAAGGCTAAGCGCTAGGACATATAGCCATGACCCTACTATGTACACAGGGACACTGGAGCGGGTTCCTGGGAAAAGGTTTCCCCAGAGCCAGAACATGTAAATAAAATAAAATAAAATAAAATAAAATAGGGCTTTGGAAAATACCTAGGGAGTGGGAGACCATGGAGGAAAACTTATGCTGTGACTACTTCAAGTAATGATAGGATCAAACATCACTTCAAAGCAATGCCATAACAAACAGGCTAGGTTTCCAACGAATGCCCCTATTATACCCTAAGTACCACATCTTAGCCAAGGTTATTTTCCTCAAAGAGAAAGACCAGTAAGTATCTACTAGTCTCTTCCACTCTTGGGCCAGAGACTCTTCATTCTATCTGCCTTCACTTAGTGGGGGCAGGTTCTCTCTGGCTTCTATCAGTGCTACTCATCACATCCACCAGATGGGTTCATTAAAAAATGACAGCCATTGTCCCCCTCCCCCATCTTTCTCTTTTGTGCTTATCCTAAAAGAACAAATTTTAAAAAAGAGAATTTGACCCAGAAACAGCCAATATCTTAAGGTTCATGCAAGCCCCTTAAATACTGTTTCAGAGCTGTGTATTGACTGAAGCATAGACTGATACGGGTCCAACAAATTCTGCTATCAGGCATTTACATTGCAGTAATTTCTGGAAGCCTACAAGGGTCAAGGCTCCATTGTGCTAAGTGCAGTAGTAGTGAATCGAAAGATGCCTGTACAATTCCAGGTACAGAGGTGATCTCTCAAATCTTCAGTACTTTGCTTTTAATAACTAACCACCACCAACATGGTACTTGCAGTACTTATATAGGAAATGCCGAGAGAATACTATGAATACAGCAGTAACATTCCTCAGTTAGCAAAGATTTACAGCTGGCAACTATTTTTGATAGTAAAGAAATAGTCACATGCTTGCACCTGCAACTGCAGATGCAAAATACTTGAATGCTCACATTAAATAGTCTAATATTTGTACACATGTTCATACTGGCACCTGTGAAGGTCACAGAGGCCAATTGATTTTGCTGGTGCATGTTTTTAAATATGTACATACATGCAATTATTATACTATTTAAACTGTGTGTGCAGGTGTTAGTAGGTCCACAGGTGTCTGTATCAACAAGGGGCAGTTGTTTATATGCATGTACATAATTTAGTGCATACAGAAGGGAGCACAGCCTTGGAAAATGTAGATTTATGTATGTTATGTTAATAGAGCCCTGCTTGGGGTGAGAAGATTTGTCAAAATAAGCACTGATACTAAAACTGTTGTAAAATGGGTTCGGGGACATTCAACAAAAGAGAGAATAGTAATCTGAACAATCATAGCAAATCAACTAATCAAACCAACAAGTGCTTCTCTAGACCAAGGATCAGTCCTCTATGTGCTTGGTGTACTTACTCTGGAGGGTTTCTAGAGTGTCCTGTGGCATTTGAAAAACCTCAGTCTGGACTAGTTGGTGGTATAACAATTTGAACAGACCTCTGCTGTTTGAGGTTGTTGGGCTTTTTGATTATAGATTTATTAATGCTGGCAACAGCATTTAAAGGTAACTGGCTCCTGATCGTCTGCATATTTTGCCTTAAAATAAGCTGCTGTTAATGGAGAAAGAGAGGATTAAAACATATACTGCTTTGCATTTAAGGTGTGTGAATCTAAGAGGTTGGCATTTAGCTGGTTCTACAACTAAAATAAGTCCCCTACCATCCCTTTTAAGTATTGTATGATCCTTCAAAACTTAGAACACTTGAAGTTCAGATGCACACTAACAATCTTCCAGTCTACAGTTTCTGGATTTCATAATCCTACATTCTTCAGAGCAGGAACCAGCAAAACATAGGATATTTATTGTACCTGTGCATACATGAGCCATGGTGTCAGTTATCGGAGTAGCATGGAATTATAAGTACCAACAGAACAATATGGCAAAGTACATAGTGGAAAATGATTAATGTAATCAGTGAAAGCAGTTTCCCATACTTCATATTATATTTACTTTCACATGCACATGATCCAGAAAGATGAAAGGTGGGTTTAAAGATACATTTCAGCCTATGTGCCTGCTACATTTGGAAGGATGAAGAGAAGAATGTGAAATATTGTTAAACTATAATTTATGCAATAAATTCACAGGGGCTGTGTGCTTAAGCCTTGATTCAGCAAAGTACATTTCACTTTAAGCAGGAGCTTAAGCCTGGCTGACTTCAATGAGATTTAATTAACATAATTAAGTATTTTACTAAATAGAGCACACACAAAAATAGATGTGATTAGTCATAGGTGTAAGTGCTTTTCTGAATCAGGCCCTAAATAGCCAATGCAGAAAGTTCCCTTAAAGTGGTGAATTGAAATCATTGTGGGTAAAAAAACCCCACTTCTTCAGATGTCCTGGACCCCATCCCACACTCCAAACCCACGAAAGCTTATGCCCAAATAAATCTGTTAGTCTTTAAAGTGCCACCAGACTCCTCATTTTTGTGGATACAGACTAACACGGCTACCCCTCTGATATTTAAATCAATGTATTTGTATGATGCATTTGTATTAAAAAGATAAGCTTGTCAGATTCAACAATTTTGTATCATTTTTATGACTTGTTAGAGAGTGTCTTCAGGGGAGGTCTGTGAGAGTGATTTTAGACCTAGAATTGCACAGAGAAATCAGTGAGGCTTGGACCAGATGGCTTCTCGGTGACATTTTAGGAGATAACAATGGATGAAAAGAGGACTCATATGAGACTGGAGAATGCTGTGGGAAAGATCAGAAAACATTTAAGGGAAAATAACTTGGTTGAGGGCCAAGGGAAAAAGGAAACCCAAAAGGTTTACAAGACAATGGGGACACCTGGTAAGAGGCCAGGGGGAAATTGTAAAAGATATAGGGTTGGCTCAGAGAGGTACAGGTCATATATTAGTCACTTTGAACCTTACTAAGCATGGAGCTCAGAAGGGGAAATTAGAGAGACCCAAAGAAGGGGCTTCTGAGAAAATCCAGCTAACCAGATGACAAAACAGTAACGAATTACTCATTGGTCAGTGGGGGCAGGTGGCATGTAGATAAGGCATACACCAATACCTTCTCAACCCAATCAGGGCTCTAAACTGGAATCACTTGAATTTAACCTGAAGAAAGCCAGTTGAAAAGTTTAACAAAGTTTTTGGTGGGAAAACTGCATTTTTCCCACCATCAAAATGTTTCGCAGAAACATCTCAATTTCTATGAAATTTTCAATGGGAAAAAGTGAAAATGAATCATTTCAACTTACTGATTTAATTTCAATAATGTCAAAGTGTTTCTTATATAATTTATAGTTGTTTTAAATCATCAAAAACAAAACTCAGAGTTTCCAAATCAAATTTATTCTGAATTTCTGTTCCACAAGAAATGTTGAAATTTCTGTTTAAGCTCCTGGGGGCAGGTGCTGTCGCTTTTGTTCTGTGTTTGTACAACCTTAGCTCACTGGTGACCTGTACCATGAGTAGGCATTACGATCATACAAATAATAAACATTTTATTTCAATTTTGAACAAACAGAAAATTTCAGAATTTTTCTTTTCTCCCCCGCACAATCAATAACCTTGAGAAACATAGTACACTGAAATTCCACCTTCCCTCAATATACACATTAGCTGCCATGATTTAGGAGATACTTATTGTTTGCTTGGGAAGGGATGAGAGAATCTTACTGTTGTATTTGGCCCCTCCCTAGCGATCATCAGATTTTTCATAGCAGAAAAGACACTAAGAGTGGAATTCATATATTTTCTAATGAAAATATAAATGCCTTTTTCCAGATTTTCAGTGCTACTGCTCTGTACATGTTGATTTTATCATCAGCCCCTTGTTCCAAGAGTAGAATAGATTGCATAGTACCAGAGTCAGCATAAGAAGGGAAACAAGATAGAAGCTGAATTTTGTACAAAGAAGAGGTGAGCTGATTCTGAAAGAGCTGAGTACTTATCAGTCAGGAGCTAGGATATTCTATGGAATAAAAACACTGAGGAAGAAAGAGGCTCTTAGTGTAATCAAGATCCTCTTGTTAAGAAATTGTTGCTTTAGTTAGACAACATGTCTGCTTATGGCTGGGGAATAAGAAGTGAAATTCATCATTAGGTTAAGCCCATGAAAGTAAATGGAGTGGTGGGAGGGATATATTGGACTCATATCATCACTGGTGTTTCTTTACCCCACATCTTTTAACCCCACACAAGTTTAAAAAAACTGTTTGAAAAAGGATAAGAATTCAAGACCCTGTTGCAGGTGTTACCTATAAAGCACTAAAACACTGGTCTGTGTCCAGCCAAAATAAAACTCTCCCAGCTGTAGAGAAGGGTAAGACAACCAGTAATTCATGGTCAGGAGAAAGGATGGATATTATTGGTACAAGTACTTAGCAGGTATAGGGGGGTTAAAGTACCTTTTATTCCTCTTCCACTCAATAATTATAGGGAGTTGTGCCCAATTAATTTTTGTGCTGCCTGTAGTTAAAAGGTGCAGCAAGATATAAAATGTACAATAGATACTGTCACTCTACATAATCCCTGGCATAAGCTTTGCTGAACTGGTGTCAAGGTTGAGAATACACATCACTTGGGTAAATTTGCATGCCATCAGTAATACAGGGTCCCTACAAGGGAAGGAGTCTATCCTGAGCCTCTTAGAGAGAGCACTAAGATTATGTCTAAACTGTGAGCTAGTGAGGTGGTTCTCCTGCTCGCATACAAGGACTCGTATTAGCTCTCATTGAGCTTGCATGAGTATAAGTAGCAGTGTAGGCATGGTAGCATGGGTATCAGCAGTGAAGGCATGGCTGAGTCATGCGAACTACAAACTCACCTGACGCTGGTGGGTATGCACTCAGCACAGCTCAGCTGTACCTCCACGGTGGTTACATGGCTACTTATGCTCACGCTAGCTCGAGGAGAGCTAGCGTAAGTACGTGTACTCGAGTAGGGGATTCACACCCCTAGCTCGTAGGGTAGAGATAGGGAGTGCCCTCTGAGACATTTGCAACTCAAGCCACTTCACAAACCAGTGCTGTGTAGTGCACATTTTTTGGTACTCGCCCCACCAGCGGTACTAGTGCAGGATCATCACTATCTTCAGACATGTTAAAGCCTTTATGGAAGAGGATGACCCAGGGAAGATAGAGGAAGGCAGTGATATAGTTACCGGCATTTTCAAATTTAAGGGGTCTGCTACATGCCTTTTTTAGGTTACAGCCTTTTTTATTAAAAGCTAAGAAGACAATCTGATCAAATGACAAGTTACAAAGCAGACAAGACGGGAACTCAAAAATGGGAAGGACAGGAAGCCAGGGTCTCTATGGGGCAAAGTTAAGGTTGTTTGAGTGAAGTAGTTCCATACGTTGAAAAGTTTGGGTTTTTTTCCAAGTTTATCCTTAACTTTGACTCTCCTCATTTTCTAAAGTGTCCATGAAGATGTCTGCTTGCTTTCTTTATTCATGTTGGCACAGTGACAAAGATTAAAAAGCAGTTTGGGTGAATAGCATTTTAACAGAGATTTGCCCTTAAAGCTCAATATTTTCTACTTCAGATAAAATTTCCATAGCCCAGTGAAAATGAAAGGCCAGTGGAAGAAAAATGAACATCCTTCCATCTCTGCTGGGGGTTCTTTGATTACTCTTGTTCCGGTCATTCTTCTGTCAGTTGCTGCCAGAAGGAACAAAATATTAAGAAGCCCCAAAATGGGTTGGGGCATGTCTTGGGTAAGTTTGTTCATTTTCTTTTCATACTGATTTCACACATTCACAGCTTATCCCCCAGGAGAATGCTGCTGACCAGCTGTTAGTTTCCCCATGTTGTGTGTGAAAAATCTCAAACAACCAAAACATTGCTTGAAGCAGAATGTCCCAGAATAACAGTTTTCAGTAAGTAAATCAATTTATTTATTTCTATCAACATCTATGTCCATTAGCCTCCCTTTGGAGTGGTCTTTACGCTTTGTAGCATTCTGCTGTCTCAACCTAAGGACTTGGCCAAATCCTTTCTCCCTTTTAATCAATCAGCTTTTGCAACTGTTGGTTTTAGGGCTTTTAGCTGAGGGATGTGTGTGGGGTTTGAGCTGGGCAAATGCTGAAGATTTTCTACAAACATTTGTTCAAATATGTACGGGTTAGATTGTAATGAGTCCTAAGACAGCCATGCAGTGTGTGGTGAGGGGGGAAAGCCTCCCTTCCAACCCCTATGTACATGCTACTCATGGGCCTAGGTCCTGTGCAGAATGCTGCAGGCCAGATGCTCCCTCTAGACAGCAAGTGAGCAAGGAGATAAAGAGATGGAGGAGAAGGTGGAACCTTGGTGGCATCCCTATGCACTAGCCAGCTGAGGTGGGTAGGTGCACAGAGAGAAGTAAGTTGCATGCTTTCAAGAGGGAAGCATGGATGGAACTGCAGCTGCTGCAGGAGCTTCCTTCCTTCCTTCCTTCCACTGCAGGAGCTGCTGTTGCCCATTGCCACTACTCATGGCTAAGTGCAAAAAGCACAATACCGCCTCAGGATCCTATTCAGTAAAGCATTTAAGCATGTGCTTAAGTCCCATTGACTCCAATAGGAATTAAACCAGTGCTTACAAATGAAGGTACAGAAATAGTCCCTTTCTCTTTGTTTCCTATGAATAATTGCGCAACTGAGTTTTACTCACATGGATGTTCCTGGATAGTGAATGTCAAGTTTGCACACAACAGTATTTATGGAAACTGAAGTTTAAGCTGACATGTGAGTATTTGTACCAAAAGTGCTCATTCACTCATCCAGTGAGTGTACAGAAACAATGTTGGAAATATCAAACACACAGATGCAATTTTCAGAGAGGAATTCTTAGGGTTTAAAGAAAAAGCAGCAAAATAGTGCTGAATCCTTTTGAACAAATACATTTGAGAAAATATGGATCTATTCACAAACATTCTAGGGGCAGAAAAGGAGGTTAAATTCAACAGATAAATCAATTGTGAATTATTTGCTCAGCTATAATACTAGACATGGGATAATTCTCCTTTTTCTGCAATTGTACAAATTCTACTTACTAGACTGCCCCAATGATAAATCCAGATTGTGATAACTACATAAAGTGATGTTGCATATGTCATTTAAATGTGGTTTACATTTTTAAATGACTTAAGTATATATAATTACATGAAGCCATTAAAACAACAAGGAGTTCGGTGCCACCTTAAAGACTGATTTATTTGGGCATAAGTTTTCGTGGGTAAGAAACCCACTTCTTCAGATGCATGGAGTGAAAATTACAGATACAGGCATAAAATATATATTGGCACATGAAGAGAAGGGAGTTACCTTACAAGTGGAGAACCAGTGCTGACAGGGCCAATTCAGTCAGGGTGGATGTAGTCCACTCCCAATAACTGATGAGGAGGTGTCAATACCAAGAGAGGGAAAATTGCTTTTATAGTGAGCCAGCCACTCCCAGTCCATATTCAAGCCCAAAAATTGATGGTGTAAAATTTGCAAATGAATTGTAGCTCTGCAGTGTCTCTTTGAAGTCTGTTTTTGAAGGTTTTTTGTTGAAGAATGGCTACTTTAAAATCTGTTATTGAATGTCCAGGGAGATTGAAGTATTCTCCTACTAGCTTCTATGGGTTACCATTCCCAATGTCCAATTTGTGTCCATTTATCCTTTTACATAGAGACTGTCCAGTTTGGCCAGTGTACATGGCAGAGGAGCATTGCTGGCACATGAGGGCATATCACATTAGTAGATGTGCAGGTAAATGAGCCCTAGATACAACCACATTTGCTCCAATGTCTACAGCCAAGCCTTAAGATACAACTGCATTTGCTCTAATCCCTCAGACAGAGACAAACACCTACAAGATCTCTATCAAGCATTCTTAAAACTACAATACCCACTTGGGGAAGTGAGGAAACAGATTGACAGAGCGAGACGGGTATCAGAAGTCACCTACTACAGGACAGGCCCAACAAGGAAAATAACAGACCACCACTGGCCATCACGTACAGCTCCCAGCTAAAACCTCTCCAGCGCATCATCAACGATCTACAACCTATCCATCATAGGACCCAACCACACCAGCCACACCATCAAGGGCTCATTCACCTGCACATCTACTAATGTGATAGATGCCATCATGTGCCAGCAATGTCACTGAAGATGGTGTTCAGAAAAGAAAATGTTTATAGTGTATTTTTTATTTTGAATTTCTTAGAAATAATTAAACTGTCATACAACTTTATACAATTCTTCACCTGCCAAAGAGTTTTTAGCGTTTGCCAGACACCTGGCAATGCTTCAGTTCTGTCAGTTTGGCCTCAGTAACTGAGCAGTTGAAACCTTCAGGATTGCAGCAAGGTGCGCATCAGATAGTTGTGTTTGGTATTTTGACTTGTTTATATTCATTGTGGAAAAAAGTGAGGCTGCCTCCATGCCTGACTGCCTGGCAACTAATGATTCTGCCTGGCAACTAGTGATGGTATCTCTGTCCCTCTCCCCCAGCCAATGGGAGCTGCAGGGGGTGGCACCTGCAGCAGACATTGCCAGCAGCACATCTGCATGTGTCTCTCCTCCACGGGCTGCACTGGGGAGGGTCTCGGGCTGCAGATGGCCCACGGGCCAGGACTTTGAGACCCCTGATCTGTGTCATCTGTTATCGTTCCAGCTTCTCGGCTCTCATTTCCTTGTCACTGGTTGCACAAGTTGTTCAGTTTCTCTGTTTGTGCACTGTTGAGACAAATGCTTTTCATAATCTATACAGAGAATTTATGGAAGTGACGCAGCAATGAGGAGAGTTTGTGGGCTGTCAAAGATCAATCCAATCATTTCAACAGCTGTGAATGGTTCAGTACTTATCTTCTATCTTGATTTCACATATAATTGGTGAGAGCAGAATGTCAATGCCACTAGCAGTTAACAATGGTGGAACTGGAAAACTTCTCCAGCTCATTCCTGTGAACTATAGACGGTCCTTGATGTGGCTGTCTGGGCCTTTATCATCTCCTAGGCAGCAGACACATTGTTGTACCTGATAGAGGCAAAGTGCTTCATATTTCATTCATTCCACCATCTATTAGCTGATTTTTGAGGCAAAAATTTCAGTAGTTTCTTTTTCATTAGAGTAGCAGCTCCAGCTGGAGAACATGAACCACTTCTCACTGAAAGTGATTCAGATTGTCAGAAAGAAGAACACATGGAGATACCCTGGGACTATGAAGGCCAAATGAACTTCTCATTGTGCAAATAGGTGTACTGTTACTTTCTCCATCCCTCCATCTGTTTATTTGCCTGTTGCATATTGTGCAAAACAGGGATAGACAAAATTTTGGCCTGAGGGCCAGATCTGGGAATAGAAATTGTATGGTGGGCCATGAATGCTCACAAAAATTGGGGTTGGGGTGCAGGCTCCATTAATTAGGAGTTCATGGTGCAGGAGCGGGGTCTGGGGGCAGTGGGATGCGGGGGTGGGAAGGGCTCTGGAATGGGGATGGGGCTGGGCATGATGAGTTTGGGGTGTAGGAGGGTGCTTCAGGCTGAGACCAAGGGGTTCGGTGGACAGAAGGGGAATCAGGGCTTGGGCAGGGGGTTGGGGCACGTGGAGTGTCTTAGAGGTGTAGGCTCCGGGCAGCGCTTACCTCAAGCAGCTCCCGGAAGCAGCAGCATGTCCCCTCTATGGCTCCAACATGGCAGCATGGCCAGATGGCTTTGTGCGCTGCCCATCCACAGGCACCACCCCACAGCTCCCACTGGCTGTAGTTCCCAGTCAATGGAAGCTGTGGGGGCAGTGCTTGGGATGGGGGCAGCAGCAGCGTGCAGAGTAGAGCTCCCTGGCTGCCCCTATGCGTAGGAGCCGGAGGGGGCCATGCTGCTGCTTCTGGGAGCTGTGTGGAGTGGCCCCCGATCCTGCTCCCCAGCTGCAGAAGTTTGCCCACCCCAGTGTAAAATCATAAATTGTAAGTAATCCAGGGAGGGAGTGTCTGTGTTATCGGTTTGTTTGGTATCCAGTGCAATAGGCCCTAATTCCTGCACAGGATTCATAAGTGCTATTGCAATAGAAACTTGGAAAACAAATATGGAGGATTTTCAAAGGTACCAGGACCAGACAGATATTCAAGTCCCACTGAAGACCAACAGGAGTTGGATGCTAAACACCTATTTGTGCCTTTGAAAATCTTCCCCCAAAGCAATAATTTTGTCTGGAGACTTGTTTGTTTTTATGCCAAAATCCAAATTAATCTCCTGAAAGTTATTTTGGGTTGGTTTGTCTTCAGTGATGTCTCTGCTCAAATCATTATAGGATTCCTGAGGTATGAGGAATGTGCATCAGCATGTGTAGGCCTACATTTGTCTATGCCTTTTTATGGTGATTAACACCTTGCTTCAGAAGTGGTCATATTGACTTGAAGCGAAATGGAACTATTCACAGAGCAATGTACTACTTAACACGTGGAAGGGTAGTCAAATCTGGAGCTATATAAACAGAAAGAATGATTAAACCAAAGGGAAGGGAAAACACTTGTTTCAGACAACTCTTATCTGATCAATATTTGGGGGGGGTTCCTTTTTAATAAAGAGAACAATGCTTTTTTTGCCTTAGAATTACAATGGGCGCATCCCAAAAATTGGGAATGCATAACTTGTGGAGTTAGTTCTAATTCATTAGAAATAACTCAGGTAGAGGTTTCTAACCATACCTACAAGCTGGGCATTCTTGACAGAAAACTACCAAGCTAATGAGTGAAAAATGATAAGAGGATTCTTCAAAAATCTGGCAATAACCGAAAGTCACAGATATTTATACCCTGCTATCTAATTAGATTTGCAAGCAGAAGCATTTTAGCAGTCAGAACTGCAGGGTTAGCATGGAGGGCAACCTTCAGAATAGTTTGTCGGTGCTTTGTCATTTAAAAGGGTTGCAATAACTCTCTATTTCATTCAGTGTGAAGTGAGAGCAGAGCTAAAAACAGTTCAGGGCCCAGTATATGTAAAGGTATCTGAACAGTCCTCAGATTATGGTTTTATTCAGAGAAAAGCACAGAACAGGACCAATGAGAAGGAAGGAGCCTGACCCTGCATTCTAGATACACCCAAGTCTTCAAGCATCATGCTCTAGTAGCTTAGGGCACTGGCATTAGTTAGGAAACCTAAGTGCTATTCCCACCTCTGCCACTAATTGGCATGATCATAGGTAAGTCACTTCACCTCCCTGTGCCTATGTTTCCCCTCTGACCTTTTGTCAGTTTTGATGGTGAGCTCATCAGGGCAGGGTGGTCTCTCGCTATGTGCCAGGCAACGTACAGACAACAGGTCATCAGCTTGCTGGGCTCTCTGGGCACTACTGTAACAAACAATAAAAACTCGCTCCTTTGACATAAATGGTTGGTTTGTACAATGGTTTGATGTGATCAGTTCTTAAGGCCAAATCCAGCGCCCCTTACTCAAGAGCCATACCTTGAAAGTCACTGGAACTACTCATGTGAGCAAGAGGAGCTAGACCTTGCCCAAGGTAGGCAAGTTTGCCAGGGGTGTCCACACATCCCCCAAACCAGCACCACCTAGATAGAGATGCTTCTGAATGGGAAAATCATCAATTCAGTCTTCTAATTCACAGCAGAACATAGAGTAGTTCAGATAAATGATGATAATAAAGGCCATTATGACTTCATTGCAATGCATCTTAGATATTGATTGACCACTGGCAATTCAAGGAAACAAAAAGAGAACTACATGAAAGATACAGGACAAAGCTCATTTTTCAAGGTACAGCTTCCTGCAGTGTTGTATTGGTGGTACAAAATCTTACATCACAAAATCATGCATGTGTATCACAATGTATGATCCTTTGCATGATTACTGCTGAGATATGGGATAAAGTGCATCCTGAACATTAAGCAACAAACAAAGGATGTCTTTTAAAGTAAGGGACAGATGGTCAACCTTATTCAGGCAGTTTAGAAAACAATGATTTACCACCAGGCTCCAGATACTGAAACAGATTCGGATACGCTTATGCCTATTGAGTAACAGTATCAGACTCTGGACTTTAAAAGTATTATAGCACAAGCTGGTAGAAATGGCACAAGGAGCTCTTTGAGGTAGGTACTGCCTACCCTGTTTTGAGTCAGATGTGGTATGATCCTCACCCACTGCTAGAAACTGGCTCTGAGCAAATTTTTACTCGCCTCCCCACGTTTAGATGAACAGGGGCCCCTACTGGCAAGTGGAGGATGAAGGCTGGAGCCAAAGGCTAAGAGCTTTTAAAGTATTGATATGCTATAAGCAGAGAGCCTCTGTACTTATACACCACACACACACACACACGACCAGAGGTAGAGAACAGAGGCAGCATGTAAAGAGATGTAGCGGTCTTGAATTAAAACACTTTCAATGTGAAACTAATTCAGTGTCCCTGTGTTGGATACACTGCCCTCCAAGCAGGATGTACAAGCTGTAACCAGGACAATGGAACAGAATCAGCTGAGACATAAAAGCAGATTATTTAGTACAACAGTGGCTGAGTAGCAATAGCTGCAAGCAAAGTCCCCCTTAAATAAAGGCAATGGGCAAAATCTTGGCCTCACTGAAGTCAATGGCAAAACTCCAACTGACTCCAATGTTGTTTTAAATACCATTTATGGCCAGGTCAAAGTAAATTGGCAGTGCCACTCAAAAGCACTTGGAGGAAGGCAAGAAGCAAATGTGAGCAAAATTTTAAGGGCTTGTCATACTGGATCAGACGTTGGGTCCATTAAATCCTGAATCCAAAGTCTTAGTAACCAGTAATCTCATGAGGCCAAGGCCAAGAGTTTAGCAAATTTGGGATTGACTTAAAAAAAAAAGCGCAAAAACCCACTGAAAAGGAATAAGCATCCTATCACCTGTAGCACTGCTTGAACAATAATTTTACACAAATATATTTCATCATTATGTAATACTGTTCTAAATTTTGGAATACACCTCTTTACCGGAAGTCCTCCAGCAGCTGGTATAATCCTCAAGTTTCACTGTTTTGGTGTCAGCCATCTCTGGGGGTACTAAAATAAACACACAGAACTGAACTCTCATTAGTGGTAGCTGAACATACTGCATTTATTTAATCGATCAACACTAGATACAGAAAGAGCTTCTACCCCAAGCTTTCGGCCATGACCTTCTACACAATAAAACAAAAACCAAATAACCCCAATATCAGAGGATTTTATTAAAGTTTAAACCCTTCAAACAACCCCCCAGCCGCCCCACACATGCTCACTCTTCACTCCACTCCTTGTGAGCCAGGGGGAAAAAATAAGAGCCCTGCAGCCCACATTTGCATTTTGCAGACTGGTGATTGAAAAGCTGTTTTCCCTGATTCACTGCACTTTGTACTGAATGCTGGGCTTTGGAATTTGGAGAGAGACGTTAAAAAGCTAACTTTTCATTTTTTCCCTCTTGAACTGTGTGTTGTATGTTAAATTTGCTAATGAAAAACCTGGAAGCAAGAAAAGGTGAAGGCATATCCTTTCGTGTTACTACTAAACTATGAGTGAAGTTTCAATAGCATGTAAGTGATTTAGGAGCTTAAGTCCCATTTTGAAAAGTGCTTTGGCAAGACAGACTCCTAAATAGATAATGGCATAGAGAGTACACTTATAAAGTATGCGGACAATACCAAGCTGGGGGGAGGGGGTTGCAAGTGCTTTGGAGGATAGGATTAAAATTCAAAATGATCTGGACAAACTGGAGAAATGGTCTGAAGTAAACAGGATGAAATTCAATAAGGAAAATGCAAAGTACTCCACTTAGGAAGGAACAATCAGTTGCACATATACAAAATGGGAAATGACTGTCTGGGAAAGAGTAATGCAGAAAGGGATCTAGGGGTCATAGTAGACCATAAGCTAAATATGAGTCTACCGTGTTACACTGTTGCAAAAAAAACACCAACATTATTCTAGGGTGTATTAGAAGGAGCGTTGTAAGCAAGACACGATAAGTAATTCTTCCACTCTGTGCTGATGAGGCCTCAACTGGAGTATTTTGTCCAGTTCTGGGCACCACATTTCAGGAAAGATGTGGACAAATTGGAGAAAGTCCAGAGAAGAGCAACAAAAATGATTAAAGGTCTAGAACACAACCTATGAGGGAAGATTGAAAAAAATTGGTTTTGTTTAGTCTGGAAAAGAAAAGACAGAGGGGACAGAACAGATTTTCAAATACATAAAAGGTTGTTACAAGAAGGAGGGAGAAAAATTGTTCTTCTTAACCTCTGAGAATAGGACAAGAATCAATGGGCTTAAATTGCAGCAAAGGAAGTTTAGGTTGGACATTAGGAAAAACTTTAACTGTCAGGGTGGTTAAAGCACTGGAATAAATTTCCTAGGGGGGTTGTGGAATCTCTATCACTGCAGATTTTTAAGAGCAGGTCAGACAAACACCTGTAAGGGATGGTCTAGATAATACTTAGTCCTGCCATGAGCACAGGGGTCTGGACTAGATGACCTCTCAAGGTCCCTTCCAGTCCTATATTTCTAGGATTCTAAATCACTTGGAAATTTTACCCTAATCCCCATTTTGAAAAGTGAGTAAGGAGATTGACTCTCAATGAAAGTTAATAGGACATAGACACCTCAGTGCCTTAGACACATTTCAAAATGGGACTTAGGGTAAAGTCTCCGAAAGTGACTTAGAGCCTATGTCTTGCCTGCTAAACTAAGAGAACATGTCAGAAACAGGGCCATATTATTTTTATTGCTTACGGTTATTCATTCTGCCTTCTCAAAGGGACATCCAAGAAAGAGACTATGCATTTTCACAAGAAAGTGTTGGGACCATTATCTTATATATAGGGTTTACTTTCCACTCATTATACACACACACTTTAATTCCCTTTACGCCAACTATTTACAGATTAACTCCATCCTTGAGACCCAGTCTCTTGTACAATGTACACTGAGGGATCCACCCAC
Organism: Lepidochelys kempii; assembly: GCF_965140285.1. Lineage (NCBI taxonomy): Eukaryota > Metazoa > Chordata > Testudines > Cheloniidae > Lepidochelys > Lepidochelys kempii. The sequence goes on along the minus strand of NC_136382.1, from coordinate 192,422,813 downwards.
CTTTGTTTTGATTGACAGGATGAAGATTCTTCGCTTTCATTTTGTATTTGACCAGCCCTCTGCTTCAAACAACAGTGCTCTGATAAAGGGTCAGCAATGGAGAATTTCACAAGACTTACCAGCCTAAAACCAACTCCAGCCCTCGGGACATCAATCTTAATAACTGGTGTCATAACCAGCAACTCTAGTCTCTGGAAAGAGTTGATTTTCAACTGCCCCAAATGGCAAAGCTGTCTGTTCAGCAGCAGTTTGTGGCCATTTCAGGCAGTTTCTAGTGTCAAAGCTAAATTCAGAGCTTTTCCATAATAATAGTAAACACCGCAATGGAGAATATTTTCATTGTCTCCAAACTGGGCTGGGATATTGTTCAAAAGTGAAAGATTATTCCAAGATCAGGTAAATTCCTTCTCCTCCACCCCTCCCATTAAAATGCCCCCTTGGCCTAGGAGGGGAATGTACACAGGTCCATTTTCTAGCTAAGGTAAGTGGGGAACAGAGTTTAATTGACTTACCAAAGCTTATCAAGGCAGTTTGTGGCAAACCCAAGTACTGAATGCTGATCTCTCAGCTAGTAGAGCCTGTTTCACTCACCCGGATACAATGCCTCTCATGAAAATTGCTTCCAATCTCCGTCATTAGGTAACTACAACTGTACAGTCAGGCTGACAGTGCTCACTCATCTTTGTGAAACACTTGAGCTCCAAGAATGAAGCAGCTCTGTGAAAGTGTAAAGCATTCTCCTTAGCACCATTTGTCAGATGGGGGTAATTAAGACCTTGGATACAGAGAAATGTTTCACCCATTCCACTAACTAGATTTAGAAACTAATGTAGATAAATTGGCGCAACTCATGTGGACACAATTAATTTCACTACATCAGTTTCTGTCACGTGCGCCTCACCCATTCCACCTACTTCCCACTCAGGGAATGGGTTCCCTTCTCAAGGATGTAGTTCCTGGGGGAATGATTTTCTTCTGGTTGGTGGATGGACCTCTCCCTGCCTCGTTTGAGGAGTGCCAGCTATCTTGGTGGGCGGGGTCTCTGTCCAAACCCCACCCTTGCACATCAAGCATACGTATCATTCCCACTGAATTTATTGGTGAGCAAGGCTCAGTGTGGATGCTTTAGCATCATTCTATATTATGGACGCTAAACCATATTAAGAACCACTGTGGTTCACAGGCATTTTCAAAAGCTTGGTACTGTTATATAGGGAGAGGCTGCATATGTGCATATCGTTATTAAGGAATAATTAGGTAATCTGTAAATAGTCTTTAAAACTGACTGAGATTAGTATGTCATATTAAAATTATTCACAATACAATCAAGACAATTACTCTGACCACAGGGTATAAAATAGAAGATGAGTCTGACAATTAGCATACCCACTCAACAGCAAAAAGCAGCATTATCTTGAAGTTAATGCATGTGAATCAGGAAATCTGAATTTTCTTCTGGGCCTCTGCCAATGACATGCTGCCTGACTTTGGCAAGCCACACAAGATCTCCAGACCTCAGCGTTCTTGCCTGTGAAATGGAGCCAGGAGGGGTGTTGTGAAAGCTTTATTTCTGAATAGTTCTAGAGTTCTGTGGGATTCTTGGATGGGTGATTCTGTGAAAGGGTAAACTGTATAATTATTCCTTCAAGAGTTTCCTAGCTACATAAGTCAATCTGCTGGCCCCCATTGCTTTTGTAGAACCACTGTGCACAGGAAAATGGACCTTCTTTGCAAGAGCAAGCCATTCTGAAAGCCATTAATGTTGACCAGTTTGTATGTAGCCAGATGTTTCACCATCCAAAGGCTGACTCACCCAACTCCATTCATTTTCTGTAGCAGCTTTCATGAGATTTGATTATATATAAAGGGTAAATGATTTGCCCAAGATCACGCAGAGGTCAATGCCAGAAGCAGGAGCAGACATAGGTCTCCCAACTCCCCCACATTACCAGGAGCAAAAGGATGGTTTGAGGTTTAAAAGCATAGACTAGATTCTGCACTGATTAATATACTGTGCAAATCTCTTGACCTCAGTAGCATTGGTCAGTATCAGATTTGGCCCATTAAATTTAGAGAGCGGAATCACACAAACTGAAGCAAACACTGGGGAGGAAGCTATGCTAATTATAGTACCAAAGGGAACCACCAGGCATATCTGAATTTGGTATCTGACATCCAGCATATATTCCTCTGGTTATAGCAAAGAATGGAGACCCCAGGAGTATGAATTTCAAACCAGTTCACCTACTTGCTACCTTCTTGCCTTAGGCAAATCATATCCGCCTCTTGTACCTCAGTTGGCCCAGTTGAAAGTTTGGATTAAAAGTAGGACTTCACTTTTACTTTGCATTTGATGAGCTGAGTATTTTTGCTAAATAAATTACAAGCCATTATTTCTGTAGTAAAAACAAGGGTGGAATTTATACATAGTAATTTTCTCACCAGATACATACATTCAATGAACTGCTTAGAAGTTAAGTTTTATTGTGTAAATTTCAAAACAGTTTGTTGAACACCATTCTTATTACTGTTAAAATATTTGTTGTCACTACTTGGTGGATAAAAGTAGAGGTTGAGAGTAGCATTTTCTCAAAGTGTGACAGTTTTCTGAAAAGTCTATCAGCATGGCATGACAGCCAGCAAGTAAATTACAGCACCCAAGCTCATGCTGGCAATAGCTAAGTTCTGTGAGCTGAATAAATGCCAGAGCTGGCAGCAGATATTAAAATAATTATAGAATCCTTCCAAATTTGGAGGGCTTCCTCAGCTATCTCATCTATTATCCCTTCCCTTCCATGCCACTACCACCAGTCATGTTCTGCTGCATGCAGCTCTTGGACAGGAAATCACCACCACCATGTGCAATAAGATTTATCGTTCCATTTTAACAAAGTGAGAACAAGGACAACTGGGAGGAAAATAAAACCATCTGGTAAGCAAGCTCTGATCCGATTTGTTTTAATGACAGAGGTTTTCCAGCACAGGAGATGGAGGCTTAATTGGTAGCTGCAATGGTGCTGCAGAGTAAGGTCCAGATCCTGCAACATGCATGGGCACAGGGATCTGCCCAACAGAACTCACTGCAGAATCAGGGCCTCGCTTTGTGGAGAAAGTACTGACCAAGGATTTTGAGTGAGTGGAACTTGCTCCCGGTTTCTACTCTTGCTAGTTGTGAGTAAATACAAACACATACAATAACCCCCAAGAATACAGATGGAGACAGTACTGCAGCAAAATAAAGAACTCCAGGGTGAATCAGCACTAGAAATAAACCATTAAAGAACAAAGGTATTAGAAAACAATGTCATTAGAGAACAGTGGGTAGGTGAAGAACCCAAAGCGTTCAGGTCCAATCCTAGTAGCAGCAAGGCAGACCCTACTGAAGTTAATGGGGCTACCCAGTTTCCCTTTCCCATTTTGCATGTCTGTTGCATTTGCCAGTGTTTTCTGTGCTGATCTGTCTAGACGATATATTTAAATTTATTTATTTAAAGAAAAAATGTGTTTCAGAGTACTAAATACGGGGTGGGGGCCCGGGGGGGGGATCCTTTTCCAGGAGTCTCTGGAGCAGTGGAGGACAAAGACTCCAGTACACCAACTTTTATCTTGGTGTTACTTAAAACTAAATATGAGAATGTAGGTGTAAGCCTGCTTTCTCCCCCACCCCATCTTATTCCCAACTTTGATGGAGGCAAGTAGTATCTAGCACAACTCCCATTATTCTAATGGTGCCAGAATTTCACATCTATTGCACAAGAAATTCTAACTCTAGCAAAGAGGCCAGCGCTCGGTACATTGTCTAGCCTAAATATTCATATTGCTAGCCCCATAACCCAAGTATTTGGCACAATCATATTTCTTTAGCCTCCATTAAAGAGAGGGAAAAGGGCTTGCTGCCATATCCACCTACACCACCCTGTGTATGTGTAAAGGCTGACGGGTAGCACTACTCAATAAACAAGGAGCAACTTTCAGCATTTTGAAGCAAGTCGTAGGACTTTTGCTGATTCATGCACTTTCCTAGAGCCACATGAGGGCTAAAACCTTCTGTTAAAGTCACCACATGAATTGTAGAGAAGTGACTTGAATTATGTTTAGACTGTGCTGAAAAAGGTAAATGCCAAGGTTCAGGATGCTTCCATCAGAGTTTTATTCCAGGAGGCCAGTTCTGCCTCACAGCTCCTTCTGAGCGCAATGGAAGTTTCACCTGGGTAAATAAGGCAGAAAAGCTGAACCACTTTCACACTATGGCAAACAGATATCTCCAAAGAGATTGTGGCCCTGATTCTGCTCTCAGGTACCCCTATGACATCCCCAGTGGGACTGTACCTATCAGCAGAAGCTGGCACTGCCTGTTTTGGTCATAAAGGAACCAACTAGTCACTATTGAGCCCACAATAATACCTACCAAATCACCACACTAATTTGAATTTGGTGTCCAAATGCTGCCAGAAATAGAGAGAAGTCCCTGTTTTGTGTGGAATAACTGAGGTGCAGCAGCCTCCTCAGGTGCAGAGCCAGAGGGAGAAGATGGACAGTGAATACATTTATTCTATGTCTGATGCATTCTTTAATATAAAAATTAATTCGGGGAGGATCTGAGGCATCTCTTGGAGGATTGTGGAGGATGCTGTTGATCCATTCAGTTGGAGAAAATTCTTCTGGCAGGGTCTTAGAGCTTGCCTCCTGTACAACCCCTTCCTACATCCTTCCTGAGAAGCAAGGAGTCCAGCCCACAAAGAGCACAGATCCTTGGGTATCCAGGGCCATCCATGTGAATTCACTGCACCTTTGTGCTGGATCTGGACCCTATACCTTTCTGCTGCTCGGCACAATGATCTCATCAGAGCTCTACAGCAGGTGCCTGTCTCTGGGATGCCCTTCTAAGAGGGTTCCTCATTGTGGGAGGTGTTCCACCACAGAGTTAACAGGCTGTAGCTGTGTTAACTTGCCTCTAACTCCTTCTACCAGATGCAGCAGGCAATGTGAAGGCCCTGGCCCAACCCATGCCTGCCCACCCCAGCACCCATTCCCTATTACTTCATACACACCCACCCTCTGAGCTCTGTGAAGAGCCTCTGAAGGCTAGTGCCATGAAAGTGACTGACCCTCACCTTCTGCAAACAGAGGGTTAGATGCACAGGAAGACATTAAGGGCATATTCTAACCCTCAAAACTTATTTTAGCATTGCTGTCATTGATGTCAGTGTCCATTTCACTGAAGTACTAACTAAGTAAATACCAAGCAGTTCAGGATTTGGCCCTATGTTTTTAGCAACAGAATTTAAATGTTCAAAAGCAGAATATGTATATCTGTAAAATGCCAAGTTACTTACAAAAGGATTTTTGGTTTTGGTTTTTAATACTGATCAGTTTATTAATTTGATTCAGGAAAAATAATTAGGCCAAGATTTTTTGGATGCCTACAGTACAGATCTTAAGTCCACATCTATGCACGTAAATAAGTGGCCTGGTTTTCATAAGTGCTGAGCATACAGCAGCTTCCACTGATTTCAGTCGGCTATACTTGGTGTAAGTAAAGGCAGAATTTTGCCATATACTTAAACTAAATAATTGTACAAACCAATATTATTTGACCAGCTATTTTAATTTAGAGATGAGAAACACACTCCTGTAGAAATTAAATTGATATAAGTTAGGCAGGTAAAGTCTCTTTACCCTGAAATTGCTTTGCCTGATTCCTCTCTCATTGCTAAGTGACCTTTTGATCTTACAGTTTTCTTTTTATCTTTTCCCCCTTCTGGTACCTAACAGAACAGCAGCAACTCACCTGAAGCAAGACCAGTATACACTTTCAAAATTACTAAGTGCTACTCAGTTAATTAACCCAAAAGGCACTGATGGGCATCGGATAGTGCAATCAGATACCTTCCCATAATTCTGGAATATGATATTCACGTTCCACAGCTTCTTATGGCCCCAAAGCCAGGATAAAAATTAACACTGGAAAATGCCCCTGCAAACCCAGTTCAGGTCTCCCAATTTACTGTACAAACACATGCCTGGCACATTGCAAAGCCAAACAATGCTGCTGAGCTTTGAAATGCATTTTTCAGAAGAAACAATGAATAAATAAGAATTTTGATTATACTTTAGGGCTCGGGGGTTAATTGAGACCTGGGTTCTGAGTGCGAAACGAGGATTGTCAGACATTGCTTAGGGAGGGAGGGATGGCACAGCTCTTAGTCGTTCTTCAGTTATACTCCAAGCCATTTGCATAACTGCTGCCTTCAGTTAAGAGAGTAGGTTAGAGAGTATTTCATAATAAGAGAAATGAATAGCAAAAAAGGTAAAAGAAAAGCACTGAAGGAAGAAGTAAAGGCAAACAATTTAGTCAGGATTCAATTTTTGATGGTGCACAGCAAGAGGTATTTGGCATTTTCATCTTCCAGGATTAGCACTTGCAGGTATTGATTTAAACTAGGATTTATACCCTGACTGTCATTTTTATGAAGCACACAATAAGAGAGATTAACAAGAAATTGCAAAGCATACCAACTCTAATCAATTACAAACTGCTTTCATTTTAAATTTGCAGCTGGGCTGTGAACACACACACACACACACACACACGAAGGAGCAGGACATGAACATTATGTCTGAGAAAAACCAAAAATTGTCACCCTGACCGGGCACATTAGAGAGCTGTTTCAAACAAAGAATGGGTTCACAATTTGTTATGCCATTTTTAACAGTATTCCCTAGCCTGGATTATAATTTTCTTGAAAATTGAATGCATGCCAGTTTACTGTGTATTCCGCAATGAACAAATGTATGCGCCCCATCCCAGCACCTTGCAAAGAATAAGTAACGTAGACAGTTGCACTCCTATCAGTGTGTATAAATATTAGTATTTTACAGATAAAAAGCAAGAAGTCAATTAGACTGATAATCAATGACAACGTCATTTTGCTCATATGATCTCACAGGATCACTGCATACTTTGCTAAACCAATACATTAAAATCACTGGAGGGAAATGTGTAACTAAGAATTCCTGTTGGCTTCTGTGGGAGTTATGCGTGAGTAAGGAATCATAAAATCATAAGACTAGAAGGGACCTCAAGAGGTCTTCTAGCACTCAGGGCAGGAATAAGCATTATCTAGTCCAGGGGTTCTCAAACTGGGGGTCGGGACTGCTCAGGAGGTCGCGAGGTTATTACATGGGGTGGGGGGGGGTCACGAGCTGTCAGCCTCTACCCTAAATCCCACTTTGCCTTCAGCATTTATAATGGTGTTAAATATATTTTTAAAAAGTGTTTTTAATTTATAAGGGGGAGTCGCACCCTGAGGCTTGCTATGTGAAAGGGGTCACCAGCATAAAAGTTTGAGAACCACTGATCTAGAGTATCCCTGACAGGTGTTTGCTTAACCTGCTTTTAAACCCTCCTCCTAACAATCCTTTATGTAATTGAAAACTATCATGTCCCCCCTCAGTCTTCTCTTCTCCAGACGAAACCCATTTTTTAAAAATCTTCCCTTTCTAGACCTTTAATCATTTTGTTGCTCTTCTCTGGATTTTCTCCAATTTGTCCACATCTTTCCTAAAATGTGGTGACCAGAACTGGACACAGTACTCCAGTTGAAGCCTAATCAGCACGGAATAGAGCAAAAGAATTACTTTTCCTGCCTTGCTTACAACAGTCCTGCTAATATATCCCAGAATTATTATTTTTGCAACAGTGTTACACTGTTGACTCATATTTAGTTTGTGATCCACTATGACCCCCAGCTCCCTTTCTGCAGTACTCCTTCCTAGGCAGTCATTTTCCATTTTGTATGTTTGCAACTGATTGTTCCTTCCTAAGTGGAGTTCTTTGCATTTCTCCTTATTGAATTTTATCCAATTTACTTCAGACCATTTCTCCAGATCATTTTGAACTATAATCCTATCCTCCAAAACACTTGCAATCCCTCCCAGCTTGGTATCGTCCGCAAACTTTATAAGTGTACTCTGTTTGCCATTATCTAAATCATTGATGAAGATATTGAACAGAACCTGACCGAGAAATGATCTCTGTAGGACACCACTTGATATGCCCTTCCAGCTTGACCGTGAACCACTGATAACTACTCTGGGAACATTTTTCCAATCAATTATGTACCCACCTTTCAGTAGTTCCATCTAGGTTGTATTTCCCTAGTTTATTTATGAGAATGTTATGCGAGATAGTATCAAAAGCCTTACTAAAGTCAAGATATATCACATCTATCACTTCCCCCATATCTACAAGGCTTGTTATCCTATCCAAGAAAGCTACCAGGGTAGTTTCACATAATTTGTTCTCAACAAATCCATGCTGACTGTTACTTATCACCTTATTATCTTCTAGGTGTCTGCACATTGATTACTTATTTGCTCCATTATCTTTCCAGGTACCGAAGTTAAGCTGACTGGTCTGTAATTCCCTGGGTTGTCCTTATTTCCCTTTTTATAGATGGGTAAATATTGTGCCATTTTCAGTCCTCTGTAATCTCTCCCATCTTCCATGACTTTTGAAAGATAATTGCTAATGGCTCATATTCCTCCTCAGACAGCTCCTTGGGTATTCTAGGATTTATTTCATCAGGCCCTGGTGACTTGAAAAATCTAACTTGTCTAAGTAATTTTTAGCTTGTTCTTTCCCTATTTTAGCCTCTAATCCTACCTCATTTTCACTGGCATTCATTAAGTTAGACGTCAAATTGCTACTAAGCTTTTTGGTGAAAAAAACAAACAAAAAAAGAGTCATTTATCACTTCTGCCATTTCCACATTTTCTGTTATTGTCCACCCCCTTTCCCCCTGCCTACTTATTGAGTAATGGGTCTACCCTGTCATTGGTCTTTTTCTTGCTTCTAATGTATTTGCAGAATGCTTTCTTGTTACGCTTTATGTCTCTAGCTAGTTTAATCTCATTTTGTGCCTTGGCGTTTCTAATTTTGTCCCTACATACTCATGTTATTTGTTTATGTAGGGTTTTATATATAAATAGCGTGTAGGCCTGCAGTTTTTGCTTCTCCCTTCCTCCAAATACCTCTACATCACTCTAAGAAACCTTCATTGGATTTGCTTTAAAAACCATTAAAAAAAAGATTTTGCCCCAGTGAAGACCAAGCTTTCAAAGCATCAGAAAGGGCCACTGGGTCTCAGAGATAACTACTGTCTATTCCTATTTTCTCTCTTGGAAAGTACAATAGAATTTAATAGGCATTGTAGTGATCTTGTTTCATAGAAATGTGATAGGGTTCTGTAATAAATACTCTAAAAGCCCATAGAATGTAATACGGAATTATATCCTCTCTTATAGGTCTTTTGAACCATCATATAGAATTTTATCAGTAGGGACAGAGTTTAATACACTATATGTGATGGTTCAAAGATTGGAAAGAGTATTTGCTATTAAGTTCAATAGGATTTTTCCATAAAGGTTTGATGTTCTAAAACTTCATTTTACCTATACCCAATAACATGGTATGGTAAACCATTGTGACAGGATCGGGCCAGATGGCTACAGGAGAGAAACAGAAGGCAGATATATTAGCCCCAGGTTAAGTAGGTCCCTTTTCCCTGGGTAAGGTAACAGGGAAGGTTCCAGAACAATTAAGACAGGCTGATTAGAACACCTGCAGCCAATCAAGAAGCTGTTAGAATCAATTAAGGCAGGCTAATCAGGGCATCTGGGTTTAAAAAGGAGCTCACTTCAGTTTGTGGTGCACGTGTGAGGAGCTGGGAGCAAGAGGCACTCGGAGCTGAGAGTGAGAACGTGAACTGTTGGAGGACTGAGGAGTACAAGCATTATCAGACACCAGGAGGAAGGTCCTATGGTGAGGCTAAAGAAGCTGTTGGGAGGAGGCCATGGGGAAGTAGCCCAGGGAGTTGTAGCTGTCGCACAGCTGTTCCAGGAGGCACTCTAGACAGCTGCATTCCACAGGGCCCTGGGCTGGAACCCAGAGTAGAGGGCAGGCCTGGGTTCCCCCCAAACTTCCCAACTCCTGGTCAGACACAGGAGGAGTCGACCTGGACCATGGGTACAGAAAAACGGCCAAGCTGAGGGCTGCCGTGAAGTTCCAAGGCGAGCAAATCCGCCAATAAGCTTAAGACCCACTAAGGTAGAGGATTCAGAGTAACAGCCGTGTTAGTCTGTATTCGCAAAAAGAAAAGGAGTATTTGTGGCACCTTAGAGACTAACCAATTTATTTGAGCATAAGCTTTCGTGAGCTACAGCTCACTTCATCGGATGCATACTGTGGAAACTGCAGAAGACATTATATACACAGAGACCATGAAACAATACCTCCTCCCACCCCACTCTCCTGCTGGTAATAGCTTATCTAAAGTGATCACTCTCCTTACAATGTGTATGATAATCAAGGTGGGCCATTTCCAGCACAAATCCAGGTTCTCTCACCCCCACCCTTTCAAAAAACCACACACACAAACTCACTCTCCTGCTGGTAATAGCTTATCCAAAGTGACCTTTGTCACACCATATAATGTACCAGTTGTCCTTACTTATACCTGTGCAACCCCATTATGAACAACAGGAAAACACGTCAAAGGCTCCAAAGTGATTTAGGAGCCTAAGTCACATTGGATAGGGAAAAAGTGAATTTATGCTCCTAAATAACTTAAGTCTCAAAAGCACTTAACAACAACAAAAATCCATGCTCTTAGCTTTAGTTCTGAGCTTGTACAGGTAAAGCTGGGGACAGAATCTGCCCTCCCATTTTGCCACTGATTTGAAGCAGGATCAGGCCCATAGTCATTATGACCAACCTTTCTTTTTCTCTCTGGGTGAGAGAAAACAGAGAACAAGTTCCTTGTTGGTGCCTCTCTCCTCTCCTGATTGAAATCATTAGCAGCTAACAAGGATCTTACAATCTGATACAGGTCTCCATACACACATGTATTTGGAACACTATACTTTGAAGCATGCTGAAATCAGTAAAGAAGTGCCTTCTAAAGCGCCTTTCATCTCTGGATCTCAAAGTGCTTTACAAACAGTCATGTGAGAAGCCTCCAGACACCTTTGTAAAAGCAGGCAATTCTACAGGTCAGGAAATTACAAGCCACAAAGAAGTCACATGACTTGGTCAAGATCACAGCCACAGTCAGCCAGTGCCAGAGCCAGGAATAGAACCCAGCTTCCTCAGTCACCTGCTCTAACAATTAGATCATGCTGCTGCCCTCACAAATGGCATGTAGCTTTCTTATTTCTAGGCTTGGAAGGATTTGATTTTTATCCATAAGTATGGTGAAACTGATGTTTACTAACCCACACACCCCAATGAAAAAATAGTTCCATCGATAAGAATCAAAATTTTTAGACAGGCAAAGTAAGAAAAATGCTGCTTGAGAACTTAAAGTTTCATTTAAGGCTATTTAACTTTGTATATCTTGACATATGCTGAGGACAATGTGTTTTAACAATTAGAAAGATTTAACTTTTTGAATTTCAACCTCCGCTGTCAATAATTGTCTGGCCCCCTCATAATTTCCTGCAACTGAAAATTTAAATCAATAACAAATCAGAAAAAAATGCTTAAAAATAAACATCAGTGTTACCTGTTGAAATTATTAAAAAAATAAAATTGAATTCTACCAATCCTAGTTATTTCTGTTTTCCCACCAAGGCAAAACATGAATTTTCCATAAGGACTATGTTAGGGACATGCTACACTGGATGCACTTTGAATCATCTGAGAGCAAATGAAACTTCCTAACAAAGCATCTTTAATTTGAAAAAAACAAACCAAAACAAAAAACAAAAAAACCCACCAGTGTCCCCCATGCTTGCATCGGTCAAAACGTACAGGCTGGATATTCTTCAGACTGTCAAAAAAATTACTCATCCCCTCACCCCTTGAAATGAGTGGGTTTAAAAGTACAACAACTAGAGAAGAACCACATTGTGGGTGGGATATGGAAAAGTGACTTAGGAGCACAAATCCCATGGAGGAATATTTTAAAAGCACAAATGGAGTGAATGTGCCAATTCCCATGACTTGCAATGAGGTAAGACCTAATTGTCCATACAATACTTCCTCTCAGTTGTGTCTATAAGTAATAAATTATTTTGCTGAATTGTTGAAATTACTTTTATGGTACATACTTCCTTTTAGGATTGTAGTATTCATCTAATGCAGTGGTTCTCAACCTTTCCAGGCTATTGTACCCCCTTTGGGAGTCTGATTTGTCTTGTGTACACAAGTTTCACCTCACTTAAAAACTACTTCCTTACAAAAAATCAGACAAATACAAAAGCATCAAACCACACTATTACTGAAAAATTGCTTACTTTCTCATTTTGTCTCTATGAAATTTTACTGACTTCACTAGTGCTTTTTATATAGCCTGTTGTAAAACTAGGCAAATATCTAGATGAGTTAATGTGCCCCCTGGAAGACCTCTGTGTACCCCCCAGGAGTATGCATACCCCTGGTTGAGAACCACTGATCTAAAGACATAAAAGTACATCTGTTCTGAAAGTCTCAAAGTCAAGGGGCTGAACCAGTGGCTTTGAGAAACCACTACATACAGTGAAAGGGTCTTCAGTTTAGAACGTCACTGACTCTCCTGGGCCTAGAGCCAGCAGAGCACTGAACCACAATCTTAACTTTAAGCACATGACTAATCCCTTTGACTTCAATGGGACAACCAAGCTACTTCATGTTAAGTATGAACTGAAATGCTTTGTTGGATCTGGACCTTGCTCCCTAAGAAGTCGAGGGAACTCAAATGTGTTACAGAAATGATGGACCTGTGCTATCAGGGGAAATAGGTCCATGTAACACATGGAAAACTCTTGAAAGCGTGATCCTGGCATGCACACTGGCTAAGGAAAGTAACCAATGGACTAGCCCATCAGCTGTTCTGAAGCACCATAGAGCCATTGAAGTCAGCCGAGCTACACCAGCTAAGGATGCAACTCAATATTTCTTTTCTTATTTCTCTGCTAAAGGACCCATATACATAGCTAGATGCTATCAAGCTGGGGGTCTCTATGATAACAGGGTAGTGCCTGACTTTGATATAACATTTGGTTTTGCCTCCAAATAGGACCAAGCCAAGGGATGGCAGCATGTTAATGCCCTGAAAAGCTGCTACTTTCCAAGGTTAATCACAGTTCTTTTAGACGTATTTGTAAATTATCCAGATTATCAGGAGAATAATTCTGGAAGACAGATCCCAGACATCTACCCACCCAAGCAGAATGCAGTTTTACTCTGTCAGTGGACTAGCCATACTTCAATCATGGATACACAATGAGCTCTGGGGAAACTCAGTAGCTCTTTAATAGCACATTAAACACAACCATCTAAAGATAGAGAATGCTATTTCCTATCACACCCAATTGAAACTAGGGCCCAAGTGATGATGAGGGGAAAGGGAGGAGTTGGGGGTTTTCTTTTCCAGGAAATGTGGTTTTTGGCTTTTTTTTTTTTTTATTGAAAGTAGTCAGAATTTAGATTCCCAAGTGGGACTTCAGAAAAGACAGTATGGCTAACAACCCAGCACTCACAAAACACATGGTTGGAGCTACAGTGATCCTAAAGCTTCTTTACTCAAAATGAGAAACAGTATCTCCAGCTGCATTGTCTCCCTAATGCCACACTGGACACGGCGGCCGTGCCAGCTCCAAGGGAAGAATGCTTCCTAGTGCATCACTAAGCCTCCTGCTGCAGCACATTCAACATTTCATTAAAGGTCACTCATCCAAGTGTTGTGAAAGCCCAGCCCCACTTAGCTTGTGGGATATGATGCAATTGCAATCCAAGGAATTATCAACTCTAGACAAATTTGCCCAAGGCAGAAAAATACTAGAGATGATCAATGATGAGGAATCAAAGAAAAAAAATAGATTGTTATACATTTTTACCCTGGTACGAGATGCTGGTACCATGTTATATTCACTAAAGTAAACTTAAGCCCCCCCATCACACTTGTCTCATGCACAGCAAATATTCTTTCACAGAGGACAAATGTACAGCTAGCTTCTTCCTGCTAACCTTTTCAGTGGCTAAATGTCTCTTGTAATTACTGTAGGACTGTTTCCCTTATCCAGTATTACCTAGTTCCATTTTGCTTTCAGAGTAAACAGCCTCACCTGACAACGTATTCACCACCCACTAATGCCTGTGAACATGCATGTGTCATGCATTCCTGATTTGTTTCTCTTTAGGTTAGATAATAAAATGAGAGTAAGGGGGAGATTTCTGAAGGTACAAATGGTAGATAGGTGCCTAGCTCTCAATTTCAATTATTTAGGCACCTAACTACTATCTGTGCCTTTGAGAGTCTTCCTAGTATCCCAGGTAAATGACAAGGATTTATAATACTTATAAGAACCCCTGTTTTTACTCTCTTGCTAAAAGGATTTAATTAAGTACAAAAAAAAGACCTAATGTAAGGCATCATTATAGATGGGAATTAAAAAAAAAAAATCAGGAAATTAAAACTTCTAGCTTCCACAGCCACTTAAGCTTTAACCGAGCCACACTGTTCCTACATGGTATTTTAGAGCAATAGTTGTGTAGTTAAAGGTCTGCCTTTATATATTACAGTATGCCTTTTCATTGACTTCAATGGACTTTGGACCATGCCTTTTGGGTTTATATTGTGAAATATGTCGCTTTCATATCACCTAGACAATCTGCAACAAACCCAATTCTGAAGTTTATCCTGGCAGTGATCCTGCTACACAGAGGAAGGTGCAAGTTTTAGGCTAGCCAGGGCAAAGCCCCTCTGCAGAACCATAATTCCTACCTTGCCTCCACATGATGTGGCCACATCAGAGGTTCCACCATGAGGACAAGTCTGGAAATCAGGTAAACCTGGCAAAGGACAAGCTAACGCCTTTAGCCAGGTGTCATCAAAGCTGATGGGCCATCATCTAATCAAGTGGCCATTCTTTGGCAAGGAAAGAAGGCAGGAAGAAACAGACATCTCAGCAAACAACAACATCACATCTCTTCCCTACCAGACTCCATGTCTCCTTGCTCTCAGATGGAAAGAACTTTAATTAGCAGTCATGCTCACAAAAATGTTTTTCAAAGAGCAATTGAACTATAGAAGTGAGGGGGAAAAACACACCTCAAGTTCTCTCTCCCTATTCAACTCTCTCTTTCCCCCTAAAATGTCAAAAGAAACAGCCTTGGGAGCACATCCTAACCTGAAATTTGGTCAGCAATGCTACTGCAAACCTGGTAAGAATTTTAGTATTAGGAAGTGTTTTATCTTTAATTTTCTTATAACCGCTTCTGACTTTAGTGCCTTAATCTTTGGTCTCACTTAAAACTCATCGCTGTAGTTAAACTTGTTTTATCCTTTTAATTAAAACTAATCCAGTGTTGTGAAATGTGTGGGTAATTCCATTTAAGGTGGCAAGCTGTTGTCTCTTGATGCCCTTAGAGGAACAACAGACCTAATATCTGAGATGTCCAGGCTTCTCCTGGGTAACATAGAACACATTTTTTGCAGGGAGGAGTCCATGATTGGGAGTGTGTTGGGGGCACCCTGCAAGTAGTAATCAAGGTTGCTGGAAGCCAGAGCGTGGTTGATGTTTGCTGGCAGGCTGCTACGGCCGAATTGCTGGACCAGGGCAGTACCTATACACACACTCAGGGTGTGACCTGTATGTTGTTTGACTGTTTGTGAGGATCCCAGGCTGGAAGCCACAGGAATAGAGCATTGTGAGGTCCCCCAGTATGCAGGGCAGGTGGTGACACAGCCCATCACTGGTCTGACTTGCACGGTCATGCTCAAATCCCTTCTCCCACGCTGATGTTATGCTGCTTTCTCGCTAAGCTTCAGCCACCCCACACATTCTAGGGGATTCTAATAATGCTAGATAATTGCTTCCAGTTCATGAATGTCTCTCATGCTTTTGAAAGGATGGGAAAGTTTGCAGAGGCTAACCTTGTGTGGAACTGGCACTTTTCTGAAAATGGTTCTACTCCAGTGCAACAATATTAATCAGTCAGACATCGGATTAGGAAAATAACTTTGTCAGAGCAGCAGCTTAACATTAGATCAACAACTTCTCAGTTAAGAATGCCTGGCCTGCTCACAGTACCTGCCATGCATTAGAAGCCTAGTTCTGAGTTGGAGTTATAAGCTGTGATCTTCAAATGCATACCTGAAATATAATCCCACTTCAGATGCTTTGGACAGGAATAAGGGGCATGTTTGGGTATCACAGTATTCAATTGGTCATATCTGACTACTTCCGAACCAAAGGCTCTATCCTGTCTCTAAGGCCTGGTCTACACTACAAAGTTAGGTCAATACAAGGCAGTTTATATACTGACCGACTTGTGCATGTGTCTACCTTTAAATCTGGCTCCCACTGATGTAAGTGCCAACTTACTACCACCACCACTTGAAGC
This sequence comes from Lepidochelys kempii, assembly GCF_965140285.1. NCBI lineage: Eukaryota > Metazoa > Chordata > Testudines > Cheloniidae > Lepidochelys > Lepidochelys kempii. Next base: position 192,406,423 of record NC_136382.1, on the reverse strand, counting down.
AGCATAGAGCCATGGTCAATGTACTTTGGTCAATGCAGTGAGAGCGTAGACCCTGTGTTATTTATGTTAACCATAACTGCCCTCCAGCAGCTATTTCCCAATGCCCTAAATTGACTGCTCTGGTCACGTCTGTGAACTCTGTTGGCCAAGGTTCTGGAAGTCCCCTTCCCCTTTAAAGCCAGGTGAATTTTTGAAATTCCTTTTCCTGATTGCCCAGCTTGGTAAGCACACCTAGCAGCTCCCCATTGTTAACTGTAACTGCCAAGCTAACCATGCCAGCTACATGCTCCAGACATGTTCCTGCCTGGAGTAGGTATTGGATCTCCTGGGCCTGTGGGAAGAAGAGGCTATGCTGGCATAGCGCTGAACTAGCCAAAGCAACGTGCATATCTATAAGCAGATTGCTTGGGGGAAAATGCAGGAGATGGGCTATGACAGGGACCAGCAGCACTGCCATGTAAAAGCCAAGGAGCTGCAGCAGGCATACCAGAAGGCCAGACAGGCCAACAATCGATCCAATGTGTGAGGCAGACCTGCTGCTTTTACAAAGAGCAGCATGCTATACTCAGCTGAGACCTCACCCCCGCCCCTAATGGCAGCATGGATACCTCCCAGGTGCCCAAACCACAGGTCTCTGCCATGACCAGCAAGGAAGAGGACTATAGGGGACAGGCAAGCAGAGGATCTGGCTGTGCAACAAAACAGGAACCTCGAGTAAGTGTGTAGTTTAATTTTAAATTAAAAAGATGGCCCCTAAAGTAGCAGGACATCTTCTGACATTACTTTGTTGTGCCACTACCTCTTCCAGCACAAGTAAAGGGAAGTGGAGCTGCTATCTGCTTTTCAGAACTGGCATGCCACCATCTGCAGCTGCTCCATGAACACCAACAAAACCCTGACTTGGTTCTTGGTACTGTGACATTATCCAGGGTACAATGTGAACTGCTGATCAGCTGTGTCCCCTTAATTCTCTAATCTGGGGTGCCTTTTACATTGTTTTGCTGTCAGAACATCCACTCCTGGCTAAACTCGTGAGCACTCTGACCAGTCACTCAGAGGGTGACACCTGCAAATTTTTAGTCCCAACCTTGTTCCCCCAGAAATGAACATCTTGTACTGGTCAGTGCCCTTCTGAACAGTACAACCTCATAGAAAGTCTGTCATTTCATCAAAGGAAAATGATAACGCACCAGCCTTGTTATCCCAAATGGAGTTTCCCTACACACTTCATCCAAACACACTGGTTAAGATAAAACAATAAGGTAAGTTTATGAGCTACAGAAAGATAGATTTTTAAGTGATTACAAGCTTTGATGCATAAAAGTCAGGACTGGTTACAAAAGAGTAAAATGCATATTAATATCTAACTTAACAAGCTAAGTGAACTTAAAATCAAAAAGGTTTTGTCTCACTAGACACTGCAGTAAATTTCAGACTGGGTTTCCTTTTAGCCTGGAACCCCTCCCCCTTAGTTCAGTTCTTTGAGAGTCATTAATTTCATAAGCAGACACACAAATTGGAGGCCATTGTCTCTCATTCATATATCCCTCTACCTGTGAGGATTACCCCGAGCTACGGTGCAGGCAACAAGTAATCTCTTGAGTACTTGACGGTTGAACCATCCCTGGGATGAAATGTAAATTTCTCATTCACACCTTCCTTTTGCTGGAGAATGACTGCTTAAGTAAGTGGCAGCCCACTTGACTTTGTTGATACCTTTCAGGGAGTGCCAGTGTGTCTGTCTCTGAAAAACTGGCTTAGGCCTGCATTTCTAACTCTGGAACATGTTACAGAAGTGTTATATAGTAGAAACTTATAACTTTAGATACAATGTTGACACACATTTTACTGTGACAATAATGCTTAGCAGGTTATGAGTTTTCAAATATCTCACAAGGCATACTTGTAAAGAATTTATCAGTCTTGTAAAAGTGGTGAACATAATAGTATAAACTGTCACAATGGCTCACAGCAATCTGTCCTCCAAAGAACGGTCACATTCCCCGTGTCTCTTCTCTCAGCTCCGCAAATATTGCGGGATCATGCAACCTGTGCTTGCAATGCTCATGACAATAATGCAGACCTGTGCAGGCACCATGCTTCAGTCAGAGATGGCAGACAGCGAGGAAGGCTGCACAGTTTATGAGATGTTGGGAAAAAAAGCACAAAAATTAGATAGCATTATGGGATGGGGACAGTTGCAAATTGAGAAGTTGATCCCATGCTCTGAGTTACTCATTTCAGCCCCATCATGCATTGCCAAAACTCCCCACAAAACAGGGTCCTGGATGGCAGCAAGCTCTACAGTGGGATAGCTACCTATGGAGCATTGCACTCTACAGCAATAGAAGCACCATGAATATGACAATGGTGAATACGTGCACCACCAACACAAGGAGACAAGTATGCACACCCACAAGCAATGTACTAACTGTGGCGGCTCTATGTCAACGTAACATGAACCAACCTAAAAGCATGTGGTGTAGACATGGCTTCAGGCACAAGCTTCAGTCGCAGCATGAGCCCAAGGAGAAACTCTGAGCAGAGTGCAGCACATGCTTCTTCTGTGGCCAGCCAGCTTTGCTGGGGGTGAACAAGAAAAAAGGTCTCATCTGCCAATAGCAATGTTGGCAAAGTGCCCTTTGGATGGAAGCACTGTAAATATTTATATACTCAGCTTATTTATTAAAGCAAGACTGAAATATTTACATCCCAACAGGGCACAGACAAGATTTGAGGTTCAGCAACAGACACTGGAGGGACAGTAATGGAAACCAGTTCACTTGCACCTCTTCAAATTCACATCCTGCCACTGCCCTCCTTCCTACCATAACCTTTCACAGAATCATAGAATATCAGGGTTCGAAGGGACCTCAGGAGGTCATCTAGTCCAACTCCCTGCTCAAAACAGGACCGATCCCCAATTAAATCATCCCAGCCAGGGCTTTGTCAAGCCTGACCTTAAAAACTTCTAGGGAAGGAGATTCCACCATCTCCCTAGGTAACGCATTCCAGTGTTTCACCACCCTCCTAGTGAAAAAGTTTTTCCTAATATCCAACCTAAGTCTCCCCCACTGCAACTTGAGACCATTACTCCTTGTTCTGTCATCTGCTACCACTGAGAACAGTCTAGAGCCATCCTCTTTGGAACCCCCTTTCAGGTAGTTGAAAGCAGCTATCAAATCCCCCCTCATTCTTCTCTTCTGTAGACTAAACATCCCCAGTTCTCTCAGCCTCTCCTCATAACTCATGAGTTCCAGTACCCTAATCATTTGTGTTGCCCTCCGCTGGACTCTTCCCAATTTTTCCACATCCTTCTTGTAGTGTGGGGCCCAAAACTGGACACAGTACTCCAGATGAGGCCTCACCAGTGTCAAATAGAGGGGAACGATCACGTCCCTCCATCTGTTGGAAACACCCTTACTTATACATCCCAAAATGCCATTGGCCTTCTTGGCAACAAGGGCACACTGTTGACTCATATCCAGCTTCTTGTCCACTGTAACCCCTAGGTCCTTTTCTGCAGAACTGCTGCCTAGCCATTCGGTCCCTAGTCTGTAGCGGTGCATTGGATTCTTCTGTCCTAAGTGCAGGACTCTGCACTTGTCCTTGTTGATCATCATCAGATTTCTTTTGGCCCAATCCTCCAATTTGTCTAGGTCCCTCTGTAGCCTATCCCTACCCTCCAGCGTATCTACCTCCCCTCCCAGTTTAGTGTCATCTGCAAACTTGCTGAGGGTGCAATCCACACCATCCTCCAGATCATTTATGAAGTTATTGAACAAAACCGGCCCCAGGACCGACCCTTGGCCTATTCTCCAGCCCCTCCCTGGGCTCTTTGTAATGAGCAAGACTTCCTAGGCCTACTCCCCGGAAGTCTGGTTCCTACCCTTCTGTCAGAACCAGCCACAGGAGTTTGCTCCAGTCCTGTGTCTCCCAGGTATCTTCCCTCCCCAGGCTTCTACCTCACTCAAGAGCTTTCCTGTCCCCAATAGGTCTTCCCACTATCAAAAGAATGACTGTAGAGTTCTTACCTCACTCTGTCCCTACAGCCCCTTTCCACTGCAAATGTCCTCTTTTTATAGCCACTCCATTGCTGGGCTGTATCTCTAATTAGGGCTGGCCCATGCTTCAGGTGCAGCCAGTTGGGTTAATTGGACTCAGAGCCACATGAACACTTTCACCACATGTGAGGTACACACACAATTCCTCCCTCCAGGAAAAAAAACTTATACACTCAGGTTTTATTGCAGGGCTGTGATCCAGCATGTAATGCCCTGGCTTAATTTAAGGTTATATAAGAGTTTGTTTTGCTATTCACTTATCTCCTGGAGGTGGGATGACTATTTCAGAATTTAGGTTTAAATTACATGCATTTTTGAGGCTCAGGCAAACTCTGCAAGCTGTCAGCCATTCAGTGAAAACACACTTGTTTTCTTTAAGCTTGCACAACAGCTTTTTGTCAATACACTCCCATGACAGAGGAGCTAAAGATGAAATATTAATTTGTTGTGCTTCTTGAATTACACTTCATAGCCGGGTGAATCTAAAAAGGGCTTCTGTCACAGATGTGTTTGTTACACTTAATTGCTTGTCTTGTTCTCTTTCAGACTCATCAAAACACTTAAGATCTGTCTGACTTCAAATATCCCAATTGCAGCCTCAAAGGCTGGCAAAAGAAAAATGAAATAGGAGTATGGGCATTTTCCCACCCACACATACTTATTGAAGAAACATTGGAGAAGAAACCTCTGGGATCAATATTTTTGGCATGGGGTACTCTGGAACAGTGATGAGTAAACTTAGGGAAGGTCTGAAATTCAGAACACTTCTGAATCTTACCTGAACTTTGTGGTGTTCCCCCCCTTATGGGAGCTGAGTGAGTTTGCATGCAGTGTCCGCTGATCAGCCAGCAGAATGAGAAAGGAGAAGGGGAGTCAGGGCTAAAAATGGTGGTGTAAATGGGCACAGTTAAAGAGACCCACTTCCTGCAGCTCCCATTGGCTGGGAACAGCGAACCGTGGCCACTGGGAGCTGCGGGCAGCCATGAAAATGTAAACAAACTGTTTGGTGGCCCGCCAGCAGATTACCCTGATGGGTTGTGTGCAGCCTGTGGGCTGCAGGTTGCCCATCACTGATGTAGAGGGTAGTGGGAGGTATGCAATGCTTGAAGGTATTCAGAGTATTAGAAGGTTTGGGGAAGACACAGGTACTTCTGCTAGTAATGGTTATTGGTAAGGGTGGCTGGGTGGAGAGTATTTCATACTGAAGCATAAGTTCTACCAAACCAGGGTTGTGGGTGGTATGTTTCTCATGCTTCCCTCAAATCTATGCCATGAAGGCTGCTGAGTGCCAATGTCAGGTCGCTTTGTCCCTTTCCTGATCACTAATCCCTTTTGCTGTGCCATGTAGATTTCTTGTAGCTCTCAGGTTCTGCTGTCCTGCACACACAGCAGCACCACAGTGAGTAGGGTGGGTTTCTAGGCTCACACTTTGTGATTTGGGACACTTGTGCTCAGTTCCTTGGAAGACATGCCTCTTGATCTACTGGGCACTCACTCACGAGCTATGGTACTTTCTATGCAAGGCCTAAACAATCCAAACACCATATTTTGTCTAATTTGACTAAAATATGTATACCCAAATATCAGTTGGGAAAAGTCACCCTGAGGAAGAGCGACTTGTGACCAGCTTTGGGACAACTGGGCAGGAGTTTGTAAAGGAACATCACCTTCAATCATCTCCTCTAATTTGCATGGCCTAGACAAGGGCAGATCACAACAGTTCCTGTGAGCCAGCGCTGCTCAGACCTTGCTCCCTCCAGGCAGGGGATCACCCAGGAAAGGGTGGAGAAAAACAAGGAAGAAGAGGACCAAGGTCCCACATCCTCCACACTATCTGAGTGGAGCCATCAAGGCAGGTGCAGCCCAATGTATGGAGCAAAGTGTATACCAAATAGCCCTAGGAGAGATTTTGCATCTCTCATAATGCTCCTCCAAGGGCAGGACAGCTCCACAACACCCCCTACACAGGAAATCTACAAGGAGCCCACACTGTGCATCTCATAGCACTGGACACTGTCACTCACCACACTGGCACCTCCTGCTGGGCGTTTCAGGAATTAGCTCAGTCCCAGTAGGTGCACCCTCAGGTGGTGGTAGCTCTCCGCTCCTTGCCTCCGCCAGCAGACCCGTTACAGCTGCTTTCTCTCGGCATCTGCTTCGTGGCACAGCCCTCCGGCCATGTCACCATCCGGTTCCCCCACACTGGGGTACTCCTCCACTAAGAGACCAGCCATTCCTCTCAGCAACTTTGCAGTTCACAGCCAGGCTGCTCCTTCAGCAGCTAGTGGGGGAAAGCCAACCCACTACTCTGGACCCCATCCCAAGGACCCTGTAAACAGCAGCTTCCTGCTGCCTCTATTCCCTGGGCCACTTCCCCGAAGCCTCAGTTCCTTCTGCTCCTGCCTCTGGCTCCATCTCCTTTGCCCTCTTCCCAGGTCTTCAAGCCTGTAAGTCCTGGCAGCCCTTCAGGATCTCTCCCAGTCGCTGCTAGCACCTGCCCTTCCCCAGATGCTGGTCTCTATGTAGCCCTCTAGGAAGCCAATCTTCTCCCTAGAGGAGACTAACTCGCTCTGGTCTGCAGCTTCCTTTTATATGAGCCATCAAGGCCCTGACTGGTGGTTTGCCCTGCAGCCACTTGTTTGGCCACCTGCTGCTCAGCCTCCCTAGACTGGTTTTAACTCTCTCGGGGGCCAGTGTGGGGCAGGTGCCCCATCACACACCCTCCCCTCAAGCCTACAGCCCTCAGGTTTTCTGTCGTCTCTGGCCCTGCATTCCCCATAGTGGGGACCAAAGTTTGTCCCTTTCTTCCTCTATTCCTTTTAAGAGGAAGCAGATATTCTCCCTCTCTTCTTTGGCATATTGGACCTGGGTTCTCTGGAACTCCAAGCTCCCCTCCGATACTTGCAGGGCCTCCTCTACAGCTGCTAGTCTCCCCTGCAGCTCCTGTACCTGCCCCAGGAGATCCCCCAGTCCCATTTCTTCCTTATTCAGGGCCTCCACAGCAGTCTTCTGTGGCCCTGGGTTTGCCCCTGTTTCCTACTGGGTCCTCTTTATCTTCTTCCCACCACCTCCTGCGGGGTGTGGGAGATCACTCTCTGCCAGGCCCACTGTCCTCACTGGCCCATCTCCCTGGTCAGTCCTCAACTTGGCCTGGATCCTTTCTTAGCCTGTTTCTCATTAAGAGACTAGTGTCTCTTTTGGTGTCCCACTTTTTGGCAACAAGAGCACCTCTTCTGCTTCTCCCTAGCTATGGGTCTTACCATGCTCTTCTCTTCATCAGGCTCTTCTGGGCTAGGCCTTGCTCTGTGGGCACTGCCTCTTCAAGTGCCCCTATCACCAAGCCCAACACACCCATTGCCATCCAGTTCTCTTCACAGGTGGGGCCTCTCCTAGGCTTCCCCTTTTCTTCTTCATAGGGGCATTCATTCCTCCCAGGTCCCAGTCACCCACAGGTATAACAAGGCATCTTCACCACTTACCAGGTGCCTGGCCCTGGCGTCCTGCCTTCCCTCTCTATATCTGCAGCCTCCCTGGATCTCCTCCCATAGCAGCCTCAGTTCCTTCTGCTCCTGTCTCTAGTTCCAGCTCCTTTACCCTCTTCCCAGGGCCTTGAGCCTGTATGTCCTGGCAGCCCACCAGGAGCCCTCTAGGAAGCCAGTCTTCTCCCTAGAGTTTTCTGCAGCAGACTAATTCACTGGAGTCTGAAGCTTCCTTTTATATGGGACATCTGGGCCCTGATTGGCTGGTCTAGCCACTGCCCTCATTGTCTGCAGCCGCCACCCTAACTGGCTGTTTCCCCTGCAGCCACTCCTTTGTCTGCCTGTCACTCAGCCTCCCTAGGCTGGTTTTAACCCTCTCAGGGCCAGTGTGGGGCAGGTGCCCCATCACAGACAGATTCTGATAGCCTGAACCAGAGCATTTTGCTACACTTGCATCTTTAACTCCCTTTGGAAATCTCATTGGAGTTATTCTATTCATTTGAATGGCTAGGATTGGGCTGCTGTTATGGAGGGTATTCTTTATACCATATTATTTATATTCCATGACTCTTTTAGTATTATTTATTGTCTTCATTATATAACAACAACTTCCATCGCACAAGGGTTCAATGAGGTGTTAAATGTATTAAAGTATTTCTAACAATAATTATATTTTAACAATATAATGGCAATAAATTTTAATAATTAGCAATTTACACCCTTATCTGCCATGTTATAAATAGACAAATGGAGTCAGAGACCAGCAACTCACCCAAGCTCACAGAGCGTGCAGGTGTTAGAGCCAGGAAAAAACCCAGGTCTCATGATTCCCAGTTTGGCATTCTGTCTATTGAGTCACAGCGCCCTCCAGGAAATCTACATCCTTACATTTTCAAAACATCTTTAATCCAATGCACAACTTCAAGACACAGCTCAGTGGTCTTTGATTAGTATTATGAATCACCCAGATGAACTGCAAAGAAGTAAACACATTTATTTAGTAACTAGACAGCATGATAGCTCTGGATGGAGAATATCTTTAATTGAAAAGATGATCCAATAATCCGAATGCATCCAAATGCTTTGCTGAAGCTCCCATCAGTAATGAAAGTACTGTATTAACATCAACAGGAACGTGTTCTGTTACGGAACAGCATTCACTGAAAACACTATGGGCCGGGTTCTCAGCGGGGCTAGGCCAGCATAGCTCCGCTGGCATACATGGAGCTGTGCTGGTTTATACTAGATCCTCAGCCCCACAATATCAAATAAAATCCCCTGACTTACAGTTCAGCTTTTAAATTAAAAAATAGTGTTTCAATAATGTTAGAGATCAGCATCAGATTAGCAAAAGCTAGGCAATGCAATGCTAGAGATAGACTATCGGCTACCGGTTGGAATTTCTCTCTTTGTTAGGAGGAACATATTTTCACCAAAGGTTACATAGTGTGGGCTTAATTGTGCTACCATAGGTCACTAGAAAACATGGAGGATCTGATCTAAAGTCCACTGACACGAATGGAAGTCTTTCCATTGACATGAATGGAGCAGGCCCTGAGCTTGAGGGCAGTGCGAAGCTGCCCAACACCAGTGGATTGTAGCTCAGGAAGATGGGGCCTTAGCATAGGGGTATGGAAAGAAGTAAGTTGAGTCAGGTGCTCAGCACCTCTGAAAAATCAGGCCATTATTTATGGTTAGGGTAAATACAGATTTAGGTGCCTAACTTTCACACACAAAAGACAGCATGTCAAGTTTGATGTTCTTGATGGACCTGGCATTAGTAACAGCACATAATGCCGTCTACAGAAGAATGCCTAACCAACTACTCCAATACAGAGTACCTCAGGGTCCACAATACAATATATCTAACACTTGCACAACAGACAAATGCTGCATTGTTCCAGGAGGAGTGCCAGACATCCCCACACAGGCTGTTTTTATCACTTCAATATTCATTTATACTCAAGTTCATAAACTGAATTACTCCTCTACTGTGAAATCACAAAGAGCCAAAATCAAATACGGGCAAAGCTCTAGAGAAGCACCGGGACTGTGTTCATTTACTGATATTGCTTAAAAATGGAGTATGCTGAAAGACACACAGTTTGTAATTTAGCTGTAATTTCCAAGTGACATTTTTATACATGTGTAGTAGCCTACAGAGAGAAAGAGAGATCCAAATTATGTCAGGTTAGTTTCAAGTTACCATATTTTACTATATTAGCATATCCAACCTTATACATAACCAAATGGGAACTGAGTACGGATTCTGAAGGTCAATTTCCTATCTTGCAAGATTGTTGGTGATTTGAGCCAATACATATTTGAATATTTTTGAGGCTTGAGTTTTACTAGGTCTTATTTTTCTTAATATATTAGCGAATGGTTATTGAACCAGTTCTGGAAATACAGATACTGTATTTGATCTGAATGCATAGGCACAGGCTGAGAGATTCAGAGCTATGTTAGAGATGCTCCTGTATTATAGGTGGGACTAGTAGTACCAACTATTATTAAGGCAGCCTGAGTCTTCCCTTTATACGCTGGTAACTTTGTAAAACTTTAACCAGTTGAGCTGGTAGTTTACATACCATGTGTCTGCTTCAGGCTGAATTTTTGGGGAAAATTTCAGCCAAAATAGTTCAGTGGTTTCAGAGTCTCAGAAAAAATGGCAGTTTGGTTGTGTTGCTCGTGTTCTGCCTGTGCAATATTAATTTGGCCCTTGTGTGTGTATGTATTATGATGGTCTTTAATTGCATTATCCTCTACTATTTTTTCCACAGCACTCCTGCCTCATTCAGTGCACTGCATGGACCTGCTCTGGAAATTAACCAGAACTGGGTTGTGAAAAGGCTGTTGTCTTTAGAACCCCAACCTCATTTAATGCAGAAGCTGGAAAGTATGTAGTGAATGAAGTAGGGCATTGCAGGAAGAGAGAGAAGGGTCTCATAGTTAGCTGAATGCAGCCCTGGAGATTTGTATTCTATCCTTGCCTCTGCCACAGAGTTCCTGTGTGATGCCACACAAGTCACTTAAACTAAACTTTTCACAGGTAGCCATTAATTGTGTGCCCAGTTTGAAAGTATGGGGCCTGATTTTCTCAGCACTCACTGCAGCTGAATTCAATGGGAGCTGTGCTTTGAATATATAAAGTACCTTGTAAGTGTTAAGGACTCTAAAAAAAAAAATCACATATTAGGCATCTCATATTGGGCACCCAAAATTAGTGCATACTTTTGACCGTAATCTCTCTGTGATTCAGCTCCACACCTGGAATAGGGGGTTACTACTACCCTCTCACCTCTTAAAAGATAAATTCATTATTATTTGTGAAGCACTCAGATCCTGTAATGAGGAGCACCACAGAAAAATAAAGAAAAGCTCATGAGGAAATTAATAATTCAGCCTGCTGAGCGGAGTTTGAATAGCATGCAGTAAATAAGGCCTAGAGCCACATATTGAACAATGATGAGAAAACAAAATAATGAATAGCTGCTCATTAAGTGAGTATGGTACATCCTGTGCACTGAATGAGCCAGCAGTCCTGTGAAAAAAATTGTATGTGACTGTATAATTAAAAACTGCATACACACAGGCAACCTTAATTCTGGCAATTCATAACTCTTGAATGCTTAACTTTACAACCTTAATAACGATTTTTAATGCTGGGTTTTTGTTTTTCTTTGCACATATGAGAGTCTATACTGGAGAATGGTCACATTACTGGTCAAACACCACTTGCTATTTCTGAACTACACCTATTACCTGATGGTCTAAATTTAACGCTCATCCTTGCATTGATGTCAACGGGATGGGCACTGCCTCACTAAGAACTCCTGGAAGCATCATGCCTCATGCAGGCATGGCACCTCAAGCAACCTCAACCAGAAGAGGGTGCAGCATTCCCCTCCTGTGAGAGAAGAGCCCACCTCAGCCTTGCCCTCTTTGGAGAGACTTGTGACTGGTGTCTGAGGATAGCCCTGGTAGTATTCCTCAACCAAAGGGCTGCAATTGTGGCCAAATCCCATGCAGGAGTGAGAAGGTGCTTGTGCAATGCCCTCCTACCTCCCAGTGCATCCACACAAGGCCTGGACACAATTTAGTCATGTGTCAACCATGAAAATCATACAAATGGTGGCCCAGTGTAGATAAAAGTAAGCATTCTGAGTATAAAGCATGAATAATAAGACACCAGCCATAAGACAAAGTGTAGCATAAAACCGTAGATCATATTATAACTGAAATGGTTGCATGAGAGAGCAGTGTACAAAGACTACTGGGGATTACTCCTGACTTGTGTTCATAAGCTATTACCATTATTTGTTGAATGCCAACAGTCTAATCTGCCCTGTTCAGAACAGAGAGGATACTAGGAACTTCCAGAGTGAGCAGACAGACAAAGCAAAAGTCCATTGAGAGATTGAATATTCTGTGTGGAGATTTCCCCACACACATATCCTTCTTGCTTTTGAGGAAATTATCAGGATTTAAGAGCATTATGGAGGAGCTGCTGGTAAAAGCCTGGCACATGGGGTCAAGAAATTCCAGGCATAGGGAATATTTGAGTGATGACATGGAGGAAAAAGAGGAAGAAATGGTTAGTCCTTGCATATGCTCCCATAGGAACATAAGAATGGCCATATTTGGTCAAACCAATGATCTATCTAGCCCAGTATCCTGTCTTCCATCAGTGGCTGATGCCAGAGGCTTCAGAGGGAACAACAAGAACAGGGCAATTAATGGATGAGCCATCCCCTGTTGTTCAGTCTCAACATCTGGCAGTCAAAATCTTAGGGACATCCAGAGCACGGGGACATCCCTGACCATTCTGGCTAATAGCCATTGTTGAACCTATCCTCCATGAACTTATCTAATTTCTTTTTTGAACCCAGTTATACTTTTGGCTTTCACAACATCCCCTGGCAATAGGTTGACTGTGTATTGTGTGAAGAAGTATTTCCTTTTGTTTGTTTTAAATGTGCTGCCTATTAATTTCATTGGGTGACCCCTGGTTATTGTGTTATGTGAAGGAGTAAATAATATTTCCTTATTTACTTTCTCTACACCATTCACAATTTTAGAGACCTCTACCATAATCCCCCTTAGTTGTCCCCAGGAGCACAAGTATGGCGATACCCTCCGATACCCCGTATCGGCAAGAGATTACTAACCGGTACAAGGTACCGGAAAGATATGGGGCCACTAAATGGCCCCATGCTGGCAGCTCCACCTCACTAGAGGACACAGCTGGGCAGGTTGGGGCTACGCTCAACTCCTTTCCCCACTCTGATCCTTTCCCTGCTGCCACAGCAGAGAAAGGAGCAGAATGTGGCTAGGGCATTCATTTTTAACAGCACAATACATATGCTAACAAACTTAAACAAAGACTTTGTTTAAGTTTGTTAGCATCTATATTGCTGTTTTACATTGGTCAGGACTAAGCCAAAGGCACAGGAGTTGGTTGCTAGTGTCCTCCACCCACAACAGAACATCCCTGTCAGTGTGATTTTACAATGGCAGAAGATACACATCAAACACTAGAGACCACATTTTCCAGATTTTCTTTTGAAAATCCTTATCTAGGTGCCTAAACTCTACCCTGGTGAGTGCTGACCACTTGAAAAAATCAGGCTCGGAGCTCTTAAAAATCTAGCCTTATGTGAGCTGTGGTTTCTATTTAATTAACTTCACTGGGGCTTAAGCGGTAACTGAGAATGGTTCCTAGAGCTGGGAGAATATGCAAAAGTATTTATGAGCATTTATTTGAATGAAAACCACAGATTCATCTTGACAATATTCACATCTCTTTTAATTCATGTCTCAGAACATCTGTACAAGTAACATTTTAATCTGCAAGAATGTTCCTAGACAGTGAAGTTCTCTTAGCTACTTGAGGAAATGCCTTTTCATGAGGTTTTGCGTTGGAACCATCTGTCTGTCTCAGGTTCTGAACACCTTTTCCTCCTGTTTATGAATGCTTGACATTAAGTCAGGGAGCAGAAAGAATAACAGCTGGGCCCAGATCTTCAAAGGTATTTATGTACCCAACGCCCATAAATAAAGTCTAAATCTGTTCATGAATAATTCTTAAACAGGAGTCAAAGGGACGATCTATTTGCTATAAGTAGCTAACCAAGCTCTAAGGGTGACTAAATGATGCTATGAAGAAGCTGACTGAAATCAGTATGGGCACAGAACTAAAGGACCTAAGTGGCCTTGCTGATTGGATAAATGAAAGATGCACTTTTGGGCAGCAGCTCTTGTGGTTTTGCAAGCTGAGCAGCCTCTGTCCCTCCATATATGCCTTTGGGATTTATTGTTTTCTATTCCGGGTGTGACATCTCTGCTGCTATTGTTTCCAGATGTGACCTTCATGTTCTGGAAAAATGTCTGATGATGAACCTGGCATTACAAGATGAATCTAATACCAAACAATAAAACAGGGAAAAGATATAGGTCTCTGTCTAGAATAATATACAAGGGAGTTCAATCTAATTATGCAACAAGAAAACTTCAGCTAACCAGTAAAGACAGAAATAAATTTCCCCTTGTAACACTGAGAGCATGTTAGACCAAATATAGGACTGAAACACTGGGGGAATTATTATTGTATATAAGCCGCTATCTAGAAACAATGCACTATACCTGGCTGAAAGAGAGAACTCAAAGATCAAGGAAGATTCTACTATAAATCTTTCCTCTTTACATTTCCTATCCTTTTCTCCATTCATATCTTCCTTTCCTCTCTGCTCCTTCCCTTTTCGGTATCCTTGTGGGTGGTAGATGTGATGGTTTTATGTGTTGTGTGTATTATATCTTTCAATTTCTAGGAATTCTTCACATCTTCAGAGCTCATTGCCCGTTTTGTTCCCAGAGTTGCTTGGTGTGTTAAGAGAAAGTAGGGTGATTGTCCTTCCTATCCTTCTTTCATTTAAGAAGTTTTCAATTTGGGGTGCTGCTGGATCCTCAATGACACCCAGAAGTATAGGTGTTTAACAGATGCAGTTATAAAATTTTAGACTGGTAAAGGGGATGTCAGAGGGGACAGGGAGAGTGTAGGGCCCCGGGCTGGGGACAAGGTGGGGAGGAGTCAAATGGAGGAAAATGTGGTGACATCATGTGCCCCCTCTTGTGTCCCTCCCAGTACCGGCAAGAAATGATTTCTGCTTCCACCACTGGTTGTCCCTTTTCTAATCTGAACAGCCTCAGTCTTTTTAATCTCTCCTCAAATGGAAGTTGTTCCATACCCCTAAACATTTTAGTTCCTCTTCACTGTAGCTTTTCCAAATGTAACAGATCTTTCTTGAGATGGGGTGACCAGAACTGCACACAATACTCAAGGTGTGGGTATACCATGGATTTATATAGTGGCATTATATTTTCTCTCTTATCTATCATTTTCCTAATGGTTGCTAACATTCTGTTAGCTTTTTTGACCTGCAGCTGCACTCTGAGTGGATGTTTTCAGAGAACTTGGATGGATTCACCAAGGGAAGGTCATGCCTGACTAATCTAATCGCCTTCTATGATGAGATTACTGGTTCTGTGGATGAAGGGAAAGCAGTGGATGTATTGTTTCTTGACTTTAGCAAAGCTTTTGACACAGTCTCCCACAGTATTCTTGTCAGCAAGCTAAAGAAGTATGGGCTGGATGAATGCACTATAAGGTGGGTAGAAAGTTGGCTAGATTGTCAGGCTCAATGGGTAGTGATCAATGACTCCATGTCTAGTTGGCAGCCGGTGTCAAGTGGAGTGCCCCAGGGGTTGGTCCTGGGGCCGGTTTTGTTCAATAACTTCATAAATGATCTGGAGGATGGTGTGGATTGCACTCTCAGCAAATTTGCGGATGATACTAAACTGGGAGGAGTGGTAGATACGCTGGAGGGCAGGGATAGGATACAGAGGGACCTAGACAAATTGGAGGATTGGGCCAAAAGAAATCTGATGAGGTTCAATAAGGATAAGTGCAGGATCCTGCACTTAGGACGGAAGAACCCAATGCACAGCTACAGACTAGGGACCGAATGGCTAGGCAGCAGTTCTGCGGAAAAGGACCTAGGGGTGACAGTGGACGAGAAGCTGGATATGAGTCAGCAGTGTGCCCTTGTTGCCAAGAAGGCCAATGGCATTTTGGGATGTATAAGTAGGGGCACAGCGAGCAGATAGAGGGACGTGATCGTTCCCCTCTATTCGACGTTGGTGAGACCTCATCTGGAGTACTGTGTCCAGTTTTGGGCCCCACACTACAAGAAGGATGTGGATAAATTGGAGAGTCCAGCGCAGGGCAACAAAAATGATTAGGGGTCTGGAACACATGACTTATGAGGAGAGGCTGAGGGAACTGGGATTGTTTAGTCTGCAGAAGAGAAGAATGAGGGGGGATTTGATAGCTGCTTTCAACTACCCGAGAGGTGGTTCCAGAGAGGATGGTTCTAGACTATTCTCAGTGGTAGAAGAGGACAGGACAAGGAGTACTGGTCTCAAGTTGCAGTGGGGGAGGTTTAGGTTGGATATTAGGAAAAACTTTTTCACTAGGAGGGTGGTGAAACACTGGAATGCGTTACCTAGGGAGGTGGTAGAATCTCCTTCCTTAGAAGTTTTTAAGGTCAGGCTTGACAAAGCCCTGGCTGAGATGATTTAATTGGGGATTGGTCCTGCTTTGAGCAGGGGGTTGGACTAGATGACCTCCTGAGGTCCCTTCCAACCCTGATATTCTATGATTCTATGAACTATCCATAATGACTCCAAGATCTTAGTTGAGTGGTAACAGCTAATTTAGACTCCATCGTTTTGTATGTATGGTTGAAATTATGTTTTCCAAAGCACATTACTTTTCATTTATCATTGAATTTCATCTGCCATGTTGTTGGCCAGTTAGCCAGCTTTGTGAGATCCCTTTGTAACTCTTCACAATCTGCTTTTCACTTAACTATCTTGAGTAATTTTGTTTCATTTCAAACTTTGCCACCTCACTGTTTATGCCTTTTTCCAGATCATTTATCAATACGTTGAACAGCACTGGTCCTAATACAGATCCTTAGGGGACACCACAATTTACCTCTCTCCATTCTAGAAACTAACCATTTATTCCTACCCTTTATTTCCTGTGTTTTAACCAGTTACCAATGCATGAAAGGACCTTCCCCCTTTATGCTGTAGCAAACTGATCCATAGAACATCAGGGTTGGAAGGGACTTCAGGAGGTCATCTAGTCCAACCCCCTGCTCAAAGCAGGGCCAATCCCCAATTTTTTCCCCCAATCCCTAAATGACCCCCTCAAGGATTGAACTCACAACCCTGAGTTTAGCAGGCCAATGCTCAAAACACTGAGCTATCCCTCCCCCCCATTCCTTCACTCATTAAAAGGAAGTCTCCTTCTTTTTGTTTTCAGATGCCCCAATGTATCTCCAGCTTCCACAGAGCATCCTAATCATAGAAGCTATTTACAACAGACTAGAGGTGGGAAGAGTTGAATCCTTCCATATTTCTCTGCAATACATCACTAGAACACATCCCTGGGCTCATGTGTCTGCAAAGCAGACTTGTTTTGATGATACACTTAGCGTAGGAATGCTCCCATGATTACCATAAAAAGCCTTCTCTTTTATATTAACAAAACATTCCCAACACATTCTCTAGTGATCTATAACCAAAAAGAGAGTGTAGGTGGCAAGTCCATTCTGGAGCAAGGAATGTAAATGCAGCAAATGTGTTCAAAATAATTTAAGGAATCTCTCAAGGAAAGAGAAGGACACATTTTCACAGCTGTGAGATTAAAGTCAGGATCCACTGAGATGGAAAGACAAAAGCAGCTTCTCCTCTTAGCTTGATACAATGTTCTGTGTACCGGGTTTGAAGTCAATGACAATTCAAGGTTGTTGAATAACAGGCTCAATTGAAATTATTTAATTAAAGATTCTCAATAAGATATTAGCACAGCAGAATAGATACATTACCACCCTTGAAGTAAGGTAAAGAGCTGGCTCTGTGTCCCTTCTTCACTGTAACTGGTGGGAGTTAGGAGTATTAGTGTTATAGTATAGTATAGCCTTGCTTGAGATAGTACTTTGAGTTCTGCTTGCCTGCTTGGTTTTGGATATATATACACATTTTACTAATGTGTGAACAAAGGGATTCTTACTAAAAACAAAGACAGACACTGTAAATGTTGCTTTTGCCTAACCCAGATGGATTTGTTAGTACAATGGAAACAGAGCAGTTAAAGTGTTACAGAGCATGGTGGAAGCATAATATATGAGCATACACTGGAAGGCTGCTCAGCTCCTCTCTCAAGCCAAGGTCAAGCAACCAGTTAGGAGGGGCAAGGGAAGCTGGGGAGGCAGGCATAAGAAACACTAAAAGCCAAAGAAAAGCCTGGCCTTGGCCAGAACACACAACCTCACTCCTTACCCCTCCCATGGGGTACAAAACAGGTGGGACTAAGACCCTGTGACAGGGCGTCGGTCGGTCCTCCGAGCCCCTAGGGGCGATGGTCTCCATGGCCGGCAAGAGCCAGTAGCGCGCCCCTCAGGCAGGGGCGCGCCGGCAAGAGCCAGTAGCGCGCCCCTCAGGCAGGGGCGCGCCGGCAAGAGCCAGTAGCGCGCCCCTCAGGCAGGGGCGCGCCGGCAAGAGCCAGTAGCGCGCCCCTCAGGCAGGGGCGCGCCGGCAAGAGCCAGTAGCGCGCCCCTCAGGCAGGGGCGCGCCGGGGTAGGGGAACGCAGGCCCACCCAACTCCACTGCGTTCCAGCCCAGGGCCCTGACAGTGGTGGGAGGTGAAGGTCCCGCCGCTGGGTCAGCGGGGCCGTCCGCACCCGCTGACCAAACACACCCACCCCACAGTGTAGTTGGGCCCATGGGCTACTTCCTACCCGGTCTCTCTCAGGCGGGTCGCTCCGATCCCTCCATCTCCTCCGGGTATTCCGCTGCGGGCAGCTCCGGATCCTCCATCTCCTCCGGGTATTCCGCTGCGGGCAGCTCCGGATCCTCCATCTCCTCCGGGTATTCCGCTGCGGGCAGCTCCGGATCCTCCATCTCCTCCGGGTATTCCGCTGCGGGCAGCTCCGGATCCTCCATCTCCTCCGGGTATTCCGCTGCGGGCAGCTCCGGATCCTCCATCTCCTCCGGGTAATCCGCTGCGGGCAGCTCCGGATCCTCCAGGTATTCCGCTGCAGGCCACCCCTGCTCCCCCTCGGTATCAGACTCACGCTGGCCCAGGCTGCAGTCAGGCCCCTCCAGGTCCTCTGGGTATTCAGTGGCCGGCAACCCTGGTTGCCACAGGCCTTCCCCCCGGTCAGGATCCTCCTTGCCCAGGGCTTCGCCTGGGTCAGCAGCAGGATCACAAGGGAGCAGCCTGTGTCTGTCTCCCTCCCTGGTGCTCTCCTCACTGGGCAGAGGGCCCCGCCCTTTGTACTTCCTGTCCCACCCTTCCCCTTCTGGGGATTGGCGGAAGCTTGGCCTGGCCCCGCCCACTCAGGCTCAGAGGGTGGCTCTTTACCCTCTGGTTCAGAGGGGAGCCACCCTGGCTCCCTACAGACCCCAACTCACAACCCTCAAAAATGGAACATGACCATAAGTTGTAAGGGGTGTGACTAGGGGCATGCACTACAGGTATATTTGGGCCTGCTAAAGAGGGGGAGAAGGGGAAATGGGGAAAGGGGGCACAGGCTACAGCTCTGCAGCATCAGAACTGGGAACGGAACACTGGGAAACACACTCTACCAGCATGTAGAGCTATGGATATGTTTGTTTGGAACTAACCCCAATAAACATTGCACTGCCTGCACTTCGGACTTCTGGTCTTCTGCTTTCTGTCTGCATGACAAGAACCAGGGGAGGCAGTAAAGGGAAAGCCCTCTAACAGTGAGATGCACAGTTTCATTCCCCAACTAAGTTACAAAATTTCTGTCATTATATAGGGGTTTTAGACAAAGAGCTCCCTCTGCTAAAATACCCACCCAGAACCATATGTTCTGATGTCTTTTCCTTTAATATCTGTATATTTTCAAGTTTACCTGATTTATGTGCAAGGGCATAATTATTTACTGCAGAGAGGACCAACAGTTTTGCAAGATAATTTCTCTCCGTGGAGTCCTTCTTCCCCCATAATAATTCTTCCCTGTTGATGCCCCAGTAGGAAACATCTGCTGCAACCATCATCCATCTCCTGGTGGGGAGGAGGGGAAGAGAGAGAGACAGAGACAGAGAGTGAGTGCGTGTTAAGGGGATGAGTTCCATGAATGGCTGGAGTTTTATAGACATGGAGGTGCCATAGATTATAAGATACAGCCTAAAGCATAAAATTCCTGAATACGGTAACTTGTAGGTCAACGACCAGCCTTAGAATTCAAAAATACTCTTTGTTAATATCAAAGATTTTAAACAATAGTTGATATAAATGAATCAAAAATATAAAAAGAGAAGGAATAAAATGGTAAATATTTACTAACAGGTACTAACATCTGTATCCTTTCTGTAATATTCCTCAATAGTTTGAATAGAATCTATTTAGTTTTCTTTTCTCTTGTGCAAAATTACATACACACACACACACACGTATATATAAGTACACACAGATCTGAATACATATGTGTATGCATTATATATAATATACACCTTTCCCTCACTAAATTTGCCAGAAAGCATGTATGACTTTTTTCACAATTCACTTTACGTCATTCACACATTGCATTTTCCACTATGGATTGAGAGAGGCCGTTGCTAGAAGAGTTATATTTAATAACCATGCCTTTTCAATAAAAGCCTAATCTGTTAGCTGTTGATTCGCTTCGATACAGTACCTGTTTCTTTGGCTGAAAATGAAATGGTGAGCTATTTCTTTCAGAACTCAGATTTGCTATGGGGATATACTTACCTCCTCCAAACAGAGAGCACACACAATGCATTGAAGCCTTCAGAAAATTTCATATTGGATTGCTCAGGGTGAACCTTCCATGTTTAATTTTGTCCTATTTCCCACTCGCTTCGCACAATCCGCGATTCTACAAATCTCGCGTTATTAAAGCTAGAGTTAGCCTGACTCCTGCTCATTTCAGAGGCCTGCATCCAAATTCCCTTTATCTACTTCCACCCTCTGCTTATCCTACTTGAGAACTAAATGCTTGGCAATGGAGGCCAGTTTTACAATAACTTGGCTGAAGTTAAAGAAGGGAGCTCCCCATCTTTCCTCGCTGTTCTTTTCCACCCAAGATTTTTAATGTGTTTTTGTTTTAGTCATTACCTCCTTTCACTCTTCTTGCTGTGACTATTCTCATGTGGTGTGACAAAGCTCTATCCTTGCCTCCATGGGTCCCACGTTTCCTGGCAGATTTCGCTAGCATCAGAGGCTCACTGTGACCCTCCACGTAACCCTTCTTTCTCTAGAGACAAGGGTCACAGTCTACTGAGCCATTTTCATCATAAGCCAGCAAGGGAGCTGAGGAGAAGTTATCCTTCCTTGCATAGTCTCTGTTGTCTCCCAGTCTCAGTGATTAATCAGGCGGAAAAGGTTGGGGGGGGGGGCGAGAACCCAGGCCCACCCTCTACTCCGGGCTCCAGCCTAGGGATCCTAATAGTATCAGCTGACCTTTTAGCTGACCTTTTAGAAACATGACATGTACAATTCCCTGGGCTACTTCCCCCACAGCAGCCCTCACTTCCTCAAACTCCACTTCACCCTTACCTCAGGGCCTCCTTCCTTGTGCCTGATATGGTGTGTACTACTCAGTCTCTCCAACAGCACAACTTCGTCCCACAGCTCCTGACATGCACACCCACCTGACTGGCTGGGAGGCTTTTAACTAGTTTCAGCCATCCCCTGATTGGCTTCAGGTGTCCCAATCAACCTAGCATTCTCCCTGCCTTCTGGAAAGTTCTTAATTGGCCCCGGGTGTCTTAATTGACCTGGAGCAGCTTCCATTTCACTTAACCTGGTACCAGGGATTTGTTTAGCCTGGAGCTAATACATCTATCTCCCACTACTTTTCTATAGCCATCTGGCCTTGCCCCGTCACAGTGGCAATGGTCATAGATTAGATAAGGAGAGCGTCAGTCTTTTAGATTTATGCTGTTCTTTCAGTTTTGCACTCTTTCCCCTCTCTGGTGGAGTAATTTACTTAGGATGAAAGAGTCCCAGGAGAAGAGCTATTAAGGAGTTAATACAGAAGCGTATCCCAATTACATTAAAATCCTTTCTAGAAAACTAATATCTAGCCTCAAGGGAGATAGAGAAGCCAGTGGCATGGTATGCGCTACAGACATGGTTTTCTCTTTCATCTTGCTTTTACACTGAGACTGTAAAAGAGACCAACCACTCTTACCAGGGTACCCCTGGGTTCAGGAGAACACAGCAATGCTTGCTGGTGGAGACCATCTTTGATCACTCGAGTGGGTTTGGGCAGGAAGCTGATTTATAGCCTCATGTAGTGACAGGAATACAGCACTGCAGCCTCCCACTGAGCTGAATGGAGGATTACCAAGTAAAATGCCTGCTTGCTTCTCACTGGAGCTCTTCAAGTAGAGAGCAGGAATTGAGGAAGGCACAGAACAGTGGGACTTTAATAGAATAGCTTTTCAAATTTCAATACAACTGTAGTATTTCATGAAGTTTGGAAAGCTGTGCTCTCCCCTGTCCAGCAGACATTTCTTGAGAGGCCAAAAAAATTCACATAAGAAAAGCCATACAAGGTCAGAACAAAGGTCCATCTAGCCCTGTATCCTGTCTTCCAACAATGGCCAATGCCAGGTGCCCCAGGCAGAATGAACAGAACAGGTAATCATCAAGTGATCCACCCCCTGTCGGTCATTCCCAGCTTCTGGCAAACAGAGGTTAGGGATACAATCCCTGCCCATCCTGGCTAATAGCCCTTGATGGACCTATCCTCCATGAAATGCCTCCCTGCTTAGCTCTCAGACAACTCTCATGGCTGAGAGTAGTTATTAATGCAGTGGAAATGACACTTGCTGTATTCAACTCTATAATGACTAATAATCTGGAGACAAATTGGAAAGGTAAAAAGTGAGCAGAATGAAAACATGTGAATTGCTCAGGACAGAAAGAAAGTTCAGATCTTTTTCCTCAGAACTCTCCAGCAGGATATCAAATAACACACTCAACCAATGAACCACCAAACTAGATGAGTCATTCTTTTTATTAAAAAAAGAAAAGGAGGACTTGTGGCACCTTAGAGACTAACCAATTTATTTGAGCATGAGCTTTCGTGAGCTACAGCTCACTTCATCAGATGTTTACCGTGGAAACTGCAGCAGACTTTATATACACACAGAAATCATGAAACAATACCTCCTCCCACCCCACTGTCCTGCTGGTAATAGCTTATCTAAAGTGATCAACAGGTGGGCCATTTCCAGCACAAATCCAGGTTTTCTCACCCTCCACCCCCCCACACAAATTCACTCTCCTGCTGGTGCTAGCCCATCCAAAGTGACAACTCTTTACATAATCAAGTCGGGCTATTTCCTGCATAGATCAAGGTTTTCTCACATCCCCCCCACCCCACCTTTAGTAGCACCTAAAGGCCCTATCTGAAATCAGCGCACGCACACACACACACACACACACAGAGTAAAAAATAGTCCTTGCTGCATAGAGCTTACAGTCTAAATACGCAAGCGTAGGCAAAAGGAAATGCTATTATCATCTGATTTTACAGATGGGAACTCGGGGCACAGACAGATTAAGTGAATTGCACATGGGCACATAGGAAGTCTATGGCAGAGCCAGTAATTGAAGCTAGGCACCCTGAATCCTGGGCTAGTGCTCTAATCAGCATCCCATCTTTCCCCTCACAGTTATCATATCACTCTCGTTAGCTAATCATATTAGGACAGTTTCTAGTAGCTTCCAAAAGCTTCATGCGGGTCACATACACCATCACACTGTGCATTAGAAAAGTAGGAACAGTTTAGGAACTGAGGGGGGAATTTGACTTCGGAAGAAGTGATATCAAACTAACAAGTGTTAAAATTCCAAAAATATTGAACAAAATAGGACTGTCAAAATACTTAATAGTTGATTAAAGTTAAGAAGGGTCCTTAAGTTCTGCTGTTCTGGATTACTTACCTGAAATTGATTTATTCTTTTTAACCTAATCAAATAAAAAATGAGAGGTACAGCAGGCCCTATTATTAAGGCTGGTCAAAAATATTCTGTCAAAACTATTTTGATGGGAAATTGAGGTTTTGATGAAACAAACATTTTCATACAAGTTTCTGCTTTCCACAGAAATTTATGACTTTTTGTAGAAAACGTTTTGGCCAAAAACCCAAAACTTCCTGGCTGCAAACAAAAGCTTTTTCAATTGAAAACTGCAAGTTTTTAGTCTTCATCTGAAAATTTTCCATTTGTTGTTTGACAAAAAGTTGAAAAATTCAACAAAAATATTATTTTTTCATTGATCAAAATTTTCCATTGGGGGAAATAACCCATTTCCAATCAGCTCCAATTATCAGAGCTATTAAGGCAATGCTCAAAGCAAACCCCATTTGCACAGGTTGGCAGTTTGTGCTTGACAAGGATCCATGGTCCAAGTTCACTGGAATCCTGTCAGGAGAGGAGGGGCACTGGAATGGGGGTGGGGTGCCAGGGGGCCATGATCCCCCCACTTTTTACTGGCAGTAAGGATGAGCGACAGGGGGGAGGGGGCACAGAGGAGCAAGTGTAGGGCGGTGTCTTGTGGGGAAGAGGCGGTGCGGGAGTGGGGCCTCAGGGGAAGGGACAGTGCAAGGGTGGGGGCTCGGGAGAATGGGCAGCGTGAGGGAGGGGGCTAAGGGAGAAGGGGGGGCTAAGGGAGAAGGGGTGGCTTTTCGGCAGGGGCTTGGGGAGAAGGTGTAGCTCCGGGTGGCAGGGGCACAGTTAGGGCACTGGTGCCTCCCCCACTTTTAGGAACCTTCTGCCACTCCTGCAGAAGAGTTGTTCCCTTGAGCTCAAAGTTGAGTTCAATCACAAGCTAACACTAGAGCTGTGTATACACAGTAGGAATGAGATTATCTAAAGAGATAAGCAGATAACAGGACAGTGCCAAGACACAAGATTTAACTCTAAGTTTGGCCAGGCTTCTGAAGTCAACAGGCAAGGATCCATTGGTGATGTTCATATCAGCACTAATGACACAGCATTGTGAGATAGCTCAGACAGTAGATGACTTCAGGGAATTCGAAAGCTTGTTGAAGAAGAAATCTTCTCTGAGATCCTTCCAGTCCCATGAGTGAAAGAAGACAGAAGATTCTGGAAGTGAACTGCTGACTAGGTAAATGGTGTAGGGTGGCTGTATAGTTTAGACGTCATCCATCGCAATAGACTGGAAACCAAACTTCTCAGGGACAGGCTGGCTAAAGGAGTCAGGGGGGTGTTAAACTAATAACAAAAGGAGAGGGTAAAAGACATGAGCAGTCATTTTACACAGAATCAAGATGTTCAGAACAAAATTAATCAAGGAACCAAAGGCTTTGAAGAGAAGAAATTTCATTGCTTATATACCAGCGTTAGGAGTCTGGGTAACAAACAAGAGGAATTGGAATTGCTCATTGGTATTACTGAAACCTGCCAAGATGACTTGCACAATTGTGTAGCCAATGATTTTAGTTTATTGTTCGTTTATTGTGTGGTTATGATTAACTAACATGTCATACGTACTCATTGTATGTTAAATAGAGTTAAATTGTAGGAGTATACAAGTATAAGATTGATCAGTTGGTAAAAAGAATAATCATGTATTGGGTATCAAATAAAGTAGAGCTGAAATGCAAGGTCTACAGGCTGAGGCCTGTACGATTTTAGCTTAGCCATACTAGGCCTTGGAGACAAGAAATGATGACATAAATCAATGACCAAGAAATAATCCGATACCCTAAGATTATGGGAAAAGATTAACAAGCAAAAGAAATTTTTTTTGCTTACAAGATACCCAGTAACCACATTTTTCTAACGTATGCCCTAACCGCATAGTGCATGATGTATAGAAATACTAATGAGGTATAGTCAGAATTACATTATAAAAGAGGGTGTCTAGATGAGGAAAATTGAGCTCCCTATGGGTGATTCCAGCACGAACCATCCCTCCTCTGATGAAGCCATGAGAGGCACATCAGACCCTAACACTATTGTTAAGTATGTGAGTATAACTATATTTTAATGAGTGATTCGGTCTGTATAGAATTTCTATATGCTTGGATAATCATAACTGTAATTGTAACTTTAATAAAACTTGTAAAACAGACTAGACCTTGCACATGTGAATGTATGTGTGGTCACTACCCTTGGTCTTTATGTGTTCCTAGAGACTCTAAATCTGAAGCAAGTAGCACAGGTGACGTTCACTCTGTTAAACGAAAAAGGAGGGGGAGTAGCATTCTAAGTAAAAAATGGCATTACCTGTTTCAAGGTCTCTGATAACTTGGAAGAAAATGATCTTGAATATTTAGGGATCAATGTCCTCACAGATAAAGAAGCATAAGACAGAGTATTAACTGCTGTCAGCTACGGATCAGCAAATCAGAAGAGGGAACAGGACCACCCGCTCCTTACGCGCCTATCTATAATGTGCAGGGAAAACATTTGGGGGATTTCAATCTGAGTGAGATGTGTTGGAAGTCATGCTGCTAGTAGTAAAACATCCTTTGAATTTCTAAGCATTATATGTGACAATTTCCTAACTCAAAATGTTGCAGCCAACATGGGAATTCTATATTAGACCTTGTCTTGATAGCCAAAGAGGAACTGATCACAGATCTAAAAATCAATGGTAACTTAGATATAAGGGATCAAAAATCCACAATGAAGGAAAAAGGTTGTATTGGTTAAAAAAATGGCATGGATTAGAGGGGAAGTCAATGCAGATATAACAAATAAAAAATAATACATAACAAATGGAAGAAAGGGGAAGAGGATAATCATGAATATAAATCAGAAGCGAGGATTTTAGAAAACTGATAAGGGAAGCAAAGGGGTAAAAGGGGAAATCCATGGTCAGTAGAGTTCAGGACAACAGGAAATAGGGTTTTTTAAGTATATCAGGAATAAAAAGAATCCTGAAAATGGACAATTAGTCCATTACTAGATGGAAATGGTATTATTACCATAGGTAACATAAATGACTGCTTCTTGGAGCACTTAGTCCTGGAACCCATCAGGAGAGAGGCAATTCTTCGTTTAGTTCTAAAGTGGAGCACAGGACCTATCCCAAGCGGTGAATATAGCTGAACTGCTCAGTAATAGCGATCATAACATGATTAAATTTAACATCTTTGGAGGGGAATGCCAAAGGAGCCCACCACAGTAGCATTTGACTTCAGAAATGACAACTACACAAAAATGAGGCAGCCAGTTAAATGAAAATGAAATGGTACAGTCACAAAAGTGAAATGCCTGCAAGCTGCATGGAAATGTTTTAAAAGAAATAATAATAGAGGCTCAAATTAACTGTGTACTGCAAAGTAGAAAACATAGTAAGAGCACCAAAAAAGTGCCACCATGGCTAAACAACAAAGTAAAAGAAGTGGAGGCAAAAAGGCATCCTTTGAAAAATGGATGTTAAATCCTACTGAGAAAATGAAAAGAAGCATAAACTCTGGCAAGTCAAGTGTAAAAGTATAATTAGGCAGGCCAAGAAAGAATTTGAAGAACAACTAGCAAAAGACTCAAAAACTAACAGCAAAAAAAAAATTAAGTACATGAGAAGCAGGAAGCCTGCCAAACAATCAGTGAGGCCACTGAACCATGGAGGTACTAAAGGAGCACTCAAGGAAAAGAAGGCCATTGCGGAGAAGCTAAATGAGTAGTTTGCACTGGTCTTCACTGAAGAGGATGTAAGGGAGATTCCCACACCTAAGCCGTTCTTTTTATGTGACAAATCTGAAGAAATGTTCCAGATAGAGGTGTCGGTAGAGGACCTTTTGGAACAATTGATAAATTAAAGAGTAATAAGTCATCAGGACTAAAGGGTATTCACCTAAGAGTTCTGAAGGAACTTGATATGAAACTGCAGAACTACTAAGTATGGTATGTAATCTATCACTTAAATCAGTTTCTGTACTAGATGATTGGAGAATAGCTAATGTGAGTCTAATGTTTAAAAAAGGCTCCAGAGGTGATCCTGGCAATTAGAGGCCAGTAAGTCTAACTTCAGTACCAGGCAAATTGGTTGAAACTATAGTAAAGAACAGAATTATAAGACACATAGGTGAACATGATGTGTTGGGAATGAGTAAAGAGAAATCATGCCTCACCAATCTATTAGAATTCTTTTGAGGAGGGTCAACAAATATGTGGACAAGAGAGATCCAGTGGAAATAATGTACTTAGACTTTCAGAAAGCCTTTTACAAGGTCTCTCACCAAAGGCTCTTAAGCAAAGAAAGTAGTCATGGAATAAAAGGGAAGGTCCTCTCATGAATCGGTAACTGGTTAAAAGATAGGAAACAAAGGCTAGGAATAAATGGTCACTTTTCAGAATGGAGAGAAGTAAATAGTGGTGTCCCCCACGGGTCTGTACTGGGACTGGTACTATTCAACATATTCATAATCTGGAAAAAGGAGTAAACAGTGAGGTGGCAAAATCTGCAGATGATACAAAACTACTCAAGATAGTTAAGTCCAAAGCTGACTCCGAAGAGTTTCAAAGGGATCTCACAAAAATGGGTGATTGAGAACAAAATGGCAGATGAAATTCAATGTTGATAAATGCAAAGTAATGCACATTGGAAAACATAATCCCAACTATACATATAAAATGATGTGGTCTAAATTAGCTGTTACCACACAAGGAACATCTTGGAGTCATTGTGGACAGTTCTCTGAAAATATCTGCTCAATATGCTACAGCAGTCAAAAAAGCTAACATACTTAGGAACCATTAGGAAAGTGATAGATAAGACAGAAAATACCATAATGCCACTATATAAATCCATGGTGCACCTATTCCTTGAATACTCCATGTGGTTCTGGTTGCCCCACCTCAAAAAAATCTATTAGACTTAGCAAAGGTACAGTGAAGGGGAACAAAAATAATCAAGCATATGGAACAGCTTCCATCTGAGGAGAGATTAAAAATATAGGCACTGACTCTCCAGTCCTGGAGCACCCACAGAAAAAAAAATATGGTGGGTACTGAGCATCCACCGGCAGCCCCCATAAGCTCCTCCCCTTCCCCCCCAGCACCTCCCACCCTCCACGGATCATTAGAAGGTCAGCACCTCTGACTAAAAGGACTGGGACTGTTCAGGTTAGAGGAGACACAACTGAGGGGGGAATATGATAAAGGTCTATAAAATCATGAATGGTGCACAGAAAGTGAATAAGGAAGTGTTATTGACCCCTTCACATAACTAAAGAACCAAGGGTCACCCAATAAAAGTAACAGGCAGCAAATTTAAAACAAACAAAAGGAAATACTTCACACAGTGCACTGTCACCCTATGGTACTTATTGCCAGGGAATGTTGTAAAGGTCAGAAGTATAACTGGGTTCAATACAAGAATTAGATAAATTAATGGAGGATAGGTCCATCAGTGGCTATTAACCAAAATGGTCAGGGACACAACCCCCATGTTCTGGATGTCCCTAAGCTTTTGACTGCCAGATGCTGTGACTGGACAACAGAGGATAGATCACCCAATAATTTCCCAGTACTGTCCATTCCCTCTGCAGCACCTGGGATTGGCCACTGTCAGACGACAGGCTACTGGGCTTAATGGACAATTGGCTGACCCAGTATAGCCGTTCTTATGTAATGCAGAAAAGATAGAAGCTTTGAATAAATATTTCTGTTCTGTAGCTGGAGAAAAAACTGGATGATGTAGTCATATAATATGAGGATAACACACTTTCCATTCCATTTGTACTTTAGGAGGATGTTAAAACAGATTTTTACAGATTTGTAAATTATCAGGTCCAGATAACTTGTATCCAAGAATTTTAAAAGAGCTGTCTGAGGAGCTCACTGGGCCAATAATGCTGATTTTCAAAATGTTTTGGAACACAGGGGAAGTTGCAGAATGCTGAGAGAAAGCTCATGTGGTACCAATATTAAAAAAGTAAATGGGATAACCTAGCTAATAACAAGCCGGTCAGTCTGATATCAATCTCAGGGAAGATAATGGAGCAGCTGGTATGGGACTCAATGAAGAAGTAAAGGAGGTTAATATAATTAATTCTGATCAACCTAAGGTTATGGAAAATAGATCCTGTCAAACTACCTTGATAACTTTTTTAAATGACATTACAGTTTGGTTGAAAAGTTAACATTTGAAAAGGTAATAGTGTTGATAAAATATATTTAGATTTCTGTAAGGCATATGACTTTGTATCACAAAACATTTTGGTTAAAAAGCTAGAATGATATAAAATTAACATGACACACCCTAAACAGATTAAAAATTAACTAACTGGTGGGTCTCAAAGTGTAATTGTAAATGCGGAATCATTGAGTGGTATTGTTTCTAGTGGGGTTTCACAGCGATCTCTTCTTGGTCCTGAGTTATATAACATTTTTATCACTGAGTTGGAAGAAAACATAGGATCATAGAATTCTAGGATTGGAAGGGACCCTGGAGGTCATCTAGTCCAGTCCCCTGCACTCATGGCAGGACTAAGTGTTATTTAGACCATCCCTGACAAGCGTGTGTCTAACCTGCTCTTAAAGATCTCCAGTGACAGAGACTCCACACTCTAGTAAGGAAGTTTTTCCTAATGTCCAACCTAAACCAGCCTTGCTGGAATTTAAGCCCATTGCTTCTTGTCCTATCTTCAGAGGTTAAGGAGAATAATTTTTCTCCTTCCTTCTTCTAACAGTCTTTTATATACTTGAAAACTGTTATGTTCCCTCTCAGTCTTTTCTCTTCTCCAGACTAAACACACATACCCTTTTTTTTTTCAATTTTCCTTCATAGCTCATGTTTTCTAGACCTTTAACATTTTGGTGCTCTTCTCTGGAATTTTGCCAATTTGTCCACATCTTTCCTAAAATACGGTGCCCAGAATTGGACACAATACACCAGTTGAGGCCTAATCAGAGCAGAGTGGAGAGGAAGAATTACTTCTTCTGTCTTGCTTACATTTGCATTTGTCCTATTTACTTTAGACGATTTCTCCAGTTTGTCCAGATCATTTTGAATTTCAATCCTACCCTTCAAAGCACTTGCAACCTTTCCCACCTTGGTATCATCCACAAACTTTATAAGTGTTGTGACAAAGTTCCTCCTCTACCTTGATGGGTCTTGCACTTATTGGTGGATTTGCTCACTTGGGAGCTTCACGGCAGCCCTCAGCTTGGCCGTTTTTTCTGAACCCACAGTCCAGGTCGACTCCTCCTGTGTCTGACCAAGAGTTGGGAGGATTTGGGGGGAACCAGGGCCCGCCCTCTACTCCGGGTTCCAGCCCAGGGCCCTATGGAATGCAGCTGTCTAGAGTGCCTCCTGGAACAGCTGTGCGACAGCTACAACTCCCTGGGCTACTTCCCCATGGCCTCCTCCCAACAGCTTCTTTATCCTCACCATAGCACCTTCCTCCTGGTGTCTGATAATGCTTGTACTCCTCAGTCCTCCAACAGTCCGCGTTCTCACTCTCAGCTCCGAGTGCCTCTTGCTCCCAGCTCCTCGCACGTGCACCACAAACTGAAGTGAGCTCCTTTTTAAACCCAGGTGCCCTGATTAGCCTGCCTTAATTGATTCTAACAGCTTCTTGATTGGCTGCAGGTGTTCTAATCAACCTGTCTTAATTGTTCTGGAACCTTTCCTGTTACCTTACCCAGGGAAAAGGGACCTACTTAGCCTGGGGTTAATATATCTGCTTTCTATTACTCTCCTGTAGCCATTTGGCCTGACCCTGTCACATATCCCATCTACCCCCCACCCCCTCTGCTCAACACTATGGGGTTGGGCAACTTCAGAGGTCAGGCAATGTACTCGTGACAAGCCATCTGCATTGCCATGGTGGCTTCCAGCCCGGTTTTGTATGGTGAATTGGAAAGGTTCTAGGGACAGGAATCATCTGGTCACCCTTGCATTCTTCTCTTTATTTCGCAGCATCCACTGGAGGGGTGCATGGTCGGTCACAAAGGTAAACCATCGTCCCAGAAGGTAATAACACAGTGTTTCCATGATCCATTTCACAGCTAGGCACTCTCTTTCAACCATGGCATACTCCTGCTTTCTCAGGAGGAGTTTCCTGCTGAGGTAGAGGATTGGGTGTTCTTCATCTCTGACCATCTGCGATAGGACAGCTCCCAATCCTACTTCAGATGCATCTGTTGGTAAAATGAATTCTTTGTTCAAGTCTGGGGCTATAAGCAAGGGGTTACTGCAGAGGGCTGTCTGTAGATCCATGAATGCTTTCTCTGCGGCATCTGTCCACTTCACCGTGTCTGGACCCCAGGCTTTTATCAGGTCTGTCAGGGGACTCGCTCTTGTAGCAAAATGGGGACTAAATTGTCGGTAGTACCCCACCACACCCAGGAATGCCCGGATTTGTTTTTTCCGATTCGGCCGGGGCCAATTTTGGATAGCCTCTAGTTTATTTAGTTGGGGCTTGACCATGCCCCTTCCTACAATGTAGCCAAGGTATTTAGCCTTGGTTAGCCCTATAGCACACTTGGCTGGGTTGGCTGTGAGGCCAGCCTGTCTTAGCATGTCCAGAACCGCTTCCACCTTTCCTAAGTGGGTTTCCCAGTTGGGGGTGTGAATAATCACATCATCCAGGTATGCCACAGCATGGGGCTGTATGGTATGGTATGGGGCTGTAGGAGCTTGTCCATATGACACTGGAAGGTGGCAGGTGCCCCATGCAGTCCAAAAGGAAGAACAGTATATTGAAAAAAGAAAAGGAGTACTTGTGGCACCTTAGAGACTAACAAATTTATTTGAGCATAAGCTTTCGTGAGCGACAGCTCACTTCATTAGATGCATTCCGAAAGCTTATGCTCAGATAAATTTGTTAGTCTCTAAGGTGCCACAAGTCCTTCTTCTGTTTGCAAATACAGACTAACACGGCTGCTACTCTGAAACCAGTATATTGAAACAGACCCTCTGGTGTAGAGAATGCCATCTTTTCTTTCGTTACTTTGGCAAGGGGAATCTTCTGGTATCCCTTTGTTAAATCAAGGGTGGTCAAAAATTGGGCATTGCCCAGGCGGTCAACTAACTCATCAATACGGGGTATGGGGTATGCATCGAATTTGGATATCTCATTCAGCCGGCGAAAGTCATTACAAAACCTAGTGGTGCCATTGGGTTTGGGCACCAACACAATCGGGCTTGACCACTGACTGTGGGACTCTTCGATGACTCCCAGCTCCAACATCCTTTTTACCTCTGCCTTGATCTGCCTTGATCTCCTCCCTTTTTCCTGCTGGAACCGGATAGGGCCTTAAAGTTACTTTTGCCCCAGGGCCTGTGATAATGTGGTGATATGCTTCGGTGGTCCGGCCTGGTTTGGTTGAAAACACGTCCTGGTATTGGTTGATCATCTCAGTTACCTCCTTCTTCTGGTTTCGTGCCAGATCAGTGGATATCCTGATCTGCTCCTGCATGTTATTTCCCTGGATCGGGGTCTCTTGGGCCACTACACACGCCTCTTGTTGGTGCCAAGGGTTTAAGAGGTTAATGTGATAAGTTTGTTCTTGTTTCCGGCGTCCTGGCTGCCGCACCTTGTAGGTTACTTCACCTACGGGTTCAACCACCTCATAGGGCCCCGCCATTGGGCCAAAAGCTTGCATTCTGCCGTGGGTATCAACACCATCACCCAATCCCCTGGTTGGAACTGTCGGACTTTTGCCTGACAATTGTAATGGGTTCGCTGGGTCTCCTGCGCCTTTTCCAAATGTTCCAGTACAATACGGGTGACCCAGGCTATCTGTTCTCGCATCTGCAACACATGGTCAATTATATTTCTCCCCTCATTGGGTTCCTCTTCCCAGATTTCTTTTGCAATATCTAGTATGCCATGGGGGTGGCGTCCGTATAATAATTCAAAGGGGTAAAACCCAGTTGAGGCCTGAGGAACCTCCTGGATTGCAAACATAAGGTAGGGTAGTAGGGTATCCCAATCCTTCCTGTCTCAACTTACCACTTTCCTTATCATTGCCTTGAGGGTTCGGTTAAACCTTTCTACCAGCCCATCGGTCTGCGGATAATAGACTGAAGTTCTCAGGGTATGTATATGGAGCAGTGTACAGAGGTCCTTCATTAGTTTCGACATAAATGGGGTACCTTGGTCTGCTAATATCTCCTTTGGTAGCCCCACTCAGGCAAAGATCCCCACCAACTCTTTACCTATCGTTTTAGAGGCTGTGTTTCGCAGGGGGACGGCTTCTGGGTAGCGAGTAGCATAATCCAGAATGACAAGTATATATTGGTGGCCCCGAGCTGTCTTCTCCAGGGGTCCCACTAGATCCATGGCTATTCGCTCGAAGGGGACCTCTATGATGGGAAGGGGTACTAAAGGGGCCCTCAAATGGGGACAGGGACTGTGCAGCTGACACTCCAGGCAGGACGCAAGGTACCTCCGCACTTCACATACTCCGGGCCAGAAGAATCGTCGCAGGACCCGTGCCAGGGTCTTCTCTACCCCCAAATGCCCCCCAAAAGATGACTATGGGCCACACTTAATACAGCATTCTGGTGTTTTTGAGGTACAAGGATCTGCTGTACCTTCTGCCCCTGTACTGGTGCAACCCGGTATAAGAGATTCTTTTTCATTATGAAGTAGGGTCCTAGTCCCTGGGTTTTCCCTTCCACGGGGACCCCATCTATTTCGGTCACCTCCTTCCTAATGTTGTCATACCTTCGGTCTTCAGCCTCGTCCCATCCAAAATTTCCTCTCCTAGGGCTAATCTGCCCAAGGTCTAGGGGGCCAATCTCTGTTGCCTCTACTGGTTCAGAGGCGTTAGGGTGTGGGTCAGATTCGGGTGCTTCTCCCTTCTGGGTGGCCTCCTTTTCAGCTGCTCGGGTCCGCCTACCTACGAGAGCGACCCTCCGGCTTTGGGCCAGTATTCGGGTTCCCAAGGCCTTAGCTGCCCTTCTTTCCCTTTTCGTCTTTCTATGATGTCAGCGAGTGGAGAACAAATCTGGGGATATTTCAGAGAAGGTTGGGGGTTGACAGTCTACTGTGGATGCCTCACTACTTTCAAGGCTTCCCCCTTTCCTCAATTCCCCTACCGGGAGTAAGTCTCCAAACCCTGGGAAGTCCCTCCCTATGAGCCCTGGGTATGGGAGTTTAGTGCTGCTACCTCAGTAGTGTTCCCCTGAATCTCGATTTTTACTGCGATGGTGGGGTAATAACTAACTGTCCCATGGACGCATGTTATCCCCGTACACTTAGCCCACAGCAGCTGACTACGCTTCATGAGCTTCCCTGAGACAAGCGTGATAGCACTCCCCGAATCAACCAGTGCTGTGGTCTCTACCCTATTTAGCTTCACTGGTCTGGTATACATATGTGGGGTTAGTGAGACCCCCACAAGGTAGATTAGGGAGCATGGGTCTGCCCAGTTCCCCAGGTTACATTGCATAGGTTCCTTGGCATTGGGACACTGTGCAGCTATGTGTCCCCACTCCCCGCAGGCGTAACATCTGTATGGAGCCCGAGGCATTCCCCGGTCTCTTGGTTTGGGCAGTCTAATATCACGATCCTCTTCCCCCTCAGTGCTCCAACTCTTTGTGGCTTCTGGTGGGCCTTCAGCCCCTCTCTTTTTCCACCTGGGCTCTCCTGGTGACCCAGTCACCTGAGCTCTAGGGCTTGATGCTGCTAGTTTAACCTGGGGTGCTTCTTCCTTAACTTCCTTCCCTCGCCGTCCTTGGCCTTTCTACCAGCACGACAACCTCATCATAGGTGGAGGGTTCGTTCTGGCTTACCCAGGCGCGAAGATCTGGTGGTATTCCTCTCATGTACCAGTCGATGACCAGAACCTCTAGTATCTCCTCCGGACTCCGGGACTCAGTTCGTAACCACTTTCGTGCGAGATGGATGAGGTCATATAATTGGGACCTCGGTCTTTGGCACTGGTGTGACCACTGCTGAATACTGTGTCCAGTTTTGGTGCCCACAATTTAAGAAGAATGTTGATAAATTGGAGAGGGTTCAGAGAAGATGCACAAGGATTATTAAAGATTTAGAAAACCTACCTTATAGTGATAGACTCAAGGAGTTCAATCTATTTAGCATAACAAAGAGATGGCTAAGGGGTGACTTGATTACGGTCTATAAGTATCTACATGGGAGACATATTTAATAAAGAGCTCTTCAATCTAACAGAGAAAGGTAGAACATGATCCAATGACTGGAAGTTAAAGCTAGACAAATTGAGACTGGTAATAAGGTGTAAATTTTTTAATGGTGAGGGTAATAAACCACTGGAACACTTTATCAAGGTGGATTCTCCATCACTAACCATTTTAAAATCAAGAATGGATGTTTTTCTAAAATATCTGCTCTAGGAATTATTTTGGGGAAGTTCTATGACCTGTGTTCCACAGGAGGTCAGAGTAGATGATCACAATGGTCCCTTCCAGCCTTGGAATTTATGAATCTACAAGAGGCGCAACACAGAACTCCGAGCCCAGGGGGGAGGTAAGGCTAAGGTGACTTTAAGCCACCTTTATGCTTCCCTCAGTACTGAGGTGCTCCAGTGACTGGAGCATAAAACTTAGACTTCCTTGGGGGCCTGTCGAAATTAAAACCTGAGCAGCCCTGTGAACTGCAGCATTGCTTGGAATTGCTGCAGCACTGTGCTATGGCTCTGTCAACACTCCCCTCCCACCCTCAGACCCATATCAGGGCTTACAAAGGGGTCCTCAAAAAGGCAGCCTTGTTACTGTATTCTGCAGTGCTTGCCTGCACCAGGATAATTTTCTGGTCAGATCTGGGACTTTTAGAGCCTCTTTACACTGCTCTGGCCCTTTTACATAGCACAAAGAGGCCAAGGCAAGAGCAAGGATCTCACTTGAAATATTTAGGCCAAGATTTTCAAAACTGAATGCCTGTAGTCAGGCTACATATTTAAGCACCTATGTAGCTACTCAGAACCCTGGAGCTGCCACTGAAGACTATAAAACTAGCCTTAAGGCCCAATATTTTCAAAGCTTGTCTCAAATTGATACTTTAAAAATTGTGCATGCAGCTGTTGCGTGCATGCAACCTACATTTCTATTCACTAAATGGGTAAGGGCGCTCAAAAGCACCCTCGGGCACATGCAAGGACCCATTTTACTCAAACAAAGGAGGGTTGAGTGAAAAAAAGAAACACCATATTTGAGAGTGTGGGAAGGAATTTTCCCTCGGGTCAGACTGGCAAAGACCTTGGGAATGGGGGAGTTTCACCTCCTTCTGCAGCATAGGGTGGGGGTCACTTGCAGGTTTAAACTAGCATAAATGGTGAATTCTCTATAACTTGGTCTTTAAACCATGATTTAAGGACTTCAGTAACTCTGCCTGAGGTTAGTGGTCTATTACAGGAATGGGTGGGTGAGGTTCTCTGGCCTGCAATGTGCAGGAGGTCAGACTAGATCAGTGGTTTTCAAACTTTTTGTATTGGTGACTCCTTTCACACAGCAAACCTCTGAGTGTGACCCCCCCTTAAAAATTAAAAATGGAGGGTCATTTAATTTAATGGGGGCTTGGGGCTGTCAGCCCCACAAAGCTGACAGCTCATGACCCCCATGTAACCACCTTGGGACCCTCTGAGGAGTCACAACCCCCCAGTTTGAGAACCCACCGGACTAAATCATCATGATAGTTCCTTCTGACCTTAAAGTCTATGAGTCTAAGTGCCAAGTTTTGAAAATCTGGCCCTTAAGACTCCATATTTTTATAACCTGCATGCCCCAATTACATGTGTAAGATGAGAGAGACAAGGTGGGTAAGGTAATATCTTTTATTGGATCAACTTCTGTTGGTGAAAGAGACAAGAATAAAAGAATTCTGTGTGGCTCGGAAGCTTGTCCCTTTCACCAACAGAAGTTGGCCAGGAAAAGATATTACCTCACCCCCTTGTCTCTCTCATACCCTGGTATCAATATGACTACAACAACTCTGCAAAGATGAGCAGCTGCATGCTGAAAACAGGCAATTGCAAATTCATCTGCAAATTAGACACTAGGAAACTGCATGCAATTGTTTATTTTTGCATATTCATCTGCATGTTTTATGAGCAAGGTATGCAATTTTTTATTTTTTTATGTAGCCTTTAGATAAAAAGACAATTTCAGTCTCTTACACTTTACCAGCATGAATATACTACCTCTCCCTTTAAAAACAAAACAAAATACCCTATATTAATCTGTCAAAAGCACAGGGAATACCTCAGGAGATGAGTATCTCTGATCACTCTTGGGGAATCTAAAGTATACAGTAATTAACTTGATTTACCTTTGTCCAGTGGTAACTGATTATCTGTTGTTAACTGTCTTATTCCTTAATTATTTCAAGAAAAGAACAGAACAAAAAAAGAAAAATTTGATTTGGCATTATTCTAAATTCATCTAGAAAAGCATTGTTGAAATTGGATGTCTGCATGTGTCCTTTTGCCTGCTAATGGAACCATCAGTGATGCTTTTGCCATATACCACATAAGATTTTAGCTATTATTGAATTTGGGACAAAAATAGAAACAGCCATTAAAAGATAATGCTACTGGATAATTCTTGCTTCTAGTTCTGCTTACATGTATAAGCTTAAGATCTTCATGATACTCCAATCAAGCTGAATTAAAATGCTTTTCAAGTATAATAATGTGCTATACAAAATTTATCTAATTAAAAAAATGTAAAAAAGTCTTAAAGTTAAAATAGTGCCAGTTTTGCCTTATGAGATCCAGAAAGACAATTACAGCAATCTCTCTCTTTAAAAAAAAGAAAGAATATTCTAATCAGAAGTCTTTGTATTTTATCTGGAACTTCCAAAGTGGAACTTACATGAAAAAATAAGGTACCTGAGCAGCTGTTGTGGCGGTCTCGTATGAAAAATGAATCCCCAAAACACAACAGTATTGCCTATAATTTAAGGTCCCAAAGACCTAGCATCTGTCAGCTCCTTTGTGTCTAATAGCAGCTTCCCATTAGGTCTGTTTTGACACCAGTGCCTAAAAAGTTATAAACAGTAATGCTCTTCAGATACATTTCCTTCTTACCTTGTTTCCTTCTTCTCGGTCTCTCTTTTTCTGTATCAGTTTACAGAGAAACTTCATTTATGCAAACCTCAGTGATCTGAAAAACTGATCTATCCAAAACAAGTTGTCATCTCCCAATAGGTATTAAATGGTCCTGATTCCCAGTTACACTTTATGTTGCTCTGGCAGTGCAAGGGGCTTGCAGTGTGGGAGGAAATATCCCTTTGGGAATATCAGTGTTGACAACTCAATCTGATTGTGAGTCTCGTGACAGCTGCTGTTTTTCCTAAATCCCCAGCTCCTGGAATCAAGTGATCTGGAAACAAATATTTCATCTTTCATTTTTCAAAAAAGTAAGTTACTAGCCTCCTGCTTGTGATGAAATGCCTGAAAATGCAAACAGAGTGAATCTTAAAGGTTCAGAAACCAAATAAAAATACCCCACATTTAGTATATTTTAAAATCTCATGATTCTTAAGCCAATCACATGATTTTGGAACATGAGGGTCAGCAATACTGGAATACACCCTGAAGAACATTCTTCCCTGATGGAGAAGAGCAAGCTTAAGGGATACCAAGCCCTGGTGTTGGGAGCACTCTGGAGAGGGAAAGTCATAAAGTAGTGTGGGAAAGGAGCCTGTTCTATGGCTACTCTCTGCTTCCTAGGGTACATAACAGGCCATGTGAAGCAAAAGGAATTCAGAGCTCCCCAGAATACGAGTGCAAAGGTGGCTTAAAGTGCAGAAAAGAGGGACTGAGAATAGGAACCAGTACACAAGTCCCCAATATATCCACCCCCCCACACACCCAATTTTTAAAGTAGTTTCATATCCTTCATTTTATACCAACAACTAGCTTTCCCCTGTATAATTTGTATTTGTACATGTTGTCAGAGGCTAATCCTTCCAAATCATATGTATGTGCTGTGGGCCCAAGCATGTAGTAATTGTGCAGGGAAAGTTTTACATGCCCAATTTTTAGAGGCTGGATGGAGAGCAAGCAGCAGCCTGGACTCACATGCCAGAGCATGGAACCGCTGCATAATGGTGTGATAGAACAAGCCACCCAGGCTCAGATCTGGCCATAGGTAGGAGATTCCCAGTGGCATTGAAACCAGCCACAACTTTTCCTGATCACCTTGTCCAGTTTCACCACCACAAACACCCAGAATTCTAGAGACTTTTCTTTCTGGAAGACAGCCTTTGCTTGTTACTTACCCTCACCCCCATGCCTTCCTCAATCAGGGGAGGAGATGGTGCAAAGCAGAGCAGCCCTCAGAGCAGGGATCCAGGATTTTGAAGTATTAGGACCTGTCTACACTACAAAGTTAAGTTGACGTAAGACAGCTCACATCAACCTAACTATGGAGGTGTACACATGGCAATGCTCCTCCTGCCAGTTTAACTCTCCCACTACACTGACATAATAAAACCACCTTGATGAGAGACATAGCTCTTAGGGTGACGTAATTAGAGTGATGCAGTGTCAGTATAGACACTGTGTTGCTTATGTCACCCTAAGTGGCTTCCAGAAGATGTCCCACAATGCCCATCATGACCGCTCTGGTCACCGGTTTGAACTCCGCTGCCCTGCAGCCAGATATAAAGGCATGCATCCCTCCCCTTTTAAAGTCCCGGGAATTTTTGAAATTGCTCTTCCTGTTTGCTCGGCATGGAGAGCTCACATATCATCTGCCCAGCTGACCATGCCAGCTCCCTGCAGCAAACGCACTCCTGCCTGGAGTACACCGGAGA
Organism: Lepidochelys kempii; assembly: GCF_965140285.1. Lineage (NCBI taxonomy): Eukaryota > Metazoa > Chordata > Testudines > Cheloniidae > Lepidochelys > Lepidochelys kempii. Next base: position 192,366,015 of record NC_136382.1, on the reverse strand, counting down.
TGGTGGATCTGTTGGGTCTGTGGAGGAGAGGAGACTGTGTAGTCACAGCTGCGCTCCAACTGCCGGAACTGTGATATCTACAGGCCGATTGCTTGTGGCATGGAGGAGAAGGGATACGATAGGGACATGCAGCAGTGCTGTGCAAAAAAATCAAGGAGCTAAGGCAGGTATACCAGAAGGCAAGGGAGGCCAACAGTCACTCTTGTGTGGCACCAAGGACTTGCTGCTTCTTCAAGGAGCTGCACACCATCCTCAGCAGTGACCCCCACCTCCACAAGCCTGTGGACAGTTTGGGGGGGCTGGAGACAGTGGCTAGCGGAGTGAACCCCGAGGACGATGTGGTGGATGAGGAAGTGGAATTGGAGGATGATGGGGGACAGGCAACAGGGACATCCGGTGGCATGGTGAGCCAGGACCTCTTTTTGACTCTGGAGGGGTCTAGCCAGTCCCAGCACTCTGGGTTGGGCACGCCTGATGCAGGAAAGGGAAGCTCTGGTAAGTTCTCATTGTGCTTCGATACCACAGGGATGCATGTGGTAATGCTCTGCTTTTTTAAATCAGCATAGAAAAGGGATTGAAATAACCAACATAGGTACAGTTTGTATCTGCTTCTCATTCCCCTGTGCAGTTAGGCAGAGGGGGCCCTGAGGAAAAGGTTTTTTTATGCACACCGGCATGTTCCAGGAATCCTTCACACAGATCCCTAGGAAACTTTCCGGGAAGTAATCTGCAATCTTCTGCCAAAGGTTTCTCAGGAGGGCTGCCTTCTCTTTTCTGCCGCTGTAGAAAACTTTGCTGCGCCAATCAGCAATTACTTCAGCAGGCACCATAGCCACACATATGTGAACAGCATACAGACCCAATCTGCAGCCACACACATGCAGAAGCTGCATCCTTGGTTCCCCACTGGAGCGAGATATCAGCTGCTATCACCCCCACCTGTGGAAAACAGTGCCAGTATTGAGAATAGTAGCCCTATGTGCGTGCAGTGATACCCCACTGAAACCCCTCCAAACTCACCATGGCTGGGGCTCCCACTGTGCTGTATGCCTGCCAAGGGAAAGTGAGAAAGTTGTGTTTCTAACTTGTTTGGATCACAATAGTGCCTCTGTCTATTGTTTGTTTAGCATCTGCCAATGTGCCCTTGAGGGTCTCCTCCTGCACACCAGCTGAGCAGCTCAGGCTGATAAAACAACGAAACAACAGTAAGGAAGACGTGTTGTGGGAGGTGCAGCAATACTCTGGTGCTTCATATTGCAAGTAGAGAGCACGGAGAGAGGCTATCCAAAAAATTGTGGATGGATAGTCAGGATAGGAAACATGGGCAGGAGCAGATGATAAAGCTGCTCAAGGAGCAGACATGTTGAGGTCCCTGACTGAACTTCAGATGGAACACATCCGTGCTCACCTCCCCCTCCAGCCCATACAGAACTGCCTTCCAGGCTCTCCCAATACATTCCTCACATATTCCAGGGCTGTCGCAGTTCTCCAGGCACTCCATCCCAAGGGAGATGTTTCACAATGACAGCTGGGCATACACCCAGCTGTGAGAGCCTCATTGTCAAATGTGCTCGATTTTCATATTTCTTCCAGAAGATAGAAATGTTAGCATGGTGTGACGGGGCAAGGCCAGGTGGCTATAGAAAAGTAGTGGGAGATAGATGTATTAGCTCCAGGCTAAACAAATCCCTGGTACCAGGATAAGTGAAATGGAAGCTGCTCCAGGTCAATTCAGACACCGAGGGCCAATTAAGAACTTTCCAGAAGGCAGGGAGAATGCTAGGTTGATTGGGACACCTGAAGCCAATCAGGGGCCGGCTGAAACTAGTTAAAAGCCTCCCAGCCAGTCAGGTGGGTGTGCATGTCAGGAGCTGTGGGACGAAGTTGTGCTGTTGGAGAGACTGAGTAGTACACATCATATCAGGCACAAGGAAGGAGGCCCTGAGGTAAGGGTGAAGTGGAGCTTGAGGAAGTGAGGGCTGCTGTGGGGGAAGTAGCCCAGGGAATTGTACATGTCATGTTTCTAAAAGATCTGTTACCATAGCTGATACTATTAGGGTCCCTGGGCTGGAGCAGAGGGTGGGCCCGGGCTCCCCTCCCAACCTTTGCCCCCTGATTAATCATTGAGACTGGGAGACAACAGAGACTGTGCAAGAAAGGATAACTTCTCCTCAGCTCCCTTGCTGGCTTATGATGAAAATGGCTCAGTAGACTGTGACCCTTATCTCTAGAGAGAGAAGGGTTACGTGGAGGGTCACAGTGAGCCTCTGAGGCTAGCAAAATCCGCCAGGAAACGTGGGACCCACAGAGGCAAGGACAGAGCTTTGTCACAATGGGTATTGAATAAAAATGTACTTCTTGAAAGTGAATGAGTCTTTATTTGTCTCTTACATATAATGATTACTGCTAAAATTCATAGACGGTCCCAATAGGTGCATTTGCATTGTTAAATTACTGCACACACAGCGATCATTACAAAGTTCATATTATGGTGCAAGAAAACAATACCTGGCTCAATGCATTACAGAAAGGCACTTTACTGTGGCTCAATGTCAAAATGCTCCTTTAAAGCCTCCCTGATTCGAATAGTTCCCCGTTGAGCCCCTCTAGTAGCCCCGGTATCTGGCTGCTCAAAAGCCGCAGGCAGCCAAATCGACCTCAGTGCTCCATCCCTGCAGGAGCTTTTCCCCCTTAACTTCACAAATGTTATGCAGAGCACAGCAATCTCCTATGACCATGGGAATATTTTCCTCATTGAGGTCTAACCTGCCAAAGAGGCAATGCCAGTGCCCCTTTAAGGGGCCAAAGGTACATTTAACAGTCATTCTGCACCTGCTGAGCCTGTTGTTGAAGCGCTCCTTGCTGCAGTCAAGGTTGCCAGTGTAAGGCTTCATGAGCCATGGAGCAAGGGGTAGGCTGGGTCTCCCAGGATCACTATTGGCATTTCAACATCCCCAACAGAAATCTTCTGGTCTGGAAAGAAAGTTCCTGCTTGCAGCTTTCTGTACAGACCAGTGTTCCTGAAGATCCATGTGGTAGCACTTTCCCTGACCAGCATGTGTTGATGTCAGTGAAACAACCCCTATGATCCACCAACACTTGCAATACCATAGAAAAGTAACCATTTCTATTGATGTACTCCATCGCAAGATAGTCTGGAACCAAAATGGGGATATGCGTGCTATCTATTGCCCCACTGCAGTTAGAGATTCCCATTGCCTCATACCCATCCACTATTTCACGCACATTGCCCAGAGTCACAGTCTTTTGTAGCAAGAGGCAATTAATGTCCCTTGCATCACTGCAACCTCCACGGTGGACTTCCCCACTACAAAATGATTCACAACTGATCAATAGCAGTCTGGTGTTGCCGGCTTCCAAACAGCGATCGCCACTCACTTCTCCACCAAGAAGGCAGCTCTCATTTTGGTGTCCTTGCACCGGAGGGCAGGGAAAGCTCCACACACAGTTCCAGGAAGGTGGCTTTGCACGTCCAAAAGTTCTGCAGCCGCTGCTCGTCATCCCAGACCTGCATAACAATGCAATCCCACTACTCAGTGCTTGTTTCTCATGCCCAGAACCAATGGTCCACCATGTGCAGCTGCTCCATGAATGACAATAGCAATCTTGAATTGTTTCTGTCAATGGCACACAGCAAGGCAGGCACCACGGTGTCATCATCAGATTTGCAGCTCATGAAATACTGCGGGATCAGGCATGTTGTGTTCATAACGCTCACCACAATACTGGAGAGCAGTACAGAATCCATGCTTTCTGACAGAGATGGTAGGCACACAGTTTACAGGGTCTGTTGAAAAGCAGTGCGAAATGCACTAGGAACACCATGGAATGATGGGACAGAGAAAACTGCATCATGGGATGCTGAGTCCACCCCCATGAGGTACTGTGAATCCTTCCCAGAATGCCCAGCACCAGATGGTGGCGAGTTGCACAGTGGAATAGTGCACTGTTCTCCCCAGTGCACTGTTCTCTCCACTGATGCAAGAGCACCTATTGTGGACATGCTGCGACATCACAAGGAGCACTGTGTGGACATGAAATTTTAGAGGTGGTTTAATTTTAGAGCTGGATGAACGTCAATGGAACTTAAGTCGACTTAACTTTGTGGTGTGGACATGGCCTTAGAAATAGTTGATCCTCCCTCTACTCATGTCTGGCTCTACAGGGCTGGATTCTGGTCCCCCTTTTCCCCTTGACATTCAGGACCTCAAGAACTTCTCTTGGGATCCCTGCTTCTCCCTCCAAATGTTTTTTGTAAATAGGCCTACTTTGAGCTATCACTGATGCTGATCTCCATCTTCCTTACAAAATGATGGATGAAAGATAAAGCAACACTGTATCACCATCTCCCTCCCCCTTTTGACTATAGCTCAGAACCTCTCAGAATTTTCCAAATGGCTCGTTCTGGGTATCGTATTTTAAATGTGAAAGCAAAATCAAGAGCCATCATTAGCAGAATGAATATACAGCCACCTGCAGTGGAGCCGGGTAGACTTTGCATGATACCTCATCAGAAACATCTCTCATCTCACTCTTCAGCCCCAGAGGACAAAACGCCCTCATAAAATGTCAGTTTCATAGCAAAACACTCCTGCTTACAAAAATGTTCTTCACTGATGCATCAAATCCTGCTAGCCCAAGGTCTTGCTGATGATGGGGTTAGGGGTCATTATAAAGTTAGGTGCCATTGTTAAGCATAGATTATTATTTATTTATTTATTGCTTACATAGCTGTTTTTGATGCATCCTGGTTTATGTTGTCCTCCTCTGGATTCTCTCTTTCTGTAAGAGTTCACCTCTCAGCTGCACATCCTAAGGACTGGGGAGGGAGGATACCCTGGAGGGAGGGAAGAGGAGGATAACTCTAGAAATGAGAAAACCACATGAAAAATCCAGGCTAAATATTACGTGAAAGTCACTTAGAGCATGTTAAGCAAAGATGATTCATAGTGTAATTCACCACAGCCAGAGGGCAATATCAAATGCAATGTCAATGTATTAGCCAGAACATATAGGACAGGGTCCTATACAGAGGGCTCAGCATATTGTTCATCTGCACCTCTTTCTCTTCCTTCACCCAGTCCTTTTCACTGCATACAGGATGGAACGTAAAAGGCCAGCAGCTATAGGGTGATTTTGCTGAAGAAAATGGCTGGCTGGTGCAGACAGAAACTTGGCAGAGCTGCTTCTTTTCTTGCTGCTGTTGCTTGGCTCAGCACTCCCCTCCCACTCATGTTCACGCTGGCTGCATGCTATATGATTACATTGTGCAACACATCCTGGTTATACTTGCCCCAAACTTTTCACTGCCACTTCTCTTGCTGGTTTAAGAGCAGCAGCAGGCAGCAGACAACATTACACTGCTGTAATATAAACACCACTACTTGCTCTTAAGTCACACCACTAGATCCAAGCTACCTGCTACGTTTGGGCTTGTAACAAGAATCATCTCTCCCCCCTAGGAATAGCTCATTAGTGTGCTGTGTATTGTAATCTGTTTTTCTGTTGAGCCTCTACAGTCAATAGAAACAGGTCTGATTGTAAAAGCCTGCTATGGGATACTCACAGGTAACTGCTCACACATGGGCTATGACCAGAACTGATGCAAGATCCTCAGCTACACATCAGTGTAGCTCTGTTGACTACTTTAATTACACCAGCTAAGTGTTTGGCCCAATTTCTGTGACTTATTCTTCTGTGGACCTTAGTGCACACGTGAGCAACTATTTGTGAGCAGGCTTTTAAAATCAAACCTGTTTCTACTGAACTCTTGGTCTGTAGCTCATGATTCCATTGAAGTGACTGGAGTGATGCCCATTTACCCCATTCATCAGTGTCAAGAATACCCCTGAGAAACTCACGAATCCATCTCCACCAGCCCACACCACCCAGCACAGCATGCTGGCTGCAGAGATGAGTGCAGCCTACAGCTTCTTTGGAGCTTCACGCAACACTGAGCTCTGGGGAGTGTGACTCTGCAGTACCCTGTGCTCAATGCTTTGCCTTAATAGCCCAGAATCCTGTACAATTAATTGTGAGCCATTTTATAACTGCACCTGTGACAACAAAGATTTAATCCCTTGGCAAATTGGTTTCCCTATATTTCCCGAGGAAGACAGTGTCCTCGTTTTACCCGTTACTTTCAGCAGGGAAATCTGTAATTTACTTTTCACATGGCCTTCAATTTTCTTTTCGTTTAAAAATAAACCAAAAAAAAAATCTCCAGACTAACCTTTCCTTCACAGCTTGTACCTGAGGTATAGCACCACCAACTGGGCATATGACCTTCTTCTGCCCTCTGAAATTAAGTATAGGTTTTTGGGTTTTGTTACCAAGGCAACCCTTTTGGTAACAATCCAAAGTAACATGCTTTGGAATAAGCCTTCTAAGCTGCAGAATCATACAGTAATACTGCCCAGGAACAATACCTGAAATTCCTTCTTACTGAATCAATTATTAGGAGCCGGATTTCAACTGGTATGAACTGATATAGCTCAACTGAAATCAGCTGAGGATCTGGTTCTGTCTTTAAAACTGGAGGTTGCAGTGCTAAAATTAATAGCAGTTTGCACACTATTGTGCATTGCTATTAAGGACAAAGGTCTCTGGTGAAACAGTCAGTGCTATGAAATTATGTAATGCAAGGACAAGATGCTGCATGACATAGTGCTAGCAATTAAGTAGGTGACACTCTTCCCTCAAAGGGCTAGATTCAGCATCCTTATTCGCATTGGTCAGTACAGTAAGTACTTGCAAGTAGGTTGATTTAATTAAATGGGATTACTGATGTAAACACTATTCAGTGTGTATGTAAGGATTGCAGAATCGGACCCTACATCAATAAGTACTGAACCAATGGGTGGGGAGGATCTGTACATCTGGAAGTGCTGTCTTTCAGATGAGACACAAATCCAAGGTCCCGACTATCTTCCAAAAATCCCAGAGTACATCTCATCAGAGTAGGGGTTCTAATAACATGCACCAACCACATTTCAACATGAATAATTACATGCTTACTTGCCTAAATTTCCCCATAATTTCATTTGGATACAGCATAATTCCTCACTTCCTGCCCTAGAGTGTCAGGTAGTGCTGGCGAGGGACATTAAAGGGTAGTCCATGTATCCCAGAGATGGATACATTTCAGTGGGGAGCAAAGGAATACGAAAACATTTTGTGCAATCAGTAAAGTTTGTAATGTGGTGTAGGAGTTACTTACTTAAAACATACTATGAAAATGCAGGATGATTCATTACCACAAGAGTCACATAATTTCTTATTTGTATTTAAGTAGCACTTAGGAGCCAAGTCATGGATGAAGAAAGACCCCATTGTGCTTAGCGCTGTATAAACACATAACAGAAAGATGGTTCCTGAATTACGATGTTGATGACAATTAAATCTACAAATAAGTGTTCCATTCATGAAGGGTGAAATCTGGACCTATTGAAGCCTGTAGCAAAACTCCCATTAATTTTAACAGGGCTTCACCTCAAGTTTTTCGTTCCCAAACTCAAGCAAAATTGCCATTGACTACAATAAGAGTTTTGCCTTAGTATGCGCAAAATGGGATTTCAGAATTTGGCCCAAGGTTTTCTAAAAGAACAAGTAACAGCACGGCAGGTGTCCCCTATGCCAGTCCTGCAATACAGCTGCTAACAGTATACTGCTATGAGAAAGTAATGTACAACTTTTAATTACTAATTGTGACAGGGCAAGGCCAGATGGATATAGTAAAGTGGAGAGGAACAGGTATGTTAGCCCCGGCCTAAACAAATCCCTGGTACCATGGTAACCAAATGGCAGTTGCTCCAGGTTAATCAAGACACCTGGGGCCAATTAAGACCCTTCTAGAAAGCAGTGGAGATAGCTAGATTGATTGGGACACCTGAAACCAATCAAGGGCTGGCTGGAACTAGTTAAAAGCCGCCCAGTTAGTCAGTGAGGCATGTGTCAGGATCTGTAGGAGGAAGCTGAGTTGTTGGAGGAACTAAGCAGTACAAATCCATATCAGGTGCAAGGAAGGAGGCCCTGAGGTAATGGTGAAGGAGATATTGAGTGGGGGCTGCTGTGGGGAAGTGGCCCAGGGAATTGTACACTCCCTATTTCCAAAAAGTCAGCTACCATAGCTGCTACTATTAGGGTCCCTGGGCTGGAGCCTGGAGTAGAGGCTGGGCCCGGGCTCCCCGCTCCCTTCTCTGATTAATCACTGAGACTGGGAGACAACAGAGACTGTGCAAGGGAGGGTTGCATCTCCTCACCTCCCTTCTTGGCTTATGATGAAAATGGCTCAGTAAGCTGTGACCCTTGCCTCTAGAGAGAGAAGGGCTACGTGGAGGGTCACAGTGAGCCCTTGAGGCTAGCTAAATCCACCAGGAAACGCAGGACCCCTGGAGACAAGGACAGAGCTTTGTCACATAATGCAAGAAAACCAAAGCAAACAAACAAATCGCATTGAGATCCCTGAGTTGCTGTCAGAATTCATGACCTCAACAAGGGAAAACTCATTTTGAAAAAGAAATCCTACCACTGGAAAGCTGACGCAAATAACATAGAAACCTCCAAAAGTAAAGCTTAGTGCACTAGCCTGTACCTCCACACACCATGAAAGCACCAGTATGAAATAATCCCCTATGACCAGAGGAAACAAGTCAAGAAAATAAATAACAGATGAACTTCCCATTTCTTGTGCTGCATTCTTTGCACCATACTGTACGTACCAAACACAATCCATGAAAACAACAGTTTTTATACGACAGTGAAACTAACAAAATGTTATAAATTGACTTGGTAACACAAGAATGCTTCAACAGCTGAAATAGTGCTGTTATTCTCCCGTGTTATTATATATAGTAAATGTATATAATTCTATAGATAGGGCTGGTAGCACCACTTATTATAAAAGTTATTTGACACTTCCCATTATAAGACCCTGTTTTCAGTTGCTTATAACTTTGCCAAACTTTAATCCGTTCTGGGTGTCTGACTCAGTCTGATTTGCCCATGTTAAAAAATTCTGGTGACCTTTTCTTTGAAAAGCTGTGTCATCTCCATGCTTTCAAGCAGGGACTTTAAATGTGGCAGGGGCTGCCCCGTGTGTCAGGGATGTGCCTTTTGCCATCCTTGTGAAAATCCATCAAGTTCTAAGCCTTTAAAAAAATCACAGATTGCACATGCTCAGTACAGACTTCTCAGATTTTAGCAGCTAAGCTCCCTAAGATTCTGTCCACATTGGGCATGCTCTTGCCAGGGCAATTACATCTCTGGACTGCTGCAGGCCAGAGCCAGAGACCTGAACTGAGAATATAGAGCCATTCTCTTCTGTGTTCACAGTAAACCCAAACTGGCCCAGGCAGAGTGGAGGGGGAAGCTGCCCAATTCAAATACAGAGGGGACAGGAGCTGTGGGAGAGTCGATGGGAACAAGGAGTCGGGGAAGGCAGGGGGTGACAGAAACAAGGACTGGGGATTGCCAGGGAGGGGAAGAGGGAAATTTGGACTGGGAATTTAGAAGGGAGATTGAGACTGATTGGGCAGAGAGACTGGGTCTGGGCAAGGACCAAAGGAGAATAGAAGTTTTGCTGGGAGAGACTGGTTGTGCAGGGAGACTAGAACTGGAATGAGAAGCCTGAGGAGTAGAGACTGGGGCTGGATGCGTGAGGAGAATGGGACTGGGTTGTGGAGCCAGGGTGGCAAAGAGACAGGGCTGGGAGAGGGACAGGTTTGAGGGGAAGGGTCAGAAAGGGCCATGCTAGAGGGGAAAAGGCAGAAGAGTCTGTGCCCTCTAGAGAACACTGCCCTCCAGAGCCTGGAATGGATTACAAGATCCCTGAATCTCACCTTTCCTCTGCTGTCAGCAAATATCTGTGAAATCCACTGAGAAAGAGTCCCATCCCCTTTCTAGTACAGGATGACAACCCACCACTGCTATCAGTTACTCCATTAGCAATAGGGGATCACCGTTTGTTTCCTTCTAGGCTGTCTTGCTGCTAAGGTTCTATACTAGTGGTTCTCAAACTTTTATACTGGTGACCCCATTCACATAGCAAGCCTCTGTGTGCAACCCCACTTTTAAATTAAAAAACACTTCTTTACATATTTAACACTATTATAAATGCTGGTGCCAAAGTCGGGTTTGAGGTGGAGGCTGACAGCCCGCAACCCCCCACATAATAATCTCGTGACCCCCTCAGGGGTCCCTACCCCCAGTTTGAGAACCCCTGTTTTATACTGTGTATAGTCATGTTCAATTACTATATTAGTCCAATAAAGGAATATTTTGGAAGACATACAAACACAAAGACATATGTTTTGGTTTTTTTACAAAAGAAAATTAAAACCCTAATTTTACAAGTCACCTAATTATTCTTTGAATATAACATGCATCCAAAATCAAGCTGAATTTTAGCATTTGAAATTTGGGGGGGAACAAAACAAAACAACTTCAAAGGCACTGATCTGCACTGGGAGAGTGCAGAGGGGCCCCAAGGGAAGCTCCAGGAGAGTTTATTTATTTATTATTTTCTTTAGATGTAGAATAATAAAGAGCACTCCTACACAGGTTCTGAGACCCAAACCAAACCTACCCCACAATTCAATTGGCTCAGCCATTCTTCCAGGCAGAAGCTCAAAAGGAAATATTAACACCCCAATACATCGACCTGTGCTGCAATCCCTTATCTCTCCTCAAAGGCACGCAAAGCAAGTGGGCCCTTGCAGCATGTTCTGAGAGTTGACAAGTCTGGGCTATTTAAACCTATGGGTTTAAAACTATAGGCATTTGCCCTGGGACCTTTCTGGAGAAAGCTATGCCAGGTGCCCCCTCTCTGCTATTTCCTACACGTAACCCGTGCAGGCCCCAGAGAGCAGGTATGGTGCTGTCAATAGGATGCTCAATTTACCACTGCCCAAAAGGGCACAATCCCTCCCTGGAATTCTAGGAAGGAGGGAGGGTATGTGCACAGATCACCAACCCTAGGATGGTGCAGTGTACTCCCTTCTCTGTACCTTGTCAGGGCATTGGGAAAGAGTGGCTGTGTTCTGGGCTCTCCTTGCTGGCTTGGGGTGGCACTAGGAGTGAATAATCCCTGCGCTCTGCGAGGCACAGGGACTTCACCAATACCTAGATCTTGGGTACAGGATACAAGGTGATGGGATGAGACTACTTGCACTCGCCCAGTCCTTGGCATACCCTGGCAAGCACCAGTCACAATCCACCCCTAGGATTCACACTTGAAATGTATTGCTAATTTGAATGCATCATTTAAATTTCAGTAACGCTTAGATGCCAGACCAAATTCAGAGCCCCATTGTGCTGGGTGCTGTAGCAACATGTAGAAAGATACAGTCCCTACCTTGAGATAGCTTATGGTCCAATTTCTCCTGCCTCTTACTAATGTAAGAGCCCTGATTCTGCCATCCTCTTCCCGATTCTCCTTCTAAATTAAATGCCCACACAGATGAAGCATATTTAGCAGAAGCTGTGGTCCAGAGCCAAATCTTAGTGAAAGTCTTTCTCCAGCAGTGCACAATCTGGATCTATGGCTGACTTCACTACTGCTCTTTTCATCACCTTGATTCAGCAAGACTTTAAGCATATACTTAACTTTAAATATCTGAGTAGTCCCACTGGTTTCAATGGGGCTACTCAAAGCATTGCTCGATCAGAGCCCTCAGGAAGGAATTGAATGACATTTATGGCTATGTTGGGACCAGGTTACTATGGAGTTCAGAGAGCTGCTTCTTATACCTAGCTGAGCTTAGACCCTGGCTATTGTTTTCCCAGTGACACTGCTCTCTGTGCTACCTTTAAGAATACAGCTCTGCGTTTATTCCCAAAATGATCACTGTATATTGTAGTTTTTTCCAAGTACAGTTCCATTCTACCCTGGAGTGCCCCTGTCACCCTGGGATATGGGCAACTGTACATGGAACTTTGAAGAATGGCTTGCTGAGGTAGTAAGACAAATCCCTACCAGACCCTCTGCCTTGAGTTATAATAAAATAAGTCATTTTAGGGGAAAAAAACCTTCAGAAAGTTTTGCTTTGCGAACACAGTCCTAAATGTTTACTGAACTTTTCTTTAAGTGTCTGCCTCCACAGTATTCTAGATACCTCTCTCTCTGGGAACCAAGCCACAATTCAAATAGGCACAAAGATGGAAAGAAAAGTTTGTTCCTTAATGAAGGTTGCTCCCTTGATGAAGGTTGCAAATAAAAGCCAGTGGGAATTGGAATTGAGTAATCTGAAGCAAATATGCAACTTTTTCTTAATTAGGAACATATCTGAGATGTTGCCATAATCACCTTTAACAGTCATTAGGATTTTAGGTATAACTCCTCACCTCCCCCCAGTTATAAAGTAAATTTGTATGCAATTGTAAATTGAATATTAACTGTATCCCTTCCCCTGTTAGCAACCTTCAGTCAGCGTTCTTCTTTCCTCCATGTTGCTCCTTCTTCATATAGGGACAAAGACAACGCAGATGACCACAGAGGGAAAATATTTAGCAAATGCAGTGTACTTCTGATGGACTTTTGATTGGGTTCTCTGTAGCGTTCATAAGACTATTGGAGGAACAACTGTAATGATATGACCAGCCTTGGGCACTGACTACATCACCTTGATTTACTGTTTGCTGTTTTCCTTGGATCCACTCTTGTGTTTCTTCACCATGTGCTCGTATCATCCTAGTAGTTAACACCCATTCATTACCACTTGGGCAGGCACCATGGTAAGATGACATCTGACCTCTTTACCAGGGGAAATGCTTCTGATAAAGGCAGACAACATAGGCAGAAGGAAATAGTACAAAATAAAACAGCAAATTGTTAGAAACCTCCAACAGCTTTCTGCCACACCGAAACAATATCTTAAAATACATGGCCAGCTTCACAAGGACTTCCTCTGATGTTCTGAGGAATGTTTATTCTCTTTTTCCCACAAAGGAGGAGCATCTGTTATAGTGTATAGAGTATTTGCACAGTATAAAGTTAAGTTGCACAGTAGTGGAAATTCAAATACAGTGTATAAAGCATTTATGTGGTTTTTAGATACAGGTTTTTGTCTTTTCACACAGAGCTCTGAAAATAACTGGGTTAGAGTCACTTCAACCCATATATGAAGCATCGACATTAAGTATGCAGCTGAGTCAGTGTAAGAATTAAATTTTACTAGCCATGCACTGTGCCTGTGCACCGGAGCCATGGCTGGCCCACTCACAGGGGCACAAGGACTGGAGAAGCCCTCTCCCCTGCTCTGTCCTTGTATGCCTACTTTATTGTTGGACTGCTACAGACTAGGGACCGAATGACTAGGCAGCAGTTCTGCAGAGAAGGACCTAGGGATGACAGTGGAAGAGAAGCTGGATATGAGTCAACAGTGTGCCCTTGTTGCCAAGAAGGCCAATGGCATTTTGGGCTGTATAAGTAGGGGCATTGCCAGCAGATCGTGGGACGTGATCGTTCCCCTCTATTCGACATTGGTGAGGCCTCGTCTGGAGTACTGTGTCCAGTTTTGGGCCCCACACTACAAAAAGGATGTGGAGAAATTGGAGAGAGTCCAGTGAAGGGCAACAAAAATGATTAGGGGTCTGGAACACATGACTTATGAGGAGAGGCTGAGGGAACTGGGATTGTTTAGTCTACGGAACAGAAGAATGAGGAGGGATTTGATAGCTGCTTTTAACTACCTGAAAGGTGGATCCAAAGAGGATGGATCTAGACTATTCTCAGTGATAACAGATGACAGGACAAGGAGTAATGGTCTCAAGTTGCAGTGGGGGAGACTTAGGTTGGATATTAGGAAAAACTTTTTCACTAGGAGGGTGGTGAAACACTGGAATACGTTACCTGGTGGGGGGTGGAATCCTGTTCCTTAGAAATTTTTAAGGTCAGGCTTGACAAAGCCCTGGCTGGGATGATTTAGTTGGGATTGGTCCTGCTCTGGGCGGGGGTTTCGACTAGATGACCTCCAGAGGTCCCTTCCAACTCTGATATTCTATGATTCTATTGTATCTCCATAGGGAGGAGCACAATATGCTCATGAGCCACTGGGGTGATTAAAATGCTTCTACTATAATAAGATCCACCCCAAACAGAACTTGATCCCACACCAAACCTTGAGTGAAAGATGAAACTTAGTATGAACTCCCCTTCCCCATCAATTATTTTCCATTGTGTGCAGTTTTGCACTTTGGGGATCTGGCCAGAAGTCAAAAACAGGAGTGTGACAATACCAAGGCAGAGATTTGACCTGTATGCTCAATATCTGTTTGGAGTAGAAATACTAGAGTCTCCCAAAAAAAGCCTATTATCCTGATTTACAGCCCAGGTATGTGGATTCCACAGGTGCCACGACAGCGTTCTGAAAGCAGGGATGGTCCAATGGTTAGGGTGCTCATCTTAGAGTTGGGACCAGAGTTCAATTTCCTGCTCTACCACAGACTTCCTGTGTCTCCTTTGGCAAGTATCTTTGTCCCACATCTAATTAGAACATTATATATACAGCAACTCAAAATTTCTCCTTTGGGGCTTAAATTTCTCAAGCTTAGTCTTAGAGTAATGATTTTATTTTTGCAGAGTTTGAGCAGAACATGTGATACGGAATTCAATAACATTTAATTATTGCTTATCCTTTTGCATGCCTACCATGAAAGTACCCGGGTGCTTTTCAATAGTATTATAACAAACAAAAAGCCAAAATAATGTATGTGTCCCTGTGACGGGTTGGGTCACAGAAACCTGCTTGGGACTGCCACCTGGTGTGCTGAGACTACCTCTAAGCCTGTTTTCCCTGGCAGCTTGGGACTTCAGTACCCTGCCTGGCTGTGCCAGACACACTAGCCTGCTACAAATACAGACCTAGGGCTGAACCATGTCCCCCAAAAGCTGCAGGCTTAACTGAAAACAGCTTAAGAAGTGCTCCTGTCTCCAACATCCAGATACCCAGTTCCCAATGAGATCCAAACCCCAAATAAATCCATTTTACTCTGTATAAAGCTTATACGGGGTAAACTCAAATTATTCGCCCTCTATAACACTGATAGAGAGGTATGCACAGCTGTTTGCTCCTCCAGGTATTAATACTTGCTCTGGTTTAATTAATAAGTAAAAAGTGATTTTTTTAAATATAAAAAGTAGGATTTAAGTGGTTCCAAGTAATAACAGACTGAACAAAGTAAATTACCAAGCAAAATAAAACAAAAACACGCAAGTCTAAGCCTAGTACAGTAAGAAACTAAATGCAGGTAAATCTCACCCTCAGAGATGTTCCAATAAGCTTCTTTGACAGACTAGACTCCTTTCTAGTCTGGTCCCAATCCTATACCCTGGTACAGTCCTTGTTCTAGCTCAGGTGGTAGCTAGGGGATTTCTCATGACTGCAGCCCCCTTTGTTCTTTTCCACCCCCTTATATAGCTTTAGCACAAGGTGGGAATCTTTTGTCTCTTTGAGTTCCCATCCCTCCTTCTAAATGGAAAAGCCCCAGGTTTAAGATGGATTCCAGTACCAGGTGACATGGCCATATGTCCTGTGAGACCCCAAGCCTTCATTCTTCCCAGCCTGACTCACAGGAAGGCTTGCAAGTAAACAGAGCCATTTACAACCAATTGTCCTAGTTGATGGGAGCCATCAAGATTCCAAACCACCATTAATGGCCCACACTTTGCATAATTGCAATAGGACCTCAGAGTTATATTTCATATTTCTAGTTTCAGATACAAGAATGATACATTATATAAATAGGATGAACACTCAGTAGATTATAAGCTTTGTAATGATACCTTACAAGAGACCTTTTGCATGAAGCATATTCCAGTTACATTATATTCACACTCATTAGCATACTTTCATAAGCTCATATGGAGTGCAAAAATCACCATCCCATCTTTCATAACAATCTTTCCTATTAATATATCCAAGTAAACAAAACATTAAAAACCAGCAGAGTATTCCTAGAAAAAATATTGCTGGGATGAATATTTATGAATGCCACATAGAGAGGTTGTAAGGATTTCTATGAAGGGGTGAGCACAGTGCCTCCTACAAGCAATGGATGTTTTTATACCTTTTGCATTCATCTGCTAGCTAAGGTATAAACATGTTTTTAACAATCCTTCCAGGTTTGGCATTGTGCCAGCTATTCTGATCGTCTGCTGTAGTAATGTCATTCCCTGCAGTGTTGCTTTACTAATGTTGTATTTGTGAAAATTATATCAAATTGTGTAGAGTCAAACAGTATAACCAAGGTTTGCATGTATATTAGGTTATGAACTGCAATACCTCCCCATCTCCAGTGTCTTGTATGAGAGGCTGTTGGTTCAACATGTACTTTGCTGCTCTCTGTGCCTGATTATGCTGGTAAAACTCTTACAACCAGATCATCAGCTGATGTGAACAGACATATAGCTCCATTGACAAAGGACTTGTGCTGATTTACACCAGTTGAGGATTGGCCCTTAGACTTAAAAGGAAGCAGAATGTGACCCACTATGGACAGGAAGAGGCTCAGGTGTTCTCTGATGTTTACTGCAGTTCACAAGATGTTCTCTCACAGACTCATCAGGAGCTCAACACTGGAGTTACTGGAAGCAGCTTGCAGTAGAATTGCACACTAAAATAAGCATGCTTGGAGCCCTTGCAGGGCAGCTCATTGATCAGTGCTGGCCTCCTCAGATTATGAAAGTCACTCCTCCCTGCTCAAAGCCCAAGTAAACAGGCTTTCTACAGTGAATGCTGAGCAGGTTGGGGGGATGGCATTCACTCTCCAGTACACATATGGGCTGTGGGGCTGCAGTGTAACCCCTCTATAGCAGCCACAGTCCCTCCACAAACTCTATATGAGAATTGCTGGTCACTGAAGCCCCATAAGGGAGGATCCAGGAGACCTCTATCACCCCAGGCTATCTGGGGCTGTTGAGGGATCCCCCTTCACAGCACACAAGTGCTGCAAACTTCCCCAGAAACTATGGCCACTCCATTCCCAGCCCTCTGGTCAGGATTGGTGAGGGGCTTAGGTGATGTGGAGAGCCTGCACATGCCCTCCATCCACAGCAGGAGGAATTTCACCCCAAGTGAACACAGCATTGCCTAGAACTCCTTGGGAAATGGGAGTTTTTCCTCACCACAGAAAAGTTTTCATTTTTACAGAAGAATTTCCACAAAAACATTTCAGGATTTCATCAAATTAAATTTTTCAGTTTTTTGCAAACAGAAACCCAATTTTTTATTTCATTTATTTGTTTATGTATTTATTTTGGCTTTCAGGGTTTTTTTTTTTTAAAAAAATCCTAATATTTTTGACAGAAAACAATTTTTTTTTATTAAACCTAGTGCAAAAAAATGGATTTTTTTGGTTCCCTGGCAATTCCAAAAAATGTGGGAAAGATTTATTTTAGGTTGAACCACAAATGAAAAGTTTTGAAATTTTTGGCATAGCAAACAGTCAAAAGATGATTTGGGCCCAAACTAAAATTTTTGTTTTGATTTTGAGCATTTTTCAATTTTTGAAAACAATAAATGTGAAGGAAATTTTCAAGCAAAAAATTATTTTGAACAAAAAAAATCAACTTTTTGTTTCCGAAAGACAAAATGGAATGTTTTGACTTTTTCACAATTTTATTTGGGGGAGAGGGTTGGCAGGAAGAATTTGGTGAACCTGACATCTATGTGAAAACTTTTGATGTCACCAAATCTACATTTTTTCCCCAAAATAGTTCTGACTGAAAAAATTCACCCAGTTCTAATAAAACCCTATTTTTCACTTAAAAAATTTAATAATGACACAGGAGAAGGGCTGGTACCTTTCCACAGCTGAGTGAATGGCACAGGCTTTCTCCTCTTCTCAGGCCAGGCTGGTATTTTCAGACTTAAAAAGCAGGCAGATGGACTGCCACAGGGGAGCAGTAAAGAAAAGAGAGATTGTGAAAAATAATACTAAAAACACTAAAAAGGCAAATACTGGAAATAGGAAAAGCAAATAATACAAAAGGAAAGTAGTGTGAATAATAGAAGCAATGACACACAAGGCAAATACTGTCTGAGTTTAAGATGGAACAGGATAAATAAAGTAAATATTAAGAATAGTGCAACTACTGTGTGTAATAATCCTAAAAGGAATTATTCAATTTTATAGAATCATAGAATATCAGAGTTGGAAGGGACCTCAAGAGATCATCTAATCTAACCCCCTGCTCAAAACAGGACCAATCCCCAATTTTTTTTGCCCCAGATCCCTAAATGGCCCTCTCAAGGATTGAACTCACAACCCTGGATTTAGCAGGCCAATGCTCAAACCACTGAGCTCTCTCTCCTCTCCTCTCCTTTCCCTGCTTATGAACAAGATGAGTATGTTACTGTCATAAATATACAGGGACAGGTAACCATTGTGACAAAGTTCCTCCTCTACCTTGGTGGGTCTTGCGCTTTTTGGCGGATTTGCTCACCTTGGAGCTTCATGGCAGCCCTCAGCTTGGCTGTTTTTCTGAACCCACAGTCCAGGTCGACTCCTCCTATGTCTGACCAGGAGTTGGGAAGATTTTGGGGGGGGGGGGGGGAACCAGGCCTGCCCTCTACTCCGTGTTCCAGCCCAGGGCCCTATGGATTGCAGCTGTCTAGAGTGCCTCCTGGAACAGCTGTGCGACAGCTACAACTCCCTGGGCAGCTATCTGCTTCCATTCTCTCCTAAAGCCCTCTGGCCTGGGCTTTTCTTACTTTTTGACCCCGCTTCAGTTCCCCCCCCCCCCCCCCCCGGCGACCGGGCCAGATGCTTTTTCTTCGTTTTGTTTTGTTTTTTGCTGTTTTTTTCCTGCTGTTCGAGTGCTGGTCGGCTGCCAGCTTGCTGCCAGCCCCACCACGCCTGCCCTCGGACACTGCTATTACTTCAGCTGAAACCCCCGGAGGAGGGGGGGAGGACTGCCGACCCGCCCTCCGGAGGAGGGGAGTGGATGCCCCCAGATCCAACCGTTTTGCTGTTTGTTTGTGGACCCGTAATTAACTGACAAGTTATTTTTTTTCTTCTTATCTGCTTGGCATTTTTGGAATGCTCCACAAAGCCCGGGAGAGAAGACAGCTGACAGAGACATCACCCAGGGAAGCTACAAATCATCGTGGAGGGGGCCGTAAGACTGAGTAACTGTTGAACGGTACTCTTGTGTGGGGGGAGTTTGACTGTGTCTTAACTGCGTTTGTAGGGGCACAGGGGGTGTGGCATGGAGCTGCCCCCCGATCCATCTGTGCCCCCCCCAACACTATTACAACCGTCCCGGCCCCGGACTGCCCACCCCACAGTTTGCCCCTACTACCTGACCCCAACTCCTGTTTCCTCCCCCTGTCCAGTCCGACCCATTTGCCCCCCGCCCCCCCCCACCGCCTGCAGCCCAACAGGGAGAAGTGGTTAATCTGCTTCCACCTCCTCCTTCAGGTGCCTCCCCATCTCTCCCTGCTCACAATGGCGGTGAATGAGAGGGGTGAGGCCCCTCTAACAACCTCAGCTGCTCCCTCCCACCTACCCCCCTGCCCAACACCCAAACCTCCCCCCGTCACCACTGCTGCCAAAACACCTGCCACCGCTGGGGCATCGCCAGCCAGAGGCACCAGGGCGACTACTGCCACTGCTACGCCTACTGCCCCCCCAGATTCTAGGAGAGCCCCCCCAGTTGGCCGGAAAGGCCAGGGTGTGAAGAAGGGAAAGGGCCCCGCTACAACCACCAGGCCCTCCATGGCAGGAGCTACCCCCACCGCTGTGGCCTCGTCATCGACCATGGCGTCTCTCCCCGCTGTTGCCTCCACCAGCTCTGCGAGCGTCCCTCCCCCGGCCCCCAGGGCGCATGCCCGGGCGGTGGCAGCCCCCCCACCACCTGCCGCCTCGTCATCTCGCCCACCCACCGCCTCCACTACCATCAATAGCAGCCGGGGCCCCTTCCCCACCATGACCAGGAAGCACAGCGTCCATTGCCTCCAGGTGCCCGCCTCGCCCCACGTGGACACATATGTGCAGGCGTTGGCAAGGGTGGTAGGACCCACGGCTATTGTGGCGGCCTCCAAAATGTACGGGAAGGTCGTCTTTTTCTTAGCATCGGAGGCTGCCACCCAGGAGGTGGTGAAGGGCCTGGTGGTGGCGGGGGTGTTCGTTCCCCTGGAACCGCTAGAGGACCTGGGCGTCCGCCTAGTCCTGACCTCCGTCCCTCCTTTTCTACCCAATGCCACCCTGTTACCCGCTCTCTCCACCCTGGGGAAACCCGTTTCTGTCATCAGCCCTCTCCCGTTGGGCTGCAAGGACCCCACCCTCCGTCATGTCCTTTCGTTCCGCCAGCAAGTGCAGCTTCTACCGCCACCGGTGGCGCGTGACGGAAAGGCCCTCCCGGAGTCCTTCCTAGTCCCCTACCAGGGAGCCTGCTATCGGGTCTTTTACTCCATGGGAGAGGCCCCATGCTACCTCTGTCAATCAGCGGGGCATGTCCAAAGAGACTGCCCCTTGGCGCGGCAGGGAGGAGCACCCGAGACCCGGCAGGACATCGGCTCCGTCGTTGCCGACGCCCCTGGCTGCCCAGTACCTGAAACCACCTCTCCTCCTGCTCGGGCCCAAGAGACACCTCCCCTACAACGCCCAGACGAGCGAGGGAGCCCCGCCCTTGCTGTTAACAATCCAGCAGAGCCTATGGAGAAGGGTGCAGCAAAGATATTACTGGGTATAGGAGAGGGCCCGCCCCAAGGAGAACCACCCCCCCTCATGCTGCCTCACCGTTACCCCCCCAAGCCCCTGAACCATCGCCTCTGCCCCCCGACACGACCCCTGCTAACCAGCCCCCAGACGATGCTATGGAGGGCTGGACCCTAGTCCAGGGAAAGCAAGGCAAGTGGAAGGCTCGAGCTCCACTGCACCCATCCGATGCGGAGGCCCCCCCGGAAGACCAGGAAGGGAGGCACAGACACTGAGCCTTCTGCTGTGCCCACGAGTGAGATCCATCCGCCGGTGTCGGGAGGGGAAGACAAAATAGCACTGGAAGGTAGAATCTCCCCTCCACAGGAGACCCTCTGTTCCGAGACCCCTGAGGAAGCCCCTTCTGCCCGAATATCACCCGAACCCCCCGCAAACCCCGAAGCGACCGTCGAGGCGGACGCCAGAGGGGAGACCCCCAGGGTGGCAGAAGACGACCTCTCCTCCATGTATGAGGAGATCGAGGCCCTAGGTTTGACCCCGGTCACCCAGGGACAGAATGACCTACTGCCGGCTGGCCTCGATCTGGGCAACCTTACCCCAGTCCCCCTTTCTCCATGCTCCCTCCCCCTAACTGCCTTCCCGGGCAGGCACCCTACAGAAGGTGGTCCACCACCTGATGCCATGGCTGCCAAATCCACTACAGAGCCTACGCCTAGCATCACTGGGAGCCCCCCCCCCCTCCCCACCCCCTTAACCCTCGAATCTGTTCAGGAGGCACCACCTCTCAGCTGCTTGCCTCCCGAAGCCCAGAGCCTCGCCTCTGACCCCGCCCCCACCCCTGTCCCTGCCCAATCCACCTCTTCCTGCAATGCTATTGCTGACCCTGGGGTTATTTCTTTCCCGTTTTTTGCAGATTCCCCCCAAGGAGCAGCCTTTGCATTTTCCTGCCGCGACCCGTTAGGAGCTGCAATTTTCCCTGCGCCGTCCCCTTCTACCCCAAGGCTTGAGATGGACCTAATAACTTTAGCCTGTCAGACACCCCGTCAGTAGTCCGCACCCTGCCTGCCCGCCTCAGCGGACCACAAGGCTGCACCAAGAGCCCCACTAGGGAATAACCAGGAAATCCCAACCCCATCCCCATCCCCCCATGAAATGCGAAAAGCATTGTGGGAGTTTTTAGAAGACATCCTTGGCTCCCGCAACAGGGTACAGCTGGCTCTCCAGCTATGGGGGGACTTTGATCAACTCCTCCAGGCCACAAGGGCCCTTATAAAGGAGGGTAGAGGGAAAGGAAGGCACGGTGCTGTGGCCTACAGGCGGGCCCGCAGCTTCTGTGATGATTTACTCACTTACGGGATGGGTCACGGATTGTTGCGTGACCCACCCGGGCCGCGAACACCCCCGCCAACAAGGAACCCCCACCTCCCCCAGCCCTCTGCATGACGCCTCTCATTATCGCAACTTTGAACACCAGGGGCTGCAGGATGGCTCTCCGCAGGTCCCAGGCGCTCTCTTACCTTCAGGAAGGGGGGTACTCTGTGGTTTTCCTGCAGGAGACCCATACAGATCCGACCGCCGAGGACAGCTGGCGGCTGGAGTGGGGGGACGGGGTCTACTTTAGCCACTTCACGATTCGACAAGCTGGAGTGGTGACCCTGTTCTCCCCCAACCTATGGCCCGAGGTGCTAGGGGTCACTGAGGCCGTGCCGGGCCACCTGCTGCATCTCCGAGTCCGTATGGAGGGGCTCGTGGTCAACCTCATTAACATCTATGCCCCGACAACGAGCCCAAAGCGGCCTCAATTCTATCAGCGGGTGTCCGACTTCCTCAGCACCCTAGATTCTCATGAGTGCTTAGTCCTGGGAGGGGACTTTAACACCACCCTCGAGGAACAAGACCACTCAGGGGCCCAGCTGAGCCCGGCCGCTGCGAACATTCTCCGAGGAATAGTCGAACATCACTCCCTAGTTGACATCTGGCGTGACTACCACCCAGATGACACTTCCACGTTCACCTTTGTCCGGGTGGAGGCCCATCGGTCACACCACTCTCGGTTGGACTGTATTTATTTATCCCGTTTCCATCTTTCACAAGCCCACTCCTCCAATATTCGGCCAGCCCCATTTTCTGACCATCATCTAGCCATCATAACAGCCTCCCTCCATGCAGAGAGGCCGGGGCCCGCCTATTGGCATTTTAATAACAGCCTGTTGGAGGATGAGGGCTTCGTGATGTCCTTCTGGGAGTTTTGGCTGGCCTGGCGAGAGCAGCGGCATGCCTTTCCCTTGGCGCGACGATGGTGGGATCTCGGGAAGGTGCGCGCCAAGCTCTTCTGCCGTGACTACACTTGGGGCACCAGCCGATGGAGAAATGTAGCGATAGAGCAGTTGGAACGGGAGGTCTTAGAGATGGAGAGGCGCCTGGCCGCCGATCCCGAGGACCCGTCCCTCTGCGGAGCGTGCCGGGAGAAGCGGGAGGAGCTCCGGGCCCTCGAGGACCATCGGGCCCGAGGTGCCTTTGTTCAATCCCGCATCCTCCTCCTTCGGGAGATGGATTGCGGCTCCCGTTTCTTCTACGCCCTGGAGAAAATGAGGGGGGCCAAGAAACACGTCACCTGCCTTCTAGCAGAAGACGGCATCCCCCTCACGGATCCAGTGGAGATGTGTGGGAGGGCCCGTGACTTCTACACAAGCCTTTTCTCCCCGGATCCGACCGATCCTGGCGCTTGCAGGGTGCTCTGGGAGGAACTCCCCATGGTCAGCTTGGGCGACCGAGACCGACTAGAACTGCCTCTCACCCTGGCAGAGTTCTTGAAGGGGGACCTCCGCGATTTACGAAACTGGCGTCCCATCTCGCTCCTTAGCTCGGACTACAAAATCATAGCGAAAGCAATCTCTCTGCAGCTAGGGTCCGTGATGGCGGACATGATCCACCCAGACCAGACCTATACTGTCCCGTGTCGCAGCATTTTTGACAACCTATTTCTAGTCCGAGACCTTTTGGAACTCAGGCGTAGAGACGGTCTGTCGTTCGCCCTCCTGTCTCTTCATCAGGAGAAGGCGTTCGATAGAGTGGACCATGGGTACCTCCTGGGCACTCTGCAGGCATTTGGATTCAGACCTGTTTGTGAGTTTTCTCCAGGTGCTGTACGCTTCCGCGGAGTGTCTGGTTAGGCTCAACTGGACCCTGACCGAACCGGTCAGCTTCGGGCGAGGAGTACGGCAGGGGTGCCCCCTCTCAGGCCAGCTGTATGCTCTGGCGATTGAGCCCTTCCTCTGTCTCCTCCACAGGAGGTTGACAGGGTTGGTGCTGCAGGAGCTGGAGCTGCGGCTGCTCCTGTTGGCGTATGCCGATGACATGCTCCTTGTGGTCCAGGACCCGGGCGACTTGGCGCGGGTCGAGGCTTGCCAGGCCATCTATTCAGCAGCCTCCTCCGCCCGAGTCAACTGGGTCAAGAGCTCTGGCTTGGTGGTGGGGGACTGGTGGCAGGTGAGCTCCCTCCCACCCACGCTTCAGACCATCCGGTGGAGCGCGGGTCCACTTCTCTACCTAGGCGTTTACTTTTCTGCCACGCACCCTTCTCCGCCGGAGAACTGGCAAAATTTAGAAGGCGGGGTGATAGAGCGGCTCCGGAAATGGATGAGGCTACTCCGATGTCTCTCCCTCCGAGGGAGAGCATTGGTGCTTAACCAACTAGTCCTGTCCACGCTCTGGTACCGGCTCAACATCCTGGTCCTGGCCCCGGATTTCCTGACCCACCTCTGGACATTGATTCTAGAGTTCTTTTGGTCAGGAATGCATTGGGCCCCTGTTGGGGTTCTTCATCTACCCGTGAAGGAAGGAGGGCAGTGCCTGAAGTGTCTGCACACTCAGGTCCGTGTCTTCCACCTCCAGGCCCTGCAGAGGCTCTTTTATAGTGCAGGTAGTTTCCAGTGCAGCATACTGGCGCACGCCTTCCTGCGCCGCTTCCAAGGGCTCTGATATGACCGGCAGCTCTTTTATCTCTGTCCGAGAGGTTTTCCGCGAGACCTCTCCGGGCTGCTGGTCTTCTACCAGGACCTCCGCCGGACCTGGTTTTCAATAACCAGGTCCATGGTGGTCACTGTGGGAGCAGATCTCCTTGCGGAGCGCCTGCTACACAACCCCAGCTCCGTGTGCAGGTGGCGAAGTCCTGCTCGGTGTGCCAAAGTTTGGTCCTGGCGGAAGTCACGAGAGTCGGAGACCTCCTGGACTATGACCGGGGAGACTGGCTGGATCCCCTGACGCTCGCTCAGCGCATGGGGCTCTCCAGACCTCATACCCCCCGGCGTGTATTTCAGCAGGTGATCTTTCAATTGGGCCCCTACCCCGTAGATCCAAACAAACCCCTCACCCTTTCACTGCAAGCCGGCTGCACGAACTGCAGCCGGTTAGCTTTCAAATTGCACCACGGAAATACTTATATACACTTACACTTCACACCCTTCACGCCCACACCCTGGT
This sequence comes from Lepidochelys kempii, assembly GCF_965140285.1. NCBI lineage: Eukaryota > Metazoa > Chordata > Testudines > Cheloniidae > Lepidochelys > Lepidochelys kempii. Next base: position 192,340,854 of record NC_136382.1, on the reverse strand, counting down.
GTCCCGCCCCGATACAAAGTGGCGGGACCTCCTGCCACCTTTGGAGGGTGAGCAACCTCGGTGGGCCAGCCTGTATTTCACCTTGGTCCCAAGGCCCGTCGGGGACATCAGTTGGCGGCTCCTTCACGGAGCTGTGAGCACGGGCGTGTTTCTGACACGGTTTACCCCCATCCCGGACACTTGTCCTTTCTGTAATGTGAGGGAAACCCTGGCGCACGTATATTTAGAGTGTGCCAGATTACAGCCCCTTTTCCGGCTCCTCACAAATATTCTATTACGCTTCTGGCTTCACTTCTCCCCTCACCTTTTTATCTATACACTTCCCATCCGTGGCCCCACAAAGTCGTGGGATCTTCTGGTCAACCTCCTCCTAGCCTTGGCTAAAACAGCCATTTATAAAACCAGAGAGAGGAGGTTGGCCCATGAAATGTCCTGCGATTGTGGGGCCTTTTTCCGATCCTCAGTACATTCATGTATCCGGGCGGAGTTCCTCTGGGCGGCGTCCACCGACTCCCTTGACGCCTTCGAGGAACGGTGGGCACTGTCGGAGGTTCTCTTCTCTGTGACCCCATCCGGTTCCCTCCATCTGACCATTTGATTGAGGGGAAGAACGAGAGACCCCAGCCCCAGCTGTTGCCGCTGTGGATACCATCATTACTGTCACCTAGTAGGGGTCCTATCACCCGTGGTGTATGTCCCCCCCACCCCCAAACCGCCCATCCCGCAGCCGTGCCCATCTTGTCGGGCATTCTCAGGAGAGGAATAATCGGTGACACTAGGCATGGCACTAGGTAACTCGACGGGGTGGAAGACCATGAGTGTCGAGGAAGCCCCCCCGCTCTAGGCCACCAGGTAACTCAGGAGGGTGGAAGACCACGAGTGTTGAGGAAGCCCCCCCACTCTGGGCCCAGGCTAGCCTGCACACTTCTCCCTCATGAAGGCTGCTGTGTTATACCTTGTGTTTGCTTTTGTTTTGTTGAATAGTTTTGCTTCATTCTTTTTGGTGATTCTTTGTAAGTGTTACACAAATAAAATTCTTTTCTGCTTCAAAAAAAAAATTACTCTCCTGTAGCCATCTGGCCTGACCCTGTCACATATCCCTGCCCCCTTTGCTCAACACTATGGGGTTGGGCAACTTCGGATGTCAAGCAATGTACTCGTGACAAGCCATCTGCATTGCCATGGTGGCTTCCAGCCTGGTTTTGTATGGTGAATTGGAAAGGTTCTAGGGACAGGAACCATCTGGTCACCCTTGCATTCTTCTCTTTATTTCGCAGCATCCACTGGAGGGGTGCATGGTCGGTCACAAGGGTAAACTGTCGTCCCAGAAGATAATAACGTAGTGTTTCCATGGCCCATTTCACAGCTAGGCACTCTCTTTCAACCACGGCATACTTCTGCTCTCTCGGGAGGAGTTTCCTGCTGAGGGAGAAGATTAGGGGGTTCTTCATCTCCGACCATCCGACCCCTGCGACAACACAGCTCCCAATCCTACTTCAGATGCATCTGTTGGTAAAATGAATTCTTTGTTCAAGTCTGGGGCTATAAGCAAGGGGTTACTGCAGAGGGCTGTCTGTAGATCCATGAATACTTTCTCTGTGGCATCTGTGCACTTCACCATGTCTGGACCCCAGGCTTTTATCAGGTCTGTCAGGGGACTTGCTCTCATAGCAAAATGGGGAATAAATCGTCGGTAGTACCCCACCACGTGCAGGAATGCCTTCTATTACTCTCCTGTAGCCATCTGGCCCAACCGTGTCACACCAGCTTTTTGTATACAGTGCTATAAAATGCCTCCTGGCCAGAGGCAAAATCCTTTCACCTGTAAAGGGTTAAGAAGCTAAGGTAACCTCGCTGGCACCTAACCCAAAATGACCAATGAGGGGACAAGATACTTTTAAATCTGGAGCGGGGGGGGCGGGGGTTGTGTCTGTCTGTCTGTGTGATATCTTTGCCGGGTACAGATCAAGGATGCAAGCTCTCCAACTCCTGTAGAGTTAGTAAGTAATCTAGCTAGAAAATGCATTAGGTTTTTTTTGTTTTTTGCTTGTAAATTCGCTGTGCTGGAGGAAATGTGTATTCCTGTTTTTGTGTCTTTTTGTAACTTAAGGTTTTGCCTAGAGGAATTCTCTATGTTTTAAATCTGACTGCCTGTAAAATTATCTTCCATTCTGATCTTACAAAGTTGTTCTCTTATCTTTTTTTGTTCTTCTAATAAAGTTCTGATTTTTAAAAATCAGACTGGGTTTTTTGGGTCTTAAAAATCCAAAGGGTTTGTGCTCATCTTGTTTATTCTCAAGCCTCCCCAGGAAAGGGGGTGTAATGGTTTGGGGGGATATTTGGGGGAAATAGGAACTCCAGGTGGTCCTTCTTCCTGGTTCTTTGTTAAAGCAGTTGGTGGTGGCAGCATTTTACCTAATCCAAGGGCAAAAACTTTGTGCCTTGGGGAAGTTTTAAACTCAGCTGGTAAAAATAAGTTTAGGGGGTCTTTTATGCAGGCCCTCACATCTGTACCCTAAAGTTCAGAGTGGGGAAGGAACCTTGACAGTTACTGAGCTATAATATTGGATAGAACATTACCGATGTGAATACACAGGATGACAGAAGACAATGTAAGCATGTTGACGATAACTTATTGTACCACAGTCCAGTGAGCAGTGTGACGGGGCAACACCAGATGGCTATGGAAAAGTAGTGGGAGATAGATATATGAGCTCCAGACTAAACAAATCCCTGGTACCAGGTTAAGTGAAATGGCAGCCTCTCCAGGTCAATTAAGACACCTGGGGCCAATTAAGAACTTTCCAGAAGGCAGGGAGAATGCTAGGTTGATTGGGACACCTGAAGCCAATCAGGGGCCGGCTGAAACTAGTTAACAGCCTCCCAGTTAGTCAGGTGGGTGTGCATGTCAGGAGCTGTGGGAGGAAGTTGTGCTGTTGGAGAGACTGAGTAGTACACACCATATCAGGCACAAGGAAGGAGGCCCTGAGGTAAGGGTGAAGTGGAGCTTGAGAAAGTGAGGGTTGCTGTGGGGGAAGTAGCCCAGGGAATTGTAAATGTCATGTTTCTAAAAGGTCAGCTACCATAGCAGAACTATTAGGGTCCTGGTCTGGAACCCGGAGTAGAGGGAGGGCCCGGGCTCCCCCCCCCCCAACCTTTGCCCCCTGATTAATCACTGAGACTGGGAGACAAGAGACAACAGAGACTGTGCAAGGAAGGATAACTTCTCCTCACCTCCCTCACTGGCTTATGATGAAAATCGCTCAGTAGACTGTGACCCTTGTCTCTAGAGAGAGAAGGGTTATGTGGAGGGTCACAGTGAGCCTCTGAGGCTATCTCAATCCACCAGGAAACGCGGTACCCACAGAGGCAAGGACAGAGTTTTGTCACAGCAGTAATAAAAACACAACCCAAGGCCATGTTACAAAGCCAAAATCGCTCTTGTTATACAAGTGGTGACAGTATTGTAACATAGGCACCACATGTATACTGGAAAGAAAGGTTTGGCATTGTTAAGCAAAGAATAAAATCCCCACCAGAAAGGAATATTGCAAGAAAACAAAGGACTGATCTGAAGTCACAGCAAATATAAATTATAAGGAACAACATAACCGATTGCTCTTGCAGCCAGTTTGATTGTGCTCCTGAATAATAGTAGCAGTGATAATGATGGCACAATGGGCAAAATTCACCCTGTCTTTGTAACCTTTCAATCACAATGTTAAGGAAAATGCACCGTAACCCTGTATATCCCCCACAATCCTGTAATAACATTGTGACACACTGTACCTCAAAGTAGCACCCTGTGACCCCCATATTAATCATTCATATATAGTTGTGATATTTCATACAAAGCATGTCATATAAGATATCATATGAAAGATCATGATCCCATTGTTCTATTGAAAATATGAATATTGTTAGTGAGTATGAAGTTATGAGATTTTTGCTGTATGATTGCTATTGAAATATGTTGTAAGTTTAGCAGTTGCCCACTGCTAGTTCTCCAGTGACAACAAAGGAGGTGACCCACACCTAGGCGGCTGTTAAATGACCATTGATCAGCAGGAGAGTTGTAAACAAGAGATTTACAATTCTGTAAGAGAGTTGTGCAAGCACCACAAAGTGGGCATTGCTCAACTCTGTGACTCAGCAAGGCCCACCAAGACATGTCTGGGCCAGTAGTTTCCAGGCACATTGACTAAAGATACAAAATAATAGACAGTGGCATCACGTGATTACCTCTCTCCTCCCCCGCCTAGCTGAAGGCAACAAGAACACTGGGAAGACAAAGACTTGAACTGAGGACACTGGTCCCAGGCTGAGAAGGAAAGTCAGCCTGTGTATTAAGAACTCTGTAACCTACCTGCAACATTCAGTGGGTTGAGAAAAGCTGTTTGAGCCAACTCTTGCTTAGTCTAAAAGTTTAGAATTTAGAATGCATGTTTATTCATTATTTTCTTATGGTAACTATCTCTAGCCTTTATGCCTACCACTTATAATCTCTTAAAATCTATCACGCTGTAGTTAATAAACTTATTTTAATGTTTTATCCTTATCAGTTAATTTGTCTACAGTGCTTGGGAAATGTGCTTAGGTTACAAAGGCTGGTGCATGTCCACCTTCCTTTGACGACATGGTGAACTAATTAATAAATTTGCACTGTTCTAAAGAAGGTCTTGAGCAGTACAAGATGGTATATTTCTGGGGTGCAAGACTGGGGGTTTGGGAGATTTGCTGGTGTTTCCCTACATATAGTTCATAAGTAGCTTGGAGAGGATACATGCAACTTAGCTGGGTGTGCCTCTGCATGCTGGTGGATGAGTGATAACAGCACCTGGAGGGTGCTGCTTGTCACTGGCAAAGCATTGTGAGAGACAGCCGAGGCTGGAGAGTTAAGGGGGCTCAATGGTCCCACAGTTCCAGGTTGTACCCTGGGAATCCTGTCACAAAGATCACTCTCAGATTTTATTTATGTCTGCTTCTATGACTTTAAACCCACAGGTTTTCAGCCCAGAAAGGAGCATTACGATCATCTAATCTGACCTCCTGCATAGCACAGACCATAGAATTTCATTCAGTAATTCCTGCATCAGGGCCAATAACTTGAGGCTGATCTAGAAACATTCAACCTTGTTTCAAAAAGTCTTGAAGTGATGAAGAATCTACCACATTCTTTAATAAACTGTTCCAGTGGTTAACTACTCACCTGTTAAAAATGTGTGCCTTATTTCCAGTCAAAAGTTATCTAGCTTTAATGTATTTGAGTTCTGATCAAGTGATATGTTACTGACCCGGTGTGTGAATTAAACCCTGTGCATCATATTGTCCTTTACCATGCAGACTTCCACTTTTTAATTGCTGAAAACATTAACAGGTTGATCAGGAGCTGCACAAGTCCCGAAAACATTATTGACATCTAGCTAGTACAAAATGCATTTAAAGATTTCATTGCCAGTTCCTGGGGTTTGATTTTATCATCAAATAATGAGCAATTAGACATCATAAAATTCAATCCAAACCTTTTCCTCTGGCGTCTCTTCTCCTAGGGTTCCTAACCCAAAGCTGCTTTGCTCATGCCCTAGATCCTCTCTGCCTCAGGACTAAGATCCCTGAGTGAGGGCAGCCATGTATGAAGTCTGTTTCTTCCCTTTTTATTCCATTGATATTATAGGCAGGTGTTGAGGATGGGGCATACTTCAGCACCTGTCTTCATTAATCTTTTCCCACCTTGTCCCAGTCTGGGTTTAGTCCATCCACCACATTATGGTGCCAGTTTATTGGTCTGTGTGGAACTGAGGGTCTACATAAAATGATCTGAGTCTGGTTTCCAGTGTATACCTGTCTAAATCACAAAAATATACCATGACAATATAAAATTCCTAAATGGCAACTTAACTGACAGTAACAGAGCAATAGAGGAATGAATAGGCATGGAGAACTGAATTACTGTACCTTAGTATTATCATATATTATACTAAGTTTGACTGAGGCCCTTCCTTATATTTCTCCCTGACCCATTTTTAAATCTGTGAGTGAAAATGTATTGCTCAAGAAAGGTGTCAGCCAGACATCCCCACACATTCACATCTGCTAATTATCCACAGGAAAGGAAATACGCTGAAGACTTGCTAGCTAGCAGAACCCACACTCAGTGCTGTTTTCTAAGTGGTTCTTTGGAGCCATTTAACATGTTAATGATCAAATTCAATAACTTTTGGCAGTTTCACTTCAAAAGATTTCAGCAGTAAAAAGGAAAAACAAATGTCTTATTATGTTTAATTAAGCAAGACAATTCAAGCCAATAAAACACAAATCTGAGTAAAAGGATCTTTTATTTACAACAGAGATATAGGCAAAACTATCTCAGTTATCTGGGATATGTTTTTTAAGTTATTTTTCTAGTCTTAGTCATGTGGTAGAGGTTCATTTATGTCTCTGGAGGATGAAAATTTGAGTTCAGGGACATGATAAAGAAAGAATCTCATGCCCTGTACTGTATTAACCAAAGACTGTTTCTGCCATTATGTATAATCCCTGACTTGATCCATGAAACTACACTGGCTTCAAGGGAAGTGAACCATACTGAAAGGTAAGGGCCCCGTAGTCTCACCTGAGCAATTCCATTGGAGACATTTTGGTGTCATGGAGAGGAGCATGTGGTCTTTTCCAATGCAGCTAAAGTCACTAGAAAATTAACAGAGGCAAGTGGAAACAGAAACAATCAGTAGCAAAGAAAAGTAAATGAAAAATAAATCACCCAGTGATATCAGAGAAATAATTGCATCCCATTGGGGGGGGGGAATCAACCTCCTACACCAAAAGCATTGGTGTATGGAATTTGTGATATAAACACACATTTAGGAGAATTTAAACATTAGGCAACACAGTTATGCAAACAAATTTCTAGTTCTAAGTTGTAACTGTAAATGGCTTTACATTTGGAACGGTTCCTCTAGGAAGTGTGGTAGAAGAAATACCACACGAAAATTAAATGTGAAGAACCAGTCAAATTCCACAGTCAGAAGAGTCCCTCCGAAGGTTCAGATGAGGCCACCAGAGTCGAGAAACCAAAGTAGAATATGTAGAAGTGAGAAAATTAAAGCTTCTTGTTATCAAACAAAGGCAAGAAATATGAGGGGCTCCAGATATCAGAGAAGTGCTACTGTGTATGACAGACTCAGAAGTGTGCTGTCATTACTGAACAAATTAGCAGTGTCTAATCTGGTTGTCACCAGCATGAACAACACTTCCTGCCACAGTTCTTGCTGCTTAAATGTGTCAGCTCTGAAATTATGGTGGCACTGAAGCTCAAAGATATTTGAAATCAAACAAGAAACAAATAAAAAACACAATCAAATCCTTCATCTACTAATAACACAGTAAATTCTCTTTTGTTCCTTCATATACAATAGCTAATCAACTATAATACTTCCAAATTTGTGGGAAATAATATATAGGAAGTGTCAGAGGTTATCGCAATTTTTAAATCAAGATTTGATGTTTTTCTAAAAGAGATGCTCTAGTTCAAACAGAAATTATTTCAGGGAAGTTCTATGGCCTGTTTTATACAGGCGCTCAGACTAGGTGATTATAGTGCTCCCTTCTGGCCTTAGAATCTGTGAATCGCTAGTTATTTCCAGCAGAACCTATAGATTCCAGATAAAGAGAGTTGGTAGGAGATGGATGAAGGCTGAGAAAATTATGTGATTATGTGGATAATGTGCAATGGAGAAAAAATAATCCATGTTAGAAAAACTCAGAGGTTTCTTGATACTGAGTGCTAGATCCTGAGCTGGTGTAAATAAGCATAGCTCCTTTGTTACAGAAATTATATATCCTTTTTTCCTCACGAAAAATAAAATATTTCTTTCCTCTAGACTTTTGTCTCTGGTGGGCCACTGTTCTACTACTTGACTGTTTCTACCCACTGTTAACCCATGCTATTCTCCTCCCAATGTCACTGACACTGGACCATGCTACTAACATTATTTCCAATGACAAGAGATGCAGCTATTTCCCTGTTCTACCTCCAAGCCTGATCAAAAGCCCACTGGGGTCAGTCAGAAGACTAAATAGCACCCTGCTCATGCAGAAGCCCCACATGCACATATCTAAGCAACCAGTTTCAGTAGCACCCTGCCCTCATCACAGGTGTGGAGGGACCTGGACAAGAACTAGAACCTGCCTTGCCTGGACTTCCACTCCTTTCTCCTGCCTCTCCTCCATGTTTAATTTGCAATGGCTCACACTGTCCAGACTGGGCAGTAACTTCCTACTCCTTTAATCAGTCCTAATGGAAAGTATGGTAAGAGCACCTCAAACTTCAGATGATTCTGTCATAGTGGACATTTTCAATACTCCCAGCACTGAAACACAGTCCTACTCTTGAAGAGGGATAATTACTTAGCCCATGGAGGGTCAGATCCTGCCCTGGGGATGTGCACACAGAGAAGCTGAGTCTGCTTTTGTGGAGTTTCCAAACCTACAGCCATTGACACCTAACCGGGAAGATCTAGAAATGTAAATCACTCAGCTTTCATTCAGCAACGAATTGGCAGCACTATAGTTTTTCTGTCTGCCACACTCACTCATCCTCTCCATTACATCCAGTCTCAATCCACTTGCCACCTCTTGTTCCCCACCTCACACAGTGTGATGCTCATCCCTGGCTCAGGAAGGGGAGTGTAGCATGGATACCAGCTATCAGCCTGGGTCAGTAGCTGCCTGTATATTGCACCAATGCAGCAGTGCCCAGAGTCTTGGATTCTTCATGGATATAGGTGCAGAGGAGGGTTGGCTCCAGGCAAGCTCACAGGAAGGTTCCATGGAGGGCAACATTACCGTATGACAGACATGAGGAGTACTTCCTTCCAGTGCATGAGGATTCACCTAGTCTGCTCACAATGTCCCCAGTTCAGCTGCACATTAGCTTTTCTTCAGCTGGCCAGTTTGCAGGTATTACAAAACCCAGAGCAAACCACTGTGTTCTGGACCCAACAGCATCAGACTCTGTAAACAGGGACAAATGGCTATTTTTACATAGGGTGATTCTGTTGCTCATTCATGTTAATTCAGAGGGAGGTGTGATCATGGGAGAAGAGTCAGGAAGGGAGGGGGTTGGTGGCAAAATGTTTTGCTGTCCTGGGGAAAATGCTGAGATTGGCCCAGATGGGAAAGACAAGAAAGAGGACAAGTAACTTCTATGTCTCACCTCCCAGTCCCTAGCATCAGGAGGGCCAGTACTACTGGAAGGGGTGGATTATCCAATGGACCCACGGGGCCCATGCCCAGGGCTCCAGCCAGTTGGGGGGCCCTGAAAAAATGGGAGCCCCAACAGAAATCTGCCGCAGGGCAGCAGAAGCCTGGAGCCCTGCTGTATACAGTGGGGCAGCCCAGCGTCCCAACCCTTCTCCCTGGTAGCAGCACTGGGCAGGCAGGGGGGCAGCATCAGGGAGGCCCCAGCGCCCCAACCCCAGTCCCCGACAGCAGTGCTGGGAGAGGCGGGGGAAGCCTCAGTGCTCCAACCCCAGTCCCAGGCCCAGCGGTGCAGCACCCCAACCACGGTCCCGGGCAGCAGCACCGGGCAGGCGGGATGGAGGAAGCACCAGCGCCTGGACCCCGCTGCAGCCCCAGAACTGGAGGATCTCTCACCTCACCCCTATCCTCTTGTCCCAGGGCCGGGGGGGGGAATAGCTTCTCCGGTCTTGGGGCTGCAGGGGGGGGGCAGAAAGAAGCAAACAATGGGGCGGGGCAACAGTGGGGGGGAAGGATGGGACAGGAGAGGAAAAGGGCCACAGGTGGAACGGGGTCAGGGCTGTGGGCAGGTCCATAGGCGGAAGGGATGGAACGGGGCAGGGCTGTGGGTGGAAGCTGTGGGGTAGGGCCATGGTTTTGGCACCAGGGGATCCCCCCACTTGCTCTGGCCCAGGGTCCCAGGAGACTTTAGTGCACCTCTGCGCTACTGGTACCTTGTACTCCAGAGTGTAATAGGAGGGAGTCAAGCTATTGTGTCTACCAAACCCAAATGAGGCATACGGTCATGCTTTCTGCCCCAGCAGGTACGCTGCTGTGTGCAGCAAGTGCTTGCAAGAGCTACACTGTTTTCTTTCCTGGAGCAGCTGTGAAGTGTGCGCTTATGCATATTCTGCACATACTTCCTGCTGTGCTCTGGATCCACAGGATGGCTCTGGTCTGAATGCAGGGCCAGCTCTGTTCTATTCAAAGTTTACACCTCTCCATTGCTCTATCACTTATGGGTAGGATTTTGGTCATTTTTTTCTTTATGGCCTAGGCCCAGCCTCTTGATTGCCAAGGAAAAATGCTGTTCTATTAAAACTCTGTTGGAAATAGAAATTAAGAGATTCCTACTATAGTTTCCAGCTGTGTGGTGTTCTGCTTTGTGAGTACAGCTTATTAGCATTTCAAATAAAAATGAAACACCTCTTAATAATTTAAAACCATATTCCAATGAGATGTTTTTAACTGTCTATAGTTGTGATGCAGCAGCAAATGGATAAGAATTGTTCTTTTTTAAGTGTTACAAATAAATGTTAAGTATGAATTTATAAATATTTTAATGAAGGGTGTTAGATTATCAGCTACAGTGTACTGTAGCTCAGTAATATGCTGAAAGATGTACCCTTTTTTCAAATTGTTCTCTTAACTTGGCTAGACTACTTCACAAAAAGCTTGGATAATTAGTTCTGGGTAGGATGAATTTGTGCACACAAAAAAAAGGCAATCCAGTCAAAAAGATGCTAATACAAAAGAATGATATGTGTCTTGCAGCTGACTTTGGTTGAACTGTTTTGATCTTGAAGCAACACTGCCCTCCAGCAGTGAATTGTTACAAGATTGTAAGAGTTCTCTGAGGTTGGCAAGCCTAATAGCTGAATTCAAAAACAATGAGAAACAAAGAACAAAGAGCAGAAAAGACATTTGTGTGACAAAATTTACAAGATGGATCTTCACTGAGCCAATCATTGATTAAAACTGAGTCCCATGAGTTTCCAATTCTTTTATATATGGTGTTGTTGTAGCCATGCTGGTCCCAGAATATTAGAGAGGCAAGGTGGGTGAGGTAATATCTTTTATTGGACCAACTTCTGCTGGTGAGAGAGACGAGCTATTGAGCTCACACAGAGCTATTTTTCAGGTTAGACCTGAAGCTCTGCACCCACCGGCAGCTCCCCGCCCCCCCACCCCCACCCCAGCTCACCTCTGCTCCTCCTCCCCTGAGCGTGCCGTGTCCTGCTTCTCCCACTAGCTCCCAGCGCTCCCCAGCAGCAAGTGCTGGGAGGGAGGGGGAGGATGGGGAACGTGGAACACTCAGGGAAGAGGCAGAGCCAGGGTGGAGATTTGGGGAAGGGGTCCAATAGGGGCAGGGAGGGGGCGGAGGTGGCACAGGGACTATGGGAAAGGGGTTGGAATGGGGGCATGGCAGGAGTGGAGGCAGGGCGGGGCCGGGGGGTGTGAGCACCCACCACCACAGGGGAAAGTTGGCACCTATGCTGGCTAATAGCCATTGACCTATCCTCATAGACCTATCCTCCATGAATTTATCTAGATCTTTTTTGAACCCTGTTATAGTCTTGGCCTTCACAACATCCTCTAGCAAGGAGTTCCACAAGTTGACTGTGCATTGTATGAAAAAATACTTCCTTTTGTTTGTTTTAAATCTGCTACCTATTAATTTTGTTTGGTTGCCCCTAGTTCTTGTGCTATAAGAAGAAGTAAATAACACTTCCTTATTTACTTTCCCCACACCAGTCATGATTTTATAGACCTCTATCATATCCCCCCCTTAGTCGTCTCTTTTCCAAGCTGAAAAGTCCCAGTTTTATTAATCTCTCCTCATATGGAAGCTGTTCCATGCCCCTAATTCTTTTTGTTGCCCTTTTCTGTACCTTTTCCAATTCCAATATATTCTTTTTGAGATGGTGCAACCACATCTGCATACAGTATTCAAGATGTGGGTATACCATAGATTTATATAGAGCTAATATGATATTTTCTGTCTTATTATCTATCCTTTTCTTAATGATTCCCAACATTCTGTTTGCTTTTTTAACTGCCGCTGTGCATTGAGTGGATGTTTTCAGAGAACTATCCACAATGACTCCAAGATCTTTCTTGAGTGGTAACAGCTAATTTAGACCCCATCATTTTATATATGTAAGCAGTGTCAGGATGAGCTCCACCCTGACATCTGGTGGTGAGGTGTGGCAAGTTGTGGAAAAGAACTTCAGGGGCCGATCTCATTTCCATGGGCACACCCACCCCGCCTAGAATGAGGCCATAGCTGCCCAAATGGTCACTTTGGCTGCTGTGGGATCCCCAGTGTCTCTGTTATTGGGGCAGGAAGAATAAACTGTTTTTACCCTGATTATGGGAACTGTGCTTGGAACTGTACAGGCCTTTTGTTATAATGGAGGGATTCACCATCAACTAAGTAGCACTCGCTAGGCAAGGGTCATGGGTTTTAAAACTCTGTGATGGGAGAGAGGCTGGGAACAAGTATTAATACTTGGTGGCATGGGCCCCTTGGTGAGGGCTTTACATGCTAATTGTACTTCCTCCTCTCTCCACTGTGGAATATCAGAGCTAATTTTGATTCCATTAGGAGTCTAGTTACAGGCTGCTGAGCTCACTTTGGGCTAATGGTGCACCAGCACTGAGGCTCCCCTACTGCAAGCTGAATTCACCAAAGAGCTGAACTGACTAAGAGCTGAAATCCCTGAGTTTTGTGTTAAGTAGGGGGGGAGCCTGAAGATATATTGTGGAGCAGTTTGTGGGATGGCTGGAGTGCCTTGTGGACAGGCCGGTGGAGCAGTTCGTAGGACGGTGGGAACTGCTTGTGGGACGCGGAGCAGTTTATGGGACGGCTGGTGGAGCAGTTTGTGGGACGGCGGGAGCTGCTTGTGGGCCGCGGAGCGGAGCTGAGCGAAGGAGTTCGTGGGTCGGCTAGCGGAGCAGAGCGAAGCGAAGGCCTATGGAGCTGTGGGGCGGTCAGCTTCAGATCATGTAAGGTGCCTCTTACCCCCGTCCCATCTCCACCCAGGTTGGGAGGTAAAGCTCCGCAGATAAACTTTCGAACTCTGGGGCTGCCCTGACCAGGGACAGAGACTTTTGGGTCATTGGACTTTTGGGACTTTGGGTGATTTGGGGTTGCTGGACTCAAGAACCAAAGGGAAAAGGGCATGCCCCAATTTGCTTGGGGTGGGTTTTTTTGCTCATGGGTTGTGTTATGAATCCTGTTGGTGGTGTTTCCCCAACATAATGCCACATTGTTTCTCTCTGTTATTAAAAGGCTTTTTGCTACACTCAGACTATGTGCTTGCGAGAGGGGAAGTATTGCCTCTTGGAGGCGCCCAGCGGGGGTGGTATATATTTGTCCCAGGTCACTGGGTGGGGGCTCGAGCAGGTTTGCATTGTGTTATTGGAATGGATCCCCTAGATATTGAACACGGCCTTTGTTGCTGCCAACTCTGACGGGCAGAAGGGTTACATATATATAGTTGGGATTATGTTTTCCAATCTGCCTTACTTTGCATTTATCAACATTGAATTTCATCTGCCATTTTGTTGCCCAGTCACGCAGTTCTGGGAGATTCTTTTGTAACTCCTCATAGTATGCTTTGGACCCAACTACCTTGAGCGGTTTTGTATCGTCTACAAATTTTGTCACCTCACTGTTTACTCCTTTTTCCATGTCATTTATGAATATGTTGAATAGTACAGACCCCTGGGGGACACCACTATTTACCTCTCTCCATTTATTCCTACCCTTTTTTCCTATCTTTTAACCAGTTACTGATCCATGAGATCAGTTTATATTTTAATATCCATAGAGTGTTTTGTTTTAGTACTAAACTATAAACCTCCTGGTGAAGCACTGTAAAATTTTTCTGTTTGTGAAATTTGTAAAAGCTGCTACTTCCTTATAACAAGATTTACAAACAGCCCCAAAATGGGAGATTGTGGTATAATCTTTCCATAAGAGAAATTTCTTTCTAATCTCCTCAGTCAGAGGATGACCTGTGCCCTGAGATATGAAGATGTATATCCCTTCCAAACTTAAAAAAAGATAAAAAAAAATCTATAATTGTAAACTGTCTCATTATCTATATACACTTCCAGTCCACTTCTTAATCTTGCTAAGGCAATGAGTGCCACAAACTAAGCATGTCTTGCATAAAAAATGTTTATCAATCTTAGATCTGTTGCCTTTCAAGTTCATTTAAAGTTCTCTTGTCCTTGTATTATGAGAAAGGGTAAATAGGAGCACCTGATTTACCTTCCCTATACCATTCATTATTTTATACAACTCCCTGATTTCTTTTTCCTCTCTAAATTAAATGGTCTTTTCAAACTCTCTTTATATGGAAGTTTTTTCATTCCTCAAATCATTTTTGTCACCTGCCTTTGAATCACCTTGATTTTTTTCTTTCTTTTCTGCATTTGTTCTAATAGAGTTTGTTAGACATTTTTGTACTATGTAATGGGTTTTTAGATGAAATGTTGCTTTATAATGGGATGTCGATAGGGTACTGTGACACTCTGCATCTCAAAGTAAGCACCCTGGAACCCCCATATTCACTACTTTGACATAATTATGTGGTTTGCACAAAGCATACCTTGTGAGGTATCATTTTAAAAGTCTTGATCTATTGAACATTAATATCCTGTTGAATTGGATGTACTACTATTGTTTGTGAAGATATGAAATATTGCTTTATGTGTTACTGAAACATGTTACGAGGTTGGGAGACCTCCACAACTGGCCGTTCAGTAGAGACAAAGGCGCACCCATCAACGCCTGTCTGGCCAGTGATGGCCCATCAGGAAAGGAATCCACTATCCCAGAGACTTCTTGGAGAAGGCACATACGCCATGGGGGCGGATTAACCCATGTCACAGCAAGGATCTGTCTAGCAGCTGGAATAAAGTATAAAAGAGTGGCTGTGACATCATCACTTGGCCCCCCTTTCCCCCCCCCCCAACATCTCAACATCTGAAAGAATGTCTGGAAGACAAAAACTTTGAACTGAGGAAGACTGGTCCCAGGCTGGAAGGGGATCCAGTCTGTGTATTGAGGAACTGTAAGCTGCTTGTACCGTCTGCTAGGGTGAGAGACTGTTTGATTCAGATCTTGCTTAGCTGTTGAAGTTAGAATTTAGACTGTGAATTTATTTTTATTTCCTAGGTAACCAACTTTGATCTCTGTGCCTGCTACTTATAATCTATTGATCATTCCCATTAACTAGGAAACTCTGTAGAATGGAGACATTAGCTGACTTTACTCCCTAGCTGGTGTGTGTCAGCTACTTGGTATCTGGAACACATCCCTGAGTAATTAGGTACCCAACGTAGAATCATCCAATTTCTCCTCTTCCAGGCAAAATAATCTTTCTGGGGGGAAAAAATCTCTTCTCTTTCTGGAGAGAAATGGGATGGTACAAAAGCATAGATCTGAAACCAAAAAATACATAGCTTATTTTTTTAAGTGTCAGAAGCCCCTTGCAATAGGGGCTTTGAAAATTGAGGCTATTATTGCTCACAAGTGATAATTCAACATTCTTAAATAATTTGGTAATATTCCAAGCACCACTACTTAGAACAAGTTCTTTTTTTTTATTAAAGTGAATTTAATCTTGATGAAAGGATCCAGATTCATCACTCTGACCAATGAACTCCTCTATTTAACCACAGAATAGGAACAGCATGGCACAGTAGCATTACAAGCTTGTCCCACCCTACCCTACAAGTATTCCTTGGTAATAAACTGAAGGGACCGCCTGTAATAGTAAGGCGATAGCTGTACATTGGCCAAACAGGACAGTCTACGCAAAAGAATAAATGGACACAAATCTGACATCAGGACTCATAACATTCAAAAACCAGTAGGAGAACACTTCAACCTCTCTGGCCACTCAGTAAAAGACTTAAGGGTGGCAATTTTGCAACAGAAAAGCTTCAAAAACAGACTCCAATGAGAAACTGCTGAGCTTGAATTAATATGCAAACTAGATACCATTAACTTGGGTTTGAATAGAGACTGGGAGTGGCTGGGTCATTACACATATTGAATCTATTTCCCCATGTTAAGTATCCTCACACCTTCTTGTCAGCTGTCTAAATGGGCCATCTTGATTATCACTACAAAAGTTTTTTTCCCCTGCTGATAATAGCTCATCTTAATTAATTAGCCTCTTAGAGTTTGTATGGCAACTTCCACCTTCTCTGTATGTATATATATCTTCATACTATATGTTCCATTCTATGCATCCGATGAATTGAGCTGTAGCCCACGAAAGCTTATGCTCTAATAAATTTGTTAGTCTCTAAGGTGCCACAAGTACTGCTGTTCTTTTAGTTCAGACTCCATGCTCATTCAGTTCTAACCCCCGCTGCAGATTGGAAAGAGCAATTTGAACATATTGATGGGTTGTAAATTAACTGCAACCATTCATGAAAAAAGCCTATTGTAGGCATCAATGAGGACAACGTAGTGAAGAGACAATAAAACAAACAAAATGTTAGGCTGTATTATGATGGAGAAAGAGAATAATACTACAAATACTGTAATACCATTACAAAAATCAATAGCATGTTCTTGCTTTGACAACTGTGGTCAGCTTTGGACATCCCACCTCAAAAAGGATACGACAAAAACTCAGAAAAGGGGGAAAAAAGTACTAGAGGCATGGAAAGACCTCCACACGTGGAGAGCTGAGAAAGATTAGGGCTATTTAGTTTAGAAAGGAGATGACTAAGAAGGGACATGAATAGCATATAAAATAGTTGAATATTCAATCACATACTCCTGTTTACCTCTCCTCTTAATACAACTCAAAGGTCCCTCATTGAAAATTAAAAGGCAAAACTGCTACAAAGAAATATATATATTATACATTGCATAACTAGCCAATGGAACTTGCTGCCAGAAGATGTTAACTTCTTGCCCAAGTAATATGATTCAAAAGTGGATTAAACATCTATAGGAACAGTAAGAATATCATATACATTTACACTAGTTAGGAAAAAATGTTTAAGACACAAGCCAACCATTACTGACAGGTTAGAAAGGAACTTCCTCATGAATCTGTCATTGTATAATTGTCCATTACACCATCCATCAAAAGCACTTGATACAGGCACGGTCAGCAATAGGAAACATGATTAGATGGACCAGTGGTGTGATTTGATATGGCAGTTCCTATGTTCGTAAGGGAATGACTTTTATAGGGTGACAAACAACAGATCATTCAGAATACAGACTGCAGAGTGACTAAAAATAACTGTGTGTATGGCTGTTTCTCTCTTTGCGTGAACACTTTGTGGAAAGGTGTTAGGTGAACACCTGGGATCCTATGACCAGCACTGGTAATAAGGAGGCAAGTTTAAATCCATGTAATTCTGTGATGGCAGTCCAAGCTCGCAGCCTGACGGGGGGTGGGGAGGGACGAGACAGCAAAGGATAATGAGATGCCTAGTCCGCCTCACGGTGGCGGAGAGTCACAGTTCCCCACAGGACCCCCGTACCCTCTCCCTCACGCAGAATGGACATGCAGAAGGAACTTAATTAAAAGCACTAAACTTGGGAATAAAAAATGTCAGTCACAGGTTTTTTGATATGCCCTGAAGTTTGTCAGACATTTATTTGCAAAAACTTTGTAGTAAGAGTGAGTCAGCTGTCCTGCTGAATACAACATTAAATATTATGGAATACATGATGCAGCTCTTTTCTGTTTTACATTTTCTTAATCAGCATTTCTAAGCTGATTTTACATTTTAAATGTACTCTTAAGCCTTCATAAAGTAATCATTCCAGATGACTACATATTTAATTCACTGAAACAAAGACATTATTTTAAATTAATCAGTCACAGAGGTTTAGTGTGTTCATAACAATGTCCATTGCTTTTAGAAAAAGGGAACGCTAATTTACTTTGTGTGATCTCCATAACAATAGACATGTTTATGAAATTTCACCATCTTTAAAAAATATGTTTCCAAAGATTTTAGGCATAACAAAGGATTTTATATCTTACTAAGGTACTGATTTTGCTGGAGGGTTCTCTTTAAAACTTGTTCATCAGATAGTCAGAAGTAATGAAAGGGAAACTCTTTGTCCAGCTATCTGGAAGGAAAGCGGTTTTGTCCCTTTAAGGAGTCTCTTCAATGTGGGGCGAAGGGAGAAACGGATGGACAGAAAGGACAGGAAGACTTTGCAAGCAAGTTTGTTTTTTTTTTGCTATAGTAATTAAAATGTGTATTTTAGATAAAGGTGGTCTTCTGAAGGATTTATTTAAAAATACTATATGTCTGAAGATCCAAGCATTTAAGGCTAAAGATGATTGTGCATCTAAAAATCTATGTAAGGATTTTTTAGAGATGTGATTTTATAATCTTCACCAACTCGCTAATGAATAATGAATAATGCTAATAAAGCAAATTTTAAACTAAGGTCCTGTAGACACATGTTCTGAGTAAATATTACAGTAATGCACAACTGTTTTTGTCAGTAAATTCAGAAACTGACCGTATATACCTAGGGTTTGGCAAATGCCTGTTAAATGGCTTCATTACCCCTTGAATGGCTCTTTAAACAGTTTCAATGTTGTGCTAATAGGTCTGTCATGCTGGAACATTTTCTCACTTTTAACTACTAGATCCCCTCCCGAGGAAGACTCACCAGGCTGCAGCAGCCAGATGTGGGAGCCTGTAGGAAGGGTCAGAACAGGGATCGGAAAGCCAGAAGGGTGGACACTAAGACCCAGTGGGGCCCCAAATTTTCAGATGCCCTACGCAGCTGTGTAGCTGCGTATGCCTACGGACGACCCTGTGTGCTTCATGATTGGCTTGGTTACTTTTCAGGAACAAATCCCTGCACAGCACGCTCTGTTCATGTGCTCTTCATGTATAACCTGATCTCTACATTCCAGGATTATCTTGTCAACTGTCTCTGGTACCTACAAGGGTGTTCATGCTTATCTTAGCTAGACTGCCTCCAGCCTATTTACAACTCAAACTTCCACTCACCTTCCCAGTCATGCCCACTGAGAAATTAGGTCTTACTGATGTCAAGTTACTCACATCAAGTTAGGCCTACACCTTTCTGAAGGAAATATCTTTCTAAGTAGGTTTTTATGTCATGTCCCTCATCATGCTATCTACGCACCATGTACCTGAGCATGAAACAGAAAGCAAGGAACCATCTGAAATGTCACAGGATGAGATCCCAGTGGGATAGTTACGAAGGAGCACAATAGAAGAATTTGGCAAGTAGGCAGACTAGTAAGATAAGCAAAGGACATCTATGGAGTTTTTCAACCTAGTCAACTAACAACAGATATTCTGCCCTTAATGGAGGAAGCAGATGAAAAGCAGACTGAAAACAAGTCAAAGATGGACAGTAGCCCAAGCTGTGACAAAGAAAGAAGAACTGAGGAGGAGTCACCAGAAGGAAGGGGTAAGTAATCCTGATCAGTGATTCTATAGAAAGAGACCTGGCCCAAGATATCTATGGAACAGACAATAACACTGGGGTGGTACATAGTCTATCTCATGGGTGCCGAGGGAAATAACATCACAATAAGGGTGATGGATCTCGTAGAAAAACCTGGAGGCCTGTCACTAACTGTAATCCACATGAAGCAAAATGAGATCAGCAAAAGAAGATTCACTATGACCAAGAATCACTTCAGGGACCTTATGGGGTCTGGGGGAAAATAAGGATGGGATGGAGACAGAGGATCTTCTGGTGCAAAGTTCAAACAAGGAGAGAAGGCTGATGCTGGAGACCAAGAAGTGGATGCATTAGTGATGCCACGGTACAGGTTTTGGATCCACAGAACAGTGGAAGGCCTCCAGCAATGAAAGCCTGTATAGCATTGTCTCCAAATAAGCAGAGATAATAAATACAGTAATATTAATGAAGGGCCAGATCACTCCCATCCTTGGTAAAGTCAAGAAACTCTGCCAGTCCCTCTCTCACTGAATCTGCCCCCCGCATCACATCCCCAGAAATAGTGGGCACATGGCCTGCAAAACCCCATTTTCAGAGCTCCTTTGGGTCATCTGCATGGAATCCTTGACCCAGTGCATGGGCTGTGTCCCCTCTGAAGATCTGCTCTGGCTCCCTGGCAGTATTCCTGTCTGTGCAATCCAAGCTGCAGGGCAGGGAGCATCTGTCACAAGGATCCCACTTCAATAAAGTATGGATTGAAAATGCGAGAACAATAAGTAAGTGTGGTGCCAGTTGCCAAAAGCTACTTACATTCAGCATGGTCAGAATTAAGCTCTGAGAGTCTAGCAGCACAGGGTAAGAAACTTCAGAAAAGCAAATTCCGTGGAACTGAGAATCATGCAAGAAAAGCATGATCAGCTGTATAAAATCCTGCAATCCAGGAGAAACCTGGGGTATCTGTTCAAGATACCACAATTATGGCTCATACCTCTTTCAATCTCCTGAAAAAGAGGAAGGCAAAGAATACATGGCAGTGAATGAGTCTTCATGAGGGACTGCTCAAAGATGTGAGGTTACAAAGAACTGTACTAAAAAAACGGAAAGGAAGAGAGGCAGAGACACAGCCAGGAAGAATACACAACCAGTTAAGACTTGCAGAAAAAGAGAAGTAGGGACTGCAAGAAAGCAGGGTATGTTAATGATAGCCAGAGCGGTTAAAGAAGGGGTTTTGTAAACATTAAGGGGTGGAATTAGGACTAGATATAAAGTAGGTCTATTAATAGTTGAATCTAATGACTCAAAAATTCTTAAAATAATATTCTTCTCCCTGCTTTTTAAATCTGTGTTTAATAAGAAAAACAGAGAGATTTGGGCAATCACTGCAGAACATCAGGTACTTTGTAAAAGATTTCTTGATAAACAACTGATAAGGGAATTCTTTGAAAATTTTGGTATAGGTAGGCAGCTGTTTTCTATGATATGCACTGTAAGGTAGTAAGGATCTTTAAGTACTGAGAGCTTATTTCATACTTTGATTTCTGTTTCAGAGTAGCAGGCCTGAGAATCAAACCATCATCTCTCTAGACCACATATTTGGCTCAGAACAAGATGAATTTTCTGCTGATACTATGTCTGAGGAAATTGCTCATTGTTTGTCCCCTCAGGCTTGATGCAAAAAGGAAATTAAAAATACTTCAGACACACTCAGCTGATATGAAACACATCATCTGAAAAATGAATCTGATCTGCAGCCCGTGACATTTGCCATGGCCGGTGTACTCTCCATACATATGAAAACTAACAAGGTTTGAATTGAATGAGCAGTGATGAAGATTGTTGTAACCAATAGGCCAGCATCCTTAGCTGGTGGAATCAACATAGCTGGTTTTAGAGGAGCTATGCTAAATTACACTAGCTGAGAACCAGACCCTATATATATATATTTCAGCATTACTGAATAGGTCTGATGTTACCAGACATGTACCCTCCTTCCTAGCAATATATCTGTGAAAAAGCAGAAAAGTAACTGCAGCACAGCAGAAAGTGAGTCTTTCTTTTTTCTTTTGTGGCAATGTCAGTATTTCACAACTCTTCCAGTGTTTCGTAATTCATGCTGAGTAAAAGCCTTCAAACTGTTGATTCAATTGGAAAAAAGAAATTTTTTTAAATGCCAGATTTCCTTAAAGAGAGACCTAATTCCCTACTTCTCCCAAGATGCAGGAAATTGCAATCTGTTCACAGCCCCTGCTAAAAGATTAAGTTAAAATAGCAAGACTTCACGAAAGCAGCAACGGACTTTATACTCTTAGCAGGCAAGCAATGCAACTTAGTCATTACACATCCAGTTAAACTGATGTAAGAAGTATCGTGCTCTCACAGTTTTCAAATTATTGCATTTCACTCAATGGAAAGGATTGTTCCGTTGCATTGACACTCACTAAAAGCTCGATCCTGTAGAAAAGCGCTTAAGTATGAGTAGTCCCATTGACTTCACTGAAACTGCTCACATCCTTAAAGCCATGCCCAGTAATAAGCTACCCAGGTGCTTAAGAAGCGCACTCCTGAACTGAGCCACAGTGCTCAACACCTTGCAGGATAAAGTGCAATGAAGTGAGACAAGGTATTATGTAGCTATGGTATTTATATGACCCCATCACCATAGTATCCAAGAGCCTATGACCTTTAAATATATGTTCTCTCAGCAGCGTAACAGATTGACAGACGGGGAAGCGAGACACAGAGAGACTAAGCCCTGGTCTACACTAGGACTTTAGGTCGAATTTAGCAACGTTAAATCAATTTAAACCTGCACCCGTCCACACAGTGAAGCCCTTTATTTCGACTTAAAGGGCTCTTAAAATCGATTTCCTTACTCCACCCCTGACAAGTGGATTAGCGCTTAAATCGACGTTCCCAGCTCGAATTCGGGGTACTGTGGACACAATTCGATGGTATTGGCCTCCAGGAGCTATCCCAGAGTGCTCCATTCTGACCGCTCTGGACAGCACTCTCAACTCAGATGCACTGGCCAGGTAGACAGGAAAAGAACCGCGAACTTTTGAATCTCATTTCCTGTTTGGCCAGCGTGGCAAGCTGCAGGTGACCATGCAGAGCTCATCAGCACAGGTGACCATGATGGAGTCCCAGAATCGCAAAAGAGCTCCAGCATGGACCGAACGGGAGGTACAGGATCTGATCGCTGTTTGGGGAGAGGAATCCGTGCTATCAGAACTCCGTTCCAGTTTTCGAAATGCCAAAACCTTTGTGAAAATCTCCCAGGGCATGAAGGACAGAGGCCATAACAGGGACCCGAAGCAGTGCCGCGTGAAACTGAAGGAGCTGAGGCAAGCCTACCAGAAAACCAGAGAGGCGAACAGCCGCTCTGGGTCAGAGCCCCAAACATGCCGCTTCTATGATGAGCTGCATGCCATTTTAGGGGGTTCAGCCACCACTACCCCAGCCGTGTTGTTTGACTCCTTCAATGGAGATGGAGGCAATACGGAAGCAGGTTTTGGGGACGAAGAAGATGAGGAGGAGGAGGAGGTTGTAGATAGCTCACAGCAAGCAAGCGGAGAAACCGGTTTTCCCGACAGCCAGGAACTGTTTCTCACCCTAGACCTGGAGCCAGTACCCCCCGAACCCACCCAAGGCTGCCTCCTGGACCCAGCAGGCGGAGAAGGGACCTCTGGTGAGTGTACCTTTTAAAATGCTATACATGGTTTAAAAGCAAGCATGTGAAAGGATTACTTTGCCCTGGCATTTGCGGTTCTCCTAGATGTAGTCCTAAAGCCTTTGCAAAAGGTTTCTGGGGAGGGCAGCCTTATTTCGTCCTTCATGGTAGGACACTTTATCACTCCAGGCCAGTAACACATACTCGGGAATCACTGTAGAACAAAGCATTGCAGTGTATGTTTCCTGGCATTCAACCAAAATCCGTTCTTTATCTCTCTGTGTTATCCTCAGGAGAGTGAGATATCATTCATGGTCACCTGGTTGAAATAGAGTGCTTTTCTTCAGGGACACTCAGTATAGCCCATTCCTGCTGGGCTGTTTGCCTGTGGCTGAACAGAAATGTTCGCCGCTGTTAGCCACGGGGAGGGGGGAAGGTTGAGGGGGTAGTCACGCGGTGGGAGGAGGCAAAATGCGACCTTGTAACGAAAGCACATGTGCTATGTATGTAATGTTAACAGCAAGGTTTACCCTGAAAGAGTGTAGCGACTGTTTTATAAAATGTGTCTTTTTAAATACCGCTGTCCCTTTTTTTTTCTCCACCAGCTGCATGTGTTTCAATGATCACAGGATCTTCTCCTTCCCAGAGGCTAGTGAAGCTTACAAAGAAAAAAAAACGCACTCACGATGACATGTTCTCCGAGCTCATGCTGTCCTCCCACACTGACAGAGCACAGACGAATGCGTGGAGTCAAATAATGTCAGAGTGCAGGAAAGCACAAAATGACCGGGAGGAGAGGTGGAGGGCTGAAGAGAGTAAGTGGCGGGCTGAAGAGAGTAAGTGGCGGGCTGAAGACAGGGCTGAAGCTCAAATGTGGCGGCAGCGTGATGAGAGGAGGCAGGATTCAATGCTGAGGCTGCTGCAGGACCAAACCAGAATGCTCCAGTGTATGGTTGAGCTGCAGCAAAGGCAGCTGGAGCACAGACTGCCACTGCTGCCCCTCTGTAACCAACCGCCCTCCTCCCCAAGTTCCATAGCCTCCACACCCAGACGCCCAAGAACGCGGTGGGGGGGCCTCCGGCCAACCAGCCACTCCACAACAGAGGATTGCCCAAAAAAAAGAAGGCTGTCATTCAATAAATTTTAAAGTTGTAAACTTTTAAAGTGCTGTGCTTAAAGTGCTGTGTGGCATTTTCCTTCCCTCCTCCACCACCCCTCCTGGGATACCTTGGTAGTCATCTCCCTATTTGTGTGATGAATGAATAACGAATGCATGACTGTGAAGCAGCAATGACTTTATTGCCTCTGCAAGCGGTGATTAAAGGGAGGAGGGGAGGGTGGTTAGCTTACAGGGAAGTAGAGTGAACCAAGGGGCGGGGGGTTTCATCAAGGAGAAACAAACAGAACTTTCACACTGTAGCCTGGCCAGTCATGAAACTGGTTTTCAAAGCTTCTCTGATGCGTACCGCGCCCTCCTGAGCTCTTCTAACCGCCCTGGTGTCTGGCTGCGCGTAACCAGCAGCTAGGCGATTTGCCTCAGCCTCCCACCCCGCCATAAACGTCTCCCCCTTACTCTCACAGATATTGTGGAGCACACAGCAAGCAGTAATAACAGTGGGAATATTGGTTTCGCTGAGGTCTAAGCGAGTCAGTAAACTGCGCCAGCGCGCCTTTAAACGTCCAAATGCACATTCTACCACCATTCTGCACTTGCTCAGCCTGTAGTTGAACAGCTCCTGACCACTGTCCAGGCTGCCTGTGTACGGCTTCATGAGCCATGGCATTAAGGGGTAGGCTGGGTCCCCAAGGATACATATAGGCATTTCAACATCCCCAACAGTTATTTTCTGGTTTGGGAAGAAAGTCCCTTCCTGCAGCTTTTGAAACAGACCAGAGTTCCTGAAGATGCGAGCATCATGCACCTTTCCCGGCCATCCCACGTTGATGTTGGTGAAACGTCCCTTGTGATCCACCAGAGCTTGCAGCACTATCGAAAAGTACCCCTTGCGGTTTATGTACTCGCCGGCTTGGTGCTCCGGTGCCAAGATAGGGATATGGGTTCCGTCTATAGCCCCACCACAGTTAGGGAATCCCATTGCAGCAAAGCCATCCACTATGACCTGCACATTTCCCAGGGTCACTACCCTTGATATCAGCAGATCTTTGATTGCGTGAGCTACTTGCATCACAGCAGCCCCCACAGTAGATTTGCCCACTCCAAATTGATTCCCAACTGACCGGTAGCTGTCTGGCGTTGCAAGCTTCCACAGGGCTATCGCCACTCGCTTCTCAACTGTGAGGGCTGCTCTCATCCTGGTATTCATGCGCTTCAGGGCAGGGGAAAGCAAGTCACAAAGTTCCATGAAAGTGCCCTTACGCATGCGAAAGTTTCGCAGCCACTGGGAATCGTCCCAGACCTGCAACACTATGCGGTCCCACCAGTCTGTGCTTGTTTCCCGAGCCCAGAATCGGCGTTCCACAGCATGAACCTGCCCCATTAGCACCATGATGCATGCATTGGCAGGGCCCATGCTTTCAGAGAAATCTGTGTCCATGTCCTGATCACTCACGGGACCGCGCTGACGTCGCCTCCTCGCCCGGTATCGCGTTGCCATGTTCTGGTGCTGCATATACTGCTGGATAATGCGTGTGGTGGTTGATGTGCTCCTAATTGCCAAAATGAGCTCAGCGGCCTCCATGCTTGCCTTGGTATGGCGTCCACACAGAAAAAAGGCGCGGAACGATTGTCTGCCGTTGCTCTGACGGAGGGAGGGGCGACTGACGACACGGCTTACAGGGTTGGCTTCAGGGAGCTAAAATCAACAAAAGGTGTGCCTGTACATCAAGGAGTATTTCAGGCAGGACTGCACGGAGGGTTCCAATAAGAAATGGTGCACCAAAGTTATCGTTGTTATTGGAACAAGGAGGTTAGCCTGGCCTCTGATTGATACATGGCTAGATTAACCTCGCTGCGCCTTCTCTGTGACTGACTGCAGTGTGATCTAGACGGGGAGGAGGAAAATGAGTACAAAACAAATCTGGTCTATTTCTTGTTCTGACCCACTCCATCTATCCTTTACATCTTTGGCTGGCAGCAGACAAAAAAGGCGCGAAATGATTGTCTGCCCTTGTTTTCACGGGGGGCGGGAGGGTGGGAACGGGGTCCTGACGATATGTACCCAGAACCACCCGCGACAATGTTTTAGCCCCATCAGGCATTGGAATATCAACCCAGAATTCCAATGGGCAGCGGAGACTGCGGGAACTGTGGGATAGCTACCCACAGTGCAACGCTCCGGAAGTCGACACTTGCCTTGGTACTGTGGAAGCGCTCCGCCGAGTTAATGCACTTAATGCACTTAGAGCATTTTCTGTGGGGGGACACACACTCGAATATATAAAACCGATTTCAAAAAAACCGACTTCTATAAATTCGACCTAATTTCGTAGTGTAGACATACCCTAAGTGGATTTGCCCAACATGCCACAGGATGTCTGTGTTGGAGCAGGGAATTAAACCAAAATCTATCAAATCTCAAACTAGTGCTCTAACCACTGAATCATTCTTCCTCTCCTTTGGCATATATACGTTACTAGGACATGTATTTGAAGCAAGATACAGCCTGATAAATACCCCAGGACATCCTCGTCAAGC
Organism: Lepidochelys kempii; assembly: GCF_965140285.1. NCBI lineage: Eukaryota > Metazoa > Chordata > Testudines > Cheloniidae > Lepidochelys > Lepidochelys kempii. The sequence goes on along the minus strand of NC_136382.1, from coordinate 192,314,055 downwards.
CTCTCAAAGGGCATCTAAGATACAAGCCTTGTCATATATTATTCTTATATCGGCTTGGTAAAATCAAAGATTTTCACATTCATTTATCAGCTAGACAAATGAGAAGCAGTGCTTAGCACTGGGGTTGAGAAAGGATCTTTGTTTATGATCTTTCACTAAGCATTACAATGACAAATTTCTATGAACATAGTTATTAATTCCCTATTGGGTCATGGAATTGCCGATGGAACATCTAGTCCAATATTTTGCCTCCATCACAGGCCTGTATCAGGTGCTCCAGACCAAGGTGTACAACTACACATGAATTAGCTGGAATTGGTATTCATACAAGAATATGCAAATGTGTGAAATTTCCTGTTAGTCACTGATTGGCTTAGACCCTGAAGTCTAAGTATTAGTATTCCTTGCCTTTTGCTTGAAACACTCAAGTTAATTTTTTAGAATAATAATTTATATCTTTGTAGGTGACACTGTGGCTGCTCTTCTTTTTATTCATATAGAAGCCTAATCATTTAAAAAATCCAGTTAAACTCTGATTCTCAAAGACAGCTTTTGTTAATGAGTTCTATTTTGTTAATAGTTCATTGTGTTAAAAAGTATTTCCTTCTATCAGCTGTGTGTTGCCTTTTAACTCCATTGGATATCCCTTCCTTTAATTATGAGAGACAAATGGGAGATTACTAAATGACCTTTGATACACCTTTAATTAGTTTATGGACACAGGAATTGCCAGACTGGATCAGACCCAAGGTCCATCTAGCCCAGTGTCTTGTTTCTGGTGTTGGTCAGCACCAGATGCTTCAGAGGAAGGAATAAGAACCCCACAGTAGGAAGATGTGGGATAATCTGCCTCCCCTGCACCCCCCATACACATTAGGTCTCACTATGGTCTCAAACAGTTAGAGATTGACTTACACCCTGAAATAGGAGGTTTAATATCCCTTCCACATTGTACGTACCTTGCTCATCCCCTCATTCATGAAAGAGTCCTAATCTTTTTATCTTTCCCTATCTTAAGTGTTTTCATGCCTTTCTCTGAACCTTTTCTATTTAGTTATATCCTTTTTGAGACAAGGAGACCAGAACTATGTCATACTATGAGTAGGTCCTTGGAGTATGACACTCCACTCTAGCCTAACATGTTCTCAGCATAAAGGGGGTTCTTGGCATCAGACAGACTTTCTATTAAGCAGCAAGACCCAGACCCTCAAAGGTATTTAACTGCCTAATTCCAATTGATTTCAGCAGAAGTTAGGAACCTAAATACCTTTAAGGATCTGGGGCCAAGTTACCAAAGGTCCATAACATGTACTCAGTTGTAAGAGCATAAGAACAGCCATACTGGGTCAGACCAAAGGTCCATCAAGCCCAGTATCCTGTCCTCTGACAGTGGCCAATGGCAGGTGCCCCAAAGGGAATGAACAGACAGGTTATCATCAAGTGATCCATGTCCTGTCACCCAATCCCAGCTTCTGGCAAACAGAGGCTAGGGACACCATTCCTGCCCATCCTGGACTTGTGACTTCTAGAAATCACAATTTCTGATAAACAACCACTTTCCTAAAGGGAAACTATACAAACGTAATAGATATGGACACAAAATGTGTGTTTTAGCCTTAGCATTTAGCAAGTATGGAGTGTGTTGTCATGTGCTGGCATTTGTGTAGAAATATCATGACAATGCCAGCCCGGATCAACCTGTGCTCCGGTGTCCATCTTTGGAATGTGGTTAGCAGAGGAGAACATTTACCCATGCAGTCAGCCTTCTCTTGCCACCCACTCACTGGCAACAGCCTCTGAGTCCTGAAGCATGAGCTCTTCCTGCTATCTAGGTTCTTACATCACTACAGCACTGACGCCAGTTTGGACTGGTGACAAAGACTAGCCATTTGCCCAGCCCTAATAAAGAAATTATTTGCAACTTTAATAATAGCCCACTGCCACCACTTCACAGTGGTCTGGGTTTGTTCACACTGACCTCAGTGAGAAGATGATCAGGTGCCAAGGAACTCAGTCCTGCACTGAACACCTTCAAGTCTGATTTTATTTTAATGATACCTTCAAAGGAACCCCCAGACCCTGTTGAATGAGGGACAAAAATCTCGATAAGGAAATTTGTAACAGACAGACTTCCCAGAAAATTCAGCATATTGATAAAGGGCCTGATAAAGGCAAAATATGAGGAATGAACAGAAATCTAAGGGACAAACAAGGTGCATTTGTTATTAAAGGTTAATGAAACATAAGGTGTCCCTATGTAAAAAGCTTATGGACTGGCCATATGTTTCAGAGAACAGGAGCTAACTAGGATGATTACTGATGGGAGGGTTTCTAATTTATCATGTGCTGTATCATTAATTTTTCATAGGTGCATTGTTAATGGGACAATTTACAAAAGGTTAATGAACACAACCCAGCTACTCAGTGGAATGATGGAAGGTTCTGTTTTAGAGCATAAGGAGACACTGTTATTATGTGCCAAGAATCCTGTCTGCGTGCCGAAAATATCTTACAAACTGGTTGCTAGGTGCTCTGCTCCTTGACATTTGCATGCTTGAGCAAAGCACATCTGCTGTTTAGCAAAACATCTGAATAAATGTCATTTTTAAACACTGTCTGCTACAGGTCTGATTAGCTTGTAAATGAAACGTGAGCATCATTTCAGTTCTTAGAGGAAACTCCTATGGTGATATTAGAGAATACAAGTCATCTCTTAAGGTACAGTGGTGGTTTGTAGCATTCCCCAAACAGCTTCTGACTAGGTACAAATCATCTTTTACTCATGTCAAACCCTTTGTTAACAATCTGTCATAGAATTTGTTTCTACTGGAGTGCATCTGCATTCTCTTAATATGAGGACTCTTAAGTAATGCACCGTGAAGTAAAAATTGTGCAAGACGACAGCTGGAAGGTTCAAAGGAGTAGTTACAGGGCTAAAGAGGAAGAGTGGTCCTGAAGTTAAGATACGGGACTGGAACTCAAGAAAACAAAGTTCAGTTCCTAGCTCTGCCCACAGACATCATGGTGGGATCTTGGGCAAGTCACTAACCTCTGTGCTTAATTTCCCCGTTTGTCAAATGAGGATAATAATACTTCCTTTGTCTAATTAAGTAATAAGCTCTTTGGAGCAAGGAATGTCTCTTACTATGTGAATATAGTGTATGTATTACAAGACAATTCTATATCTGTATATATGGAAATAGATATGGTGCCAGTACACAGTACCAAAAAGCATGGAGCACAGCTCCTGGGTTTTGCAGGACCATAAAAACTTGTTGCCGAATGCTGCAAAATTGCTTCTTCTCTGCAGCTCTTTTCATCAGCTTTGAATAGTATGTACAGCACCTAGCACTTGGGGTCTCAACTCATTTGGAGGCTTATATTATTCTACTAGCATAATACTACTAATAAATAATAATGATAACCTTTAAATTGAAAACTAGGTCAGGCTGGTAGTGATCAAAAGTCATTAGCCTGGTGGCTATTCAGTGATCTTAGGTGAGTAAAGTTAGTTGGTGGTTTGAGACCAATTCCCAGAGAGCATATAGCAACTTCACGAGAATCACTAACCAAAAATTTATGGCAGTCTCAGAAGGGAAGTCAAGGATTGAAATAGCAGGGCAAAGTGGAAGGAGAGTGTTGGGAAGTTCATGCTGCCACGGCCTGTGCTGAACATGTTGTGAGAATAGAGGTCTTTAATCTCCAAGCCATCAATCCAGAACTAAATCCACATTACTGAATTTAAGAAAACCTGCCAAGAAGAGGGCAGCCCTGCCTCAGACAACCAAGACAGACTTGCTGAGAGGGAGACAGTGACAAGCCTCACTGCTCCTGAATCTGCATGACCCTGCCCCAGAGCAGTACACCCCACAAGGAGGGACTGGCGGTAGACGCCATTTAGACTAAACCCAACAGGCTGATCCCAGGAAGATTGCCTAAGTTTCAGGTCACCCTTTTTCTCATTATTTTCCCATGGACTCCCTTCTCCCAGAAGGGAAGAAATACGGGGAAAGACTTTTTGTTTGTTTGTTGGCTCCAAGGACCCTCAAGTGTCTGCCAGAGGGGGAGAAATAAAGACAGTATAAAGGATCTTAAGCAGGGTCTGCAGGGGACCCCAACCTCCCACGCAACAGATAATCTCAGAGAAGCATATACCATTTTCAGAGGTGGAGAGAAGATTAATAATGAGAGACAGAAAATATTGGGAGAGAGAGATGGCCACAATCAACATGCAGCAGGTTCTGTAAAATGAAACTATGGATGTGCTACTGAATCAGTATTGCCAACTCTTCATGATTTTATTGCAAGTCTTGTGATATTTGATATTTTACTTAAAGCCTCAGCTCTTGGAGACATGTAATTAGGTGAGAATCTCAGCTTTCATTTAAAAAAGGAAAGAAAAAACAAATGAGTTTCTAGCCCTCGTCGTTCTGGAGAAAAGCTTGAAAATGTTACTCAAATGCACCCTAAAGCCTCAAAAAACAGAAGGCAAATAACAAAAAAAAATTATATATATATATATATATTCATGATTTTTAAGTCAGTCTCATGGGGGTATTTTGGTGCCTGGCACACGAGTTTTAAAGGTTTGGGATTGGCAATATGCTGACTCCATTGCTGTTAGTGCTGTGCCTCCCCTCTGGGTCTATTCTTCATAAGAGAAAACTAAAGTATCCTACAGCCCTAGCCCAAATGGATGTAGCACCACTATTGTATGACAAAAGGCCAGTTTCCGGCTGGCCCCTGTAACAGAACGCAGGGAGGGGGATGCACAAGCAGCTTTCTTTTATCCTCCAGCATCATGTATTGTCTGAGTCCCTTTACATATGGGGGCTCTGAGACTGCTTCCTCCATGCTCTTGGGAGTACACATTGCCCCCAGTGGAATGGTTGAAGGGCAGGACCTGGTCCTCCCCTCTTCTCATCAGTTTGTGGGGTTGCTTGGGTTCAGTGGGCTGCACCATTCCCAGGAGAATTCCAAAATCTAAGGCTGACCAGCTCAATTCTGCCAGTCCTGTGCAGGCACCATGCCTGTTTATGTCTATGGGGATGCATTTGCACCGGGACTGTATCACTGGACATTGAGCATTGCAAAAAAATCCATAGCTACCCACAAGAGAGGCAGAAGGAGAAATAGTAAACTCAGAATAAATGAAAAGCTTTCATATATAGATATGTGTATGTGGGTATATAAATACACACGCGTATATTTATAAGATGTATTGCTTAGAATATCTCCAAGTTATATAGGTTCAGTAAATGTTAAAAACCTGAAAACTACAAAGGATTTAGCAGTGAATGCCTGCTTTGCTGCATCTTATGTTATGCTTATTTAGGGGGCTATTTTTAAGAAGCTGAAGGTAGAATAAGATCATTCCAGGCATATTTAAGGGTATTGTTTCAAACAAAGCTAAATGATTAGTACAGGAGGGTAATTTGTGTGGAGGTGGAAGTGGAGGTGATTATAGATTTGTCATAGTTTTTTACTATAATTTTTCTATTAATAAGGCACTTAGATTTACATGCTGACATGTGGAGAATTGAAGCACTAGATAAGTAGATAGGGCACTATAAACAGATTGATTTGAAGTGGTTCATGCTAGTTGCGTTCTATAGATGCTATAAACCTACACTTGTTGTGACAGGGTAGTTTTTCTAGCTACTCTTGAGAAAAGTAATTGGTGCAGGCTGTCAATGCGAAGGCAAGCTTAATTAAAGGCAATGAAAATATACGAAATTTATAAGTGCTTTCCAGCTAAGTCTTTAATTAGTGAAAATAGGAAATTGCAGTTCTGGATATTGCTTGCTCCACCTCTTCTTTCTCAACCTCTTAAGCTTTACATAAATAAACATAATAGAATTTATCCAGTAGGATGGATGGTCTTCTGCCTACAGCACTGGACTAGGACTCTAGAGACCCGGTTTTAATTCCTGGCTTAGCCACAGAGGCTCCCTTTGGGACTTTGGGCAAATCACTTTTGCAATACTATATAATGGGGAAGGTGGCCATCTATACTACTATGGTCTCCACTTTTCCAAAAGTGTGATAAATTTTGTACAAAGTATGCCTTGCACGGTACCATTGGAAAAGTTATAACTGCAGCGTATTATTATCTTTTTATAATATGTGTATCAATATTGTGCATGGAGTTACGGAATTTTGTATGTGGTTGTAACTCAGACCTGTTGTGAGTCTGGGAAATGCCCACAGGTTAGCTCTTCAGGAATAATAAAAGAACTATAAACAAACACTGCTACTTGTCAGTCCCATAGACACCTTGTATATCACATTCCACACAGAAGAGGCAGACAAAGATTTGCGATTTGCATGTAGACTTTGGAGCTGTGCAACCCAGCACGTAAGCAATGGAGGCCTGACTCCATAACACAGCCAGGATTTTTCCAGCAAAAGGGTTGAAGAGTATAAAAGGCAAAAACAAAGGCTCCTGATTACCTCTTTCCTATGCTATCTCTGGATCAATGAACGCTAACAAAGGAAATTTTGAACAAAGGACTGAGTTCCCCTGGACTAATCTGGAAAACCAGAGAGACTCACAGAAACAAGCAGATATAACATCCCTGCTAACATTTTGGATTTACAAACTTTGTCTGTAATGTAATTTACCTGCTTTAAACCTCTGAATAACTCTAATTTCTTTTCTCATATAATAAACTTTGAGTTAGTTTCTTAAAAGAATTGGCTAACAGCATTGTCTTTGGTGAGCCCTGGAGTATACCCTGACCTAGTGGTAAGTGACTATCTCCGTGGAGCTGGAAGAACCAAATGTGTGGTGATCTTTGGTTTAAATATCTTTCATCACAGCAGTCCAGTGGTAAATGAGACTGGAGTGCTAAGGGGATTGTCAGTGGCTTTATAGTGAGCTAGTAAAGTGACTCAGGAGCACACATACATTGCTGGTTTGGTTAAATCTAACTCTAGACTATACCACCAGTTTGGGGGTGTTTGCCCAATTTGGACAGTCTGACCTAATATTGGCACTCACAATTGTGACCCCCAATAGACTCCAGTGATAACAATCTCTCTGTGCTTCAGTTTTCTCATACAGGAAAAGAGTCCGGTTCCCCTCCACTTTGTCTGTCTTGTCTATTTAGACTGTAAGGCCCAGATTCATAAACAGACTTAGATGTTGCAACTAGGACATATTCTGATGTGGGTCTTTCTCCATGCCTCTTGTTGAAACTGTTCTTCTTTAATTAAATATTAATTGGGCCAGAGAAAGAGTGAGACTCGCTCCATAGTCCAGTGGCTAGGGTATTCATCTGAGAGGTGGGAGGCCTCTATTCAAATCCTTTCTCCTCATCAAGTGTGGGGTGCATTAAATCAGGGTCTCCCCCATCTCAGGTGAGTACCCTAACCACTGGGCTAAAGGTCTTCCTCCACCCCCATCTGTTTTGTGTCAGCCTCTGAGCATGCCTACTGGATCAGGCCCCACAGGAAGCACAGGCAGAGAATGCCTATCTTCCCCTGATTTGAGGATCACCCTGGGGCTTAGGCATGAGATAGGCATCTGGACACTTGCCTGAGGCAATAATGTACATGTCCAGAGGCAGAAACTTAGGTGCCTAAGGAACTTCTGCTACAAAAATGTAGGTGGAGAATGAGTTTAGTCACCTACAGAGGGAGGTTGTGGAACACAGTGGTGCCTAAAATTGGGATTTAGGCACCTATATCTGGGGTTTGGGCACTGAAGTCCCTTTGTGGATCCAGTTTTAAACTCTTTGGGGCAGACATTGCATCTTAGGTGTATGCTCAGTGCTAATCACACTGGGCTCTGATCTTGGTTGGGGTTTCTAAGCATTACTGTAATACAAAGAAAACTACAAATCCTGAAATCCTGGCCATATGCCACTCACTCCAGTTGGGCCAATGTGCCACCCAAAGAACACTAAAAATTAGGTAGGAGATTTCACTTACCTCTGAATTCTACATATTGCATTATAGCAAAAATACTATCTGGGCTCAGACCCAGAAATCTACATGCTTAAATATTAAGAAATTTATAATATATGCCACATTTTGAGGAAAGAAGAATGAAAGATGAGTGAGTATTTGCAGGACTGGTTCCAAAGTGCTAGAGGAAAAGGATAGAGAAACACTACCAGAGAGAGATTAATCACCCTAAAAAAACCCCTCACAGTAAAGAGAAAGTCATACAATGTTATACAATTATATAGCTGTCCCCCAGCCAACCATGAATAAAGATAAATTCTGAATGCTCTTCACTGGAGTTAATGATAACCATATTAAATAAGTACATCATTGAAAAGATAATTATAACAGACTTTCTAGATTCATGTCAAAATACCTAAATCAGAGAGGCCTGTTAATAATTTAAAAAATATTAATAGAATTACGTAATACATGGGATGTTAACATTTGGTTTGTACAGAACAACGAAGTCTACAAGTTTACTCAGTAGCACTATGTTAATATCAAGGAGCAGCCAACCGACCCCAGCCCCAGCCTGAGCAGCCCCAGCCCTGGGTCAGTCCGAGCAGCTCCAGCTGGCTGACCCAAGCCCCAGCTGTGCCAGCTGGCCGACCAACCCCAGCCCCAGCAGCTCCAGCCATGCCAGCTGGCTGACCCCAGCCCCAGGTCAGTCTGAGTAGCCCCAGCCATGCCAGCCAGCCTATCCCAGCCCCATGCTGGCCCAAGCTGCCCCAGCCCCACTGGCCACCCAGCTCCCACCTCAGGCCAGCCCCAGCCTCGGACCAGCATGAGCAGCCCCAGCCACAATGACCGGCTGACCCCAGCCCCACGCCAGCCTGAACAGTCCCAGCCCCACCAGTTGGCTGATCCCAGCCCCGTGCTGGCCCAAGCTGCCCCAGCCTCGCCAGCCGACCAGGCCTCATCTCAGGCCAACCCCAGCCTTGGGCCACCTCGAGCAGCCCCAGGCCAGCCCAGGCAGCCCCAGCTATGCCAGCCAGCTGGCCAACCTCAGCCCCATGCCAGCCCCAGCCATGCTGGCCAGCCAGCCAACTCCATGCCTGGGCTGGCCCGAGCAGCCCCAGCCGGCCTACCCCAGCCCCAGCCGCACCACCAGGCTCGCCGAACTAGCCCCAGGCCAGAGAATGGAAAATGCCATGCGCCTGCCTCCCTGGTCTATTATACCCACTGCCCATGATTAAGACTGTTGTTGAATACGACCCTTCGAATTCACTCCTGAAAACCCTGCATCTGTACAATGCTACTGAGTTGTACAGAGCTTTCAGGTCACTAATTCGCATGGGTACAGAATCGTAGCAACTATGTTTTCTTCTACAAATCTTTGCCTAATTGAAAACAACTTTTTGTAACATTTCTAGACAGTTTTGCAGATCTAAGACTTTTAGATGGCTTGGGTAAGTTTCCATACATTAGGGAGTGTATTTTAAACCAAAATCTTCACTCCTATTCTCATGCTTGTAAATTTGACTTCTTTATTCTTGATAATAAACACCCACCCCATGGATTGGGGTGGGTGTTTATTATCCATGGAGGAGCTCTATCATCTTATATTTTGGGGGAAATTCTGCGCCAAAATATTAAAAATATTGCACCAAAAAATTAAAAATCCTGCATATTTTGTCAAAATAACACAATATAATCACTCCAGTTTCAATTATTTTGGTAATTTGTTTCAAAATACCTATCAACAAGTATATCAGCAATACACACAACAACAAAAAAAGATTCCTCCAATAATACAGAGTTAAAGAAACCCCTGTGACAACTCAGGTCCTGTTGGGAGGTGCTGGAAGGACTGCATGGGGCCCCCAGAGCCCAGACACCTGCACCCCTCCCCCTAGAGCCCAGCCACGGGGTACCTCCCGAGCCTAGATACCAGCCACAGGGCACCCCAGAACCCAGACACCCATACCCCTCTCCCCCAGAGCCCAGCTGTGGGACACCCTCCGAGCCCAGACAGGTTCACCCCACACCCACCAGACCCAGCTGCAGGGTACCCCCAGAGCTCAGACATCGACACCCCTCTTCCTCCAGCACAGGCGTCAGCTTCCTCCAGGCTTTGAGGGTGCTCAACCTCCAACTCCACCCCAGGCACTGTCCCTACCCACATCTTCCCGCACCCACTCTGCCCCAAGCCCCGCCCCCACACCACCCCTTCTCCCAGCTGATTGCAGCAGGCACTGGGAGGGATGGGGAGGAGTTGATTGGCGGGGCCTCTAGAGTATGGGAGGCAGTGGGTGGGAGGGGAAAGCTGGCTGCTGGTGGGTACTAAGCACCCACTCATTTTTTACCCAGAGAGTCAGCGCCTATGCCCTCAGAGCCTAGCCACAGGACACCCCCAGAGCCCAGACACCCACACCCTCTCCCTCTGAGCTCACATACCTCCACCCCACAACCTTTACTCCCCCCACAGCTTCTTTATTGTCCCACCATGGATGTGGTATGTGGTGCGGCCCTGCCCTTCCTCACACTTTGCCAGAGCTGAGTCTCCCATGCCCTCGCCCATATTCAGAAGAATGAGGATCAAGACGGCAGCCAAAGCATGCAGCCTCTGTCCCTACTGGGCTGGGCACGACACTGACTGCGAGCTGGGCTCTGCAGAGTCCAACAGCCCCTACTGGCAGCCAGCAACTCCGCAGCCCCAATTCTGCAGGAGAAACATGAAATTCTTCACAAATTCTGCATTGTGCAGAACACTCCCAGATGTAATCTTAGGTTTTGATTCTGCAAGCAGCTGTGTGCAAATAGACCCCTACGCAGCCCAGAGTCCCCTAAAGTCAGTGGTACGCTGTATGGGCTCACTGCAGAGTTGACTGCACTACTGGGGGGGATAAAATCTCAGGTATACATAGGGTGACCAGATGTTTTTATAGGGACAGTCTCGTTTTTTGGGACTTTTTTCTTATATAGGCGCCTATTACCTCCCACCCCCTGTCCCACTTTTTCCACAGTTGCTATCTGTTCACCCTCAGTATATATGAAATAGATAGTGGGTCCGTTTCTTATCACAGTTACACATGTGCAAACCTATTGCTGGGAAATGACAGGAGAACCTAGTCTGTTTCTTTTTATTTATTACTGTAACACAAAATTCTGGATTGGAATGGTTTCCTTTGACAAGCAGCTTGGAATCCTTTGTATTTATTTACTTTAATTCTGTTTAAGTGTTCTGTTGAAAAATTATTTTAATCAGTATGTCTCCCATTGTTAATAAAGTCGAAGCGAGGAAAGTAATTTTGCCTATAAGTAAACACTTTAAAAAACATTAGAATCAAACTTTTTCTAATGTTTTGCTCTAGCAATTTATTTTTTCAATTTGCTAAACTAAAATAGAGAGAGATTCAAATCATGACACCCTGATCTCTGGTGCAGAAATTATAGTGAGTAATCCCACTTAATGAAGCTCTGATCAATGACTGACTCCATTATGAGTAACATTACATTCTTTATTTGTTCTCTTTATTGCTAAACTTCTAAACAAAACAGACTTTAAAAAGTACAATTTGCATATGCTGAGCTGTGTGTTGCTCCGGAACTATGTGTGCATATAACCTTGTGAAAGTGAAGCAGATTTTGTGTTAGTGATTCCATATGGAATTTAGAAGGTAAGAGTGTATTTGAGATTCTAACACCTAAGCCAGTTTGTCAAAAGTGAAGTAACTTTTTTCCTTTATCAACAAATGCTACTAAATGAGATAGTATAAATTGTGAACTATAGTAATTAGAAGAAGCAGTCATAGTGATGACATGGAGTTAATTTCCTAGTTTTTAATGAGATCTCATGGAACTACCAGCTATTTTCCATTAGGAAGATTTCATTGTTCTTGGAAATGGCACAACCTTTTTAGCTGAATTCTTCCAGAAGACTTTAGCCTGAGGCAGATACTCAGCATGGGAAATGTTCAGCCCAAATAGTTAATGTTTGGCAAAGTAATAAACAGCTGAAAACAATTTTGATGGGAAATATCAGGCAACCGTAATAATAGGCATTGTTACCATCTTTATCTCTACTTTTATGTATAATATTGACTTAACACTTTCCTTTAGTTCTTGCATGGCTGGTGTGCAGGGAGGAAGAAGGTGGCAATCACAATTATTCACCTAGCCCTGGCAAGTGAAAGAGATCCCCTGGAAGCTCGATAACCAAGAGCAGTTTTCCAAATGTACGGCCAGCCTCTCCTAATTTTGTATTATATTATTAGCCAAATACCTATTACATATACATCCGAAATACTGGAAGCGCCTAGAAATATTTTGTATGACAAACAAAGGCCATAAAATATAAAATACACAAATAGATAAAGTAGTAATCACTACATTCTGAAAGCATAAAAAAGAAAATTATTCTTAGCTAACTGGGTCATCAGAATAGGAATAAAGTGCTATATAGCTATCAATCTAATACACATCGCATTATAAGAAGTTCCCCATTCGCTAAATGAAAAAACTTGTCCAGTATTATCAATCATCAATTCAGTTTTTCACATCTCAAACCAGTAAAAGAGGAATCACTGAAACAGGTATCTTTCTTATTGCTTTTTCTGTCCAAATATTCAGCCACCTAATCAGGATTTAAAAATAATAATAATAATAATAATAATAACAATAACAACAACAACTCCCACATTATACATTTTCTGGCATTTCCATGAACAAAACCATTTAAAATCTGTTTTAATTAGCTTGACTTCAGACACAAGTGATAAAAATTGTTTCCTAAGACTCATAGCAGACTGAGTTATACCCAGGAAAACCAATTTTTATTCCCAAAAGAGAATATCAGATCATGGTCCCACCAACATCAAAATCTATTTCCTATCTAAAAAAAACAAACAAACAAACAAACCAGTGCTTTATCCTGCAAAAACTTCTTGTTCTCCCTCTAGATAAGTGCTATTAATGAAAGGTTTACAAGAAATAGAAACATTGTTCAAAGTCTGAGCACAATTCTTCCCCACTGGAATAATTTAGCTGACTTCAGTGGAGATACTTCTGATTTACACAAGAGTCTGCAATGGGAAAAATCAATCCTTTCACCTGTATTTAATCTCCGAGTAGAAGTTTTATCAAAAACAAACCACTGTACTAACTGCCAGGCCTTCGCAGCCCTCAGCTGAAACCCCTATTGCTCTGCCGCACCACACCCCAGGAAACAGCTCTCTGAGAGGAAAAGAGCAGCCATTTTGGGAGCCAGTGACATCTGGCCCTCCAGCAGCCAGAAGCGCTCGGAACCAGCAACAGCCAATCAAGGCCCAGCAGGCCAAAATAAAAAGATAGTTCCTGTCAGAAGCCAGAGGTGTGATGCTCCCTAGGCTACCCCCAAAGGAACCAGCCTGAGCCTGGGCCAGGCCACAATCAGGGACAGTGACAGGAGTTCAGAAGGAGCCCTGCTGATTCAATTCTAGAGAAAGAATTTAGCTCAGAGGGGCAAGGAACTACTTCTATTTTGAGTTCATTATACCCTGAAAGTGGTTTTGGACTGTGTGACCCATGCCAGCAGGCAGCCCAGATCAGGCCAGCACAAAGGTGGCTTAAGAACTGTCTTTTTGCCCCACCTCCTCTGGAGCTGTGCCTCTTAGGGTTGCTACTTCCACTGAGTTATGCTGATTTATCCCAGCTGAGGATCTAGCTAAATAGCACAAAGGCCAGCAAGTTATGGGGAAAGCAGACACAGTGATCAAGGCCAGCCTTAAGTTTGGCACTTCAATCTGTCCTTAGCATTAAAAGAGAATTTGGGGATGAGAGCAGGGGGACTAATTATCAGTTGAATTACATCTGAGGGGGTAGGGCGGGAATAAAACATGATTCCTAGGCCCCTTAGCAGTATTCAACCATTATATTTGCTGTACCGTGTTTGTAAGTAGCACTGTTCTGCAGCCTGCTGCGTCCTCCAGTACATGTCCAGGTATATGATTCTCTAGTCACACAAATACACTTGTGGAGGGCAAATCAAATGGAAATTACTTTATAACTGGTATTTTTTCCTATGACAGTCATCAAATCACAAAAGCAGAATTAAAAACAATCCAATTATTTAGAAACAAGCTTTAGGCACACGATCCATCGTCTACAGCCAAGCTCTACGATACAACCTCATTTGCTCCAACCCCTCAGAGAGAGACAAACACCTACCAGATCTCTATCAAGCATTCTTACGACTACAATACCCACCTGCTGAAGTGAAGAAACAGATTGACAGAGCCAGACGAGTACCCAGAAGTCACCTACTACAGGACAGGCCCAACAAAGATAATAACAGAATGCCACTAGCCATCACCTTGAGCCCCCAACTAAACCCTCTCCAATGCATCATCAAGGATCTACAACCTATCCTGAAGGACGACCCATCACTCTCACAAATATTGGGAGACAGGCCAGTCCTTGCCTACAGATAGCCCCCCCCCACCCTGAAGCAAATACTCACCAGCAACAACACACCACACAACAGAACCACTAACCCAGGAATCTATCCTTGCAACAAAGCCCATTGCCAACTGTGTCCACATATTTATTCAGGGGACACCATCATAGGGCCTAATCACATCAGCTACTCTATCAGAGGCTCGTTCACCTGCACATCTACCAATGTGATTTATGCCATCATGTGCCAGCAATGCCCCTCTGCCATGTACATTGGTCAAACTGGACAGTCTCTACGTAAAAGAATAAATGGACACAAATCAGATGTCAAGAATTATAACCTTCATAAACCAGTCGGAGAACACTTCAATCTCTCTGGTCACTTGATTACAGACCTAAAGGTCGCAATATTACAACAAAAAGACTTCAAGACTTTCTCCAACGAGAGACTGCTGAATTGGAATTAATTTGCAAACTGGATACAATTAACTTAGCCCTGGTCTACACTAGGACTTTAGGTCGAATTTAGCAGCGTTAAATCGATTTAAACCTGCACCCGTCCACACAGTGAAGCCCTTTATTTCGACTTAAAGGGCTCTTAAAATCGATTTCCTTACTCCACCCCTGACAAGTGGATTAGCGCTTAAATCGACGTTCCCAGCTCGAATTTGGGGTACTGTGGACACAATTCGATGGTATTGGCCTCCGGGAGCTATCCCAGAGTGCTCCATTCTGACCGCTCTGGACAGCACTCTCAACTCAGATGCACTGGCCAGGTAGACAGGAAAAGAACCGCGAACTTTTGAATCTCATTTCCTGTTTGGCCAGCGTGGCAAGCTGCAGGTGACCATGCAGAGCTCATCAGCACAGGTGACCATGATGGAGTCCCAGAATCGCAAAAGAGCTCCAGCATGGACCGAACGGGAGGTACGGGATCTGATCGCTGTTTGGGGAGAGGAATCTGTGATATCAGAACTCCGTTCCAGTTTTCGAAATGCCAAAACCTTTGTGAAAATCTCCCAGGGCATGAAGGACAGAGGCCATAACAGGGACCCGAAGCAGTGCCGCGTGAAACTGAAGGAGCTGAGGCAAGCCTACCAGAAAACCAGAGAGGCGAACAGCCGCTCTGGGTCAGAGCCCCAAACATGCCGCTTCTATGATGAGCTGCATGCCATTTTAGGGGGTTCAGCCACCACTACCCCAGCCGTGTTGTTTGACTCCTTCAATGGAGATGGAGGCAATACGGAAGCAGGTTTTGGGGACGAAGAAGATGATGAGGAGGAGGAGGTTGTAGATAGCTCACAGCAAGCAAGCGGAGAAACCGGTTTTCCCGACAGCCAGGAACTGTTTCTCACCCTAGACCTGGAGCCAGTACCCCCCGAACCCACCCAAGGCTGCCTCCTGGACCCAGCAGGCGGAGAAGGGACCTCTGGTGAGTGTACCTTTTAAAATGCTATACATGGTTTAAAAGCAAGCATGTGAAAGGATTACTTTGCCCTGGCATTTGCGGTTCTCCTAGATGTAGTCCTAAAGCCTTTGCAAAAGGTTTCTGGGGAGGGCAGCCTTATTTCGTCCTTCATGGTAGGACACTTTTATCACTCCAGGCCAGTAACACATACTCGGGAATCACTGTAGAACAAAGCATTGCAGTGTATGTTTGCTGGCATTCAACCAAAATCTGTTCTTTCTCTCTCTGTGTTATCCTCAGGAAAGTGAGATATAATTCATGGTCACCTGGTTGAAATACGGTGCTTTTCTTCAGGGACACTCAGTATAGCCCATTCCTGCTGTGCTGTTTGCCTGTGGCTGAACAGAAATGTTCCCCGCTGTTAGCCACGGGGAGGGGGGAAGGTTGAGGGGGTAGTCACGCGGTGGGAGGAGGCAAAATGCGACCTTGTAACGAAAGCACATGTGCTATGTATGTAATGTTAACAGCAAGGTTTACCCTGAAAGAGTGTAGCAACTGTTTTATAAAATGTGTCTTTTTAAATACCGCTGTCCCTTTTTTTTTCTCCACCAGCTGGATGTGTTTCAATGATCATAGGATCTTCTCCTTCCCAGAGGCTAGTGAAGCTTAGAAAGAAAAAAAAACGCACTCGAGATGAAATGTTCTCCGAGCTAATGCTGTCCTCCCACACTGACAGAGCACAGACGAATGCGTGGAGGCAAATAATGTCAGAGTGCAGGAAAGTACAAAATGACCGGGAGGAGAGGTGGAGGGCTGAAGAGAGTAAGTGGCGGGCTGAAGACAGGGCTGAAGCTCAAATGTGGCGGCAGCGTGATGAGAGGAGGCAGGATTCAATGCTGAGGCTGCTGCAGGACCAAACCAGAATGCTCCAGTGTATGGTTGAGCTGCAGCAAAGGCAGCTGGAGCACAGACTGCCACTGCTGCCCCTCTGTAACCAACCGCCCTCCTCCCCAAGTTCCATAGCCTCCACACCCAGACGCCCAAGAACGCGGTGGGGGGGCCTCTGGCCAACCAGCGACTCCACAACAGAGGATTGCCCAAAAAAAAGAAGGCTGTCATTCAATAAATTTTAAAGTTGTAAACTTTTAAAGTGCTGTGCTTAAAGTGCTGTGTGGCATTTTCCTTCCCTCCTCCACCACCCCTCCTGGGATACCTTGGTAGTCATCCCCCTATTTGTGTGATGAATGAATAACGAATGCATGACTGTGAAGCAACAATGACTTTATTGCCTCTGCAAGCGGTGATTAAAGGGAGGAGAGGAGGGTGGTTAGCTTACAGGGAAGTAGAGTGAACCAAGGGGCGGGGGGTTTCATCAAGGAGAAACAAACAGAACTTTCACACTGTAGCCTGGCCAGTCATGAAACTGGTTTTCAAAGCTTCTCTGATGCGTACCGCGCCCTCCTGAGCTCTTCTAACCGCCCTGGTGTCTGGCTGCGCGTAACCAGCAGCCAGGCGATTTGCCTCAATCTCCCACCCCGCCATAAACATCTCCCCCTTACTCTCACAGATATTGTGGAGCACACAGCAAGCAGTAATAACAGTGGGAATATTGGTTTCGCTGAGGTCTAAGCGAGTCAGTAAACTGTGCCAGCGCACCTTTAAACGTCCAAATGCACATTCTACCACCATTCTGCACTTGCTCAGCCTGTAGTTGAACAGCTCCTGACTACTGTCCAGGCTGCCTGTGTACGGCTTCATGAGCCATGGCATTAAGGGGTAGGCTGGGTCCCCAAGGATACATATAGGCATTTCAACATCCCCAACAGTTATTTTCTGGTCTGGGAAGAAAGTCCCTTCCTGCAGCTTTTGAAACAGACCAGAGTTCCTGAAGATGCGAGCGTCATGCACCTTTCCCGGCCATCCCACGTTGATGTTGGTGAAACGTCCCTTGTGATCCACCAGAGCTTGCAGCACTATCGAAAAGTACCCCTTGCGGTTTATGTACTCGCCAGCTTGGTGCTCTGGTGCCAAGATAGGGATATGGGTTCCGTCTATAGCCCCACCACAGTTAGGGAATCCCATTGCAGCAAAGCCATCCACTATGACCTGCACATTTCCCAGGGTCACTACCCTTGATATCAGCAGATCTTTGATTGCGTGAGCTACTTGCATCACAGCAGCCCCCACAGTAGATTTGCCCACTCCAAATTGATTCCCAACTGACCGGTAGCTGTCTGGCGTTGCAAGCTTCCACAGGGCTATCGCCACTCGCTTCTCAACTGTGAGGGCTGCTCTCATCCTGGTATTCATGCGCTTCAGGGCAGGGGAAAGCAAGTCACAAAGTTCCATGAAAGTGCCCTTACGCATGCGAAAGTTTCGCAGCCACTGGGAATCGTCCCAGACCTGCAACACTATGCGGTCCCACCAGTCTGTGCTTGTTTCCCGAGCCCAGAATCGGCGTTCCACAGCATGAACCTGCCCCATTAGCACCATGATGCATGCATTGGCAGGGCCCATGCTTTCAGAGAAATCTGTGTCCATGTCCTGATCACTCACGGGACCGCGCTGACGTCGCCTCCTCGCCCGGTATCGCGTTGCCATGTTCTGGTGCTGCATATACTGCTGGATAATGCGTGTGGTGGTTGATGTGCTCCTAATTGCCAAAATGAGCTCAGCGGCCTCCATGCTTGCCTTGGTATGGCGTCCGCACAGAAAGAAGGCGCGGAACGATTGTCTGCCGTTGCTCTGACGGAGGGAGGGGCGACTGACGACACGGCTTACAGGGTTGGCTTCAGGGAGCTAAAATCAACAAAGGGTGTGCCTGTACATCAAGGAGTATTTCAGGCAGGACTGCATGGAGGGTTCCAATAAGAAATGGTGCACCAAAGTTATCGTTGTTATTGGAACAAGGAGGTTAGCCTGGCCTCTGATTGATACATGGCTAGATTAACCTCGCTGCGCCTTCTCTGTGACTGACTGCAGTGTGATCTAGACAGGGGAGGAGGAAAATGAGTCCAAAACAAATCTGGTCTATTTCTTGTTCTGACCCACTCCATCGATCCTTTACATCTTTGGCTGGCAGCAGACAAAAAAGGCGCGAAATGATTGTCTGCCCTTGCTTTCACGGGGGGAGGGAGGGTGGGAACGGGGTCCTGACGATATGTACCCAGAACCACCCGCGACAATGTTTTAGCCCCATCAGGCATTGGGATATCAACCCAGAATTCCAATGGGCAGCGGAGACTGCGGGAACTGTGGGATAGCTACCCACAGTGCAACGCTCCAGAAGTCGACGCTTGCCTCGGTACTGTGGAAGCGCTCCGCCGAGTTAATGCACTTAATGCACTTAGAGCATTTTCTGTGGGGACACACACACTCGAATATATAAAACCGATTTCAAAAAAACCGACTTCTATAAATTCGACCTAATTTCGTAGTGTAGACATACCCTTAGGCTTGAATAGAGACTGGTAGTGGATGTGTCATTCACAAAGTAAAACTATTTCCCCACATTTATTTCCCCCCCCCCCCGTTCCTCAGACGTTCCTGTTAATTGCTGGAAATGGCCCACCTTGATTATCACTAGAAAAGGTTTTCTTGCCCCCTCCACCCCCCATTCTCCTGCTGGTAATAGCTCATTTTAAGTGATCACTCTCCTTACAGTGTGTATGATAACACCCACTTTTTCATGTTCTGTGTGTTTATAAATCTCCTCACTGTATTTTCCACTGAATGCATCTGATGAAGTAAGCTGTAGCTCATGAAAGCTTATGCTCAAATAAATTGGTTAGTCTCTAAGGTGCCACAAGTACTCCTTTTCTTTTTGTAAATACAGACTAACACGGCTGCTACTCTGAAACCAAGCTTTAAAAAATAAGCCATCAACAGCTTTGAACCTGCTGTTTCAGATGGAATGAGGATATAGATTAAGCCTATTTAAAGCTATTTGGTTGTGTAGTTTATCTCCATCAGTGTCAGTGGTTTGAGTGGTCCAAACTCGTCTAGTCAAATGGTACATGATTCTGTGCCATACCACTTTTAAAATCCCATTATCCTAACAGGTGACATGTGAAACAGAAGTTGTAGTGAGTCAGCAACCTCCAAGAGCATTTTGGACAAATGTTCTTAACAGTCAAATTTATGGGACTTCTCTTTAGATATATGGTAAATAGTTCCCATAGCTAAAACGTCAGTTTTAAAACAGGGTAAGAATATTTTATGGTGTATATTAAAGATGCTGTAGCATGTTTTGAATTAGAGTGTAGTTTTGCCCCATCTCTTATTCTGGAAAAAAAGAACTGTCAGTGGGGGTCATTGGGTTGGCAAAGAAATGCTCCAGTGTATGATATTCCCCACCTCTATTACTTTGAGAGGAAGAACAAGATGTTCTTGTCACTTGGGGAATTGGCAAAATTAGACAGATTCTTATTCTCCCGACACTTGACATTAACTAAAAGTGCACAAAAACATTTTCCACCTGCTTGTTCTGTAAAGGTTGCTATATTTTCCAAATCATCTGAACACATTCCAGAAAAGAAAAGAAAAATCAAGACAGGATATTGTCTTGTGCTAGAAATCTAGAACATTAATATAATATGCAAATATATTAAATACAAAGTTTCCTTCAGATGCTATAGTAACAAGCATAACAAGATGCTACAGTAACAAGGAGGAGTCATCAGGAGCTTCATCTGCCAATTATCCTGGAGACCCAGAGAACCTGCGGACTACAGAGTGGGAAAACAGTAGGAAGTAGCCCAGGGGAACCAGACATTGATCCGGTTGTGGAACTGGGAACCAAGTCAGTGTATTTTGGATGGATCCCCGCTGACCCAGTGGTGGGCACACTTGCTGCTGATAGGGCCCTGGGCTGGGACCCAGTGAAGTAGGGAGGGCCTGGGTCCCCCTAACCCAACTGCCAACCCACCCCTAGGTGGCAGCCGACCCTATTGACTCTGGTCAATAGGTAACCCTATTGACTCTGATCACTAGGCCATACTGCTCTGAAACTAAGGGCACCCTACTGACTCTAGCCACTGAACCATACTTCCCTGCATTGAAAGGTGGTTCTATTGACTCTGGTCATTAGGCAATACTGCCCTGAATCTAGGGACAAGTCCATGGATGTTGGCCACTGGACTCTACTGTCCTGTATTGAAGAGTGATCCTATTGACTCGGACCATTAGGTCATACCACCTTGAGGAAAACAGTGGTTATTTGGACTTAGCCGCCAGACTATAATGCCACCCTCTCCTCCCCTCCAGGGATGACAGAGTATAGCTGCCCTGCAACACCCTGTTACAAAACAGCTGTCTGCAAGTTCACTGTCCGGAACATGAACTTGTTACGAACAGGGCTAGTGTTGCAAAAACACAAACATTCCTAAGAAGTACTAGACACTAGATATTCCCATAAACACATTCCAGAAGGGTGCAAATGATACCAGTTGACATGTCTAGGATTTTGCTCTTGATTCTGTCGCTCTCAGCCACTGATGGACCTGTCCTCCATGAACTTATCTAACTTTTTTTTTTAACCCGGTTGTACTTTTGGCCTTCACAATATCCCCTGGCAACAAATTCCTCAGGCTGACTGTGCACAGTGTGAAGAAGTACTTCCTTTTGTTTGTTTTGAACCTGATGCCTATTAATATCATCAGTGACCCCAAATTCTTGTGTTAGGTAAAGAGGCAAATATCACCTTTTTCTCCACACCATTCATGATTTTATAGACCTGTAACATATCTTGCCCCACTTACTCAGCTCTTTTCTAAACTGAACAGTCCCACTCTTTTTAATCTCCCCTAATGATTTTCATTGCTCTTCTCTGAACCTTTTCCAATTCTAATACAGCTTTTTTGAGATGAGGCAACCAGAACTGCCAGCAGTATTCAAGATGTGGGCGTACCATGGATTTATATAGTGGCATTATGATATTTTCTGTCTTATTATCTAACCCTTTCCTAATGGTTCCTAATATTCTGTTAGCTTTTTTGACTGCCAGTACATATTGAGCGGATGTTTTCAAAGATCTATCCATGATGACTCAAAGATCTTATCTCAGCTAATTTAGATCCTATCATTTTGTATGTAGAGTTGGGATTATTTTTTTCCAATATACATTACTTTGCATTTATCTACACTGAATTTCATCTGCCTTTTTTTTGCCCAGTCACCCAGTTTAATGAGATCACTTTGTAACTTTTCACAGTCAGCTTTGGACTTAACTTTCTTGAGTAATTTTATATTATCTGCAAACTTTGCCTCCAAACTGTTCACCCCCTTTTCTAGATCATTTATGAGTATGTTGAATAGCACAGGTCCCAGTACAGATACTTGGGGAACTGTTCTACTTCTCTCCATTGTGAAAACTGACCATTTTATTCCTACCCTTTGTTTCCTATCTTTTAACCAGTTATTGATCCATGAAAGGCCCTTCCCTCTTATCCCTGACTGCTTAGTTTGCTTAAGAGCCTTTGGTAAGACTTTGCTTTCTGAAGGTCCAAGTACACTATATTGACTGGATCACCCTTGTCCACATGCTTGTTGACACAATCAAAGAATTTTAATAGATTGGTAAGGCATGATTTTCCTTTACAAAAGCTGTGTTGACTCTTTCCCAGCATATCATGTTTTGTCCATTTGTTTGATCATTCTGCTCCTTACTGTAATTTCAACTAATTTGCCTGAAGTTAATCTTACTGGTCTGTAATCTTTTGAAAAAATAGCTGTTACATTAGCTACCCTCCAGTTGTCTCGTACAATAGGGTACATCCCACAGTTAGTAGTTCTGCAATTTTACATTTGAGTTCCTTCAGAATTCTTGGGTGAATACCATCTGGTCCTGGTGACTTATTACTATTTGATTTATCAGTTTGTTCCAAAACCTCCTCTAATGACACCTCAATCTGGGACACCTCTCAGATTTGTGACCTAAAAAGAATGGTTTGGGTGTGGGGATCTTCTCTATATCCTCTGCAGAGAAGACAGATGTAAAAAAAAAATTCATTTAGTTTCTCTGCAACAGCCTCATCTTCCTTGAGTGTTCCTTTAGCACCTCGATTATCCTGTGGCCCCACTGAGTGGCAGGCTTCCTGCTTCTGATGTACTTGACACACACACAAAAAAACAGCATTTTTTTTTTCTTTTCTGCTCTTCAAATTCTTTCTTGGCCATCCTTATTATACTTTTACACATGACTTTACAGAATTTATGCTCCTTTCTATTTTCATCACTAGGATTTGACTTCCAATTTTTCAAGGATACCTTTTTGCCTTTAACCACCTCTTTTACTCTGCTGTTTAGCCATGGTGGCATTTGTTTAGTCCTCTTATTGTGTTTTTATTATTTAGGGTATATATTTAGTTTGACCTCCTATTATGGTGTTTTTAAATAGTCTCCATGCAGTTTGCAAGCACTTCACCCTTGTGACTGTTCGTTTTAATTTCCATTGAACTAACTTCCTCTTGTATGTGTGTAGTTCCCCTTTTTTTAACTGAAATGGTACTATGGTGAGTTTCTTTGGCCTTTTTCCCCCAACAAGGATGTTAAATTTAATTAAATTTAGTTCCCCCTTTAATAAATTCATCCCTAAGGGATGTTTCCATCTGAACTGTGCGCTCCTACACACCTGTCAGCTCTCCCCACAAAAGTGAGCCTCAACAAGCTTGATCTACTCAGTTTAACAAAGAGAAATTAAGACTTGATTACAGTCTATAAGTATCTACATGGGGAACAAACATTTAATAGTTGGCTCTTCAGTCTAGCAGAGAAAGGTATAACATGATGGCTGGAAGCTAGACAAATTGAGACTGGAAATAAGGCATAACTGTTTAACAGTGAGGGTAATTAACTATTAGAATGGTTTACCAAGGTTTGTGGTGAATTCTCCATCCCTGACAATTTTTAAATCAAGATTAGATGTTTTTTCTAAAAGATCTGTTCTGGGGAATTATTTTGGGAAAGTTCAATGGCCTGTGTTATATGTGTGGTCAGACTAGATCATTATAATGGTTCCTTCTACCCTTGAAATCTATGAACTCCTCTTGTACATTCAGGCTTTTACTTTATCTCTGCTCTAAAGAGCTTCATTTTTTCTACATGTTCAAATTAATGTTAAAAAAAAATCCAACAACAAACCAACATTTTTGATCAAATAGACTGTGGACTATAAAATAAAGGAAGATAGTCTTAACTAAAAATCACAGGAAATGTTGGGTTACATTTTTAATGAGTGTAAAATAAAAAGGTTGTTTAGCTACCTTAATAAAACACTTTACAAAAAATGCTTCATAACTGAACATTTTAATCCATAAGTTTGTGTGTGTGTGTAAAAATATATTTTTTTAATTAAAAAGCATTTTATGGCATTAGCAAGTAAGGGTGAATTTATCCAAAGATAACTTGCATGTGACTAATGTAGCTTGCTTTAAAATTAATTTCACAATCATTCGCAATGCAGACCAATTGGGATAACTGAAGAACAGCCAATGAATGACAGGCATCGGTAGTGACTGAGCAGTATTTAGCTGTTGAAAAACATACAGGGATCTATTCAGCGGTGATAGCTTACAGATTCTGTAAAGTTTCTCCGATTTCACTGCAATTAGTAAAGAAAAAAATATATGAGAGAGAAAAGCAGATCAAGTATCGTCTTTCCATTTCCTCTTCCACAAATAATTATCTTAACAAAAGGACATAGACACAAAAAGGGCAGATGAAAAACATAACATATGAGCCAAATCATAACTTACCCCCATTCTATCTATTGTTCCTCATTTCAGTATAGAAAGATCAGCTCCTGCCAAAGATTGGCCTATGATACCATTCTCTGCAGCCAGGCCTGTGCCACTTCCCACAGCTCTCCTTGGCCAGGAACAGCGAACCGCAGCCACTGGGAGCTGTGGACGGCTGTGCAAATGTAAACAAACAGTCTGGCGACCCACCAGCGGATTACCCTGATGGGCCACGTGTGGCCCATGAGCCTCAGGTTGCCCACCACTGCTCTAGGCCAACACTTCAAAGGAGAAAAACACAGCAGCCATGCACTTTTCTGATGGTGGGCTAAAATTTCTTTTGTTTAACCATATGTGTGCAGCACAAGAAGCCATAAGATGGCTCAAAGGGATTTCAGCAATAAGGTCAACTGCCAAAGTAAAATAATTTTACTTTTTAAAAATGGTTCTAACATGATAAAATTACATTTAAAGGTCATTGTAGCTGGTTACTGAGAGTGCAATATTAAGAACACACTGCTATTTGCTTTAGCAAATACCCAAGCTAGGAATTCGGATCTGGAGAAATAAGGGCAGGTAAAGATAATTGGATGTAGCTGTTCACTGCAATTAATTTTTCTTCAAACAGTAAAGGGGCCAAATCTAGTCTTGAAGTAATTTCATAACTGATCCCACAGGACTTGACCCTGGAGCCACAATGTTCCTAGTCAACGGTAACCTCCCTGTGCCCACCTAGCTGTTACCAGATGACCAGGAGAGATCATGAAACCTGAAGTTATATCAGTGAGGGCTTTCCTGGGCCTGACTGGTGGAACACTGTGAATTCTGGTCAGGGCTTCCTATTTAAACCTCATGATTAATGTTCTAAGACTGAATGCAAAACAAATGGACAATAAGTTTAACTTCGTAGAAAGTATTACCTCTGAATTCTGAAGTCTTGCCTGCATCACAAGTTGTACAGTAACCATTTTTCCAAGAAAGTAATGAGGCCTGTTACATTTGCAGCATTAGTAATTCAGAATCCAGACACAAATTAGAAAAATAATGACCAAGTCTGTTAGGAGGTTAACTGAACTGGACATGCGGGAGAGAGAAAGTTACCTGAGCTTCCACAGAATCCTACCCACCAAATAGTCCAAAAGGGTGTCAAGTGACAATACACATAACCAGTGAAATACACCACATACCACAACAAACTCTCATTGACTGATGAAACCCAATGGGTATGATGACACATAATAGCAGCTTCTACCTTTCCCATGGTCACCTATTCTAGGGATTCAAAACATCAGTCTTTCCAAGTCCCGATAATCCTTTACTGGCATCTGTTTAATTTATTAAAATTTCAGATTTCCTCATTGTTATTTCATTATTCTGTCTGAGAGCTGTTTACTGCCTTTGTTTTCCTTTTAAGTAATGAAACCTATAGTAAAGGTTGTGTGGCAACTTTCATTATAGGACCCTATTTTCGGTTGCTTATCACTTTTCCAAACTTAAATGGTTCAGGCTGAAATTTTCTGTGTCAGGTGTCACATGAACTGCCATGAACTGATTTCTTGTTTTAAAAAAAAACTTTCAGCTACAATAACTCTTTCCAAGAACGAGCTTAGTGAAATATACATTTTGTCCATATAAATCTTTCATACAACTGTTCATTTAGAACCACTTTCGTTGAAGAAAAGGAGTACTTGTGGCACCTTAGAGACTAACCAATTTATGAAGAGTGGCCTTTCTGTCTTTTGCCATCCCCATGAAAATCCACTAAACACTGACCAAGCTTTGAGTCTCTGAAAATTTCAGCTCATACATGCTCAGTAGAAACTTGTTAGAGTTTGGCAAGTTAAATTCTTGGAAGGGTCCATCTGTACTGAGTATGCTCCAGCAGGACATCCCCTACAGTTGCTGGTCTTGGCCATTGTGGGTGCCTATGTTCTCAATGCCCCTTACTCCTGAGGGAATTCGGAGGCACTGCACAATGCAGAATTTACACAGAATTAATGTTCTGTGCAGAATTTCATTTTTTCCCACAGAATTGGGGCTGCAGAGCTGCTGGCTGTCCCTAGAGGCTGCTGAACCCAGCAGAGCCCAGCTTCCCACCTTGCAAAGAGAGGACACTGCTGAGGGCAGGGGGAGCTGGAGGGTTTCCAGTAGCTGCAGTTCCCAGCATGCCCTGAAGGAAGGAGGTGGCGTGTGGACTGCAGTCCCACAGTGAGCAGCTCAATAGGGATGGAGACCCTATGCTGTGTAAGTCCTGCACAGCCCAACACTGAAATCACCACAGGAAATTTCATACAAGCCTGGTCTCATCAGCATAAGGCCGTTTCTCCCTCTGGATCCCTGGACTCTGGAGGGGAGGGGGTTCAGGTCTGGCCCCACAAGGGGTGTCTCATGGCTGAGCTCTTGGAGGGGGAAGAGGTGCAGGTGTCTGGCCCTGTGGCTGGGCTCTGGTGGGAGAGAGGGTGCAGGTGTTAGGGCTGAGGGGGCCCACACAGCCCCCTCAAGCAGCCCCCAATTACCCCCTCCTAACACACACACCTTCAGCACCCCCAGAGGCGCACAGTAAAACACAGGGTGCCCTAGCAAAGGGCCCCCCCAAGATAGGGGGCCCCAGGGCCGGGCAGCTGTGGGGACAGAAGCTTGGTCCTGCTGGCTCCTGTGGCTCCTGCTGCAGGCTCCACTCCCACCAGCAGCCAAGCTCTTCCCTCCCCCACCTCTTCCCCACCTCCTCCCCTGAGCATGCCATGTTCCCACCCCTTCCCCACCGCCAAACAGCTGTTTGCCAGCACTCAGGTAGCTCTGGAAGAGAGGTGGAGGAGTTGGGCCGCAGCACGCTTGGGGGAGGTGGCAGAGAAGAGATGAGGGCAGGGCCTTGGGTAAAGGGGTGGAATCGGGGCAGGGCGGAGCAAATGTGGGGACCCCACACTCCCCCTACACATAACCCTCCCCTATCCTCTGCCATGAGCTGCTCAAGGCAGAGGGCTGGGGTGGGATGGGATGGGGCAGAGAGATGGGAGCACCCCCATGACCCCAGCCCACACCCCCAGCCCTGACTCCTGTACCCCCTCACACACTCCCAGCCATGACTACTGCACCCCCTCACACACCCCCAGCCCCCTGCCCTCCCTGACTCCTGCAATATCCCACACCCCCAGCCCCCTGCCCACCCTGACTCCTGCACCCACCCACCCCCACATCCCCACCTGCACCCCTCACACCAAACGGGAACTGCCACCGGTAAGTGCTCCACACCCTAACCCCCTGCCCCAGCCTTGAGCCACCTTCTGCACCCTAACTCCTGGCCAGACCCTGCACCCCAACCCCCAGCCTGCTCCTGCACCCTAAATTCCTTCTAGACCCTGCACCCCCAGCCCTGAGCCCTCTCCTGCACCCTAAGTCCTGGCCAGACCCTGCACCCCAATGTTTTTTTACATTTTTTTTTATAAAGTGCTCTTATCCAAAGTGCTTTACGTTAGTTAGCTAACAGTACAAACAATATTTGGAAAGATCATAAAGTGCTCTGCCGAGACCCTCAGTGATTTTCAAGTGGTCTGTGGAAAAATAAATAAGACTACAAAAACAATCAAGGTACCTCACTTTATTTTCATTTACTTCCTATTACCTATAGGAGGAGGATGAAGAAGAAAAAAAGAATGAAAAACGGGGGTTGGGGGGAAATAAGAGAGAATGTTCTTTTTCTTGGCTGGATCCCAAGGAGGGGCCCCAAAAATAAAGCTGAGCACAGGGCCCCACTAACTCTAAATCTGCCACTGAGCACACACACACCCCATAGCTCTGCCAGTTCCCAGTTTTCCCGGCAGTATCCGCTTTTTTGGGACCTCTATATGATAACCCTCTGGGGACAGGGTGAAAAAATGAGAATCAATTAAAAGACAGGAGGGGCAGAGTTTTCCCCCAAGATGTACACAGCTGGCACGTGTGACACAGCCAGACTGAGGTGCCCGACAAAAGCATCACAGAGAAACAGGAACTGGGTTGTCATGGTTTCTTTAACACTCTAAGCCTGGGGAAATCTTTTCTGGTGTCTGTATTGTTACAGACATACTTGCTGACAGGTATTTTGAAATAAATTACCAAAATAATTGAAACTGATGTGATTATATTGTTGTTATATGCACAAATGAAAATATGCAGAATTTTAAAATACTGTGTGCAAAATTTTTAATTTTCTGATGCAGAATTCCCCCAGGAGTAGCCCCTTCTGCTGGTGCTCAGGCAGAATGGAGATAAAGGAGGCAGCTGCCTGATATATATATATATAGGGGTGAGAAAGGAGGGCTAGGGAGAGGGAATAGATGCAGGGTATGGGGGATGAGGCAAAAGACAGGGAAGGGGAATAAGAACAAGGAGAGAGAGGGCCAGGAGCCAGGAATGGGGGAGGATAGGAATGGGGGAGTGGGGAGTAGAGGAAGAAAGGGAAGCAGCTGGTTGGAGGAGAATAGGAGTGGGGGGTGGGGGGGAACAGAAGCAGGAGTTGGATGATTTTACAACCTTAATATCTTTCAACAGAGGGGTTTTTTTAATGTAATTTCACATTTAGCTTCTAATTAGATGAGGTTGTATATTCTTTATACATAAAACAGATCTACATTACTCACTTGTGTCATTAATTTGCTCAGACTGATTGGCCAGACGGAACTGATTTACTAGCTTTGTCCAAATTTTTCTTTATATCCTACATAAGAAATTCTCTCTTTTTGAAGAAAAATGCTCTGAAAGTTCAGAATCAAATTTAGAACCATGGACCACAATGCTGGAGCATTTATTCACCTGAGTAGTGCAAAGTCAAGCCTTTTTGACCTTAAGTTATTCTTTATTTTTGCTTATAATATTCTATCATCCTGCATATTTATGTTTATGTACCAAGATGCACCAATGAAATTCACTTGGTTACAAGAAACTTGCACTGATATAAATAAAAGCAGAATTTGGTTGGTTGTTTAAGGCCTCATGACATCAACGTTCTTTGGGTCAGGACTTTAAAAACCATTATTATGCCCCCGAAAGACCCTGACTATGTAATCAAACGTTCTGTATTATGTTCTTTGACATCTTTTTGTTAGGAATTTTCAGTAAAAGATTTTCAAACTACATATAATAGAATACAGAGAACTCACTCTGAGCAAAACTGGAAATCTAGTAATGAGCTAAGATCATTATACCTGCATGTTCACTTTGGTAATGCTTGAGCAATCCTCTCATTTTCTCTAGAGGCTTTTGCTTTTGCTAGAGGGATGCAGGAGCTAGTAAACCACATGTGCAGAAGTCCAATTAAACAAGATCTTTCACAGTTTATTATTTGTAACTGTTGTTTAACATCTTCCACAGATTTTTAGTTACTAGTAGGTACAGATGGTGGGGTGAGTGGGGATAGGGGTGTGTGAGAGAGATTCCTTGCTGTTAAATATTAAATGATCATGTTAAATTTTTATATTTAAATGCTTTTCGGTTAACAAAGTTAACTGTCTTGTGAAAGTCCTGCTCACACATGATTCCCTAGCAAAGATAACAAAAAAAAATGAAATTTCAATGAAAATTCTGAATTTCAACAACAAAAATTAAACAAAATTTTCACAAAATGTTTGTGGAAGTTTTGTTTTGTTTTTCAGCCTGTTCTGTTCACTAGGGACTAGACTCACAAGGGGGACTGCAGCATTTAACTGCCCCTTTAGGTGCCTAAATCCAACATTTAGGCACCACTGGCATTCACAACCACTCAGTTGCCATCTATCTTTTATGTGCCTAAATCCCATAGGTACCTACATTTCTGCCAGCAAATCCTGTATGTACCTTAATTTCTGCATGTGGGCATGTCCAAAGCCACCTAAATCCTGACACTGCTGAGCAGCTTGTCACTTAACTCACTCTTAAGCCACAACAGGATTCACCGACCAGGCATTTCCTCTGCCTCTCTTGCCTGGGGGTATTCTCAGAACACACCTACCCCCACAAGAGATGACTGTTGTGGTGGCACTGCCCGCAATATCCCTGTGGCTAGAGCACTCCCCTGAATATGGGTTCAAATCCCAACTCTGCCTGATTTTGGAGCAGAGACTTGAACCCAGGTCTTCCATTTCACAGGTGAGTGCTCTAACCTTTGGGCTGTTAGGGAGGTACCACTTCCTCCTCCAGTTTTTCATAAGAAAGGGCTGGCTGACCCAATGTAGGTGCCTAATGCCAGGAGAGGATTCATGGCTATGAATCCCAACTGGAGGGAGGGACTTCTCTCCAGCCTGGAGTTAGGCAGGTAACTCCATTTGAGTGGCAGGACCTAAGTCACACCCCTCTCCTCAAAAAGAAAAGGGGGACTTGTGGCACCTTAGAGACTAACCAATTTATCTGAGCATGAGCTTTCGTGAGCTACAGCTCACTTCATCAGATGCATACCGTGGAAACTGCAGCACTTCCCACTGGCTAGCTTGGGTATCTTCACCCTCAGCACACTGGCTCCTGTGAATCCTATTCTTAGGCATCTACCTCTCCCTATGCATTGTATAGGGAGCCTGGGCACTTAACTCAGGGCTGAAGACTCCATTGGACAGCATGGTGCCTCACTTTTGGCAGTGCAATGCAGAGCTTCAGTCACCTTTGTGGATCTAACCCTAAGGGTATGTCTACTGTGACAGGGTCGGGCCAGATGGCTATAGGAGAGTAATCCTATTGGGATCCGGGAAGTGGGTGGGGAAAGCCCATCCGCTGCTAAAGGATCCCCCCCCAGCCTAAGAGAGGGATCCACAGGACCTGGACACCAAATAAATCCGGGGGACAACTAATGAAATAACAGGGACAGGAGTGTGGTCAAAGGGTCAAACGAAGGGAACTGGATGGGGACACTGAGCAGAGAACCCCGGACAGTGCCCACTGCTCCTCAAAGGTGTCAAGGGAGTCAGTGGACGCTGCCCAGAGGAATTCTGCCCAGATACGTGAACGGACCAAGGATCGGAAATAGGCCCCACAGTCAGACTCCATCGGCCAACCTCCTCACTCTGGTTTTATAGATGGCCATTTTAGCTAGGGCAAGGAGAAGGTTGACCAGGAGATCCCATGACTTTGTGGGGCCACGGATAGGGAGTGCATAAATAAGAAGGTGAGGGGGAAAGTGCAACCAAAAACGTAATAAAATATTTGTGAGGAGCCGGAATAGGGGCTGCAGCCTGGCACACTCCAGATATGCGTGTGCCAGGGTTTCCCTCACGCCGCAAAAGGGGCAGGTGTCTGGGATGGGGTGAACTGCACCAAGTACACACCCGTGGTCACAGCTCTGTGAAGGAGCTGCCAACTGATATCCCCGGCGGGCCTCGTGACCAAGGTGGAATATGGGCTGACCCACCAGGGCTCCTCACCCTCCAAAGGTGG
Source organism: Lepidochelys kempii (assembly GCF_965140285.1). Taxonomy (NCBI): domain Eukaryota; kingdom Metazoa; phylum Chordata; order Testudines; family Cheloniidae; genus Lepidochelys; species Lepidochelys kempii. Next base: position 192,282,210 of record NC_136382.1, on the reverse strand, counting down.
CAGGAGGTCCCGCCATTTTGTATCGAGGCAGGACATGAGGGTGAGGGCATGAAGGGTGCGGAGCATGAGCATGTATAGATGTTTCCTTGGCACAGTCTGGAAGCAGACCGGCTGCAGCTCTTGCAGCCGGCTCACGGTGAAGGGGTGAGGGGGTCGGTTGGGTCCACGGGGCAGGGGCCCAATGAAAAGGTCCGGTAGGCCTGGGGTGGAGGGTGGGCAGGGCGCGCCCTTGTGCAGGACCCGGTCGAGGTAAACCTGAGCAGTGGGCGGCAAAGTGGCCTTCACCTCCTTAAGTACGCACCAGGGAGTACGAGGTCTGGAGAGCCCCATGCACTGAGCGAGCGTCAGGGGATCCAGCCAGTCTCCCCGGTTGTAGTCCAGGAGGTCTCCGACTCTTGTGACTTCTGCCAGGACCAACCTCTGGCGCACTGAGGGGGACTCTGCCACCTGTACACGGAGCTGGGGATTGTGAAGCAGAGACTCCGCAAAGAGATCTGCCCCCTCGGTGGCTGCCACAGACCTGGTCGTTGAAAACAGTTTCCAGGTCCGGAGGAGGTCCTGGTAGAAGACCGGCAGCCCAGAGAGGTCTCACGGAAGACCTCTCGAATGGAGATAAAGGAGCTGCCGGTCGTATTGGAGCCCTCGGAAGCGGTGCAGGAAGGCGTGCACCAGTATGCTCCATGCCGGACTACCTGCACCGTAAAGGAGCCTCTGCAGGGCCTTCAGGCGGAAGACATGGACCTGAGTGTGCAGACACGTCAGGCCCTGCCCTCCCTCCTCCAGGGGTAGATGGAGAACCCCTGGAGGGACCCAGTGCAGTCCTGACCAAAAGAACTCCAGAATCGATGTCCGGAGGTTGGCCAGGAAACCCGGGGCCGGGACCAAGGTGTTGAGCCGGTACCAGAGCATGGACAGAACTAGTTGATTAAGCACCAGCGCTCTCCCTCGAAGGAGATAAAAAAAAAAGATTTCCTCATTTATATGAGTTATATGTAGGTGGAAATAAAGCAACCTAATACCTGGAGGTTGGTATCTGTTTAAATGGATAACACTCTATAGAACAACTTGTAAAGCATAATTTTATCCATTCACAATGTTGACTGGAAGAAATGCTGCTCAGTATAAAGGACTTAGATTGCTGCTAAGTGCCATTGTTCTTTCAAGGCTGAGTTATTGTAGTTCTTTATTTCCCTGAAGTTCCTAATAGTATTAGTCCTTAGATGCACTGACTCAGGGTGCTTCAGTTCAACTACTTACAGGTGTTTGGCTGTCTCAGCGTATTCTTCCCATATCATATTCCTGACACCGAATGATTTCCTCTCGGGTTTTCGGTTGATTTTGAAGATTTTATGTACATTCAATGCCTCTGAATGGCTGTGGCCCAGTGTACTCAACCTGTCTTCTGTAATCATATGGCCTTAATGGTTCATAATGGTCTGAACAGGCAATTCACTAGGCCTCTACTGGATATTCCTTGTGGCCACAGAAGCCAGAACTTTTGAAGTTCTGTCTTGTGATTGTAGTGGTGTTGCGGTCAACCCTCCCCTTCTTGGTCAGAGGGAGGCCACACCGCCTCACTAAGTCATCGGGATCACTGACTAGTATCAGGGGGGATTAGCAGACCAGGCCTTAGCATCCCAACTGTTCTAACAGCTGAACTGCAAACAGCCTACCAGCTCTGGCCCTTAGGCAGTAGCAGGGCCACCAAGGAGTCCTTAGGCTCTGGCCCATAGGCCACAGCAGAGCTAACAAGCAGTCTATGGACTCCAGCCCTCAAGCAGGGCAGAGCTAGCAAGTAGCCCGTGATCCTAGCTCTGGCAGGCAGTAGGCTAACACCAGACTCCTGGCCTACACTGGGGGTGGCAGAGGCTAGGGGGACATGGGCCCACCCAACTCCACCAGGTCCCAGCCCAGGGCCCTAACAGTGGCAGAGTGGTCCACCACTGGGTCAGCAGGGAATCCAGCCACAACACACTGACCATTTTTCAGGCAGCACAAGACCCAGACTGGAGTGAGCTCCCCGGGGCACTTCCTACCCTCCCTTCGGGAGGTACCTGGATCAAAGGGATGCCTTCTATCTCCCCAGGTTAGGTGGCCAACAGCAGTCCCAGCAGCTCCCGTGCAGACACAGGTTCCTCCATGAGGAGGGCATCTCTGGGCTCAGCAGCCTGAAGCAAGCAGGCTATATCTGTCTCCGTCATTGTCTCCAACTCCACTGAGCTAGAGGCTCCACCTTTTATACTTCCTGTCCTGCCTATCCACTTCTGGTTGGAGGGGTGAGGTTAGTCTGGGTCCGCCCACCTAGGCACAAAGGGTGGATCCTCCCATTCTGGCTCAGAGGGAGGCCACACCACCTCACTACATGATCATGGAATTACTTCCTATTACTAATCAGGATATCCCATTTGTGGTAACAATTAAAACCAGGCTGTAGAAATACAGGGTAGATTAAATGACACAGAAGGCTGTAATAGAACAGTGAAACCTTCAAGCTGCAGGTTTGAATCCATCCTATTTCACCAGTGATTGAAAGTTACTGCTATCTGAGAGCGATGAAAAATTAGTCTGTCTCAGTCCGCTTTGTTGTGGCTGCTGCTCAGAATCAACCTTCACCCACAATAATACCACGATTGACATTTTTGCTAGCAATCTCCATTAGACAGCCAAGTCTGACTGGACAAAGAGATTTAATCACCCTCTCACTCTTCAGAGGTTGTCCCTCTGTGTCAGAGTTGAAGCACATTGGTAGGACACTATGGGGAGATTTTCACTGACTTTGCCCTGCCTGTTCTGGGGACACATGGAGGACTTTGTTCTCCAGAATTTTCGATTCAGCACCTTTCACTGGGACTAAATTCACTTAAAAAGAGAGAGAATAGAATATGAACTGCTACTTTTAGCTGTTCTGAGCCGGAAACCTACTGACCGCTATTCCTACCTGCATGCCTCCAGCTTTCACCCTGACCACACTACACGATCCATCGTCTACAGCCAAGCTCTGCGATACAACCGCATTTGCTCCAACCCCTCAGACAGAGACAAACACCTACAAGATCTCTGTCAAGCTTTCTTACAACTACAATACCCACCTGCAGAAGTAAAGAAACAGATTGATAGAGCCAGAAGAGTTCCCAGAAGTTACCCACTACAGGACAGGCCTAACAAAGAAAATAACAGAACGCCACTAGCCGTCACCTTCAGCCCCCAACTAAAACCCCTCCAACGCATTATTAAGGATCTACAACCTATCCTAAAGGATGACCCAACACTCTCACAAATCTTGGGAGACAGGCCAGTCCTTGCCTACAGACAGCCCCGCAACCTGAAGCAAATACTCACCAACAACCACATACCACACAACAGAACCACTAACCCAGGAACTTATCCTTGCAACAAAGCCCGTTGCCAATTGTGCCCACATATCTATTCAGGGGACACCATCACAGGGCCTAATAACATCAGCCACACTATCAGAGGCTCGTTCGCCTGCACATCCACCAATGTGATATATGCCATCATGTGCCAGCAATGCCCCTCTGCCATGTACATTGGTCAAACTGGACAGTCTCTACGTAAAAGAATAAATGGACACAAATCAGATGAAAAGAATTATAACATTCATAAACCAGTCAGAGAACACTTCAATCTCTCTGGTCACGCAATCACAGACATGAAGGTCGCTATCTTAAAACAAAAAAACTTCAAATCCAGACTCCAGCGAGAAACTGCTGAATTGGAATTCATTTGCAAATTGGATACTATTAATTTAGGCTTAAATAGAGACTTGGAGTGGCTAAGTCATTATGCAAGGTAGCCTGTTTCCTCTTGTTTTTTCCTACCCCCCCCCCCAGATGTTCTGGTTTAACTTGGATTTAAACTTGAAGAGTGGTCAGTTTGGATGAGCTATTACCAGCAGGAGAGTGAGTTTGTGTGTGTATGGGGGTGGGGGGGATGTGAGAAAACCTGGATTTGTGCAGGAAATAGCCCAACTTGATTGTCATGCACATTGTGTAAAGAGTTGTCACTTTGGATGGGCTATCACCAGCAGGAGAGTGAATTTGTGTGGGGGGGTGGAGGGTGAGAAAACCTGGATTTGTGCTGGAAATGGCCCACCTGATGATCACTTTAGATAAGCTATTACCAGCAGGACAGTGGGGTGGGAGGAGGTATTGTTTCATATTCTCTGTGTATATATAAAGTCTGCTGCAGTTTCCACGATATGCATCTGATGAAGTGAGCTGTAGCTCACGAAAGCTTATGCTCTAATAAATTGGTTAGTCTCTAAGGTGCCACAAGTACTCCTTTTCTTTTTGCGAATACAGACTAACACGGCTGTTACTCTGAAACCTGGTTCTTCAATAGTACCTTGGTATTCTCTTTTGTAAAGTTGTTCCATAAGGATTCAATCCAGGCCAGCAGGAGTCTTCTGCCCATTGATTTCAGTGGGAATGGGATTCAGCCTTAGTGCACTGGCTGTGTGCTTTCTTGAAGACAATCAGTCACTCAGAGTAGTGCTGATTCTCATGTTAGCACCGACAAGATGCAAGAGAGGGATGAAATCCTTCTTTAAGAATAATTAAATAAATTAAAGTGGGCTCAATTGCTGTTTTTACCCGTCTAAAATATATGTATTGTTTAATTGTGTATACACAAAACTTCCTTTTGATGAACACCTGTCATTTGTTGTGATCTATCAATGGAAATGTTATAGGTTAAATAGAAGATACACAGGAAAATTCAGTTTTGCTACGGTGGTTCAGATCCCCGTTAGCTAAAGCAGCCAGGATTGGCATTAGGAAAAATGAGAACAAATGAAGAAGATATTTGTCCTGTTTGCAGTCTCCCTGATTGTATGTTTCATTATGACAGAAAATCCAGATTTTTCTCTGACACCCTAGAGGCTTAGGACTGTAACACTTTTACAGGTTTAAGGGTTACTGTTATGAAGTATTAAACAGAACTCTCCTATAAGCACCTGGGCCCAGATCCATGATGGTACTTGAGCACCTAATCCCCAGATTTAGATGCCTAAATCCCCAATTTTAGGCACCACTGCGATCCACAAAACCCTGCTCTGCTGCCACCTAACCCTGTAGGTGCTTAAACACACTCAGCATCTAAGTTTTCTAAGTAAAAGTTCCCTAGGTGCCTATGTTTCTGCCTCTGGGCATGCACACTGCTGCCTCCCTCTATGTGCGGCGGGGAGGGGGGGTGGTTGTCTACCACCTAAACCCCAGAATGGTCCATGAAGCAGGGAAGGTAGGCAGCCACCCACCTATAAGAACATAAGAATGGCCATACTGGGTTGGACCATTAGTCCATGTAGCCCAGCATCCTGTCTTCCAACAGTGGCCAATGCCAGGTGCTTCAGAGGGAATGAACAGAACGGGGCAATCATCAAGTGACCTATCCTCTGTCGTCCACTCCCAGCTTCTGGCAATCAGAGGCTAGGGACACTCAGAGCATGGTGTTGTTTCCCTGTCCATCCTGGCTAATAGCCATTGAGGGACCTATCCTCCATGAATGTATCTAATTCTTTTTTGAACCCTGTTATACTTTTGGCCTTCACAACATCCCTTGGCAACTAGTTCCACAGGTTGACTATGCATTGTGTGAAGAAATACTTCCTTTTGTTTGTTTTAAGCTTGCTGCCTATTAATTTCATTAGGTGACCCCTAGTTATTATGTTATGTGAAGGAGTAAATAACATTTCCTTCTTCACTTTATCCGCACCTGTCAAGATTTTATAGACCTCTCTCATATCCCCTCTTAGTCGTCTCTTTTCCAAGCTGAAAAGTCCCAGTCCTTTTAATCTCTCCTCATATGGAAGCCGTTCCATACCCCTAATAATTTTTGTTGCCCTTCTCTGCATCTTTTCCAATTTTAATATATCTTTTTTGAGATGGGGTGACCAAATCTGCATACAGTATTCAAGATGTGAGCATACCATGGATTTATATAGTGGAATTATGATATTTTCCATCTTATTATCTATCCATTTCCTAACGGTTCCTAACATTCTGTTAGCTTTTTTGACAGCTGCATTGAGCAGATGTTTTCAGAAAACTATCCATGATGATGCCAAGATCTCTTTCTTGAGTGGTAACAGCGAATTTAGAACCCATCATTTTGTATGTAAAGTTGGGATTATGTTTTCCAATGTGTATTACTTTGCATTTATCACCCAGTTTTGTGAGATCCCTTTGTAACTCTTCACAGTCTGATTTGGACTTAACTATCTTGAATAATTTTTTTATTGTCTGCAAATTTTGCCACCTCACTGTTTACCTCTTTCTCCAGATCATTTATGCATATGTTGAACAGCAATGGGCCCAGTAGAGACCACTGAGGGACACCACTATTCACCTCTCTCCATTCTGAAAACTGACCATTTATTTCTAGCCTTTGTTTCCTATCTTTTAAACAGTTACTGATCCATGAGAGGACCTTCCCTCTTATCCCATGACTGCTTATTTTGCTTAAGAGCCTTTGGTGAGGGACCTTGTCAAAGGCTTTGTCAAGGTTCTTCCCCCACTCTGAACTCTAGGGTACAGATGTGGGGACCTGCATGAAAAACCTCCTAAGCTTATCTTTACCAGCTTAGGTCAAAACTTCCCCAAGGTACAAAATATTCCACCCTTTGTCCTTGGATTGGCCTCTACCACCACCAAACTAATACTGGTTACTGGGGAAGAGCTGTTTGGACGCGTCTTTCCCCCCAAAATACTTCCCAAAACCTTGCACCGCACTTCCTGGACAAGGTTTGGTAAAAAGCCTCACCAATTTGCCTCGGTGACTACAGACCCAGACCCTTGGATCTTAAGAACAATGAACAATCCTCCCAACACTTGCACCCCCCTTTCCTGGGAAATGTTGGATAAAAAGCCTCACCAATTTGCATAGGTGACCACAGACCCAAACCCTTGGATCTGAGAACAATGAAAAAGCATTCAGTTTTCTTACAAGAAGACTTTTAATAAAAATAGAAGTAAATAGAAATAAAGAAATCCCCCCTGTGAAATCAGGGTGGTAGATACCTGACAGGGTAATTAGATTCATAACACAGAGAACCCCTCTAGGCAAAACCTTAAGTTACAAAAAAGATACACAGACAGAAATAGTTATTCTATTCAGCACAGTTCTTTTCTCAGCCATTTAAAGAAATCATAATCTAACACGTACCTAGCTAGATTACTTACTAAAAGTTCTAAGACTCCATTCCTGGTCTATCCCCGGCCAAGACAGAATATAGACAGACACACAGACCCTTTGTTTCTCTCCCTCCTCCCAGCTTTTGAAAGTATCTTGTCTCCTCATCGGTCATTTTGGTCAGGTGCCAGCAAGGTTACCTTTAGCTTCTTAACCCTTTACAGGTGAGAGGAGCTTTCCCCTGGCCAGGAGGGATTTCCAAGGGGTTTACCCTTCCCTTTATATTTATGACAGGCTTTCTGAAAGTCTAAGTACACTGTATCTGTATCCACTGGACCACTCTAGTCCACATATTTGTTGACCCCAAAAAAGAATTCTAATAGATTGGTGAGGCATGATTTCCCTTCACAAAAGGCATGTTAACTCTTTGCAACAAATCATGTTCATCTATGTGTCTGATAATTCTGTTCTTTAGTTTCAACCAATTTGCCTGAATTTAGACTTATTGACCTATAATTGCCAGGATTGCCTCTGGAGCCTTTCTAAAAATTGCCATCAAATTAGCTATCCTCCAATAATCTGCTACAGAAGCTGATTTAAATGATAGGTTACATACCACAGTTATTAGTTCTGCAATTTCTTATTTGAGTTCCTTCAGAATTCTTGGGTGGATACCATCTGGTCCTGGTGACTTATTACTGTTTAATTTATCAATTTGTTTCAAAACCTCCTCTACTGACACCTCAATCTGGACAGTTCTGCACATTTGTCACCTGAAAACAGTGGGTCAGGTGTGGGAATCTCCCTCCCATCCTCTGCAGTGAAGACAGCTGCAAAGAATTCATTTAGTTTCTTCACAATGGCCTTATCTTCCTTGAATACTCCTTTAGCACCTTGACTGACCAGTGGCCCCACCAATTGTTTAGCAGCCTTCCTGATTCTGATGTACTTAAATTTTTTGCTGTTAGTTTTTGAGTCTTTGGGGGAGGAGTGAGGTTGGGGAAGGAGCTAGTTGGGGGACAGAGCAGGGCTGGAAGTGTCATGCTCCTCCGCACCCCCCCATGGAGAGCTGGCCCGGGCCCTGCCACATACACCCCCAAATGTTCCTCTGTGTGCCCCACAGTTTGGGGACCACTGATATAGGGGGAGTTTCTGGCATCTTTTCTGTTGAATCAAAAGGGCACTCAGTAGAAGGAAAGAAAAGACAATTGAATTTGCTCAAACCCCTGCAAGCTGTCTGCCTAAATCCACCGCTGAGATAAATACATGTAAAAATTAAAAAGCAGTATTAAATTAGCTGTACTGGCAGAATCCAATTTAAATATTTCAACAGATAATATATTGTCCTTTGATATCATTTTTAGAGCACATGGGCCCATTGCAGTTTGCAGAGCAGCATTTGGTAACATGTTAATGGAATAATAGCCAGTGGAAAAAATAGGTCCACTAGCTATGATGGGGTCATCGCAAAACCTTTAACTTATGCAGCCAAATTCTCCCTCTCTCTCTCTCACGTGGTCCAAAACTTAAACAGCCAAGTGTGTGTTGTTTTGCTGTGATTTTTTGTTTTGGTTTGGTTTCGTGTGGTTTTTTGTTTCTTCGTTTGTTATAGTGACCACGTATTCTAGGCATAGATCTTCAGCTGATGTAAATCACCACAGCCGTGCACTAGAAGTTCATCGACTTATACGACCAGATCCTTGGCTTGAGTATCTTCATTGATGTCTTCCAGCTGCACGAGACAATATGACGGCTGTACAGATATCCCTAAATGCATCTATGATGCACTAAGATGGCAGTACTTAAGTACCAGAACAAGGGATGCCATACCACAGACGTATTTGTGAACATAGTAGGCTATCCCTCTCTAGCATCCTCTTGAGGAGGGAATGGACAGTGGTCCTGTCTCAGAGTGCAGGGCACCGCCCTCTGGTTATGTTGTTCAAGCACTGGCCTTCTTAAGGAGTAGAGGTGGAGTTAAAGTAGTTTGAAAAAGCATCAGTATGCTTACACAGCCCACAAAAAGCAGAGTCCTCAGCCCCTGGAAAGCCAAAGGGGAGGGGGACTGGGCATAGGGTGGCCAGGTGGCCAGTTTTCGACTGGAAAGTCTGGTCGAAAAGGGGACCTGACAGTGTCCGGTCAGATCTACTGAACACACCTTGGCTTTTCTGTTAAAAGGCCTCTAATTCTGGGCTAGGGGCAACTTTCAGTTGTGCCCAGATAGATAAAAATACAGGCCATTTACCGTACAGGTGAGGAGACCAATAGAGAAATCTGCACTGGGTGCAGATCAGGATTGGTGCTGCTGGTGAGATATGAACTAGTGAAGAAGCATGTGCACTGTGAGCTGTGCTTGTAGCATTTTGGGCTGTTCCTGACACCCTTCTCTATGAGACTGAAGCCATCACCTTGGTGATATGTCCAGGTAGCCACTACAACCATGGTACTGGCATTGTCTCACACGAGGGTGACCAGACAGCAAGTGTGAAAAATCAGGATGGGGATTGGGAGGGTAATAGAAGCCTATATAAGAAAAAGACACAAAAATCAGGACATCTGGTCACCCTATCTCACACTGAGGCACAGCATCATCTGATTTCACAATCACCACAGCCACATACTTTCTTCTGTCTCCACATTTAGCTCTGAGGGCCTCGCCTGGCCAGAAGCCATATGTCATAAAACCATCGGGTTAAACAGGACCACAAGGGTCACCTAGTCTAATCCCTGCCAAGATGCAGGATGAATCATGCCTCTTAATCCGCTGTCACAACATAGCTTCCCCAACCGAATGACACTTCCCACACTGGCGTTAAACAAACAAGCCATGCTGCTACAATCCTTCACCTTTAAAGGGACATAATCATAATTTGCTTGGCAGGATTCAGCAGGAGAAATGATCAGGTATAAACCAATCATAATATTATACCAGGAAGCAAATAATAATCAAGAAAAATAAAATTACAATGCAAAAGGTAAAAAACAGAAATCTTATGATCTCTCCTGACCTCCCACACCCTCCAAAAAAATGGCTGTCTCCCTCATATAAAGACCAGGCTTCTGCTGATACAGAATCAGATGCTATGTTGGTAATTCAATTGCTAGATAATCCACCTGTGTGATAAATTCATTCTTTGTTTACTCTTGAGTCCCTTTTATTCTCTGATGTGTCACTGAGAGAGGAGGCTGTTTATTCTAGCCACAGTTTCACTGTGCGGTGATGGAAAACTACCAGTATCACTTTTTTAATATACAGAAATGCAATTTTACATCTTTCATGGAATTAAGTCATTGCAGGATCCATATATGTTACTATTATTTTCAATCCATGTTTTTTTTCAGTGCCTATCAATGAGTTTGCTTAAAGGTTATATAGGAGGATACTATAGGGATGTTAAAGGATTGTGTGAAAATTAATGTGGCACCTAAAAGAATCTTACAGTAGCTTTTATTGTCTACGTACCGTACCGATATGCAAAAATAAATGCATTGTCATTACTCTATAATAGCCTAACTCATGTCATCTAAAAAGAACCAGCAGAGGGCACAAATAGGCTTGGTCACCCAGGTCACTAAAAAGCCTAGAAAGAAAAGGAGTACTTGTGGCACCTTAGAGACTAACCAATTTATTTGAGCATGAGCTTTCGTGAGCTACAGCTCACTTCATCGGATGCATACCGTGGAAACTGCAGCAGACTTTATATACACACAGTTACAGCTCTGGAGTTACACCCAGGCTCCTTCAGCTTGCCACTCTGCCAAGGGTGTGCGTACGGAGTGTGCCAAGTGTGCCCAGGCACACCCTAATGCAGGGATCTCAAACACGCAGCCCGCAGGGCTATTTCCTGCATCCTGCCGGGCTATTTCCTGCATCCTGCCAAGCTCCCCGTGCCCCCCCCACACACACACACCTACCTCCAGGCCAGGGGTGGGCTCCCGGCACCACATCCCTGGGGGGGGGGGCGTTGCTTCCAGGCATCACCCCCTGCAGCTCCCATTGGCCAGGAATGGGGAACCACGGCCAATGGAAGCTTTGGGGGAGGTACCTGGAGGATCGGCAAAAGCAGCACATGGAGCCCTGTGCCCCCCCTCTCCCAGGGGCAGCAGGGATGTGGTTCCCGCTGGTTCCCGGAGCAGAGTGGAACAGGGCCAGGGGGCAGGGCAGGCAGGCAGGCAGGGAGTCCAACTCCCCTCCCCTGAGCCCCCTGCCGCACCCCGCACCTCTCCTACACTCCAACCCCCTGCCCTGAGCCCCCTGCCGCACCCTGCACACCTCCTGCACTCCCTACCCTGAGCCCCCTGCCACACCCTGCACCCTGACCCCCTGCCGCACCCCTCACCCCTCCTGCACCCCACACCCCAACTCCCTGCCCTGAGCCCCCTGCCGCACCCTGCACACCTCCTGCACTCCCTGCTCTGAGCTCCCTGCCACACCCTGCACCCCGACCCCCTGCCGCACCCCTCACCCCTCCTGCACCCCACACCCCAACTCCCTGCCCTGAGCCCCCTGCCGCACCCTGCACACCTCCTGCACTCCCTGCTCTGAGCTCCCTGCCACACCCTGCACACCTCCTGCACCTCAATTCCCTGTGCTGAGCCCCCGCCACACCCTGCACCCCTCCTGCACCCCCTGGAGATTTGGGTTCGGGACTTCGGGGAAGGGGTTGGCCTATACAGCTGTCTTTTTTTGTCCCCAAACTTGGAAGCCTTTTTGGCCCATCAACATTTAATCCCTCACCCTAGGAACCAAATTCTGAGGAACAAAATTATTTCCCCCTGCTTCTCTTACACACAACAAGATTTTCCAGCCAGATAAGTCCATCCTAAATCAGCTCACCAAAGGTTGGACACAGCATCACTCACAATGTTCAGAGTTTCTACTATGACTAGCACAATGGGGTCCTGGTCCATGACTAGGGCTTCTAGGTGCTACGGTAATACAAATAATAATAATGGAAACAATGCCCCATGTTCTGACCCCAGCACCTGATCAACAAGTTCCCAGCCCCTCTACAACATTGTGTTTTACAGCACTGGTTTTCCAATACTGCACGATCCATCACAATTACCAACAAACAGCACCTTGATCGCTTCCTACTTCCTTTATTAAAATATACCCCTCTGTACTGCACAATAGTAACACACTAGCTAACTTATTCTGCTCCTTTGCCGCTTCGCTTGTATGTAATATCCTTATCTCTGCCCAGACAATGAAAACCTTGATGTTAATAGCAGCTCTTGCAAGGCTTTATTCTTTCCCAGAACAAAAGTATCTAACCCAACTTCCGGCAGCAGTGACTGAAGTTCCTGTCTGATCCCCTATCACATTTCACCACAATTAAATTCTCACAGTCTGATTATAGTTTCATATCCTCTCCGCTGTGAATCCATTTAGAATACTAGCTTTCTGACTGATTTCCTACAGTAACAGCACACATGCTATACATAATAAATAAGCAATCTCCTTATTGATCTAGTCATAAAAAGCACTAGGCAATTATTATTCCATCTCACATTCTTCCCATAGGTAGCACATAAATAAGATGATGTCCATTAAAGGAACATGCTGCTTTACATTTTACATTTACATACACATTGCCGCTTTTTAATCTAAATCCTAAATCCAGGAAAATTTTATGAGTTCACATAAATCATGTAGTGATACCAACAGACCAAATTATTTCACATTTGTCACACCTCCATCATTCACACCTACACTGAACTAAGAGCTGGGAGAGCTCTTCCATTTTGTGCATTGGGGCTTGTTGTAAATGTCAGTTGCTAAGAACTGCTCTGCTCAATTCCCTGAATTCTCTAAATCTTTTTTTAATCAACCTGTTCTGGTCATTAGATTTTCCTCATGTCTTTATGTGCGTTTAATTAATTTGGTCCAGCAGCAAGGAACTGAACAGGGTCACAAATAACTAATGAAATGTTGGAAACTATTGCTGAAACATTAACAACACTTGAAAAAAATGCTCTATATGAAGCAGAATGGTAATTAAAGATAGTCCTTCCCCTCCCTCCAGGAGGTTACTAATGACTGGCCTACTACAGCAATGAGGAATAAAGGCTAGAATGAGATGTGATCTGGGAGGCGGGGGCGGCTAGGGTTGTTTATTTAAATGGAGTCAGGTTCCTTAGTCAGGAGGTGGTAAACATAGGGCCCCATGGGAGCTATGCAGTATGTATAATGTGTATGTAGTAGGAGGTCTGCTACACACCTAGATTTTTCCTGTAAAACTTGTGCATTTAAACAAAATTTTAAATGTGCATAGTGTCAGTGGAGTTTGCAAGGTTTTAAAGCAAATGTAAATGAGCACTTTGCTTCAAAATGTTTGCGAACTTACTAGTGACAGACAACTCTCAAAAGGATTGATGGTTTGGAATACTTGAGATTAGCACTACAAAGTCTAAGATCCAGATCCTTGGCTGGTGTAAATCAACATATCTGAGGATCTAGCCCTGTATTTCTAGCTAAACCTATTCATGTTCTTCACAAGAGGAAGGATGGTTGAGTGGTTAGGGTGCTAACCTGGAGCTTATGAAACCTTGGTTCAATTAGCTATTCCACCACAGGCTTCCTTGTGATCTTGGGTAAGGCACTTAATCTCTCTGTGCCTTAATTCCTGGTCTGTAAAATGGGGATAATGCTACTGTCCTTCCACACAGGGGTGTTTGTGAGGATAAATATATCAAAGATTGCAATACTATGATGATGGGTGCCAGATAGGTACCTAGACAGATAGTAATCTGGCTGGAAATTTTATAAGACTAGGGTTTCCCCCTCACAAGAATGCTAGTATTTTCTGGGTTGGGTTATGTCAGTCAGACACCCAAGAGGTGATTAGATTTTTAGCAATCTGTTCGCTTTTGGTCACTGATCAAATAGGAAGTGTGGAGCTGCATGTGAGAAACATGTTTAAAGGTTATCTGCACAAGTGCTGCCAAGTGTCCATGGTGAATGGGCCAAAATACACATGCCTCGTTTAATTGATGGGTTGGTTGCAGAGTCCTCCGTATAAGAAGGAACCCAAAGGTTTAAATGTTGCCCTCAATGTTAGCTCCCAGAGGATGTAGGAAGTACTGTGGGACCTGTTCCTACTAAGCCAGGGGTCTACCTGAACCTCGAACACTGCATGAGGGTCAAGAGCCCTTTAACAACGTTGCTGGTCCTGGTTCATCTGTGTCTGAATGTACATAGCTGCCAAGTTTCATAACTCTTGCATATTTGCCCTCTCTCTTGCTTTGCTTACCCTCATTACTCCCCATGACCCTGCTGGAATCTCATGCAGCCAGAGGGGTTGCAAGTCCAGTTCTCTGTAGAGTGTCTTCCCTGACACCAGTGTCAAAGTTTGACTCAGACTCACAATTTATCAGACCACTCTGTTTTATTAGCAAAGCTGCTCTGCTAATACATTTAGAAGTGAGCCCCCCGAGTGGGGCTTGTGTCTTTTAATTTATACAGTTTTTGGAGAACAAGTTACAAAGAAGTTACAGACAAAAGAAGAAAAAGATTTTAGTCACCACCCTTCGAGATCCCTGAGACCAGTCACGTATCTTCAATTACCTGCCACCCTTAACAATCTCCTTTAACAGCTTCCAGTTAACTAATTGCCCTTCACACCTTCCATTCTGATGCCTGCTTCTTAGACGTGCTGGCTCTATCTTAATTGCTTCTCCATTCAAAAGCTAACTGTCCCTACATGTGCTCCCTCAGATACTTTGTAACATGTTTTGGCATGCCCTCTCATATACAATGTATCCAGCATGTCCCCTTATACAATGTTATACTTCCACACCAGGGGATGCTGGGTCTACAGACAGGCAGGCTGCCTTTCTTCCTGGCCCCAGCCTACAGGAAAAATGCTATGAGACTACAGTGGTGGGCTTGGTACTCCATCTAGGTTCTTATACCACCAGCTGACTCAGTCTCCCACCAACAGGCATCTCTCAGACCTTTTATTAAATGAGACTGAGGTGCAGCTTCAGAGGAAACACTGGAAGGACAGAGCAGGGTTGGCCCAGGAGAGGAATACTGAAGCAGATAGTCTAGACCTGTGTTCCCCATTCACTGCTACTTCTGCTGTACCGGGGAGAGTGCAGTTGGTTAGTTCATTTGGACCCCCTAACTCACCTCCAGCTGCTGCTAGGAAGGGTGCAGGGAGGCAGTGTCCTTTGTGCCTCTTCTGAACTCCCACTGCTGTTGTGGGGAAGAAAAGCAGGATTCTTTGGATCCTGCATGTCCCCACTGCCCACACACACTGCAACTGCTGTGTGTAGGGCATAGAAGCTCCTTTCCTCTCATCAGTGAGGTGTTGGACAAAGAGTTGCACAACACTTGGAACTAGGAACGCACTTTGTCTGGATTTCAAGGGGATTGAGTAAACTGTGTCAGAAGAACACACAACCATGGTGAATCTGCAAACCAACTTCCTGTTTGTGTTTGTCTTATTCTGGGATATTACTGTGAGTCCCCCACTTCACCCTTCTGCCATATCCCTCTTGTCAGGGAAGCTACCCTGGTGCCATCTACCACTGTGCTTGAAGGAATTTAGAATTGTGGCTTACTCTTTGGAGCAGGCTGCCAGGTTCTCTTCTGCTTTATTCTTTGGGAAGTGCTTTATTAAAGAAGTGAGTTTTCAACCATGCTGTGAAGATGGAGAGGGTAAGCAGGACTTTTCCTAATATCCTGAACCAGAGAGCCTTGTCTACAGTTACAAAGCCTTGTCTACAGTTCAGAGACTTGTTCTGGAAGCTCCCTCTTATACCTGAATTCTGGCAGATGGAGCATACCATGCTGTGTTGTTGCAGTCATAGGTCAAAGAAGTAGAGATGAGCCATTAGCTGCCATGGGTCTATTCCACTAAGGGATTTACAGATCAATACCTGAACTTTGAACTGGATCCAGCACTGAATCAGGATTCAGGATAGGTAGCAGAACACTATGTAATATATTCTCTTCATTTCATCCCACGCTGAAGACCAGCTGCTGTATTATGTGCCAACTGTAGGGTTTTTGGTATTTTTTGACTAGACAAAGGTTGAATGAACTATAGTAGCGATGCATTGAGGTGATGAATGCACAGATTATTACAGCCAGGTCATTATCAGAGAAAAAAGAAAGGTATATTATTGCTATCTGGAGCTGGAGGAAGGCGCCTATGGTGACTGCGGCTATTTGAATGTCCAATGCTACTAGAAAGTCCCATCTGACCTCAAGGCTGCGAACTATCTTAGCTACCAAAGAGCAGACGCTTCCATAGAGTCTCTTCCTTTATAACTCCTGAGTGGAAATGCTTCATCTGGCATTTAGGCTCATTTTAAAAGAAAATCCTTTCCTCTGTAACATATCTGTGAAGTCTTTTAATGGTTATAGAGACTAACACTCCCCTACGCTCTTAAATAGATCTTTTACTGCATTGCTTTGCAAAGCATGACTGGCTCCCTCTTGCTATTCTTTCACAAACCATTTTATGAGACAAGTAGTGGATTTCAAACTACTCCATATTGTTTTATTTTTTGTCTTACCTTTTTAGGTAGCATGCAGTTCCCAGGTATCTTGTCATGTCAGTTCTCTCCCTGAGTTAAGCACCTTGGGAGCACCTTTATTTTTTAAACTATAGTACAACAATATTTGTTTCAAAAAGCTGGGTTTTTCTTTCTGTTATGTAGAGCACTGACTACCCTGAAGGTTTTGCCTTTTGTTTTCCGCCTATAAGCAGGCATAGGTTTAAAATGTGATTATATTGTGCTCTGAAAAATAATTCTGTAAAAAGGGTATGATGGGCCTCTCTGTTTTTTCTCAATGGATTGCAGCTCCAGTGTGCTCAGTTCCTGAGCTAAGGGTTTTTTACTTATTTAGAGTTCTGCAAACTCACTCTGGGATCAGTAATTCAATCTGGGTTTGGCTCAAACATCATTATCAGTAATAAAGATTTTTTTTTAATTGGAACATAACAGTTCTGATACTGAATGAGCTAGGACATGTGCCTACTCCCTCTCTTCTATTGGATCCACAGTGCCAACAGGACTAAAATGTAGCAGAGTCAGCAGATACTACTTGGAATACTCATGGCAAGCAGTTCTAGTCAGGAAGAAAGTGTCATCTTTACATAGGCACGTCTCTGACCATAAGTGGGCTTTTATTTTGAAAGGTTTGTGGCTAAAGTGGATATTAGCGATAAGTATATTGTTTTAGAGAATTTCTGTAACGGGACACCTTCCTCTAAATTCTCCTATAGGTGCTCAAAGATACAAAACCTCCTACTGGCCAACTGATACTGGCTTGCACCTTGTACAGTTACTTGCACCAGTCCAAAAGGAGTGTAAAATGCTACTAATTCAGACAAGCGGTGTTTTACTCTTACTTTTCACAAGTGTACACGGTGACACAAGATGCCAGCAGCATTGCTAGCTCTGCAATGTACAAATCTTGCAATGTTTGCAGGTTTTCGTAAAGCCCCATCAACTGGAGTTAAGTGGTTACCTTGGAATCTCAGCTTCCACTTTTTAAAAATGTAAGTTTCTAGCCTTCCTGATTGAAAATGTGAACTGAGTGCACCCAAAAGGCTCAAAAATAGAAGGCAAAGAAAATCCTATCTTATTTTATATCTCATGATTTTTAAGACAGTCTTGTGATTTTTGAGGCCTGATATGTGTTGTGTGGATGCCATGGGCTGGCAATAAAGAGAAAACTCAGGCCCTGTGAGTTATGACTGACAATTTCTGACATGAATAGGGTGCAGTAATGAAAGGGAGTTAGAAAAGGGGGCTGTGTGGGACAAAGTTCTCTATTTTCCATATATTTTTTCTAGTCTTTCTTACTTATATTTGAGTAAGGAAAAACACACAAACAACGAACAACTAAATGCAATAGTCCTAGGAAAGAGAAAGCAGTGTCTTGCTCACATTTGGTAAGATCCTCCATCTTGAATCTCCTCACAGCACTGCCCCTAAGCACACAGACTGACAGCCAAGTGGGACCTGACTGGCTTCTTAAACCAGTTGTATACCAATCCTAATTTACACTGGTGTAAATGAGCAAAGAATCAGGCCCATTGTATATAATCATGCAGCACCCAAACAGAATAATCATAGCTACATACAGAAGAGTTATGAGAGAAAAATGAGAGAGACTATGCTTCAGAACGTTGGAAGATATATGCATGACTCCACACAGCACCATAGTCCATGACTTTTATCAGAATTACCATTCCCCAGCCGCTCAGAACCCCATAAAAGCAGCAGAGGGCTTGGTTTTGGCACCAGGGAATGGGCTTGGCAGAGCGGCTGACAGAGAGTGGATCAAAATGTCAGGATTATTTATGTGGTCTGATTAATATTTACAGTTACAGTTTGTAGCGTGTTAGGGAAACTGAGAGAGAGAAGAGGGACCTGACATTTTGAAACACTGAGTCTGCTTTTAAGTATATTGATAATGAAAAGATTAACTGCAGCAGGAAAAGCTCATCAGTCTTTGCCAGGAATTTCAGGGGTCAGTTCAGTACTACCACTAAGGCATCAAAGCTAAAACCATGAGAGAGAGAGAGAGAGCAAAAGGAATAAACGGATAAGGGAATGGACCCAATAGAAATGGTCTCTGGGCACAACAATGTCAGTTTCAACCATGCAATGCAAAATAATGAAGAGCTGTTGCTGTCACAAGCGGGCCTCTTAGCCCTTAGGGTTGTTCAACTTCAAGTTTCTCGCTGATGTGCTTGACCAGGAGAAGTTTATGTAACAATAATAAGATAGTCTTTAAATAGCATACAAAGTCCTGCGCTTGCAGAAAAATACACCCTGCATGCTTGTTTATTTAACATGAAGGGAGATATCCCACCCAAAAAAAGCAAAAACAAGGATTAAAAAAATGTGATTGACAATTATAAATATCTGTGGGCTTTTTCTCCACTTTCAGGGCTGCAAAGGGTAATATAATAATACTTTGCACCTTGGGAACCTGAGTTTCAAAAGAGCTCAGCTCCCATTTACCACCTAAATCAAGTGATCAGATGTTCATAGGTGCTGAGCACTCCACAGCTCCCACTGAGGGCAAAACCTGGCCACTTCCATTTAGTCATCTAAATGTGAGCTGAGCTCTTCTGAAAATCTGATGACCAACACTGTACTGAGGGTCTTGAAAGGCATAAATTAGTTACACCAAACAAGTACCCCCTGAACTAGGAAATGTAGCCCCAATAACCCCCTTCTGCAGGCAGCAAGATGGAACACAAGGGTTCTTTGTGTAGAGATCTATCCCCTACCACCAGTTCTGCCTGGGGGTGGGAATTTGCCACCCCCACAGAGCGGGCCACAAACCTTGCAGATCTCTGAGACCAGCAGGAGGTGAGGCAATCTGTACAGAGGCCTAAGTACCTTTGTGTTGGCTCTGTGCCCCCACTGCCTGCTCCACACAACAACCCCATCAGGGCTTCCCTATGTAGCAACTGCCCCAGAATTTCCTTGACCTGAAAGGAGCACGATAGAAAACTAACCTTGCCTGAAGAAAAGGAGTACTTGTGGCACCTTAGAGACTAACCAATTTATTTGAGCATGAGCTTTCGTGAGCTACAGCTCACTTCATCGGATGCATACCGTGGAAACTGCAGAAGACATTATATACACAGAGACCATGAAACAATACCTCCTCCCACCCCACTCTCCTGCTGGCAATAGCTTATCTAAAGTGATCATCAAGTTGGGCCATTTCCAGCACAAATCCAGGTTTTCTCACTCTCCCCCACCCCCCTCCAAAAACCACACACACAAACTCACTCTCCTGCTGGTAATAGCTTATCCAAAGTGACCACTCTCCCTACAATGTGCATGACAATCAAGGCAGGCCATTTCCAGCATAAATCCAGGTTTTCTCACACACCCCCCCACACACACACACACAAACTCACTCTCCTGCTGGCAATAGCTCATCCAAACTGACCATTCTCCTTACAATGTGAATGATAATCAAGGTGGGCCATTTCCAGCATAAATCCAAGTTTAACCAGAACGTCGGGGGGAGAGGGGGTAGAAAAAAACAAGGGGAAATAGGCTACCTTGCATAATGACTTAGCCACTCCCAGTCTCTATTTAAGCCTAAATTAATAGTATCCAATTTGCAAATGAATTCCAATTCAGCAGTTTCTCACTGGAGTCTGGATTTGAAGTTATGTTGTCATACACATTGTGAGGAGAGGTCACTTTGGATAAGCTATTACCAGCAGGAGAGTGAGTTTGTGTGTGTGGTTTTTGGAGGGGGGTGGGGGGTGAGAAAACCTGGATTTGTGCTGGAAATGGCCCACCTTGATTATCATACACATTTTAAAGAGAGTGGTCACTTTGGATGGGCTATTACCAGCAGGAGAGTGAGTTTGTGTTGGGGGGACAGAGGGTGAGAAAACCTGGATTTGTGCTGGAAATGGCCCAACTTGATGATCACTTTAGATAAGCTATTACCAGCAGGAGAGTGGGGTGGGAGGAGGTATTGTTTCATGGTCCTTGTGTATATAATGTCTTCTGCAGTTTCCACGGTATGCATCCGATGAAGTGAGCTGTAGCTCACGAAAGCTCATGCTCAAATAAATTGGTTAGTCTCTAAGGTGCCACAAGTACTCCTTTTCTTTTTGCGAATACAGACTAACACGGCTGTTACTCTGAAACCTAACCTTGCCTGAGATTGTATTAACATTCAGTTGGAAAGTCCACTGGATGCCGAAGGGGCAATAAGTGTCCTGGTCCATCTATTCCTCCCCTGGTCTGCTCACTCCCAAAGGATGACCAGACGTAAGGAGCAAGTGGCTGGAAGCTGCCCCAGAGGTGGTCTATTTCCTTTCAGCTGGGAGGGGTGTGATCTGTGGACTGAAGGTCTCCTCTTCCTTTAGAGCATGGGGTATGACTGACCCTGTGTTATTGTACCTGTTTTACAGATGGGTAAACTGAGACAAGGAAAGAGGATGTCAGTTGTAGGGTCAGGATTGGAAACCTAACAGTCGCAATTCCCTGACCCCCAGGCCTAAATCCAACATCACTTTCCTTCCTCCTAATGTAACGAGACAGAAGTGTTTTACTATCTATCATCTTAGAAGTTAAATGAAAGGCACAACCTTCCAATCTCCATGGTCCTCAGCTCCCCCTCAAGGCCTATAGAAGTTATGAAAATGCTGTTTAGAATATTAAACTACAGGGCAGACCCCTTGGAGTAAATTGGCATAGTTCCACTACAGTGATGCCAGCTTACAGAGGCTGAGGATCTAGCCCTAAGTGTCTCCCAGGCACTTCTTTCCCCCTCTTCACACACACAAATTTATGAGATGAGCTGCACTTTATAAGAGGTCGAGTCCAACATTCTGCACACACAGAGAAAAGGAAGTGGTTACCATGGCAACAATCCTCATGAAAGTGCTTTCATTTCACTCTTCCCTACAAGCTACCTCCTTCCCGCTGCCCCATAGTCCCTGTCATGTATCTTTCACTCCAAAATGTTCCGAGCATGTTGACAGCACAGTGAAATGAGTACTTAGGCCACGCATTGCCCTGTGCCCCCCACCACATACCAGTGGGGATTGTACAAGTGGGTGGAAGGCAGCATGGAGCCTCCAGTGATATGATTGAATCTTTCAGACAAAATGAGCCATTAAAGAGATGATGAACACTCGACAGGCTGGGGCCAGGGGGCAGTGGAAATTCTGATCACTTATCCAGGGGCAGCTCAGACTTCAGATATGGGTTGTATGACAAGAAAGCCGAATTGTCCCAGTTTTCATCCAGGGAAGATTTTCCATACTAGTAGAGATTAAAAAGACTGGGATTATTCAGTTTAGAAAAGAGATGACTGAGGGTCTATAGGGGTCTATAAAATCATGAAAGGTGAAGAGAAAGTGAATAAGGAAGTGTCATTTACCCCTTCACATAACACAAGAACCAGGGATCACCCAATGAAATTAATAGATCGCAGGCTTAAAACAAACAAAAAGAAGTACTGCTTCACACATTGCACAATCAACCTGTGGAACCTATTCCCAGGGGATGTTGTGCAATCCACAACTATAACTGGATTAAAAAAAGAATTAGATAAATTCATGGAGGATTGGTTATCAATGGCAACTAGCCAAGATGGTCAGGGATGCAACCCCATACTCTGGGCCCTAAGCCTCTGACTGCACAATGCTAGGACTGGATGACAGGGGATGGATCACTTGATGATCGCCCTGTTCTGTTCATTCCCTTTGAAGCATCTGGCATTGGACACTGTAGGAAGACAGGATAGTGGGCTAGATGGATCATTGGTCTGACCCTGTAGGGCTGTTCTTATGGGAAATTAGCTTCCCCAGGTAACTGATTAGTAAATGAGCAACTGGACCTAACAAAGGTTATTCAACCTCAATTAGAGGGAAACTTCTGAGGGAGAAAGATGGTCCAGTGGAGAGTTGCTCCAGGGGACCTAGAGTGCTGAGCTCTCTGGGAACCTGTAAGAGGTGCTCCTAGAGAGGGGAGATGGCTGCAGTCAAGAGGGCCTGGTTTCAGTCAAGAGTCTTCCAGACGGTGTCCAGCCTGGCAAAGATCTGCTGTCCCTGGAGAAGAGTCATGGTGGATGGGCCTCCCCAGACTCCAGAGAAGAATCTTACTCCAGTAGAGGCAAAAGGCTTAATACCAGAGGCAGAGATCAGAACCAAGAGAACATGTGGGGAAGAGCCTAGACAGTGGTGAGCACTGAACTCAAATGGGGGACAGATAGACTAAAAATGACCTAGTCACCTAACTGAGATGTTGGAGTGAGAGTTTTGTTTATGTTCTCTGTTGGTTTTTCTGATAATAAATGAGGACCTCCAAAAGGGGTTGCTCTTTAGAGAAAAATCAAGCAAGGGCTCACCTGCCTGCAAGAGGGCCCGCCGGGTCAGCCTGGAATGATGACACAAAATGGGGGGAAGCAAAGGTGCCCGTGATGTGTGTAACACATATAGCATATACTTTATATCAGAATTATTAGTGTGACCTAGTGGCTAGAACCCTGGGCTGGGACTCAGAGACCTCAGGCAAGTCACTTCCCCTCTCTGTGGCTCAGTTTCCCCATCTGTAAAATAGGGATAAGGATACTGTCCTCCTTTGAAAAGCACTGAGAGTGACATAGGAAAAGAGCTAGGTATTATTACTAATATGAACATGACCCCTTTTGTATAACAGTATCCATGCATGTTAAATATAGACAAAATATTATGTTCTCACAGATATGAAACATTTGTCCTTTCAGCAAGGGTTATTTTGTTCTTCCCTTACTCCCAAAAAATGCCTTATGGTTAATATCCCTGACCGCTCCACTGTGTGCATTCACTTTCATTGCATGATCTTACAACACACAGCAATTCCAAATAGGATTCAGCCAATTATGCAGCAAAATGTAATTCAAAGGAATTATCACTGACATTTATTTTTTAACTTCAGTGGGATCTGTATGTTCAGAACAAATGGCACGATTTGGCAAATTGTATGTAGCATATTGTAACACATCTGGTGCAGGGGGCAAAGTTATAGCTGTGTGGTGGGACTTGCTATTGACTCCAAATTTTCTGACTTGTGGTGTGGAAATCTGAATATTAAAACTCTGTGGAGGCAAGATTGTTTTTGGGGTTTTTTTGGCATGTAACCTTTATTACCATCTATGTGTTCTCTTAACATAGAGACCCTGTAGCCTGACCCATAGATTTTAATTGATACAACCAAAGTGAACACAAGCAGAAACAAATGTTCGTGTTCTGTCTGCGCTAAAGATTAACAGTTGTGCTACTTAACTTGATTAACTGACAAACACTCAGCTGGAGCCACAGTACAACTAAACCCTAGAGCAGGTAAGTCCATACAGAGCTCTGTCGCCTACATACATAGCAACACTGAAGATTATATTTATAAATAAACTCTTCTGTAATGACTTCAGGAATGGATGGAACACTAAGAGAGAAAATCAGAAGGTGCAGGAGTGTGGAATGTGTAGGGTAGGGGGAGATAGCAGGAGTGAAATGGGAGGGACATGGGCTATGGCTAGGAAAGGGCGTGGCCAGTAGCTGTGATATCCTGTCTCTGAAGGGAAGCTGTACAGCAGTGGCAGGGGGGGTGCATGCATGGGAGACAGCCGATGGCCAGGGAACAGAGAGGCACTGAAGGTGGTGCTGGAGACCACAGTACAGGAATGGGTCGAGGGCAATGCTTGGAAGACGAATGCCCAGGGCTGGATGGGGTAAGGGAATGGCTATATGAATGGGGACAGGGAACTGCTGGATCTTTTAGCCATATTACATTTTAAACATTTCATATTTTGAGAAAGAACCTTAACGCCTTATTTTTCCAGTGTGATTTAAATCCCTCCCCTCTCCCACTCCATTGTCAACTACTTCCATATGCCAGACAGATATAATTCTGCAGCTTCCTATCTCCTATGGACTTGCTAAAGTACAGGGGGAAGCCCTGCTGTGATGATCTGTGTAAGAGTCTATTTGCCATCACGACTTATATTGTTGATGCTCAATCAAAAAATGGGAAAATTCACAAACACAAAACTTCCAGAAGCTTAGCTAGGATCCCCAGATATAGGAAACTCAGGAGATTGGGCTTCCTCAGTGTGGCTGGGCAAAAAAAGCAGCCTATCTGACTTCTTTACTAACAACTGGGGAGATAGGACACCAAAATGCCCAGATGGGAGTGGACTGGAGGAAAAGAACTTTGCTCAATTCACTGTATAATAAGAGGAAATCCTTGCCTGAAAGAGCAGGAACACTGACTCAGGCAAACAAGAGAAAGTTTTATAGCTCCATGGAACAACTATGAACGGAGACACAGGCACTGCTCATTTAAGGAAACAGCCATCAGTTACTGCCCTCTGTTAATTTAAACTTTCCAAAGCCATAGGAACACAGTTTGCCATTGGCACATTTACAAGAATAAATAATTTTCATGCCACTAATGAAATTGGTTGACCAAACACAACTGAATCTTTTAAAGGTAACAAATACAGGTTATGAATAAGATTTGACAATACTTGTATGGTTTCAGAGTAACAGCCGTGTTAGTCTGTATTCGCAAAAAGAAAAGGAGTACTTGTGGCACCTTAGAGACTAACCAATTTATATGAGCATAAGCTTTCGTGAGAAGTGAGCTGTAGCTCACGAAAGCTTATGCTCAAATAAATTGGTTAGTCTCTAAGGTGCCACAAGTACTCCTTTTCTTTTTGCGAATACTTGTATGGTGATTCATGTATGTTAATAATGATTAAGCTTTTAAAAAAGGAAACTTTCTCTCCTTCCTCTATTTCTCAAATAAACCATACACTTTAAATGGATCACTTAACTGGGATCTCCCTTTTGAGTGGCAGTTAACAGCTGCTTCCTGCACATCCCTGGGAATGAAGGGTATTTTACCCTTGGGAGAGAGAGGAGAATTAGATAGGGTTAACTAGCTACAGTCACCAAAGGCCAGTGAGAAGAATCTATGGCATCTTCCCAAATACTGGTTCCACAGCTAGTAGATGGAACTCTGAGCTGGCATAAAGTGAAACTGCCAAATTTAGCAGTACTGGTATACAATGATCCACTGTGACCACAATGCTCAGCAATTTGGCAGTCTAAGTC
Source organism: Lepidochelys kempii (assembly GCF_965140285.1). NCBI lineage: Eukaryota > Metazoa > Chordata > Testudines > Cheloniidae > Lepidochelys > Lepidochelys kempii. The sequence continues at coordinate 192,256,447 of NC_136382.1, read as the reverse complement.
AAATTTCCTTGTTTGGGGAGTATCAGCTGTTCCAATCCAAAATGCATGTATTGATTTTCATGGAATCAAACAAATTACACACAATCTCTTTCTATAAAAATATATTCCAGTCAAAATATCTCCACCATTTTGCTGCTTCCTACTCACCTTATGGTATTGCAGTTCCCATAAAGAATTGTTCCTATGTTCAGTGTAACTGCAGATAATCTGGAGACTTTCAAACATTTAACATATTCTGTCAGTCAGAATAATACTTTTGTGTGTGTCTGTGTGTGTGTGGGCACACATGCGCTCTCTCATAATGACCTGTCGCCAAATTCATACAAGAAAACAGAGCCAGAAAAGAGAAAAATTAGCTTGCTTTCCTTTTAAGGGTTAGCAGGGAATTCTTAAAAGTAAATGGAATTATTTCCTGTCTGTTAATTTGTTGTGGACTAACTAGTGCCCAGTGAAAGAAGAGTCAAATAAGAGCTGAAAAAACAAAATGCTTGCTCTGCAACTACATTAATGTACAGGCAAATTGAAACAAATGCAATTCTTACCCAAGAAAACACTTAAAACTGTTTTCAGAGTAACAGCTGTGTTAGTCTGTATTCGCAAAAAGAAAAGGAGGACTTGTGGCACCTTAGAGACTAACCAATTTATTTGAGCATGAGCTTTCGTGAGCTACAGCTCACTTCATCGGATGCATACTGTGGAAACTGCAGAAGACCTGTATTTGTGCTGGAAATGGCCCTTGATTTTCATACACATTGTGAGGAGAGTGGTCACTTTGGATAAGCTATTACCAGCAGGAGAGTGAGTTTGTGTGTGTGGTTTTTGGAAGGGGGTCGGGGGGTGAGAAAACCTGGATTTGTGCTGGAAATGGCCCACCTTGATTATCATACACATTTTAAAGAGAGTGGTCACTTTGGATTGGCTATTACCAGCAGGAGAGTGAGTTTGGGGGGGGGGGGGCGCGGAGGGTGAGAAAACCTGGATTTGTGCTGGAAATGGCCCAACTTGATTATCACATTAGATAAGCTATTACCAGCAGGAGAGTGGGGTGGGAGGAGGTATTGTTTCATGGTCTCTGTGTATATAATGTCTTCTGCAGTTTAAAATTGTTTAAAATTGTTTAAAACTGTGTATGTATATAATGTCTTTTGTCTGGCGCAAAAAAAATTCCCTGGAACCCATGCTCCCCCCCCCCCCCCCCTTTACGTTAATTCTGATGGGGAAATTGGATTCGCTTAACATCGTTTCGCTTAAAGTCGCATTTTTCAAGAACATAACTACAACATTAAGTGAGGCATTACTGTACCTTTTACATATAATCCTATTGTTCTGATATTTTTAGGAGCAAGTTCTGCCTTTGCATGAGTCCTGCAATCTTCTCACAGACAAAATTTCCATTCTCATTTGTTGAAATGCCATAGGCGTTTTATAAACTTGAGGACTGCAGCATCTGAGCCAACGAGTATCTCCTGGTGTAGCTGTTCCACTGTGTGTAAATAATTAAATATTTAATATAAACCACCATTTCACACTCTTCTCTCTGGTCCAGTGACTAAATATTTGTGAACAGTGAAACAACTTCAACAAGAGAACCCCACTCCAGAATATCCCAGAACTTAGTGGTTAGAGCACTCTGCTGAGGGGTAAGAGCCACCTGTTCAAATTCTGTCTGCACCTCAAGTAGAGCAGGCAACCGAACCTCCCACATCCCAGGCAAGTGCTCTAACCATGGGGCTAAAAGTTAATAAATCAGACCCCAAAAAGGGGTATTTGCTTCACATGACAATGTGGGTGAAATTATTAGGAAGCCCAAGAAGGGAAAATTGAGACAGGGACAGGGTCTGCTTCCAGATGAGGTTAGAGGCCTGTAGTTCCCTTACTCCTTTTTAAACCAGTCCTAATTTTGAGGATGCCATAACAACACTGTCAGATTTAGAAGACTCACTTCTCACATACTTTGACAAGCAAAGCACTCTGGTTTCTTTAAGTAAGGAGGTTCAACCATTTGGAAAAAGGTTAATGGAGCAACATTAAGGCTTCATCAGAAAGGCAAACAGAGCTGCTAAACACCCTTCAACTTGATCCTCAAAGATAGGGGACTTAAGAGAGTTTGCTTCTCCATCCTGTTGATATCAGGTCTCTTGAAACTGAAGGAGTCTAAATTTTGTTATATATACATTCCTGCCAAGAAACCTGAATTTTCTGGTTGTATTGTGCCATGTGAGACTGTAGAAAAGTCTGTTGTATTTTATTAACTGGGAAATTTAAAAAAACTGTCTAACCACAAACCAAAAACTTTGCTAGCTTAGAGTTGTAGTTGTTAAAGTGCCAATTCCACAAATATAATTGCCAAAATTCAACGTAACCACCAGTGAAGGACAGCCTTCATCCATGTTGCCGAACATCATCCCAGCCAAACACCCTCACAGACTCCTCATCACCATAGCAAACTCTTTTCATGTTCAACATCAACCCAACCCAAATGCACACACAAAATTCCTAAATCACATTTAAACCCACAAGCTTGATTCCAACCACAGCCACATGAAGTTGAAAAAGTATGGGGTTGGAACTGGGGGAGGGAAGTTTTTAGTTTGACAACAAAGACAAGCAATTGTGGATTTTCTGCTGCCTTCTGGACTATATGCTCCCACATGTCAGACCCACTACAATTGTGAAGACACAATTCAATCACACTATTACACGATAGTTAACATTATGTGATGTCACGTATGTTACTATTCCAGGATATTGGAAATGGATCCATTGCATAAAAAAATAATCAAAGTGAGATTTTCAAAGCTGGTCAGGAGCTTTAGCAACACATTCATTTCCTTGGGAGTCCATATTGACTTTGAAAATCTCTTTCTGATTGGTTATTTTGACTTTTCATATATAATTCAACAAACTGGAGGGGACAAAGTTACAACTGGGGATTAGCTGTGAGGACTGTCTGAGTCTCACTCATTATGAACAACTAAGAGCTGCTCACACAATTAAGAGAAATCTAAACAAACTACACATTCCATGGAGCTGCCATATTCATGAAGTCCATGTGGCTCAAAAGCTTGTCTCTCTCACCAACAGAAGTTGGTCCAATAAAAGATATTACCTCACCCACCTTGTGTCTCAAATATCCTGGGATTGACACAGCTACAACTACACTGTATTCCTGTGCTGTCAGACAACAACACAGCTGTGTCTGATTTGACAAAACTGGAGAGAATCTATTAAAAACTTGAGACACACCAAAACATCCATCTGTGTTAGTACCTACTAACTGTGTGGGAGGAAAACACCTTTTTTTGGGATGTATTCCTCCAGTCATGTCACCAGTGGGGATTTCTACACTTGGATCTATTTGCCCTGTTTTTCATCAGTTTCCTGTGCAACAACACAGTCTCAATTCTCTTGATAAATCCATAGTTTCTGTATCTCACACTATCAAAAGATAATGAAGCAGGCTAGATAGGCTCTTAGTGAGCCTTCCTTTGGCCATCCAAACCAAGGTTCCACTTGACCACACTTGTCAATAATCCTGAAGAAGCTTGGCAAAGTGACTCACCTTGATTAGGAGCTGAAGGACAGCTTTGGTGCCATTGACTTTCTGATGATTGCTAGCTGTCTGTGAGGTAACCCCACTAGACTAGCAGGACATGCATGTCACAGGATCAGCCTCTGCTCTCCCATGGTTGTCCTTTCACAGTCAGGATTTAGTTGTAAATGAACAATTTGATACCCAGTCAGAATGTATTGAACTCCCTTAACGTCTGTTAGAAAGATCACATTCAGTACTGCTGAAATGATTGCAATAATCCACAAGATGGTCATTACTGTTGCAGTGACATGATCATTTCATTACACTGACAGTCTGTAATTTAATTAATCCCCTAATTATTATGAAAATCCTCATTCCTGTGAATTCTAGTGTAATTAGCTGTCAGGATACACATAGATGAGGCTTGTAAAATGTGTGTAAATTCTTAGACGTATTTCTGTATATTTTAGTTTAATTGGCTTCCTTGTTAATGGATGGATTGTGATAGACTTCAAGAACCCCAAGTATCCCCCTACTCAGGGTACCCAGACTGAGTTAGCTGCACCCCCTACTCACTAGCCTGAGTAGGGGAGGCCACACAAGAGGGAGTGCAGGTGGTGAAGATAATAATTTATTGCTGGTATAGGCAAGCTGGATAGGTTTTCCCCCTAGGTATAAGAGGCAGGAATTGTTGCACGGGTATGTTCCAGGCCTCCTGGAGCTCCTTATGGAGATCTGTGGCTCATGCACCACCCCTTGCACAGGGTTGAGTCTAAAGGAATCACCTAACCCTAATTAGAAAGTTAACTGAAAATAATTTAATTAGGTCTCTCTCTCTTCACATACACTATCTGCACCTCACCTTGGATCTAAGGAAAATCCATCAGTGGTTCACATGATCATAACATCACTATGGGGAAAGTTTCCATAGGTACAGATTGGGATTAGGCCTCCATGTGCCCTTTGAAAATTTCTGCCTAAAGCAGTTTTTTAAAGCCCATAATGGGATGGGAGCTAACATTGGGCTTTATGCTCCACTTAGCTTGGGAGCAAGGAGCAGTCCCAATGCTATTGCCCTGCCTCAAGTGCCCTCCATCCAAAATCCATAAGTCAGAGAGTCCATGAGACTTCATGGTCAGAGGGTAATGTCAAGGCTGTGAGAAAGATGTTAGGAAGAAACCCTAACTCAAGGCATACTCCTTCAGAAGTGGCAGCTCTCTAAGGGCATGGCTGCGTGCAAGTTAATACAGCTTCTTCCAGCATTTCATTGCATTCTGCTAGGGAGAGGGTGGAACTGGGAACAGTGTTTTTTCCAGGTGTGCTGGGGGTGCTGAACTACTACAGTAATCACTTTTTAATGGATTTTTAACTTTAGCATTAACTCTAGCATCCCTACATAAAAACGGAGAAAAGCACAGGCGGATGACCTCCTATTCAGAAGAGGGACAGAAGCCCTTGAGAGAGCAGCTGTGATATAATCTACCAATCCATGCTGCATGCTTCTGAAATGTTTAAAGCTTCTGAGGAAGACAGGGAGAGATCCATTGATTTTGCCAGTGACTCTGAACATTCGGAAATGTTTTACTCCAAGTAAATCCTGCTAGTGGATGGCTGACTGGGGGCTAGATGTTAAGGTAAAACAGTGGAGGACTCTTTTCTGAGCCTTGAAAGCTGCAAACATACAGTCTGGGGTGACTGGGAAGAAAATAGCAATGAGGAGATCAGCAATACTGCCAGGATACAGGCTCAGACTTGTTTAAGACACTTTGGGCCCTTGTTTATGCTTAAAAAGAAATCTGCCTGTGCACCAGGACGTACTAAGCCATTGCAACGTTGTGAGTGCTCGCGTAGCCAGGGCTCAGATGTTTTTGGGAAGCCTTCTTCGAGCAAGTTTTCCTGACATGATGCTGATAATGAGAGCAAGTTTACAATCTAAAGGCCTGCTCTTGCAACCCTCTGCACACAGGAGTAACTCTGTACATGTTACTAGTGCCATTGAAGCCCTGGGCTGCAATAATGCTTTGCTTCTGAATTCTGCAGCATTGCCCTGAAGACTACTCATGTAAAGTTTCATTCATGAGCATGTGTTTGCAGGCTGAGGGATTCATTTAAAACCAGGCATGACATGAGCATAGCAAATAGAAATGAAGGGGGAAGAAAGAAAGCAACAGTAACAACAACATACATTTATATAAGGTACCAACATGCATAGCATCCTGTTCAGTAGTTCAGTTAGAGGATCTCCCGTCATTGCACAGAGCAGACCGGTATATGATTTACTATAAAATAATAATTTGTGATGAGCAAACTTGTATTTTATGAAAACACCACTGGTTTTTATAATATGCTTTACAACTTTACAGTACCTTTCTAGCTTCCAAAGTACAAAATGAATACCAATTATTTATTCTTAAACTTACAGAGAGCCAAATTTTGAATACCTTGTTGGCCCCCAAATGGCGCTGGTAGGAGAGCTCCTACGTTCCAAATCGCTCTGAAACCACGTGTGCTCTTCATTTGAGGCCAGATCCTCAGCTGACACAAATTGGCGTAGTTCCCCTGAAATCAATGGCGTTGCACCGATTTACACCAGCTGAGGCCATGGGTCTTTATCTGTAATTAAAATAGGGAGAATACACCTACTTTGGGTACAAAACAATAGGTCTTGCATGAATTTGTCTTACATTGCATTTCCATTACTTCAGTTCTCTTCATCATAACTATCTGAGGTCTTTCAAGGCAATACTTCCTATGAAAAAATCTGCAGCCTTGTCAATTATATTTGATTGTTTTCCCTCTTTCGTCAACTGCCACAATTACTCATTATAGTTATGCACATATCAGCATTTTTCGTAAGAACATTTTCTCCACAGTTGAATAACTACAAAATAGCCCAGCTCTCTACCATATGCACCCATCTCCGCTCCCACTCCATTAAGAGAGCAAACACACATTTTTCAAAACAGGACATGAGACATTCATCAGCTATCTCCTAGCAGCCACACTTGATGAAATACCAAATCATACAGACCTCAGTTCAGTATCTGTTTGCTTTGCCAAAGGTAGTTTATTTTAACATTAGAGAACAACAGAAACTCTTATTAAATAAATTCAATCTGGAACTGGAAAAAAAAGGTAAGAGGCATCTGTATTTCAGAATAGAAAAGCAAATGTTCATATTATTTTTATTGTTAATGACACAGTCTGACACCACTGTAAGCGGGGAAAAGATTTTGGGTACAGAAAACAAAAATATAGGAAACAGCTGCCATGACCCACATGGAAAAACTAATTTCCCCTCTGTAGTAGTATCTGATTATCATAACGTGCTTCAGATTTGAGGAAAGAAAAAACAACATACTGCATATGATCAAAACTTGCAAGTCACTTTGGAGAATAAAAATATGAGAGCTACAGAAGAACAGATGCCCATAATGTTCCAGTAGATTGTATGACGAAGAAAGCTTTCAGCATTATTTATAACCAGTCGCTTTCAATCTATATATTCCCTTCTGTCCTAACCCTAATCTCCCACACAAGGGATCACCACGGATTAGACTGAGTTATAGAAAAATGAAAAATCATTGGAGAAATATATTCATAAATAAAATAATTTATGTGGCTAGAGTTTAGGATAGGCAGATTTAAATTACAGTTTGTTTATGCAAGTCACTGAAATGGAGAGGTGGCTTCCCTCTTAAGTTGGAAACATAGGACTTGATTGAAAGCCTACCAAAGTCAATGAGTTTGTTGACTTCAAAGAGCACTGGATCAGGCCCATGCCAACAACATAGGATAGCTGCCAAAGGTCACAGTTCTGGGTCGCTTACTTTCAGGTTTGAAATGCATCCTATGTTTGTGCAGCTGTATATGAAGGGCACAGTTTCCAGACACCTTCTGGAAGTAAAACCCAAATGCTAGCATAGTAGTGTACATGGGAACAGTTTATTACGCATCATTTCACAAAACAGAGGGTACAATGAGGCAATGTTCTCATTGTGTACCTTGTGATTACCCTTTGGGGGAAATCAAAACTAAAACCAGCAAACTAAATCTAGTTACTGTGGATATAGACAAAGACAAGAAAATGCAATAAATGCTGGCCTTTCCCTCAAGGTGCTACTGTTGAAAGTTGATGGCCAAACAGCCACAGAGTGCTCTGTTCTTTAACACCATCAATGTTATCTGCCTTCAAGAAACCCATGTTAATGCCCTTATCACCAGTTGTTTTATAATCTCTGGTTTCAACCTCAAATTACAGTCTTCATGAAAAATATGTAATATCCAATATAGCTGATGTGGAGAGTCTACCATCTACATCTGACTACTGTGGCATCGAAAGGACTGGTCAGTTTAAAGTGGCTAATGTTTACAACATCCATAATTAATTATGGCCTGCTTCAGCTCTACCATCACTTCAGGATCCTGCCATCTATTCTGGAGACGTCAATAGCCACCATACCACATGGGGCAACAGAGAAGCTGATCAAAGTGGGATAGACCTTGCAAACTGGGTTTCCCTCAAGGAACTCCACCTTCTTCATGACCATAAGCAACCAGTAACTTTTCAGTCTGCCTACGGGAACCAGGGATCCTCCCCTGACCTCAGCTGGATCATTTCTGCTGGAAATTTCCCTCTATTAACCACCTGCAGGGTCCTGGAAAATCCCCCCCCCAACCAATTTTACCCCATCCTCATCCAAACAGTGGTTACCATACCTAGCCTGACCACTACCCCCAGGCTACATTGGAACTACAGAAAGGCAATGGGGACAATTACACTAAGATCACTGACCTATATATAATCTATGGCCCTCATAACATCTCAATAGATGAAACACATTCAGTGTTCACCAAAACATATCTCCTTAGCGTTCTGCCATAGCTTTACCAAAGCCAGATTAAACCACTCTTTAGCAGCTACCTATTGCCTTATATCACTCCTGAATTGTAGCTACAAAATCCTGGAGTGAATGATCCTACAGAGAATTACACCCATGACAGAACAACTTTTGAGTTGTGATCAGGCCAGTTTCCAATCAAATCAAAATACGTGTGTCCAAGTGTTAGCACTTATTACATATACTGAGAATGAATTTCAAAAGAAGAAAAAAATTGGAGCTGTCAGAGGTCAACTTTTCCGGTGGCTCTGAGCCACAAAACGAGCAACTGGAGATTCCAGAAGGATGGACTCCCATAAGGCTCAGTGCTGGCACCGACATTATGTAATGTATTTACAATGATCTACTAAACATCATCTCCAGGCAGTTTCAGCTCCTGCCGCATCTGCTGGGACTAACCTCATCCTTTGTTGGGGCCATCAGAGACCCCCTCCTCCCTTTGCTGGATTTTCAGATCCCACACTAGGTTTGCAGCAATGTAAAAGTCAGAAAAAATAGCCCAAAATGGCAAGCCTTTGAAGTGAAGATACAACATATCTGGCCGTGGAGAAATCAGGCCTCAGCAACTTAGCTGAATGGAGTTTTGCTGGAATTTGAGAGTATCTTATAAAGATTTTGTGTTGTTGTAAGCAGAAAGCTGGAGATGGAGATGCTGGTTTGCAGTATCCTAGTCCAATTTCTTATTAAAAAGAACAGGAGTACTTGTGGCACCTTAGAGACTAACAAATTTATTAGAGCATAAGCTTTTGTGGGCTACAGCCCACTTCATCAGATGCATAGAATGGAACATATAGTAAGAAGATATATATATACATACAGATAAGTTGGAAGTTGCCATACAAACTGTGAGAGGCTAATAGTTAAGATGAGCTATTATCAGCAAAAGAAAAAAACTTCTGTAGTGATAATCAGGATGGCCCATTTAGACAGTTGACAAGAAGGTGTGAGGACACTTAACTTAGGGAAATAGAGTCAATACGTGTAATGACCCAGCCACTCCCAGCCTCTATTCAAACCCAGGTTAATGGTATCTAGTTTGCATATTAATTCAAGTTCAGCAGTTTCTCTTTGGAGTCGTTTTGAAGTTGTTTTTGAAGCTTTTCTGTTGCAAAATTGCCACCCTCAAATCTTTTACTGAGTGGCCAGAGAGGCTGAAGTGTTCTCCTACCGATTTTTGAATGTTATGATTCCTGATGTAAGATTTGTGTCCATTTATTCTTTTACGTAGAGACTGTCTGGTTTGGCCAATGTACATGGCAGAGGGGCATTGCTGGCACATGATGGCATGTATCTTATTGATCGTCTTCATCCCTTTTTCAAGGATGCATCCGTGGCAAGAGAGAATCCTTCCTTCTGCCAAATTCTTTTTAGCGGGTTAAATACTGTAACAAGAGGGAGATGTCAGTCAAGACAGAGAATAATCCATTCAGTCATCAGCAAACGTATTTGGGGAATGATTAGGGGATGCAAGTTGGATGTCTGCTGCTTGGAATAGAACCATCACAAACGTCATGGGAAGGGGGAGAAAGAGATAAACAGATGAAAGGTTACTAGAGAAGGGTCAGTTTTGGAGCACTTGGTCTGAACTACTCTGGAGATTTTCAGCAGCCCAAATCTAGATAGGAATCTCATGACTAGGACCTTGAGTCCTTAGAATAATTAGTCCCTGCACTGACACCTCCTGGCACTGGACTGTCAGAGCAGCAGAGTAACCTTCTGCCTTGCTTTCTGCAGCTCATCATTCTCACATGGCTGTTAAATGTATATCGACATGATGGTGGGTAATGATAATAGTTAAGAGTAAAAAAGAACAAAGAGGTTTAGAGGGCTCAGCTCTCAAATCTCCACCTGCAACTCCACAAACAAACACACCTCCTAAATGTTTAGTTTCTGACTCATTATCTTTCTCTTTTAAATAAGTTGTATGATTAGAGTGTGTTCTGCTATGGAAAAGATATTATTCACCAGGAACCTTTTGTCACAGTCACTTTTACTGATTTGATTTGCTCTCCCTTGTTATCTTTTAATAAAAGGAAGATTTAAATTAATACTTGGCCAGGTCACTGTAAGCTTTTCCTCAGCGCAGTGTTGAGAAGCCTATTTTAGAAGCATACCCAGGGTGTGACGGAAAAAATGCCAGACATATCAAAAAACATGCCAAACAGGTTATCATCTGGCAGCTCTGGTCTGTAGATCCTAAAATCTTAAGAGGCATTCCCTTTTCTTGGGAGGTTTTCATAAAGCACCAGTGACCAGCATCATTAATCTTCATCCTCTATTCTCAACCTTGAGGGGCTTTCATAAAAGCCTGAAAGCAAATGAAAAGTGTTTCATTCTACAACAACAGACAGTCTTAGTTGTCTGCTAAGCACTTAGATAACAAACCAATAGCAAGCATTGCACACTTAATTTACCCTACCTATTAAAAGTAAAATGTTAACCGTTCAACAATTTTTAAATGCATGACTTTAAGCACTCAGTAAACAACATTGGCCTACAGTTGTAAAATGCTGTCTTCAGACACTACTATTCTGCAATCTATTTGTTTTGGTCAATGAAAGTGATCTGTGCAGGTACTTCTGTTTCTGACACCACATTTAGAGCTATGTGCCTCAGTTCAGCATGTTCACTGCAGCACAGAAAAAGATGCCTATAAAGACAAACAGATGCACGTCTTTTCTTTCAGTAGCTATTGATGAAATAAAGTGTTTCAGTGAGCATGCGGCTCCCTTGGCACTGACTGTCTCAACACAATGGCAAATGGCAACAAGATCAAATGGAAGAACTAAGGGGCAAACATGTGGAGCAGTGGACTATTGCACTCACTTTTCCAGAACAGATAGAAATCCTAGTCTGCAAGTGAATATAAATTTTGCTGATCTTAGGCCATGTCTACACTAGAGTGGCGGAGCTTTGGCATTGCAGCTATGCCACTATAGCACAATAGCGTAGACACATCCTACAATGAGGAGAAGGGTTTTTCCCGTCACTGTAGGTGATCCACATCTGAGTGAAGGTACTTGTCTGATGGAATAATTCTTCCATCAAGCTAGCCCTATCTTACACAGAGGATTAGGATGGTGTAGCTATGGTGCTCTGGGATGTGAATTTTTCATACCGTGAGTGTCACAGCTATGTCAACCTAACTTTTAAGTGTAGACCAGGTCTTAGATTCCTGTGGATATTTAACAACATCATAACTGCCATACTAAGGGCCCGGGTTCTATTCCCACTCTGCCAGCTGTGATGTGCATCCTCTCAATTAACTTATTTGTAAAATGGGAGGGGGGGGGGGAATAAGACACTAGACCTGACTTCCAGGATAAGGTATGAGGCCCTATTCAGAAATAAAGGATGTGAAATGCACAGACAGAACAACAGTCAATGGAAGGGATACTAAAATTCCTGGCACCCTGGTTGCCGCCTCAGTGCATGTTCCTTAGACATACGTGGTATTGGTGGGAGGAGAATCTTTTCTGGCAAGAGGTGTGTAAATAATCAGGTTTGCAAAATTGATCCTCCATGAGCATTTGTATGGTGAAACTCAATCATTTGAACATTCATGGAGAACACACACAAGGGGCACAACCTTAATCTGATCATGAATCTCACAATATTTGGGTTTTTTAAAAAAGTGTTTTCAAAATATTTGTTAGGATATAGATATTCAGGCCTGTCTGTAAAGGCCTATACTCTAAGAATTTAGGTGTATTCTTATCACTTGGCTAGTGATAGAGGTATAAAAGAAAGAATCAAAATCACTGTCTGCTGGTGTAAGGTCCTTCTCTTACTGTGACAGTCTGAGGCCCTGTTCTTAGGCTAAGGCCTTTGGCTAAGCGACAGAGGCAGCCATAAGCTGGGAAGCGAACAGTCACATCCTCACATTCCAAACTAGTCACACTGAAATAAGGTGCTATTCGGCTGTTAGGAATACAATCCTGTCCTGATAGTACCTATCACCTCCAGAGAAAGGGAAGTGCCTAGAAAATGTAAAAGGAAACTTAGTTTGATAGCATCCTGTCTGGCAAGAACTCACTTATCAATAGCTGGGATGTGAAATCCTCACTTCTGTATTGTCTTGTCATTATAGTTCCCACTTTGCTGTTGTTTGTCTGTATAATCTCTGTCTGGTTCTGTGATTGTTCCTGTCTGCTGTATAATTAATTTTGCTGGGTGTAAACTAATTAAGGTGGTGGGATATAATTGGTTACATAATCATGTTACAATATGTTAGGATTGGTTAGTTAAATTTCAGGAAAATGATTGGTTAAGGTATAGCTAAGCAGAACTCAAGTTTTACTATATAATCTGTAGTCAATGAGGAAGTGAGTGGGTATGGGTGGGGGTGGGCATGTGGGTGTGTGAGATGGGAACAGGGAATGGGGGTAAGAAAATTGGAATCATGTTTTGCTAAAGGGGGAGATGGGAACAGGGAATGGGGGTAAGAAAATTGGAATCATGTTTTGCTAAAGGGGGAAATGGGAATGGGAGTAAGGAAGTTGGAATCATGTTTGGCTAAGGGTAGGAATGGGAACAGGGACACAGGTGTAAGGCTCTGTGGTGTCAGAGCTGGGAAGGAGGATACTAAGGAAGGAAACTGGAATCATGCTTGCTGGAAGTTCACCCCAATAAACATCGAATTGTTTGCACCTTTGGACTTTGGGTATTGTTGCTCTCTGTTCATGCGAGAAGGACCAGGGAAGTAAGTGGGTGAAGGAATAAGCCCTCTAACAATATTCTGATTCTGGAAGTGAGACTCCAGGTGCATCAGGCAGATAGTATGTTAGGGAACAGGACATGAAAAGATGAGGCGTTAGGGGACAAGGGGTGCAGAACGCAGATTGAGGTTCTGCAAGGAATAGGTGTTGCAAAGAGGGAGAATGTGATCAAGAGTAAACTGAGAGGAGGAGGAGGAGGAGAGAAGGAAATGTGGGAGGGTTGAGTGAATGTAGGGGTGGGTGGTGAACAGGAGGTTATGGGGAAGGGGGGATCTTAGAGGGAGGTCCAGGAAAGGGTAAGTGTCCCTGTAGTTAGTGAATAAGGAGGCCAGGGTTTGTGTGTATGGATATTTAAGACTGAATTTGGATGATCCCACACAAACTGGCAGTGGGTAGATTCACCCCACAGGTGAAAGAAACAAAACAAAAACAGAAATACAGAGTTTTCAGGGGCTCTTTATTCTCATAATTTTTGGGGATCAGACCTGATTTTTGAACAGCTAGAGGTTGGCAATATTATGTGCTTAACTGCTCTGCTGGATCCTTGTATCAGAAAACCCCCAGCAGCTTGCTAGATGGTCTAATACTCCTTTAATGCAGTCTTGTTACATTCTACTTAACTCGCATATTTTTAGATAAGGCAGTAAAATATCCATTTTCTTCAAAACCACATTCATCGTGGTCTGAGCAGGCAAGTAGGTTTTGTGCCTGGGCTGGTACATTTTCTGCATAATTGTGCAAGGGTTTCTTAAGGCCTTAGAGGAAAGGAGAATTGTCCCATTCAGCCAGGAGGATGCAGCTGCTGCTCAGTGAATGACACACAAATTTCACAGAGAGATGTCCACAGAGACTCCCCTACAGCTTGAACACAGAGCTTGTGAGGTAGCTTCTTACTGTGTGAGTGCAAAAGCCCAAGCATTTTGCTGATTCGTGGGGTATCGGTGACTTTTCTGCCAAGGCCACATGCTACTGTGAGCTGAAAACATCGAGGACGCCATGCAACAGGAAACTCTGGGGTCTCCCTTCACTGCTGGAATTTCAACTGGCTGGCAATCACCTTTCCTTTCCTTTTATGGACAGCCTTGTCAAAACTACTTTCCTGCAATGCAGTCTCAGCTGAGCATCTGTGGCTCATTTTTTATAATGAACTGTTGCATGCTTAGAAATAAGTGTGAACTTTCATAGGTGCATCACAGCAAGACTTTTTAAGGGTGAATAAAGATGATTTAATACAAGCCATCTTCACATCTTCTCTAGCATTAGCATTGCACCTATAGTCTGGCTTTGTGCTGGGTCTCCAGGAAGCACAAAAGAGAATGTGCAGCAAAAGAGAAAGGGGGTGGGGAAAGGGCAAAAGTTAACTGGGCTGCAATAACTTGCACCAGGGAACAGGCAGACCACTGAGCAGTCCCAGAATGTGGAGAGTCGAACAATGTCTTTCCCCTACTTCCATACCCCATCTTTGCCCTTAGTTCAGGAACAGAGTGACTGAGAGTGAAATCCTGGCCCCATTGAAGTCAATGGGAGTTTGCCATTCACTTTAATGGGGCCAGGATTTTACACTAACAATCAGTCCAGCATGCTCACTATGCAGAGATGCAATTGACTATTCTAGGCACAAGGCAGCAGACAATCTAGCCTTTAATTTTTTAGCACGTGGTCAGGAGTCAGTTTTGTCAGGAGAGAGAGAACAGCCATTTTGTGGTGGTAGTTTAAACACACACAACCTGCAAGAGCACCCAGCTCATATTGAGCCTCTTTTGGCTTCTAGAAATACCTAGTTCAGAGTAGATGTGGTTAGACATTTGTATACAGGTGTGACAAAGCACACTTCCCATATTGTTGTACAGCTGCAAAACACGAACAGTATGCCATACAGACTAAATAAAGTTGGAGGCTTTCCATGCAAAATGTCAGTGTTGTATATTGGGTATAAAGTGGAATGACTTCATCTGTAATGCAGATGTTTATGGTCATTTGGGTCTACAGACTAGTGGGGCCGCAAGCAACGCCTTATGCTTTTCGGACATGTCGCAAGGATGCCACAAGACATTCCAGCGAACACCATTCTCCTGGTGGCTTGTAACAGCTGGGATAAAATTCCACCAACCGAGGGGTGGAGGCGGCCCAGAGGCAGAGCCCCTATTAAATGGATTCATCAAGTCTGTTCCGATGTTAGATGCTCAGGCTGTCAAGTATTACGTATTAACACACGTACTAGTAACATATCTATTTTAAAGGCAAATCCTACCATACAATGGTCTTTACCTTATGCTGTAAATTGAATCTGAACACCACTTTACATCTTATTTTTGCCTACCCACTTTCAGACATCACCAATTTCATTCCCACTCCTATTCTGTTCCATTAAGAGAATTTTAAAGCATGTGTCTATGCTTATAGAAACATACATAAATCACATGGTTTTACAATGCATCATATGAATAATGCCACTGCAGTCCTAATGCTTCAGGGGGACTTTGAAAAGAGGCAACCACACTGCAGTCAGCCATGTATTTTTAATGTGATATTCATGGCTCATACAGAATGTGGTAATGGTGAGAAAAATCCATTTTGTAAGAACTTCAAAAGTTATGGGAAGAAGAGATGCAAGGGAGCTCTGAGAATATTTTCTGATGGATGAAAATGATACCAACACAATAAGCTGTAGTGAATATGAGAACATAACGTAACATGTTAAAAGAAACCTTCAGCCATTTCTCTCAGCCCAGTGGTATAAGAGTTTGCAAGACAGGAGGCAATTCTCACCCTAAATTGTGAAGTGTATTTTTTCTCTCCTTATTTTTTTCAAAAATGCTTATAATTTGAGCCTAATATGACAGGCAGCCATGTTAGTGAAAGTAATGTAACTGGTGGCTGGAAATTGTAATTAATGCCCCTTTAAAATCTATTCTTGATCACTATTGATGACCACTCGTGTTTCTTTTTCTTACAGTACCTTGTAATTTTCTAGGGCCAAATTCTACTCACTGATACCAGTGTAAACCAATGCAGTCAGTCAATCTGCAGTCAATTACATCCACATCATAAAGAGCAGAATCTGGCTTCTCAGCCTTTTGGTGTTAGCACTGAATTAGCTTGCTTTTGGAGGTGACAATAGACATGTCTGTTTGCAGTGGAAATTTAATCCTGTAATATTTGCAGTGCAAAGCAGCTGGAAAGGTGCCCTCAAAGATGCCATTAGGTACCTTAGTGTAGGGGGAACCCCAGATGGCAGAAAATGAGAATACCCAGCTCTACATCACCTACACCTTCCTTCCTAGCAATACAGAATGTTTCACAGAGATGCGGCAGGGATGTCAGCTAGTGTTGCTAAGCGGGACCAGAGAACAACATGTTGCAGTTGATACTTTTCAGAGTATTGGCCCAGCAACTAATATAAGTCAATCAGGAAAGCCAATTTGTGAATACCTGGAGGTGAAGGGGTAATCACTTGCAGCCAGCATGGATTTACCAAGAACAAAACATGCCAAACCAGCTTGATTTCCTTCTTTGACAGGGTAACTGATTTGATGGATAGGTGGAATGTGGTGGGCATAATATACCTGGACTTCAGCAAGGCTTTTGACACAGTCCCATATGACATTCTGATAAGTACGCTGGAGAATTGTGGGCTTGGCAGAACTACCATTAAGTGGATACATTATTGGTTAAACAACCACAAACAAAGAGTAACTATTCATGGAATGATGTCAGAGTGGAGGGTGGTCTCAAGTGGGGTTCTACAGGGATCTGTTCTGGATCTATTGTTGTTTAACATCTATATTATGACCGGGATGTAGGAGTAGAGAGCATAGTGATCAAATTTGCACATGACACAGAGCTGGGGGATAAAGCGAAGATTCAGAGGGATCTTGATACATTGGAGAACTGGGATATAAACAACGAAATGAAATTCAAGAAAGACAAATGTAAGGTGCTCTGCTTAGGGAAGGAGCAAATGCACAAATACAGACTGGGAGATAACTGACTTGGCAGCAGCACTGCTGAGAAGGATCTGGGAGTTGTGGGTCACCACCTCAACATGAGTCAGCAATGTGATGCTGTTGCAAAAAAAAAAAAGGCAATGCAATTTTAGGTTTCATTAACAGAGGCATAGCATGCAAGTCACTGGAAGTGATAGTACCGCTCTGCTTGGTATTGGTTAGGCCTCAACTGGAGTACTGTGTCCAATTTTGGTCACTAATGTATAGAAAGGATGTAGAGAAACTAGAAAGGATCCAGAAGTGAGCAACAAAGATGATCAAAGTGATGGAATGCAAGCCATATGAGTAAAGGCTGAAGCAACTCGATATGTTTAGTTTAGAAAAGAGGAGATTAAGGTGGGACATGATAGCTGTCTTCAAATACTTGAAAGGCTGACATAAAAAAGATGGAGAAAAGTTGTTCTCTCTTGCCACAGAGGGCAGGACAAGAGGCCATGGGTTCAAACTACAGCACAGCAGATTTAAATTAAGTCTCAGGGAAAACTTCTTAACTGTAAGAACAGCAGGACAATGGAACAGACTGCCGTGGGAGGTTGTGGACGTTCCTTCACTGGAGGTTTTCAAAAGGAGGCTGGAGAGCCATCTGTCTTGCATGGTTTAGCCACCACAAATCCTGCATCTTGGCAAGGGATTAGACCAGATCCGGGGTTCTCAATCTTTTTCTTTCTGAGGCCCCACCCAACACGCTATAAAAACTCCATGGCCCACCAGTGCCACAACAACTGTTTTTCTGCATAGAAAAGCCATGGCCAGCATTAGCGGGTAGTAAGCAGGATAATTGTCCAGGATCCCACGCCACCGGGGTCCCTGAAAAGCTACATTGCTCAGGCTTCGACTTCAGTCCCAGGTGGCAGGGCTTAGAGCCCCAGGGCTTCAGCCCCACACAGCAGGGCTTCAGCTTTCTGCCAGGAGCCCCAGCAAGCCTAAAACTGGCCCTGGTTGGCAGCCCCCCTGAAACCTGCTCGCGGCCCCACATGGGGTCCCAGACCCTTGGTTGAGAACCACTGGACTAGATGACCCTTGCAGTCCCATCTAACTCTATGGTTCTATGAAAGTTTAACCTGTTAAAGGATTCAGACCCATTTTCCCCCATGATCAATGAAGGCAAAGCAACAACTTAGCGTCACCTTTATCTCTTTCCTACCATGCAAATCAGTGCCAGGCATGAGCCTGGCCCATCTCAGGATTAAGCCCTTAGGCTATATACAGCTGGCGACGTCCTTGTCTTTCACTGGTATAAATAAGCAGTAACTCCACTGAAATCAAAGGAATCACACTAGCATAAAATTGGTAAATGAGATCAGAACTGGGTCCACTGTATATCACGTATTCTCACTGTGCGTAACGCCAGTCAATGTTACATTGTCTCTCAGCTCCTGAATAACCATAGTTGGGGAAAAAAAACTCCCTACTGCCTATCTCATGTGATGAATATTATGTACAGCACATAATTTCTTTCACATTTGATGTATACAGTGTCTACTGGCACAGAGTTAAGAATGGCTCCGTTGTAGGTTGTCATTCACGGGTGGCAAGAGCAAAGAGAAGCTGGCAGTCAGTGAGGTGAGAATAAAGTGCTCTTTTCCTTGACTTCAGCAGGGACCAGACTGGGCCTTCGTGGCTAAATGCTGTTCCTGGGAATCCATATGGGCTAGCGAGAGCCCCATGATCAGTTTCAAAGCCTAAGGTAGGAAGTGAAGGCACATAAACTCTGACCTTGTACAAGAGGACTTAGCAACCTCTCTGTATGTCACGGGGAACCTCAGCTCTCCACAACAGCATCTGCAATGTGCAGAAACACAAAGGCACAGAAGCCGGCCCCAGACCACAACAGACCATGCTCTCACTTTTCCCGATGGCCTGTACTACTAACTGTAGCCATTTGCACAGGCACAGTGGGCTGGATTCCATCCCTCAGCTATTTTGCATGGCGTCTAAGCCCTTTTACAGGGACTTTATATCCAGGATTTAGTCCTTGTTTTATGCTGCTATGCTACATTTTAGTTCACAGATTAAACCTAATACCAAAACAGATTATAAAGATTACTCAGATCTCATTTAGGTACTTAAATGACACAGTCAGACTTTCAGAAGAGCTCAACATTCAGCAGCTCCAAATCTGGCCCTTATTTAGGTGTCTAAATGGGAGCTGAGCTCTATTGAAAATGTGGACAGTATTGCAAGGAAGTCTTTTTGTTTCTTTGTCCTTTTACCAAGCTAAGCCACAAACAACAGCATTACAATATTGTTATAACTTTAAAGAGTGAAAGGTAATTCAGAGTTAAAACTGAAATGTACAACCAATGTTCTCCATCATGTAGGCACAGCACATCACCTACTTCAGTGGCCTAAAGTGCCTTGGCATTGGGAGAATAAACAGGAACTTATCTCCCTCCACACCATATGTCAGCATCAGTTTTTGACTGCACTTCATCAATTGACAGAACTGAATACCAACCTAAATTAAAACTTCGTATGCATAGGGACAGTACCATATTCATGTGTACTTTACAAGGCTATGTAGGATAATGGGTTGCCATGGTAAAGTTGTGGTGATGACAGGTTACATGACGTCAAACTCAACAATAAGGTTTCAGCAGAATGAAAAAATGTATCGGAAAAAATATTAAGCAGATTCTTGGAACGAATTATGCTCTTTATATGAAATGAATGGAAAAATTGTACCACCTGCCTTACTTTTCCTTGGTCAATGTACCCAGACCAGATGGGGCTCTTCTAAACATCTGGCCATTTGTTCTGATTTATATGCTCAGAATACTGAAACTAACTGACAGCAAGTCATTTTCATTTCACGCAGGTAATTTATAAAATTTCCTATAATCAAAGTCCTACTTGAATCGTGGGATGATTGTCAAATAATTGCAGCTGAGTTGTGGACAAGACATGGAAAATCATGGAAAAGTAATAATGAACCTTTATTAATTACTGTAATTTGGAAACGCAGAGAAAACCTATTTGTTCAAGAAAACTTTGCTGGAACAATATAAGCACTCAAGTATGATGTTATGCCCATTAAATTTTTTGATAACCAGACATTTTGCTGCAACTCTATTACGGTCATTAATGTTCAGGGCTGACAAGCAGGCAACCCAGCCGCCAGCTGCCAGAGGCTTCACCTATAATGGATTTGTGAATACATTTTTTCCTGATAAAAAGAAGAGCTGTTTGCTGTAAGTAAAATGTTTCAGCAATGCTGCCAATAATCATCAGGTCTCAGTTTTTGTCATCCAACAAACAAAAATCTTTCTATCACTTTACAACACTTCACATGTCTTTTAAGGCTTGCTGCAAAACCCATTTATCTTCCTGGGCTTTTAGGGCCTGATAGAAAGTTAGTGAAGTCAATGGAAAGACTCACCTTGACTTCAATGGGCTTTAGCGCAGTCTGTAAGGGAAGAACCAATGAAGAAGGCTGGAGTTTGACCATAAAATGGGCTATTGTATGGCTCTGATTATTATTTTCCAGATAGCAATTTTTGGTGCTTGGGAGTATAAGGCTACTGGTTGCAGTGTTTTATATTGTGCTTTTAAATATGTCATATCCACCTAGAGCTCTGCATAGGCATTGTTCAGTACATATAGCTGTTATGTATATAAATGATAGGAAATAAATATTCATGAATACTTTTTTTTTTTTGCATTATTTGCCTAGCTCTAGTCATGACTATATTAATAGCATACAAGACATTTCAGGAAATGAAAATGTTCACTGTTCCAAATATTAAGGAAGGCAGACATTGCTGAAATGTTGTAAGTCATTTAAACCACAATATAAAAATTGCTTGAAAATACATTTAGGATTTATTAACACTTTTGAAGAGGGAGCAACATGACATCTATGTTAGACCTAGGTTTACAAATGTTAGATCAGTTTCTCTAATGAGGCCTCTAATATGTTCTAGCATCATGACAACGGCTAATTTATATAAGTAATAAATTAACAGGGCATAAATGGATGTGTGGGCTGTAAAGTGGTAGCATTCAAACTTGCCAATTGTCTTAGGTAACTAAGTAAGTATTTGCAGCATTCAGAGTATTCCCTATAGTAAATATAGAGGAGTTCAAGAAATATTTCAGATACTGAGATTACCCTGCATGTTTATTTTAGGTTAAACTGGTAGGGTTTTGAGGGTCATGGCTGTATGTTCTCCTACATGTGATAAGCTACACTGAGTGCTTGTAGACCAAGTACCTTGAAAGTTGGCGCATTTTGTCCTAATTTTTCAGAAGTGACCAGAACTGAATTTTCAGAAAATCTTGAATACCCAGACGCTGAAAATCAGGCCCTTTTAAGATGTTTCATTGGTGCACCTAAAATCACGAGTCAGTGTGGCCCAAATCCTCAAAGATATTTGGGTGCATAAGTCCCTTAGAAATCCATGGGAGTGAGTTAAATGTCTAAATGCCTATGGGAATCTGGCCTTACAGCAAGCTGGAAAATTTCCCATGGAAGAGTTTTCCATCAGAAAATGCAGTTCAGTCAGAATTAAAACATTTTTGCAGTAGTGTGTTAATTTCAATGAATTTGTCAATGGGACAAAAATCAAAATGAATCATTATGACTCTGTTTAGGTTTGAAAATGTCAAAGCATTTCTTTTTGATAAGGTAAAAATGTTCCAACTTTATATTTTAGATTCAGTTTGGCTTATATTACATTTAAACATTTATTAAATATTTGACAGTTTAAAAACAAGACATTTAATCAAAAAAATTGTTTCAATAGTTCAGAATTGATTTTTTGGAGAATTTTCATTTTGTGGGGAAATTTTGAAATTATTGGATTTTGTTCCAATTCAGAATGAAAACAAATATGAAGTATTAAAATTTTCCACAGAACAGAAATTCCAGTTTCCAGTGAGCTCTACTAGTCAATTTTGAAAATGTTCAAGCCATAGAAAACAATTTCTGCACAATGAGCAGTTTGCATCATAACTCTCACTGCTCCTCATGACAAATAATATTCCTCACTTTGAACCAAAATTCACCTTTATTCCATATTTGGAATAAACATTCCATGTTGTTAAGGCCAAGACGATAACAGAGTTTAAAAAAGAACTAGATAAATTCATGGAGGATAGGTCCATCAATAGCTATTAGCCAGGATGGGCAAGGATGGTGTCCCTAGCCTCTGTTTGCCAGAAGCTGGAAATGGACGATGGGAGATGGATCACTTGACACTTACCTGTTCTGTTTGTTCCCTCTGGGGCACCTGTCATTGGCCACTGTTGGAAGATAGGATACTGGGTTAGATGGACATTTGGTCTGACCCAGTATGGCCATTCTTATATCTACCTGCTTTTATCCTGCACTAGTTATTAGGCTAAGTGAGCATATGGCTCAGTTTTATTGGGGACAGCCGTATTTTTTCATATGATGTCCCAGGAACTTCCTTGTGGACAGTCAGTTTTTCATTTCATCACAGAGTTTGGATTGTTTTATAGCTCCAAAATATTTACATAGTATCACTGCCCAGAGTACAACTTGCTCTCCATTTCCCAGGAACAAACAGTCCAAATGTGATGAACAGTGTTTGGAATGAACAGAAAAATCAAATGAATGTAGACACAACCAAAGCTTTTCTATGTTTTAAAGAAAGTCCTAGCAACACTTGTTCCATGGTAAACTCATTCAGAACACCAATCCAAAAAATATATTTCTGTTGCTGCTGAGTCAAAAGCTTGCAGTATCAAGACCAAAAAAAGGAAAAAATTGTCACACAATGTGTAATTAGACTGTGGAACTCATTGCCCCAGGAACCCATTGAATGTAAGAATTTAGCAAGATTCAAAAGGTATTGAACATTGATATGGATGTCAAGCAAATCTAGAGAATTGTCATAATAATGAAAACAAAACATTTGAAGCGGCTATTAAAGCCATTCTCCAATTATTAGAAATCAGGAGGAGATCTAGTGTGGGGTACAAATTAACCCATATCTACCTACTGTGTGGTTCTTACACCTTCTCCAAAGCATCTGGTACTGTCAGAGACAGTATACTGCACTAGCTGAATCTTGGGTCTGATCCAGTATGGCAGTTCCTATGTACTAGCATTCTTATGTAGGATTTTTCCTGTACCCTAAAAATGTTGCCACAAAAATGTCTCAGTTTTTGGTTTTGAATATATGGTAATCTGACCTTCAAGCTACAGAGCTACCCTGGACTGTATTCTTTGGGTGATGCACCACATAAGCTGCCCATCCAGAACACCTTCCCTGGTTCCTCATTCATGGTCATACTCAAAACCAGCAGCCCATAGAATAAATTACTCCAGATGGAAAACTGATCTTTGGTTTTGCTTCCTGGGCCAGGTAGAGGTACATACTAGAGGTCCCAGAGACTTGTAAACAGGTAAGGAGGTTGGGGGAGGGGAGGAACATAACTTTCCTGACAAGGGTCACAGGCAGACAAGAGGAAGCACACTTCCAACCCTGGCCTGGCTGGCTCTTTTCTAAGCTGGCCCCAGTGGCAGGCCACAATTAGAGCGGGTCAAAGTTTTTCAACCTAATAGTTTGTTCGACAAAAAATTCAGTTTTGGGATGACCAAAACTATCAATGAATTAGTGTCACTTTTTTTAATAGTTTTGACCAAACTGAAAAAGTCAAAAAGTTTTGGTGATGTTGAAACCCAATGTTTCATTTCGACATGCAAAAATTCATTGAGACTTTCAGGCATTTTGTCAAAGACAAGCAAAGAATACACAAAATGTCTGGAGGCAATAATACCTCCCATATGAGCTTTAGCCAGTGGTTAGAATCTCCCCCATTGCAGGAAAGTGCCCAAGCTCAAACCCCTTTTCCACATAAGGCAGAGGGGGGAACTTAAGCCAGGTCTCCCACATACCAAATGACTGTCCTAACCACTGGGCTAAATAGGGTTGCCAGGCGTCTATTTTTTGACTGGAACGCCCGGTTGAAAAAGGACCCTGGTGGCTCTGGTCAGCACCGCTGACTGTGCTGTTAAAAGTCTAGTCAGTGACGCAGCAGGGGTCTGAGGCTAAGGCAGGCTCCCTGCCTGCCCTGACTCCACACGGCTCCTAGAAGCAGCCTCCAGGTCCCTGCAGCACCTAGACACATGGGCAGCCAGGAAGTTTTTTTCAACTTTTCAATTCACCAAAAAATTTTGAAAAATGTATTTTCAATTTGCCCCAAAGTGATTTGTTTTAATTTCCACTGAACTGTAACATCTATTATTAACCCAGATCTAACTATAATCTCTGCTGTGATAGCAACAGAATGGCTGAAGGAATTCCCTAGAAACAATCAAATGCTAGAAATAAAAGTCCCATAATCCTAGGGAATTACTAGGGAACCCAACGTGGGTTTGAGGTGGTTGTGAGGTTGTTGTTGTTTTTAAGCGTCGTCACTTTCACTTTCATTTTCTAGATCCTTTCAATCACATTTTTTCTGGAGAGCAAAAAAAAAAACAGGATCAGAGATGCACCTGCAACCTGTCAAACTCTCAGTATCTGAACTCCAGATAAATAAGCCTCTTGTTTATGGGAACATCAGATGTATACCCAGAAGCTTGACTAGCTTCAGTCTGCAGAACTACGTTACACAGGGCCAGATTCAGAGGCAGACGACCCAGGCGACTGCCTGGGGTGCCAAGCTTGGGGAACCCTGGGCTTGGGGAGATGTTTTTGTTGTTAGTGACAAAAGGGGAAATAGAATGTTTGAAGTAAAATGTTTCAAATATTCTGAATGTGGATTCATTTTTCTCTACCCTCCTAGAATGTTCTGGACCTTTGTAGAATCTCGTGGAACCTTCCAGACTTTCTGAGAATTATATTTTCCTTGAACCTCCTAGAATGTTGTCAGACATGCCCTTGTGGGTATATAAGGAGCGAGGCATTGCCAGTCAGTCAGTAAGATATAAGAATGAAGTGAGAGCCCAGTTCTCTTCCAATGAATACGAGTTTCCTTGAATATAGGCTCAACTCCTAAGACTTCCACCATTTCTTTGGCAGCAGTGATGGCATCTTCAAATCCGTTCTCTCTCTAGGCCACAATGAAATCAAGGCAGCTTCTCATCACAGTAGTAGTGGTCGTGATATCCATCAACTGAGTTTGTAATGCCTTGCTTACAACGTTTACTTGGAACAGGATATTGTGACAAACCACAACTGAGACCAGAAATTTGAAGTCAGTGATCTGGTTTGCCAGGCTTTGTGCCACATGTCGGATTCCACCCTCGGCTTTACTTGACTGCACTAGTTCCATCAGGGCGTTGTAAACCTCAATCACTTGGTACCTCACTGGCCTTATGTTGTCAGTGCAGCTCTCCTAGCAAGTGTCACTTAGCTGCTTCATGGTCAGATTTGTAACACTTCCTGTGAGAATCTTCCACCTGGTAGTTGATGCTGAAAACAGGATGTATATCCTTTGCTGTACTCCAAAGATAGATATTGAATCTGAAGAAGATGACACTGCATCTGGCACAACCAGGTTGAGGGGATGGCATCCATAAGGCATGAAGAAAGCTCTTGGATTCAGCACAAGGATCCTTGCCTGGATGCCACTGATTCTTCCCTTCATGTTCTTGCCCTTGTCGTAGCCTTGGCCGCAGCAGCCCTGAAGCTTTATTTTATTCTCATTCAAAGTGTTCATAAACGGTTCTGTTGAGCCTTTTCCAATAGAGTCATCCACAGACCAGAAACAGAAAAGTGTTCCTTTACTTGGATACAGCCATCCTCGTTGTCAATAAATCTTACTATAAATGACATCTTTTCACTGTGACTAATGCTGGGAATGCAGTCCATTTTTACGGTATAGTACCTCAATTTGCTGAGACGCATCAATATGTTATCAAGCACATTCCTTACCATGCGGTCAATCAATTTGTTTTGAATTTTTTTGCTGCAGTAATGGTCCATAACTTCTTTATGAACCACTCTGAGTAGGTGTTCATGCATGACCTCGTATTTCCCAAGGAACTTTACCAAACCAAGGAAATTACCATTATGTTCAGTGAACAACTTATCTAACAAGTCCCAGAAAGCCAAATTATTCTTTGCAAGGAAGAGGATAATTGAGATGAGAAACTTGAGCACGTTCCTCCAGTGCTGGGTTTCGACATTAATTATATGCTTTTTTTCTACGTCTATGCATTTATTCAGCTGGAGCCTGGACTCTACCTACATCCATTTGGAGAAGGCCACAACAGGGCTGGGTGACTTTTCTTGTTGCTTCAGAGAATTAGCTAATTATACCCAGAAAGTGAAAGCAACCATTTGGCATTCTTGTCAAATATTTTGCAACAAAAATAGAACACTTTGTTAGTTGATTTCGAGTAAACTAGCCAACGCCGATTCAGTTTCTCACCATTCTTGGGCACTTTTTTGTAGTGTGACTTTGAAAAGTGTCGCTTCTGCTCTTTTACTGGAAATGTCATAGCCTTGATTTTGCCCAGCCCATTCAAAATTGTACAATCAATATTGGCAGAGTATAGATCGCTAGCCACAAATCAGAATCTGATGTATCAATTTGTGGTGTGCAATTTTTCTCACTGCTGTTTCTGTCATCATGCAAAGCTGATTCTTCTTTATCATTTCTCTCCTTTTCATGTAAACCAGATTTTTCTTTGTCATTATTTTCCTTTTCATGTGAGACACATTCTTCTTTATCATCTCTCTCCTTTAGTCCACCAGGAAAACTGGATGATTCTCCATCACTCCATGCAAATTGTAGATCAAGTAATGAAATGGACTACAAATACAATAAAAATAAGGTATTCAAAAGTTTAACAATGGAGGGGGACGTGAAGATGCTCCTTGCCTGGGGCACCAATTGGTCTAGGGCCAGTCCTGATGCTACATAAGAGCTCTAGTTTCATGGGGCTCCTACTGAGCTGCCTGACCTTGAGTAAACCAGACATTTCTCTATAATCAGCTTTCACAGATGACTTTTAAAGTCAGCATCAGAATCTCAGAGTTCAATCACTAGGATATCTCTCTTTGTTACCATAAATTAACGGATGGCACCATGAGACCCCAAGATCTTTGGATAATTAAGATCTTCTTGCTCTAGTGTGGCAAAACCAAAGCTAGAGATTGGTACATTAACATTCTGGTATTTTTCCCCTAGTTCTCTTCCACTCCCACAACTGCAGTGTCTTTATTAAAAATAGTCACTAAGCTAGTTCAGCCATCCATTTTCTTGCCCACGGAGCTTCAAGCAGTTCCCCCTTACTTATCAGTGTTTACTAAATTAAATCTTGAGTACAGTCCACTATTGGGAAAGCCATGCAGATGAGTGATGTCTATTTACAGAAATATAAAATAAGCACAGAGACTGCAATCAGTCTATCTCTGCACACCAGTAGCTTATTCCACAGAGCACCACAATTATCAAATGAGACTGTGTGCAAAATAAAGTGCTGTTAAACTTTAGCTAAACCAGGGGTGTAAGTCTGTAACAAATTCAGAGTTTGTGCACAATGTACAAGCACAGATTTAGGGCTGTCAATTTGAGACTTTGATGAAGATTTCAAAAAAAGTTAGGAGTGAGACTTTGAAACCCATTGCACAGCCCTTTGCCACAAGAGGGGTTGCTTTTATAAATGCCTAAAATGAATGCAAATTGTTGGCATATTCCTCCAGCTTTGCAAATCTATTGGAGCAATTTATATTTATGTGCTTCAAGAAGTGATTTCAATCACTAAAAATTAGAGAGGATTAAATAAGATTCCATCAAGATAATCATTAGCAATGACATCAGTGTCCTTTTCTTACTTATCAGCATTCTACACTATGCACGTCTCGTTCCAAGTGACAGTCAAGATCACGAATATTATTGTGGCTCCCTCGATGAGCCAGTACAATTGTCAAAAATTCTGATCAACTTGGAGAAGACAGACAGTAAAACATCTTTCTATAAAGTCAATATAGACCTATTCCTGTAGTATCCAAGCACTTCTGAATCTTTAATATAATTATCTTACAACAACCCCGTGAGATAAAGAGGTGCTATAATCCTCATTGTATGGATGGACATCTGAGGCACAGAGGCCTAGATTCACAAAGGTACTTAAGCACCTAGAAAATCACAAGAACAAACGGAAATTCAAATAGCCTGAGTGAGGCACCTAGGCTCCCTGTACAATGAATGGGGAAAGATAGGCACAGACTGTGATACATAAAAGCCGGCTTGCTAAATGGAGAGCTGCCAAAACTAGCCAACAGGAGATGCTGACAGGATGTTAAGCCCTGCCCCTCCCATGGAGATAGGTGCCTAAGTCTGGGCTGAAGGGACGCATTTATCTCTGCTTGCAATTTATAGCTGGGAACCCCCTTTGGAGTTAAGCACCTACAGTGTTTTCTGTAAGAAGCCTGGATTGGAGGGCAGGGCAGGGAGAAGGACCACTTCCTTTCTAACTTTTAGCTCAGTGGTTAGGGTACTCATGTGGGATGTGGGAGACAGTCAGTTCAAGTCCCCCCTCCATCTGGTTAGGAGAAGGGATTTGTCACCCCTCATGTGAGTGCCCTAACCCAGGGGTGGGCAAAGTTTTTGGCCTGAGGGCCACATCGGGTTTCCAAAATTGTATGGAGGGCTGGTTAGGGGAGGCTGTGCCTCCACAGACAGCCAGGGGTGGTCCAGCCCCCGACCCCTATCCGACCCCCCCCCCCGCTTCTTGCCCCCTGACGGCCCCCCTGGGACTCCTACCCCATCCAACCCCCCCCCCGTTCCCTGTCCCCTGGCGGCCCCCCGGGACTCCTGCCCCATCCACTGCTCCCTGTCCCCTGACTGCCCCCGGACCCCCCCGTCCCCACTGCCCCCCACCACCCCATCCAACCCCTCCTCTCATTCCTGACTGCCCCCCGGGACCCTCCAACCACCTCTTCTCCCTGACTGCCCCCGGAACTCCTGCCCCTGACTGCCCCCCACTGCCCCATCCAACCCCCCCTCCTTCCTTACTGCCCCCCAGGACCCCTTCATCTCCCTGTTCCCCGCCCTCTAACCGCCCCGCCCCTTATCCACACCCGTGCCCCCTGACCACCATCCTAAACTCCCCTGCCCTCTATTCAACCCCCCCACCCCCTGACCGCGCTGCCTGGAGCACCGGTGGCTGGCGGCCCTACAGCCGGGCCGCCGCGCAGCACAGAGCACCGGGTCAGGCCAGGCTCTGCACTGCGCTGCCCCAGGAGCTCGCCGCCCCCCCGCCCAGAGCACTGCACCGGTGGCACTGTGAGTGGAGGCTGTGGGGGAGGGGCCGGGGGCGAGCCTCCTGGGCCAGGAGCTATGGGGCCGGGCAGAAGGGTCCCGTGGGCAGGATGTCACCCGCGGGCTGTAGTTTGCTCACCTCTGCCCTAACCGTTGGGGCATAGAATATTCTGATATGGAGCTCCCTCAGCCTCTCCTGCTGAAGCTGTTGCACGGTGCAGTCATGGCTTTCTGGGACAAAGTCTGTAGGTTTGGCTGCATTCTTTTTACCTTCATTTCTTACCTTGCTTTTGGCTGTATTAAAACACATTTTGTTTGACTGGGCCTACCTTACCAAGCGACTCAAATCACTCTGTAGGGCTGCCATGTCTTGGTCACTATTTGCCATTTTACCAGTCTCTGTGTCATCCACAGCTTTTAGCAGTAATGATTTTATATTTGCTTCCAGAAATCATTGATAAAAATGTTAATACGCATTGGGCTTAGAACAGATCTCTGCAGAACCCCACAAGTAACCAGTGGCGGATTAATGCTTTTGCCGCCCCTAGGTCCAGAAATAATTGCTGCCCCACCGCTCCCAGCTCACTTCCGCTCCGCCTCCTCCCCTGAGCAGACCGTGGGGTCCTGCTTCTCCCAGTGCGTGTGCGCGAAACAGCTTCGTGAAGGAGGGGGGAGGGGGGGAATGCGGCGCACTCAGGAGAGGAGGCAGGGCTGGGGCGGGGATTTGGACCAATAGGGGCAGGGAGGGAGCGGGGAATGGGGGCGGGGAAGAGGTGGAGTTGGGGCAGGGGTGGGGGGTGCGAACTGGCACCTGGGGAAGCAGCGTCTGCTTTTATAAATTTGCTGCCCCTGCAAATTTGCTGCCCTAGGCCTAGGCCTCCTCGGCAGCAAGCAACACCACTATTCAATGATGATTTCCCCACTTGACAACTGCTTTTTGTGATTTGTCAGTTAGCCAATTCTGAATCCATTTAACGTGTCCTTTATTAATAATGTACAGTCTTAATTTGTTGTGAGAAAATTATGCAATACTAAGTCTAACATCTTACAAAAGTTGAAGTATATTACATCTATATAGATACAATTATCATGCAAATTTATAATCTCTTCAAAGAATGAAATCAGGCTTGTTTGACAAGACCTATTTTTCCATAAAACCATGTTGAATGGCTTTAATTACATTCCCATCCTTTAATTCTTTATCAGTTGAATCCTATATCAGCTTTTCCATTTTTCTGCTCAGGAGTGATGCCAGGGTAACCAACCTAGAATTAACTAGTCATTGCACTTTCCCTTTTAAAATATTGGCACAACATTAGCACTCTTTCAGTCTTCAGGAATCTTACTGATATTCCAAGAGTTCTTTTAAAAATTGATGTCAGCAGGCCAGAGATCTCCTCAGACAACTCTTTTAGGTCTCTTGAGTGCAAGTTATCCTGGGCTGTTGATTTTTAAAATGCTTATAACTAGCAGATGTTTAATATTCTCTTTAGTTACTAATAGACAGGAAAGTACTTCATCATCCTCACGTGATACAAGTACATAATTCTTCTTCTTTCCAAATACAGAACAGAAATATTTATTTAACACTTCTGCTTTTTCGCCATCATAAAACTCTTTATTGTTCATAGTCCTGCTAGATGTGAATATTTCCGTTGTCTTTAGTTTTCTTTATCCGTGTTCTATACTTCATAATTTTGAATATGCAGTGATTGCTGTCTACTTCCCCTTTTCCCCTCCATTTGTTTTATTTTTATCTGTATTATAATTTCTAATTGCTGCCTTCACTTCTCCACAGAACCAGAATGGACAACTTTGGATAAAAGCCCTCTTTTTTGATAGTGGAATTGTGGCTTTTGGATCATCTAATACACTCTTTTTAAAGAATTCCTAGTTTTCTTTTCTTTTTTTCTGTTTGAATTTTTACTCCCAACCAATGTAATGCATAATTTTCCTCAGCTTTGGGCAATTAGATCTTTTGAAGCACAAGTACAATTATATCTCTGGTTGGGACTGTCCTCTGTTTGCCCATATTGAATGTAAT
Source organism: Lepidochelys kempii (assembly GCF_965140285.1). Lineage (NCBI taxonomy): Eukaryota > Metazoa > Chordata > Testudines > Cheloniidae > Lepidochelys > Lepidochelys kempii. Next base: position 192,225,059 of record NC_136382.1, on the reverse strand, counting down.
CAGGTCATGAACATTGCTCCCAAGGCAACCACCAACTTCCAGTCCAGCAATTAATTTATTTCTATCGGTCATAATGAGGTTCAAATAGAGTTACTTCTTGATGGATACAATATCTTTTGTGTTAGAAAATCATCTATCATTTTTAGAAACTCTAATGTTGTTTTACTACTAACTGCATGAGACCTCCAGCATATGTCTCTCGCCTTGAAGTCCCCCATAACACTACAATTTTTCTTCCCACTCATGACAAACAGATGCTTAAAGAAGCAACCTGTTCTCTGGTTTGATTCAGTGGCATGTAACAGACCCCCACCAATACTCCTTCTAGGGCTTTGTTATTTAGCACATTGATCCATATGCACTCAAGATCCTGTGGTACTAAATGATCAATAACTCTAAAACAGATAATAGTGTCTTTAATGTACAGTGCTATACCCATCTCTTTCACCCACTCTATCGATCCTAAAGGGATTGTAACCAGTGAATTTAACATTCAAATCCACCTGGTTTCAGTAATGCCAATTATATCAAATTTCTTCTCATCAATGAGAACCTCCAGATCCTCTTGCTTATTACCCAGACTTTGGTTATATAAGCAATTTAAATTTTTCTTCTCTTTACACTCTTTGCCATCTTAGTTCAAATTTTGCACAGTGCACTAAAGTTTGTACCACATTTGCCTTCATAGTACATTCTCCTTGTATTATTTGTTTAATGCCTTCATGGCTGCACCAGCTAGTCTCCAATTGAGATTACCCACTCTATCTGCAAGATGCAGGCCATCCCATTTGAACAGCCCCCACGATGTGGCCCAATGTGCCTCGAAACCAAAACTTTCATTTTCATGCCAATTGAACAGCTAACTGTTTACCTCCAATACTTTCTGCCTATTCTAGCTTCAGGTACAGGAAGGATCTCCAGGAAGATCACTTGGACTTTCCTCCACTCCCTTCCAAGATCCTTGAAGTCTTCAATAATCTCTGTAATTCAATGTGATGCCATATTAATAGTTCCAGTATGTATCAGCACCAGATGACCTCATAATCCTGTCCAGTCTTGCAGTCACATCTTATATCTTATAGCTCCAGAGGACATAGCACACCATTCTGCTGTCTCTGTGTCATTTGCTGAATTCTCTGTCCACTATTCATAATATGGAGTTGCTGATCACGATCCTTCTTAGGATAGTTGAAGAACCTTTTTTGGTAGTTTCTTGCTTCATACCACAAGAACCTCCATCAGTTATGTCCTCTGTAGCTTTCTGTTCCATTTCTCCAGAGGCAGGTTCCATGGTAGCTGAGTAACTGATTCAATACTTCTAGCCTGGGTGAATGCTTCCTGGTCACAAATGGCCAGTCATCTTCTCCAGTTTCCACTGTCTCCAGTTGCCTTATAATTGATCCTTACCTTTTTGGCATCTATGGCAAAGATTTCTGAATCTGGTTGTCCAAGAACTCTTTGTTTTCTCAGATACTACACAATACTGATACCTGTGCTTTCAAAGTAGATATCTTCTCCTCCAGTATGGCAACCAGCTTGCATTTCATATACTAGAAATCTTTTCTGTCTTCAGCCAGAAAGGAAAACATAATATCTGCAATACAGGTCACAGCAGTTGTTCCCTTGTTGCCTATATACACTAGCTGGTGTACGGCCATACCTAAAACCAGAAAGAACCACACTCCCTTCAAAACTTCCATTTGCCCCTCTTGTTCAGCTGCTCAAGGATTTTCCTGACACTAATTTATACACTAACCCACACTGTTTAGCTTCACCCCTTCTCTGACAGGGAGGAATTAATGACTCGGAGAGTTTAAACACTGCTCTGATCACAGACCGAGCCATACTATCCCCACAGACTTCTCACTTGGCCTGTTCAGAGCCCAAAAGCCCAGCCACATGACCTTCCCAGAGAACAAATGAACGGACAGACCAAACACACAACTCAGTGAGTCCCTTTACCTCTAAGCACAGGATCCGCAGCTACTCCCTCCAAAACTCCTCTATTTGTCTGCAATGCCCAGACATGAATTAATCCATAAAACAATGAATTATATTGAGGAATCTCTCTATTTCCAGTTGAGTTCTCCTGAATAGATTCTTACCATCGCTGATGGGCTACCCTTCTTTCTTTCTTCTCAGCATCCATTTGGACTTGTTGGGAGCCCTATAAGTTTTAGCAGGCTTAGGACAGGTATATCATGTTACTAGTATGGGTGTGGCTATACTAATGAGATAATGCAATGCTAGTATGGGATTGTGATTTAGAAGACCCCTAGTGGTGTGACAGTGCCAAGGGCAGATCCTACCACCCATAAAATATTCTGGGCTTGGGCCCTGAATGAAGGCAGTAGGCCAAGTGCGACTCCCAAGTCCTCTATTGCCTTCCCAAGGCCACTGCCTCTCCTGGAAAGCATCTGGACCTGTCCCTTTAAGACTCAACCCAAGTCAAGATACAAGCTACCATCTCTTGATTTCTTCTGTGAAAAACACAGTAAGTGTCATAGAATTTAAGGCCAGAAGGAACCAGCAGATCACCCAATCTGACCTGTACAGCACTAAACACCACCCAGACACCAACACACTAAACCCAACAACCAGGATTAGACCAAAGTATTAGAGTCCTTTAAACGGCCCAAAAACAACAAAGTCCAAAACCCTTTCTTCCCTCAGGGTTGTCTTACCAGCCATTTCAATGTTTGTTGGAAACAAACATACAATTCCTACATAGTTTCTTCTCTACAAGAGCATGAAAATTCAGACATAGCTACTGAAAACAAACTTTCAGTCATCTTGGTTGCTGCAGTAAAATAGTCAGGATCCTAAGTCTCTCACAGCTGCCTCCCCAGTAACAGAGGTCATCTTTCTGAAGCACAGTGCAGGCAGGTCAATCCGTTTCAGCAGTTTCCCAGCCCTGTCTATTAATCCTTGACAGCCTACTCAGAGTTCCAGGGCTCATTGTTGACCCCCATCAAGCCCCTTTGAGATTCTGGAGTCACATACACCTGTCACAAGGAGGGACTATGCTGATGCACATGTGCAGTCCATGAGCATGCCCAAAAGCCTCACCTGGTTCCATCTGCAGCCAGTGCTTGTGACGTTAATAAAGGTTCTGTGCTTTCTCTCCAACCAACCTGTGATATGCCAGAGACTGAGCCAACTCCAGCAATATTTCTGTTATGTTTGAAGTTTGGCCAAGTGAAACCTGAACCTAAATTTTGCCCATTTTATCCTCCAATCCTGAAATCCAAGTAACCTTAAAACACAGCCTTTTTCTCGGAAGCACAAAGCTTTGCCACTTATGACGTTTTCATTTTATCAGAACATTCTGCCCATGTTCCTCAACAAAGTGCTGTTGGCAGTGAAGTTTAAGTTGATCCTCACTATTCAGAGTCCTGAATGTCATTATACCTTTTTCTAAATTATCCCTGAGGTGATAAATAAATTGGGCATTGCTCTTTTATTGGTTTTCAGGTGTGCACCGAATGCACAGCATCTCAACAGCACATAATCTACCATCCTGGCCAGCCCTGTTTACAGAGGTGACAGTGGGGATGGGCGAATGTGATAGTGGGGATTCAATGAATGTCTGAAATGTACCTGGAAAACCGACTGTTAGCTCTGACTAATGGAGACGTTTCTCTCTTGAAGTAGCCAAGACAGGCCTATTAGCTCTTTTAAAATATCACACATTGCCACAAGATTTAATAAGTAGTCAGATCAAAGTGCCCTGAAATAAGCCTCTGAATTTTAACACTCCTAAGAGCTCTGAACAGAGTGTGAGGCAACACCTGTACAATGTATAATGCAAAGCTGGGACACTGCTAGACTGCCTGCATTGTACAATAATTTGATGACACCCGGAGGGTATTTCACATTGTGCTGATTTGTCACATCTGAGTTGTGAGGGAGAAAGAAAGAGAGAGATTAAAAACATCAAACAGCAGCCAATTTTGAAAGTGATTATGTCGTCTGTTCAGGGATCACATAGCAAACTGAACTTAATTTCTACTGGACCACAGTTTTATGCATTAATAACTCAAGGCAATTGAAACAAGGCTAAATCCCTATGCATGGCACATCCATCTTGCAAATGAATGTAAATGTCACAATTTTACTGGTTGCTGCAGTAAAATACCTCCCCAGGATCCTAAGAACTCAAGCTACATCATTAACAAAAATTTCATCTAATCTCTTGTCCATCCAGATTCTATCATTCTGGACACATTCTATATGTTTCTAGATGGATAACTTCATCTAAACCTTGCTGTGGCAGGGCCCATGCACTTTTGCCTCTGCTCAAGTCCACAAATGACTCAGAGACCTTTATGCTGCTAAAACACCAGGTGCAGTAGATTTACATTGGTTCGCACCCCCCTTGTACAATATACAGCCGTACTCCTACAGTCTTTAATTGTACGCGGGGGGCAGGGATAGCTCAGTGGTTTGAGCATTGGCCTGCTAAACCCAAGGTTGTGAGTTCAATCCTTGAGGGGGCCAATTATGGATCTGGGGCAAAAATTGGGGATTGGTCCTGCTTGGAGCATGGGGTTGGACTAGATGATCTCCAGAGGTCCCTTTCAACCCTGATAGCCTATGAGTCTTAGGGAACCCTCAGCTCTTAAGACACGGAAGGAAGAACAATCTCTTTCTTCCCCCCTCACTGCCTGCATTCCCTACTTCCTTCCTGTGTCTTTTTGTATCCTCTGTCTAATGGCTTAATCAACCTTCCAGCTCTCCTCCACCCACAAATTAGGCACAGCTCTTCTTCACAAGGTCCATTCTGCAGTGTTTAATTGGAGCTGCAGTGACCAGAGTCCTGGCTCAGCTGTTTTTACCCAGCACCTCTCCCCTTTCCCCGACTTGGTCATAGTCATAGCCCCGACCAAGCCTGACTTACGTTATCCTCTGCTGTACAAGAGTAGGTGCACACTCATTTCCGCCCCATACATATGCCATCGGTGCTAGAACTGCATGCATTTCTTTTTCAAACAAATCGTTTATTCACTGAAAACATGCAGCTTCAGATTGACCATAACAATCCACAAATTTGACAAAGAGTTTTGGTAAAAAAAAATGTTGGCACATGGTTGTCCTGGTGCCCCCTTATACCTAATAGCCCAGTAGTTCAGGCATCCACGTCGGATACTGGCGACAGGTGGAACCCCCCCACCCTAGCCCTTGGGCAGTAGGGTATTTGTTAGGGAGGTTCTTTGAATCTCTCCTGTTGTATCATGAATTAAATATTCATTGGGCCAGACAAAGAGTGATTCTGTAATCTAGTGGTTTGAGCACTCAGCTGGGAGGAGGGACAATCAAGTTTCTGTCCCAACAGATATTAAATGGTTTATACAAAGTGGAACAGCTTTAATAGCAGAGGTGGGGGGAGAGGGAGGGGGGAGAGAGAGAGAGAGGGCAGGGGGGGAGAGAAAGAGGGAGAGTGAGAGAGAGGGGGAGGGTGGAAAAGGAGAGGGAGAGGTGGGGGAGAGAGAGAGGGAGGGGGAGGGAGGTGAAAGAGAGAGGGAGAGAGCGGGGAGAGGGAGAGAGAGGGGGTGGGGTGGGGAGAGACTTCTACTCCAGAATATGCCATACCTAATAGGTTAGGGTATTCATCATAGATAGTTAAGTCCCAGGCAGACTGAGAAGAGCTACAAAAGGATCTCTCAGAACTGGATGACTGGGCAACAAAATGACAGATGAAATTCAATGTTGATAAATGCAAAGTAATGCACACTGGAAAACAGAAACCCAACTATACATATAAAATGATGGGGTCTAAATTAGCTGTTACCACTCAATAAAGAGATCTTAGAATCATAGAATCATAGAATATCAGGGTTGGAAGGGACCCCAGAAGGTCATCTAGTCCAACCCCCTGCTCGAAGCAGGACCAATTCCCAGTTAAATCATCCCAGCCAGGGCTTTGTCAAGCCTGACCTTAAAAACCTCTAAGGAAGGAGATTCTACCACCTCCCTAGGTAACGCATTCCAGTGTTTCACCACCCTCTTAGTGAAAAAGTTTTTCCTAATATCCAATCTAAACCTCCCCCACTGCAACTTGAGACCATTACTCCTCATTCTGTCATCTGCTACCATTGAGAACAGTCTAGAGCCATCCTCTTTGGAACCCCCTTTCAGGTAGCTGAAAGCAGCTATCAAATCCCCCCTCATTCTCCTCTTCTGCAGGCTAAACAATCCCAGCTCCCTCAGCCTCTCCTCATAAGTCATGTGTTCTAGACCCCTAATCATTTTTGTTGCCCTTCGCTGGACTCTCTCCAATTTATCCACATCCTACTTGTAGTGTGGGGCCCAAAACTGGACACAGTACTCCAGATGAGGCCTCACCAATGTCGAATAGAGGGGAACGATCATGTCCCTCGATCTGCTCGCTATGCCCCTACTTATACATCCCAAAATGCCATTGGCCTTCTTGGCAACAAGGGCACACTGCTGACTCATATCCAGCTTCTCGTCCACTGTCACCCCTAGGTCCTTTTCCGCAGAACTGCTGCCTAGCCATTAGGTCCCTAGTCTGTAGCGGTGCATGGGATTCTTCCGTCCTAAGTGCAGGACTCTGCACTTATCCTTATTGAACCTCATCAGATTTCTTGGAGTCAATGTGGATAGTTCTCTGAAAACATCCACTCAATGTGCAGGAGCAGTCAAAAAGCAAACAGAATGTTGGGAATCATTAAGAAAGGGATAGATAATAAGACAGAAAATATCATATTGCTTCTATATAAATCCCTAGTACGCCCACATCTTGAATACTGCATGCAAATGTGGTCGGCCAATCTCAAAAAAGATATATTGGACTTGGAAAAGGTTCAGAAAAGGGCACCAAAATTATTAGGGGTATGAAACGGCTGCCGTATGAGGAGAGATTAATAAGACTGGGACTTTTTATCTTGGAAAAGAGACGACTAAGGGGGGATATGATAGAGGTCTATAAAATCATGACTGGTGTGGAGAAAGTAACTAAGGAATTTACTCCTTCTCATCACAAAAGAACTAGAGTACACCAAATGAAATTAATAGGCAGCAGGTTTAAAACAAACAAATGAAGTATTTTTTCACACAACGCACAGTCAGCTTATGGAACTCCTTGCCAGAGGATGTTGTGAAGGCCAAGACTATAACAAGGTTCAAAAAAGAACTAGATAAATTCATGGAAGATAGGTGCATCAATGGCTATTAGCCAGGATGGGTGTGGATAGTGTCCCTAGCCTCTCATTGCCAGAAGCTGGGAATGGGCGACAGGGGATGGATCACTTGATGATTACCTGTTCTGTTCATTCCCTCTGGCATTGGCCACTGTTGGAAGACAGGATACTGGGCTAGATGAACCTTTGGTCTGACCCAGAATGCCTGTTCTTATGTCATGTGGGAGACCTGAGTTCAATTCCCTTCTCGTGGAATGGGGATTCAAACTTGGATCTCCTACATCCCAGGTGAGCACCATAACCACTGTGCTATTGGTTATAAATAGCCACTGGCACCACCACGCAGTTTTGTGATTATAACTCTTTATTTCCTTTCCTTTTATTTAAAAAAATGCCTCATTTTGTGTCCAACGGAATGTTTTGTTTGACCCAAAATGAAGTTTTGCCAACTTCATTTGATTCACCAGAGGGAAAAAAATCAGTTCCTGTTTGATTCAAACTAATTTTTTTTCTATTTTTCGGCGTTGCCAGTGAACTGAAAAAAATAAGTTTTTTGCCCAGCTGTAGCATGGATCCCATTTGTTAGGAGAAAATATGCCAGTCAAAAAACTAAATTCTTTGTGAATTATTTCCCAATCCCACCTTAAAGGTAAAGAACAAAAATGAAAAGGGATTGTGGTCTGGAAATCTTTAACTGGAGAACAAAACTGGGAGAGGAGGAGACTCGTTCAGTTAATAGTCATCTTAAGATATTGGTAATTTCTTAAAAAGAAAAGGAGTACTTGTGGCACCTTAGAGACTAACCAATTTCGTGAGCTGTAGCTCACGAAAGCTTATGCTCACATAAATTGGTTAGTCTCTAAGGTGCCACAAGTACTCCTTTTCTTTTTGCGAATACAGACTAACACGGCTGTTACTCTGAAACCTGGTAATTTCTTGGTACCCCAATTCATGGGCAACATTCTTCCCCAATTTACATCTCATGAAATGCCTTTGAAATCAGCACAGTAAAAGGGGTGGAAATCAGGACATATTTGACCGTGGGACAATGGTCAAAACTATATGCTCTAAAATATATTTGTCAAAGTCATGTTCAATGGTGTTAGTTTTTTTCTTTAAAAAGTTATAACTTGGTCTATGTAACATTTAGTTTCCAAGAAACAGAGCAAAACAGCACAGCATGGTTTCATAAACAGGTCAAAAGCATGTATATAAATACAGTTGCCACGTGTAAGACTTGATGCAAAATATTTAATTAGCTGATCTGCATAAATGTAAAAAAGTTTGCATGACAAGGAATTTCAGTTTATGATTAATAAGAAATATATAAGAAATGGATTAATACACCTTTTTCCCCAAGGAGGGGTTGCATAAAACTTGGGTGAGGCATGCATAATTTGACAGGTAGTACTGGCCCCTTGCCACTACTACCTTCATGTATTCCTGCCACCTCCTCCATCCCTGTTTAGATCCAGCAGAGGAAGGAGTGGAAGAGGAGGTGGCCCCTTCTCTTCCAAATACCTACTCAGCCAGGATGCCTCTGGTGGCCCACAGCAATTATTGGCCATTCCTACAGCCCCATCATATGCATGACATCATGCCTAAGTATCAGATAGAGTGGCCAAATGCATGAGTGTTATGTGAGATGCACAAAACTTGGCCTGCCCTATACAACCATTCAATTGCTAACCTCATTAATAATAAAGAAACTCTGAAAGCCCAAGAATAAGGATTCTGGGTAAGGGAAGTGATCTTGGTGTGGATTGGACCTTGTTCTTCCAAAATGACAACTCCGTTTCAGCACCGTCAGCTGGCTCTTCAGGTTGGGGACTACTTAGCTCCCTCTTTATCTCCTGCCTGTCTGAAAGTTGGGAAGAGCTTCCCTCCCAATGTAGGGCCAACGGGGGAGCACCAACTGCCTTTCACTCTCCCCATCATTTCCCAATTGTAATAAGGTAACTTCTTCTATTTGTTCTCTCTTGATTGTTATTTGGGCTTTTGGCATACATTTCATTTTGGAGCGGTTAATTTTCAGTCCGACTTGGCTGCTTTTTGTGTTGTGTTTTCACAGCATTTTCTGTAGTTTGATAGTATTTTCGGTGATCAACACAATATTGTCTGCAAATATGAGATGGTTTAACGGCTCTCCGTTGATGTTGATTCCACCCTTCCAATTCATCTGCCTCGTTACCATTTCAAGGCAGACTGTCTATATGAGCAATATGTCTATTTGGGCCAAGAAATCAACATGCGCCACAATCAGGAAAGTAAACTCTCATGAAGAAAGAAAGCAGGTTGGTGCGCATTCAATTCTATCTCGGATGTCCTCCAAGGAAAAATCAACAAGGCAACATACGCCAGCCTCTTCAACTCAACAGTGCTGCCAGCAATGTTGTACAGCAGTGAAACATGGGCGCTGACGAAGACAGAGGAGCAGCAACTGTCTGTCACGGAGAGGGCGATGGAAAGAAGAATTCTGGGAATTTCAATCCGCAACCAAGTCCCAGATGAAGTGATCAGACAGCAGAGTGGAGTGCAGGATGTCGTTGTTGAGAGCAGGCTTAGTAAAATGTGATGGGCCGGGCATATAGCGAGGCTCAATGACAATCGATGGCCTGCGGCTGTCGCCAAGTGGTACCCATGGGAACTGAAACAACTAGTCAGCCGACTTCCAAAGATATGGGAAGATTTTATTGTGAAAAGACATGGCTGCACATGGAGAAGGAAGGCCAGAATATGAGAAGAATGGAAGACGTGTTGTGATCTATAGACGGGCTGAAGGACCGATCCATCAAGGTGATCGAGTTAATAAGGTCACAGACTCTGCTGCCATGGGAAGGAGTTGAGTACAGGTAACTGCAGTGGAATGCCAGTCACTGAAAAGTGGGGCCTTTAGCTCAGTGTTCAAATAGTGCTTCATGGGCATGGAGCTTAGCCAGGTCATGGAGCTCTGGCTAGGATCTGCATGTACAGAGCTCCACAGTCAGGATCTATCCTTATATAATGTCTCCTGGCTGTGTGTAATTGCATCTGTTTATTCTGGTTCACTGTGAAAGTTCAATTTCAGAGTGTATCAACCTGAGGCAGAGTTATTGTGCCTCGGTGTAGGCTCCAGTGCACCTATTTAAGATGTGTAGGTGACGGCAGAGAAAGTCTGGAAATTAGCATATCAGCTTCCTCAGCAGGTATCAAATGCCCTCGCTAACCCGAGCAAGAAAGGCATTCATCATGTAAACAAGTAAAAACTAACCTCCCGCCCTCACACACTTTTATCTTTCATAACGTCCACCCCATTATCTCAGTTGTGATTATTTCCAATGGAATTCAGAACATCAGTGTGAATTATAGCCACTTTCCTTACCAGTCAAGGTGCAGAAACTTTCATTATTTCTGACATTACACAATACTCATGCATTTTTCCAAGACTACAGTTACTTTCCGTAGACTAGAATGCTCAATCATTGGAGACTAACTGTCAGATTCTTGCAGAGATTTTAGTTTAATCTAAAAATCTTTTCATTTCACTTCATTTAAATATTTTACAAAACTAGGGCTAAAGGAATAATCAAAGACAGCTCATTCATATCATCTAGGCTTTGCCCTATTGTTAATCATGCTAAGAGAGGAAGTTACATACTATACTGATGATTTTAGGAAGGTCTGGTATATTGAAGCAACTCTTCTTACATAACCAAGAACTTGATTTTACCACCGGATTTTTAAATGTCATTGGAACTATTCATATGAGTAATAGCTACCAGATTTGGTCCTCCATCAAGAGCTCATGCTTCATACCTAGCACTATTAATTGAACATTGTGGAACATAGACCATGTCTGTTCCTTTCAAGATCTGTGGCAACATGGGAGCTGCATTCCTTAAAATCTGCAAAATGCTTGTCTTGCTTGCCCCGCATACACTGGGCACTGGTGGTCTATATAGCACTCACTGGGATCACATGGGGCTTTCGATGAAACAAACTGTAAAAAGTGAGTGCTAATTATTATCTATTTATTTTTTATGGCTGTCAGGGACCAAGGAAGTTATAGATGGCTGTTGTGTCCTATTGAAATCCTCAGCAGTACAATTGACCCAAATCTGAATGACTGTTGTGTTATTTGCAGAGATGGACCCAAATTAAAATCCTGCATCTAGGGTAACTGCCTACATTTTAAGGCAATAAAGAACAACTGTTTGGGGTGAGGGAAGACCACAGGACAAAGCTTATTCTAAGGGACAGAACCTCATGCTGTATAAAATCTCACATTGTAAACCTATGTCATCTTTTACATAATTATTGGTTGAAAACATAGCGCCAAATCCTCAGCTGGTGTAAGTCAGCAGAATTCCATTGATTTCAATGGAATTAGGGTGATTTACATCAGCTGAGGATTTAGCCCTTAATTTTTATCTGGTTAAATCCTTCTCAGTAGCTCCTTATTGGGGATGGGATAATAGAAACCAAATACATGATGTCCCTTGAAATCCAGAATGTCTCCCTCTCTGGATCCAAGCATATTCCCAACTTCAGAGCTGCCATCTCTCCATTTGAAAACAAAAAACTTCATTCAATTACAGGTTATATTTCTAGGTGCAGTTCAAGAGAAGACAACTGGAGGAAGTGCAGGCTGAAATTGATATTCGGATCTGAACTTCGTAGTTCAGGTCCATCACTAGTTATTTAACTTTTTTTTAAAAAAAATCTTTTATCCATATTGAACTAAACTTGTTGCTGATTCTGGAGCATCAGTTTCATACATTTTTGTGGCATGACTCATTTAATGAAAGTAGGAACTACAGTGCACAAAACATTTTGTCTCCATCTCTCAAACACTTTCTTACCCACTGGCTTCTTGTATGACTCATTTAACATCAAGTACAAATATAATAAGAACTCCTATTCACCAGAATGACTTATGGTTCTTGGCTACCTTTAATACCAGCAGAAAAGGAAAAATGTGGAATAGGAAATGGGTTATACAGGACTTGTGCATGGTAGCCATTCCTGTGATATTTGTAACAGACTAAGCTGCAAAGGCAAGCTGAACCTTAAGTATGGTAAAGGGGGAGTCCATGTTTTATTTACTGAGAGGCAGCCAATGTTCCTGTTCTATTTTGGCTCAGCCCAATAGACAGATAAACATCAGCTTCAAAGTTCAGTCAATAGTTAGTGCTTCATATGTACCTGGTCCAGATCTAGTTTATGGATCTGAGAGCTTGGTTTTGGCCCATCTCTAGTTTTTACATTTCATCGCTAGATTGTTCAGTGAATGGCATCTGTGTGTTCTGGGATGCCTGCTAAAATAATCCTCACACTATACACATAGAAAACTACTTTTATGTCCTTGTGGAAATACAAAAGAAACCCACAGGAATTGCCACACTGGAACTGGCCCATCTCAGTTGCTCAGAGTGGTCAATGTCAGATGCTTTGGAGGAAGTTATAAGCCCCATACAGGCACCTAATTCATACCCTCTTGAGGGAAATTTACTTCCTAATCCCAGTCAGTGCTAAACTGGAGGAGTCCCTTTGTAATTTATCCTAGCTGATGACGGTTATTTGTGCAAGTCTTACATTAGCCAATCTGCTGAGAATATTGCAGAGGCAAAGATTTCACAGTTGCAGAGTCTCTTAGGGAAGCATCTGAGAAATGCATATGAAAATCTACATCCTTGGACCCTTTGTGCCACCCCAGCAGCGTGAAGGCAATTTAAAGCTTTCCTATAGGCACCACTGGGTTCCCCGATGTAGATGAATCCCCCAATGTGTAAGGCTGTTGCAGCCAGCTTTATTCCACCTGCTCCCACCCTCACTCTGCAGCAAGGCAGAGACAGGGTATGGTGGAGGCCTAATAAGTTTTCACACTGCACTTGGACAAACCTGAACTGACAGAACAGTGCCTAGGCGGGGAGACTGTTCCAAGAATATTCAAGCAGCCCTGTAGCTGTTCCAATTTAAGCCAAGGGTCATTTTAACTCCTGGCCAGCCCACAGGATTGAGGAAGGTGACTAAGTCACTTTCGCCTTCAACCACCTCAGTTGCACTGAACTAGAGCTCTGCAAAAGAGCTGGTCAGGAATTTTCAGACAAAATGGGTTGTCATGGGCAAATGCCAATTTGTTGAAATCAAAAGTTATCATGGGAACAGGTCAATAACACTTCTGTCCGGAAGGGTTTCCAGGTCCAGGATGGCACTTCTGATCAAAACAAAAGCGACCTATTGTAGAATAGCCAAGAGCCTAGTGGTTAGGGCATCCCCCTAGGATGTGAGAGACCCATTTTCACGTGCCTGCTCTACCTGATTCAGAGCAGGGACTCGAACCTCAGTATCCTCAGCTATTGACTATCCTGCTCTCTCTTACTCTGTCATTTTTCTCAGAAAACTTTGAAAAGTCTCAGTTTCATCCCAAAGCAGAAGGAGAAAATTTTTTGAAATCTCACACATTTTCCTGGGACAGAAAAACTGTTTCCTGCCCAGTTCATCTCGGCACACTTGATGATCAAGCCCATAAGGCCAACTGAGACCTAGACACACTAAAAACAAGAGAATAAAAAAATGGCACAACAGTCCAAAACATATCAAGCAGAATGCAGATAAATGCTTTTAGACAATTGTATTTCATCTTCATTTAAACCCTGAGAAGGCAACCACAGCACAAAATCTGGGACAAGTGGGTTTTCCTGATAGACAAATTTTGACGCCTACTCATGGCCAGGTGATTGGTACATTTTTTCTAGCCTGCCGCCTACTGAATACCTCTATAGTAATTGATAATTCACTATTTCCTTTGCTTTCTGCAGTGTCTACATATTCCTTGGATGTATTCTATCCCAATGTAAACCAATGCTGCCATATTTACCTTGGGAGAGCTGAAAGAATCCCAACACAAAGCAGTAGCAGGGCTGAAATCATAGCTAACTTAGTGACAGGCCATGGTGGAAATAAAAATGCTTCCAAGAAATGTCTCTTAGAGTCTGCTGTGCTGGTAGTTCATTTCTCTGGCTATACAAATATTCTTCCTCTTTGCTGCAGCAAAGTATCTTGTTTGCTTGAGCCACTGGAAGTGGGAACCAGAGTAACAGGGTTAACATTTGCTCAAATACTTTTTCATGCATACTCTGCCAGGCTGTCTCTATTCTGTCTGTTATTGTGTCTGTTATTCTGTTCCCTTTACTTTCCAAATTTCATTCTCCAGAATGATCAATGTCATTTGTAATGTTTGAACAAGTAAGAAAAAGTGCTTTAATGTTTGCCATGTCTGTTTGTACTTCAATGCAACTCCAATGGAAAGTCTACAAGCTGGCTTTTGTTGGCTAATTTTAATTTGCTACATGAAGAGACGAGTTAGCAAACAGCTAATAAGCTTTACTCTAGACATGAAAGGAATCACATGGCAAAGCATTCAGGCCCTAAATGAATGGTTTCTATACTCCTTACGAAATAGAGAACAGTCTCATCCATAAATTATGTTTTTCAACAACAAGATCATTTGTGTGTCCTGGCCTCTAACACTAGTAGAGAAAACATGCAAGTACAGATTAATTTACACACCCTGAATCCCTGACTTGCTTCAAAAATAAAGTCTACACAGGAAATCTTTTAAAAAAACAAAACAAACAAGAATCCCATTGTCAAGACCATCCCTTTCGGTAGCTAGAGTACTCTGTGTTACATGCTGGATATGTGATTTCCTTATTTGTTATCCTGGTAGCCATGGGTTATAAGAACAAAAAGATATTAAGACCTTCCAGATCCTGAATGGCCTCAAACCAGCCACCGTGAACCTGTCATGAGCCAGCAATCACATGCTTACAATAGTTTTAGCCAATTAGTGGAATCCCTGAATGGAGTGAGCTGGATTTTTTTATTGATACTAGGGAGGAAATGACTTGGCTGCATTCTTGCCATCATAACAAGCTTTCTGCTGATCTCATGCTAAATTCTAGTATGCTGGGAAGTTAAATCTTTACTGATCTTCTAAAGGTGTTCATTTTAAGGTTAGGATGTAGTTTCAACTTGGCTTGGGGGCACACATCCAGAACATCCAGCCAGCTGATTTATGTTCAGCACAGGACTAGAGGCTATGTGGCAGGGGGCTTCAGGCTGCTCTAAGTTCTGCCTAACTTCCATACCCTCAAGAGGCTATTCTGACAGCCAAGGCAAGCTCTTGTTTTGTGTATCAGCAAGCATAAGTTGTTTAGTTTCTTAATTACTGCACAAGGTCCACTCCAAAGAATACATATTTGGGACTTTTTCCAGGCTGCTTTTTCCAGTTCCATAGTCTCTCCTCCCTGGATGGACATATAATTCTCCTTTTTCCTGGCATCTTGTGCCTAGCATGCTCACTTCTGGCCCATCTGGTGTTCTACCTTCTGGAATGCTGTCCTCAGGTCACTGATATAAGACTCCACAATATCATCCACCTGTATAGGTACAGAGGGCCTTTCTGGTTCTTGCTGCTTGAACATCAAGTTACAAGGAAGTCCACACAAAAAAAATCTCAGGAGAGTAATGGATAGTTGAGTGCCAGCTGGTATTGTAGGCAAAGATAAAAAAAAGGTGTTTTGTATCCCTGGCTTGTTGGTCTTTGATGACTAAGATTCTCAGCATGGAACCAAATGGCTGTTAACGCTCTCCACTCCCCCATTAAGGTCAAGGTAGGCAACACTGATCCTCACCTTAGTTATCTAGAGTTGTCGAGTAGAGTTGCCATCACATCTCGTGTAACAACTGTGATTCAAATTCTTTCCTCTGATCAATGCAGATGAAGCTTGGTGGGCCAAACTGCAACACTACATTGTTTCATCAATGTACCTGGAACTGTCTCAATATTTTTATCCATCAGTAGTCATGCCACCCCGTACTTTGAGATGGTGTCATATACTACCAGCAAATACCAGTTTCCAGATGGTGTTTATGGTAGTGGGCCTTCAAAGTCAACCTGTATGAACTCTCAGGGCTAATGAGGCATTTCCCCTAAAGGAATTCTGCCTCACCTTGCTGGTAACTTTTCTTTCTTGACAGGAAAGTACCCAGTCCTTAACATTTACACAGATCAAAAAAACCAGTTTGGTGTCTTTTCATACTCCAAGTGGCCTGCTGCTTTACCGTGAGAACATTCAGAACCGTTCTCTGTGAGCTAGCTGACAAGACAATGCTGTTTACATCATACACCCACTAGTTGGTAGTTGGATCAATGGATAATCAATTCTGAACTGCATTGAACCTCCCCAGTCTGGAGCTCCTTTGGTAGATCCGTTGGCCCACTGAACATGACTCAGGGTCCTTAGACTGTTCTTGCCAGATGCCCTCACAAGACCAGGCTGAATCTACTCTCACGGTCCTCACCTGGCTGAGGGCATCTGCAACTACGTTTTGCCTTCCAGGTTTACAGTGAACTATGAACGTGTATTCAGACAGTTTGTGAATCCGTCTCCACAAGAAGCCTTTTGGTTGTGTTTTGTAAGGAGACACTGCAATCTGTGTACACTGAGAATTCTGTACCTAGTAAACAGGAGCAATAGGCCTTGAAGACTTCCACAGTAGCCAGACACTCCAGTCACGTAGCGGAATACTTGGTTTCCCTCATTTAAATATATGGCCTCCAAAAGCCACTGGTCTACACCTACTAAGCTCATGGATTTGTTCAAGTGCAAGTCCAACAGCAACTTTGAAGGCATCACAGGTTACCATAAATGGACAGGATGGATCTGGGAATAAAAGTACAGCATGGTTTAGAAGTCCTTCCCTCAGTAACTCAAATTCTTTTTGGTGTTGCTATGTCCAGACACTGTTGCTGTTAGTGAGCTGGTATACTGGCACTGCCTGCTGTGCAAATTCTTTTACAAATCCTGTGTATAATCCACAGAGCCTACAAATGGCTGGAACCTTCTAGTCCTTTATAACATTCAATTTCTGAGGTTGGGACTCCAATCCACCCTCATTAATTATACATCCTACGAAGGTGATGCAACTCCCTGCATGCTGACATTTGTTTCTCCCAAGTTTAAACCCTGATTCCCTAAAATGCTTTAGAATCTTTTCCACTCCTACCAATATTCCCCCCATGTTTTACAGAAACAAATTAAGTCATCTAAGTACGTGAGGATGCCTTCAGTTCTCAAAACTTGGATTACATCATTTGCTACTCTCTGAAACATCCCTGGGGCATTCATGAGTCTGAAAAGCATTCTGCAGAATTGAAAACGTCCATAGGGTGTCAAAAAAGCTGTTTTTTCCTTGATCCTCAAGTGCCATTTTAATCTGATGGTATCCAGATACCAAATCGAAACTACTGAAATATTTTCCTCCTGACATTTTTTTATGTAGGGTATCTGCTACATGGGGAAGTGGGTAGCTGTCTTGAACTATCTGTGAGTTAAATCTCCTGTAGTCAACACATATCCTTAAGTCTTCATTGGACATTTCCATCATTACATTTGGGGATGTCCAAGGTGGTGTAGATTGCTCAATCAAGCCATTCCCCAGCATTCAATTTAGCTTCTCTTTCACTGCAATCTGATATGCTAGGGGAATCCAACTTGGGGGCTGCCTCACTCCCTGGCATAAGCACAATCCAATATTGCTCCTGATCATATCTCCAAAGCTCTTTATTATACTTGGAGAACATACTGGCACATCATAAGAGTAGCTGTTCTAATCACTTCATTTCATTTCCTTCTACAGCTGTCTTCTGTCAAGTCAACCCCTAGCTCTTTTACTGACTGGGCTTCTTTACAGCTCTTGATCTCTGCCTCAGTGAGAGGCTTTGTGACACCAACTACACTGACACTTTACCCTGGTCTGATTTTTCACTAGCTCCATTTCCTGGCCAGTCACATTAGTTGCACTTACCCAGAACTCCCACTTTGGTCCATCTTGAAATCAAGTGCTGCTAACCAGTAATCATGACTGGATCTGGTAATTTCAAACTCTCCTACAGGTTCACTGCAGTAATCTTTTATCCTAATGGGTATTATTGCGTGATTACTTGGCTTTACCACAACTTTATTCCAACCCACCCGGAGAGCAGTTCTTCTGTCACTCTGTAGGCGTGGTTAGAGGCATCTCTAATATGTTAAGAGCTTCGACCCAGGATCTGCACTTCCTCCTACCCACATCCAGCAGGAGTATCTGAATAATATTCAGGGACAAATGTCTTCTAATAACTCCCCAGAAGTTCTTGTGATGCCCTCAGATGAAATCCACTCCCAGAATAACAGCACTAGAAATATTGGTTATCACAAATATTGGTTATTGTTAGAGAGCTTATTCCTTCACTCTCCCACTTCCCTGGTCCTTCTCGCATGAACAGAGAGCAACAATACCCGAAGTCCGAGGGTGCAAACAATTCGATGTTTATTGGGGTGAACTTCCAGCAAGCTTAAATACAAGTTCCTTTTTCCTTATTTTCGAATCCCAACTTACTTCCTGTTTGCCCCTAATTTATATAGTAATATTCTTAGCTATACCTTAACCAATCATTCTACTGAAATTTAACTAACCAATCCTAACATATTGTAACATGATTAGCTAACCAATTATATCCCACCAAAATAATTAGATTACACCCAGCAAAATTAATTATACAGATCCTAAATCAAACTTATTTCAGATCCTAAATCAAACAGCAGCGTGGTTTTTCCAACCATCTATATCTCCAGACACATAGTAACAGGTATCTGGGTAGCTTTAAACCTGGTATATGCTAATAGCTGCTGATGGTAGGCCTATTGCATCAGTAGCTTCTAGTTTCCCTGGGGGTGGCTTCCCTCTGCTTGGACAATTCTGTCTCAATGACCTTTGCTCCACATCACCTAGAAATGTTATCTGGCCTGGGACCCACTTGGGAAATAGTCTCATCTGACCCTTGGGGAGCCTGAAAACAGCTTGCAGCTAGGCCTCCTCCAATATTTTAGCAAATTCGCTAGCAATCATCTCTTGAAATGCTGCAGCTGGTACAAAGATGTAACATGGGGCTGGGAATTAACTCTCAAAGAGACCCCCGTTTCTGCTTCCACATTTGTAACTCAGCATATAAATTCGTCCATTGTTTTAGCCGGTAAGTTTTCTTCCTTCACCAGTTATGACATTCCCCTGTTAAACCATTTATAAACTGACTTTTCACACAGGAAACTCCCATGGCTAGTCAGTGTATATAGCCCTCTTTCTGCATTGCCTGTGCCAGATTCAGCCCAGCACAATTCTGCTTCACTTAAGCCATCTCTTGGCCAGGGTGGTGAAGGGGAAGACCCCCCCTATCGATCACTCTCTGCAATGTACACAGATAACTAGGTAGGGAGGTGCTGTCTGCCCTGATCATTACACCATACATGAGGTCCCCTTCCCTGGCCCCAGGGAAAAAGGGACCATGTCTCTCCTCTGTTGGGGAAGAGAGGGGCCTGCTGCAGTTAGCTGCTGAGGCCTGAGCTAGAAGAGGACACTTTAAGATAGTTAGTGACAAACAACTGTTCTGATTGGCTGTTTTTCTAAGTTGTGTTCCTGAAGTGCACAAAGTAACTGTCACATGTAGAGCAAAGTGTGGGAGGAATGAGTGACTCAGAGGAGTATGGGGGTGGGGGAACACCTTTATATGATGTAGATTCAGACTGTAGCATGAGCGGAATACTTTATGTATTTAAAAGAAAATAACAGGGATCACCTTTATTTAGCATACATGAGACTAAAGAAAGGAAAATAACCAAATAGTCATGGGTTTAAAAAAACGTAAAAGAAGGAAAATAGGCAAGCGGTGAAGAACTATCTGAAAGGTACATTGATAAGGGCCAAAGAGCAAAAAGGGGAGGAAGCAGGCAGTAGTTTTTTAAAAGCCTTTAAAGTCAATACACCACGTTTAGAGACAGAAATGTCCTCTTCCCCAACCTGTGCTATCTACACATTGGGCCTCCTTGTCACTGCACTGTAGTCAGTATGGTTACATCAGGGATGAACTTGACCCACAATCTCCCGCCACCCCCCAATTATTGTGAAATCCATTAAAAGTTGCTAGGTAAGAGCTCAGGGGCACTCGTTGTATCTCATCTGAGGCATGTTTTGCTGTTCAGTAGTTATTGCTGGGAGGATTGTTTCAAGCACAGCTTAGTACGCTACAACAGGATGTATTCCTCTCTGTCACCCAGGAGTCCCTTGGCAGTACTGCACAAGTGTCTAGGTCCTGGTTCCTCATCAGATTGAGTTAGGCAAAGTAAACACAGTCTAGTACTTTGCAGCAGCCCTGCTCCAGGACAGAAATGAGGAGTCTGTAGCTCGGTAAACATGAAAATGTTACATCCTTAGTATGCACCCGTTTAAACAAATAAAAGAAGCTTCTCCCCTCTTCCTCCCCAAAGTAGGAAAACTCTGCTTTTTAGGATTGCATTAAGCTTTTCCCATCTGACTCTAAAAGGTGGGTGTAGTATGTGAGCCCCCCTGAGCTATCACATTCAGATTGTAGTTTATGTACTGCTGTAGGCTGATTTCTTTGTAGGCAGTCTGTCTGCAGTGGTGGGCAGTGCTTCCATTTATTTCAAAGATCTATCATTCATGTACTGGGGTTTTGGTGGTTTGGGCATTGCAGTCCGTGCTTAAGCAGGAAAGAGAGTGCAGCCGTAAGTCTCGACCCAGACCTGTGCTAGGGCAGGAACAAAACTATGAATTGGATACGGGACTGTAGCGGTGCGGTTACCCTGCTCCGAGAGAAAAGGCTAGACTGATTGGGGAAGAAGCCACAGCTGGGGCCATGTCCAGTGATGAGCTGCCAAAATATTAACAACAGGTTCCCTCCTCACCCCACGAGGGGGTCGTGGCCTATCCCCGCCCCGCGGGGACTCCTGCCCCATCCAACCCCCCCGCGTTCCTTGATGACCCCCCCCGACCCCTGCCCCATCCACCCCCCTCCCCTGTCCCCTGACTGCCTTCAGAACTGGGCAGGAGGATCTTGTGGGCCACCGTAGTGGGTGCCCACCCTGCCCCTAAGAGCCGGAGGGACCTGCCGGGGGGCAAGGTGGGGAGTCCCGGCAGTGCTTACCTAGGGCAGCTCCCAGGAAGCATCCGGCAGGTCCCTCTGGCTCCTAGGGGTGGGGGAATGTAGCTGGGGGGGAGCAGGGGGAGCGGCCGCTCCCCCCACTGATCACATCAAAAGTGGCGCCTTAGGCACTGACTCCGTGGGTGCTCTGGGACTGGAGCACCCACGGGGAAAATTTCCGGCAGCTCCCCGCCATACTTCCAGCCCCAGCTCACCTCTGCTCTGCCTTCTCCCCTGAACACGCCGCCCCGCTATGCTTCTCCGCCCCCTCGCCCTTCACGTGGGAAGCCTGAGAGGGCTGAGAAGCAAGCGGTGGCTTCCTGCTCAGGCCCAGGGAGGCGGAGGTCAGCTGGGGTGGGGAGCAGTTCCCCTGCACACCCCCAACCCCAGGTTACCTGCTGCGGCGCGGGCAGCCTTCCTCATGCCCCCCCCCCCCCCCCGCCCCAGCTCACCTCCGCTCTGCCTCCGCCTCCCTGGGCCTGAGCGCGAAGCCACCACTTGTTTCTCAGCCCCCCGGCTTCCTGCACGAACAGCTGATTCGTGGGAAGCTGGGGAGGGGGGGCAGAGAAGCAGAGCAGGGCGGCATGTTCAGGGGAGGAGGCAGAGGTGGAACGGAGGTGAGCTGGGGCTGGGGGCGGGGCGGGGAGCTGCCAGTGGGTGCTCTGCACCCATCAAATTTTCCCCGTGGGTGCTCCAGCCCCAGAGCACCCATGGAGTCAGCGCCTAAGGCACCACTTTTGGCCAGTTGGACAACCGGTTCTAAAAGGGCTTCTAAATTTAACAACCGGTTCTAGCGAACCGGTGCAAACCGGCTCCAGCTCACCACTGGCCATGTCCCAATCAGGCCACACCTGGCCCTGTTATAAGGGCTCAGGGAGGAGCTGGGTCAGTCTCCCTCTAGCTGGGGAGAGAGAAAGACCTGGGTGCCTGGGAGCTCAGGGTACCAGGAGTAGAGCAGGGTTGGGGAAAGGCAAGAGGAGCTGGAGAGCTCCAGCCTGGCAAATCCGTAAGCTGGGGGCCTTGCTAAAGGCCAAAACAGATACTGGGGTTGCAGAGGTGAAGCCCAGCTGGTCCAACCTCCTTGCCAATGATGAATGGCCATGACAGACTGCAGTCTGCCCCAGTGAGCAGGGGCTAGATGACAACTGGCAGTAGCCACGGAGGCAAGGTGGGTGAGAGGGTTGGGTGGTTCCCCTGGGAAGGGAGACCCAAAGCATGGTGGGGTACAGCTCAGGCAGTACCCCAAGGTAGAGAGCACTGGGGTCTGGGAGGGACACGGGGCCAGCGACAGGCAAGACACTGGCCAGTAGGAGACACTCTGTATGCTGGAGAGCTAATTCCCAAGATGACTAGCAGGAGACACTGTGGCAGTGAGTCTCAGCATCACTACAGGGACCAAGCTGCAAAATTCAGATGTGGATCCTATTTTTCAGTGCCTCAAAGCTTGGGGATGTTTCAAATCAAGATTTTAGTTTGAGCCATTAGTATACAGGGGCCAGTCTCAGAAGGCGACTTGTGACTGGAACTCCAGCTAAACCTTACCCAGAGAGAAGCTACTGTCCCTCCAACATCATTTTTTGGGAACCAGTCTTGGGATTGAATAGTTACTCTTGTTTTCCCCATCCATCACCAGCGCTACTAAATCTTTGGCCCCACTGTTATCGACTCACCTGCCAATGTAGAAAACACTTATTACCCTAAGAAATAGGGCCCATTACAATCACTGCCATTCACCAACCCTCCCTGGAATACCTCTCCATACAAACCACATCTCATGTGCATTTTCACTCACCTTATCTTACACCATTTCTCCCCTAGTGATGTTAACAGAATTAACGTGTGAAAATCCTACTGTAGACAAGGCAATTTTAACACATCAGCTGGTCACAATAAACCTTACTGGAGATGCTGGGGTTTACCTCAATCCCCCAAGCTAACATGTAGTACGATGACAACTCCCTTGGCTACACTACGGGTGAAATCCTGGCCAAGTTTGTCAATTTTGCCATTGAGTGTAATGGTGCCAGGATTTTTACCCTAGCAATTTTGCATGTGTCAGCGATCATGTGTTAAAAATACACATGTATTTTCTTTCCACTAGTAAAGACATGGCCACTGACAACCCCCCATTGACACTACATCAACATCACACTCACCCACCTCCAGTTCCTTCAGTGGCAGTCCTGGAAGCACCATTTTTTAGAAGCAGAGCCTCTGGGAATGGAATAAGAGACATAGATATTCCCATCAGGCTTGTTATAATACCTGGAGAATACAGGGTATCTCCCATTCCTCCCATCTCTTGTCATTTTATACTTAATGCTCTATTTGCAGAAGTGTAACCTGGGCTGGAGCCATTATTGCTGCTCATTTTCCCTGCAACCACTCCAGAATTCAGCTGGGTTGTTAGAATCTCTGTCCAACTCCTCCTCTTCCCACAATAAAACTGCACCTATGGGCATGAAGCTTAGACATTTGGCAGGTTAAGAAAGGACGCATTCAGGGCACCTGCTGCAGGAAAGCAGCGAATATCAGCAGCTCTCCACACACAATGGGCAGGTCTACATTACTGCTTAAGTCGATCTACCTTACATCGCTCAGAGGGGGTGAAAAAGCGGTGACTTACGCTTCTCGCCGAGGTGGAGTAATTCTGCCAACGGAACAGTGCTCTCCCATCGGCATAGCACGTCTTCACCGGATGCTGCGCAGCTGCCGCGTACAGCTGTGCCGATGTAGCACTGTAGGGTAGACTTGACTTGCAACAATGCTCGGGGGATTGGCTGGCGGCATTGTAAATTTAGAGTGCGTTCTTATATTCCAGAGTTCACAGAGACTCTCCACTTCCAGCTTGCCCCACAAGATCAGACTCATTAGGTTTTGTCAGAAATGCCCAGCTAATGGGAACCACTTTTTTATTGTGAGAGGCACACACAACACTAGGGAATGTTTCTTTAACAAAACACAACATTTCATATTCAGGATAATTAACAACATAAAGAGGTTTATTTACTAAAAATTTCTTCTTCTCAGTTGCTTAGAGCCCCTGTTTCCAAAGCACAGAGCCCAATTTAGCAGCCCCTCCTAAGGTTCTTTGTGCTGGGGGACTGGCACAATAGGACCTTAAATCAGTCCTCGAGGGACTGAGAAGAATATCCCCAGGTCATAAAGAGACAGAATGTGAGCCCAATCTATAGTACTCTTGGAGTGGGGGTCATGTCAGCATCAACGGGAAGCAAGCTGGGACTGCACCAGGGCAAGCTAGGGCCAGTGAGAATAGGGCCAGAGCACAACATGCTGCAATAATCCCTAGCCAGTGGATGGTCCCTAGGGGCAATGTTATCTGGAACATGCTAGAGAAGCCCTTTAGTGTTGCTTGGTCTGTAGGCAGCTGAGAATCAGAAGAGGTGTAAGGGTGCGTCACAGTGTGAACAGCTAAGGATTGTTTCCAGTGTGTCCCCTGAGACTCTTTGTCTTCACTGTCTAGATTTCTTGAGCCCATATTTCATTCTTGGTGTCCAGTGTTTGGTGTGTATTTATATTTCTAGCTCACTGTAACCCTGCTGTGATAACTGGGCCTACAAATTTACCCTGCTTGTGAATTTAACTGTAAGAAACTCTGGAAAAGTTTATAAAAATATTGTGATTTCCCAATCAATATTTATTGTTATGGGTTAAGGTGAAAAAGAGGGACAGAAAGACTGAATTAGTCCAAACAAAATAGCTTACTGATGTAATTGGAGGACTGTTCAAATCAGACCTGGTAAACAAGAGAAGTATGGGACTGTAAATCAATGAACCAAGACTGGGGTGTTAAGCCTAAATGGTAGACAAAATAATGAAAGGATGGACTATTCTGCCCATCACTCCCTTTAGAGGCCCTCAAACAGAGACTTTGAGTGGGTGAGGGAAGGCTGGCCATTGTGACACTGGCTGAGTAAAATACAAGAGAAGGGGAAAGAGTTAGCTTCGTCATCATGGCTGCCACCTTCACTGTCTCCTGGGACCTTCTTCATCCTAATCCTGAGAGGAGTCCTGAGCAGAGTAGGGAAGGGAGAGGGACTAAGATGACACCCCCACCTCTACTGGCTCTGGCTAACTCACAACCACCACTCAAGATATGGGACTTTGTCTCTCCCTGCCCACCCCATTGTCCTTTTCCTTCCCTACCTTATTTCTTCTCTTTCCTAACTCTCTCCTTTTCCCTTCTATCTATTACAAATCTGGCTTACCCAGCCAAGACTGTTTATTTTGCAATATTATTTTAAGACCAAAAGGCAGATAAATGGAATCCCCTAAACATCCCTACTCTAGTACAAGTTTGCCAAGTCTCTGATAAGACCATGGTTTGTCTGATCCTGTGTTTTTCTAGCAGTGTGTTGCAAGTGAAAGGGTAACCAAAGACAGACACTGCATGTTCTATTTTTTCTGTTCTTTTCTTTCAGCTCATGTGTGTGTTTGTCTTATTTCATTTTTTAGGAACTGGAATCAGACTTTAACAACAGCAGTAGCTCCTCAACCCCATCTCGGCTAAAGTCGTCTCTTTTCCCCAAAAGAACAGTTATCATTATCTTTAATACCACTGGCAAACCGGGGCGGGGGGGGGGGTTCTTTCTAAAAACTCTCCAGCTACGGGGGAAAGGGACAAGAGTTATACTTGAAATAAAAGGCTTACTTAATACTTTACATTTTAAATGTTTTAACTGGGGGGGTTACATCTTTAATGAAAGGTTTAAAAAAACAGTGTATTTGCCATGCTGCTAAGCAAGCTAAAATCTCCATACACCAAACCTTGTTAATATTGAACAGTTAAAGGGTCATGTTAACACTGTTGACTATTTGGGCCCCTATATTCTATCTAAATTAATACAACCCTTACAAGATCCATTAGTAATCAATTCTATTTTAAGACATTCTTCGGACATGGGGCAAAAGGTACCCTCTAAAATAGATACCAAAGAGAATTTGGCCGGTTCCAAAAAAAGCTTACCCGAACTTGAATGAACAACATTGACTTTGATCCTGCCTTGATCCCGAATTGTCAAACTATTACAAGAAGATCATTCAGGTCAGCAGTAGGTGCAGGAGTCCAGAGATGGCTGCATTACTGTATACATTAGAAATTTAGCATGTGTATTGTATTTATTTAGATGTTAGAAATGCAAGGGAGTTTTCTGTGGAGGTGTAGAAACTGTCAGTACAAATGATGCAAACTTCATTGCACTGTCACTCCCTTCTAACAACAAAACTTATTACATGACCCCAGGAGGGGGACAGAAGCCTAAGCCTACCTGACCCCCAAAATCCCGGGCTGGGGGGGCCCCAAAGCTGAAGTCTGAGCTCCACCACCCAGGGCTGAAGCCCTTGAGCTTCGACCCTGGCCCGAGGAGCTCAAGCTTCAATCCTGGGCCCGGGTGGAGGGGCTTGGGCTTCGGCTTTGGCCCCGGGCCCAGCAAGTCTAACATCAGCCTGGTGACCCCATTAAAATGGGGCCACAACCTACTTTGGGGTCCAAAACCCATAGTTTGAGAACTGCTGGGTTGTGATGCATGCTTGCTGGTCTAACAGAGGAAAGGGATCACAGCTGAAGGAAAGGGTGCAGTTCTCAGCCGCCTTTGCACTCCACTGATTGTGGTCTGCACATTTTCAGGTTGTTGCATCTACTATAAGTTAGAGCACCCCTAAGGCTGCTCTAATAGGCTGCAGAACTGGCCTGCACAGAGCAGCCACAGAATTGGAACAGTGTGAAGGTAAGCTTTCAGCCACCTTGGTGTGCATTTCCGTAACTTGTGCTCTGCCTAGCCTAGTCAGACCCCTAAATCTAGTCCATACAGTTGCTTTCTGTAAACTGGTTAGAATGACTCACTTGCTTAAAAGTGACCCGCTGAAAGCTTCTTACAATGTTTGTTGGCTCCTTAATCCTGAACTTCAGGGGAGGGGGTTCAATAAGCAGGCAGAAGAGATGACTAATTGAGGCTTTTTTTTTTCTCAGTGTAACAAATGTCAGCGTACTCCCCCTAAAAATCTGCCTGCTTCTACCTAGCTAAAAAATGTGGGAGTAAAATCCTGTGCAACCGATACCATTTGCAAACCTGTACATATACACGCCGCACTAGAGCTAGCTCCAGAATGTGCTGTTATTTGTATCAGAGGTGGAAAAATTCATCAGAGTGGAGTACTTGGCACGCAGAGTGAGGATTCCTGCTTTCTGTTCCAAGTTCTGCCAGTGAGTCACTATGTGATCTCTGGGAAGCCACTTCAGCACCTCAAAAAGAAAAGGAGGACTTGTGGCACCTTAGAGACTAACAACTTTATTTGAGCATAAGCTTTCGTGGGCTACAGCTCACTTCATCGGATGCACCTCAGTTTATTGCTCTGTAGAAACAGAGCAGGCAATACCTTCATCCCATGGTGTTAAAGTTACATTGCCTAGTATTAATTACAGTTCTTCTATTACCTTCTCTCTCATGTTAACACATGGAAATAGTGTTGAATGCGGTGATAGTCAGTTTAACTGGTAACCCCCTGACAAGGTTCCTTCCCCACTCTGAATTCTAGGGTACAGATGTGGGGACCTGCATGAAAGACCCCCTAAGCTTATACTTACCAGCTTAGGTTAAAAACTTCCCCAAGGTACAAACTTTGCCTTGGCCTTGAACAGTATGCTGCCACCACCAAGCGTCTTACACAAAGACCAGGGAAAGAGCCCACATGGAGACGTCTTCCCCCAAAATATCCCCCCAAGTCCTACACCCCCTTTCCTGGGGAAGGCTTGATAAGAATCCTCACCAAATTGTACAGGTGAACACAGACCCAAACCCTTGGAACTTAAGAACAATGAAAAATCAATCAGGTTCTTAAAAGAAGAATTTTAATTAAAGAAAAGGTAAAAGAATCACCTCTGTAAAAGCAGGATGGTAAAGACCTTACAGGGTAATCAGATTCAAAACACAGAGAATCCCTCTAGGCAAAATCTTACGTTACAAAAAGACACAAAAGCAGGAATATACATTCCATTCAGCACAGCTTATTTTACCAGCCATTAAACAAAAGGAAATCTAACACACTTCTAGCTAGATTACTTACTAACTAACAGGGGTTCTGAGGCTGCATTCCTGATCTGTTCCTGGCAAAAGCATCACACAGATAGACAGACCCTTTGTTCCCCCCACTCCAGATTTGAAAGTATCTTGTCCTCTCATTGGTCATTTTGGGTCAGGTGCCAGTGAAGTTACCTTAGCTTGTTAACCCTTTACAGGTGAAAGGGTTTTGCCTCTGGCCAGGAGGGATTTTATAGCACTGTATACAGAAAGGTGGTTACCCTTCCCTTTATATTTATGACACCCCCCTATATAGTACACCTTGACTTAATGTTTTTACAAGGATTTGGTTGGTTGCATTTCCTACGTATAGAAGTGGTTGAGGTTGTTTGTTTATTAAAAAAACATGTTCTAGAGCAGGACAAAGAAACCACAGCCTCCTAGTGAATCTGGCCCTGGAGATTCACTGCACCACATTATTTATTTGTACTGCCCATCACAGAGTTGCAATGATACCATGTCCCTGGTTGCTGGATGTAGTTTTGTGACTGCCGTGCCTCAGTTTCCCTAGTATCTTCCTGAGCCTATTAAAGCTATAGAAATGAACTGGCCCTCCAGCCAAGACACCTTCAAGAGTCTGATCCCTTCTGGGGCCACAGTATCCTTTAACAAGTCCAGCACAAACAGGAAAAGAGCTGAATCTTCAGCTCCAGTTGGGCTTAGTTGGCCACCGCCCTCCCTCCCAGGCAGACCTCAGCTACCACACAATGTGCTCACCTCTGTCCAATCCTCAGCCCTAACTGGGCTCAGCTACATGAGCCTCAACTAAAATGTGGCATCTTCACATCCATCTACAAACTCCTGTGCTTCACTCAACCCCACAGTCTGGGGCTGGCACAGTTATCTATCTTCCCAGCATTTCAGGCAGACCATCATGCCTCAAGTACACACTGTCTGCCCCTGTGGCCTTCTCTCAGGCCTGTCTGTCTCTGTCTCTCTCTCTCTCTCTCTCTCTATATATATATATATATATACACACACACACACACACGGAGAGAGAACTCATTACATCCTCTCCCCCATTTCTCTTCTCACCAGCTATCCTTCTCTCTCCTTTTTTGCATCCATCACCTTCACCAGACCACATCTGCCACAGGGGCAATAAGTGAGGTTACTAACACTCTCGGGGTCCTTTACCCTTTTTGGTGCTGTTGCAGAGTTTACACCCTGTCACACTGCCATATTCCCTAAAATGAGGATGCAGAATAGTGCAAATCTTGTAGCAAGTGTAATTACTGCAAACTTGGGCTGATCCTGCTCCCATTAAAATCAATGGAAATAGTCTCATTGGCTTCACTGGGTGCCTAACCATATGCCGGGGAGCCCTAATCTATGGGACCCTATTTCTAGCCCTAATAGCCCTACCAACTCTAAGTCTATCTCTAGCCTGAGGAGCCCTAGCTATTGGAACCTGAACTCTAGCTCAGGTAGACCTACAATTTGGAACTGCAACCCTAGCCTGGGGAGCACCATCCTATGGAATGCTAAGCCTAGCCTGGTTAGCCCTACACTTTGGATCATTTACCTGAGCCTGGGAAGCCCAACCCTACCCCTGAGATCCCTACTCTTTAGAATAAGATGACCATACGTCCCCACTTTCCAGGGACAGTCCCCGGATGAAGTACTGTATCCCCTGGCAAACAATGCCCCCAGAAGAGTTCTTGGTACATGGAATTTGTCCCTGAATGCCCTTACTTTTAATTTCTCGTGTTGGTTAATATACCTAGTGAATAAATGCATTAAAGAGAAGTATCCCGAATATTTCTATTATTACTATTAGTTAAAACAGAGTGAGTATGACCTTGCTTTGCAAGAAGGAATATATGCATGTCATACCATTAGACATAATCACAGTTTCAGGTCAATGGACTGTATTTCCAATTTAAATAAAAAATTCAACAACCCAAAATTCTCATATGTGCAGACAAATTTTGAAGCAATAGTTGCAGATGTGGGGCAAATGATGAACTAATTGACGACTGGAAAGATGCTGAATATGTGTCACTATTGCCTTTTGCTACTCCATAGCTAAGTGTGCATGTCCAGTGTTGGATTGATCTGTCCATGCTAAGAAACTAGACCCTGTTCTAAATGACAGCTGTCGTGGAATAACAGGATGTCTAAAGCCAACACCAAAGGTTAGCCCAGAGGTCGGCAACCTATGGCACGCGTGCCAAAGATGGCACGCAAGCCGATTTTTAATGGCACGCTGCTGCCTGCTGGGTCCCAGCCGCCAGATCCACTCAGCCAGCTGCCAAACCCAGGCCGGGACCCCGGCGGGCAGCAGCGTGCCATTAAAAATCCTGCCCGCCCTGGCCCACTCTTCTCTGCCCCTCCTGCGGGGGCAGGGTGAAGAAGCTTGGTCCTGCCGGCTGCTGCTGCAGGGCAGGCGAGCTCCCCGCTCCCACGCCTCTTCCCCCAGCATGCGGGGTTCCTGCCCCTCCTCCTCTCCCTCCCTGCTGCCCATCAGCTGATGGCCCTTGCGGGGGAGAGGGAGAAGCGGAGCCGCAGCTCACTCGCTGCTCTGGGGAGGAGGCGGAGAAGAGGTGGGGACGGGGCCTTGGGGAAGGGGGGTGGAATCAGGGCATATCCCCTCCAGCCCTCTGCCATGAGCCGCTCTGGGCAGGGGGCTGGGAGCACCCCCACAACCCTAGCCCACCCCCCCAGCCCTCTGCCCTGACCCCTGCACCCCCCACACACACTCCCAGCCCCCTGCCCTGACCCCTGCACCCCCCTCATACACATCCAGCCCTCTGCCCTGATCTCTGCACCCCCCCCACACCCCAGCCTCTGCCCTGAGCCGTGCACCCCTCACACACCCCAGCATCCTGTCCTGACCCCTGCACCCCCAGCACTGACTCCAGCACCCCCGCACACATACCCAGCCCCCCCACACCCCATGCCCTGACTCCTGCACCCTCCTCACACACCCACAGCCCCCTGCCCTGACTCCTGCACCCCCCACACATACCCAGGCACCCCACACCTCATGCCCTAACTCTTGCACCCCCCACATTCCCACCCCCGCCCTGAGCACCAAACAGGAGCACCTGCACTCCCCCCCATTCCCACCTGCACGCCTCACACCAAATGGGAGCTGCCCTGGTAAGCACTCCACACCCAAACCTCCTGCCCCAACCCTGAGCCCCCTCCCTCATTCTAGCTGCTGGCCAGACCCTACACCCCAACCCCCAGCCTGATCCTTCACCCCCAGCCCTGTGCTCAGCTCACTCCCACCCTCAGCTCAGTGCAGGGAGAGAGGAAGAGAATGGGCTAGAACCAGGGAGAAGGTAGATACCCACTCTATGTGGCAGAGTGGGGTGGGGGGAGAGAAAACCTTTTGCAGTGGTAAACACCCATTTTTTCATGGTTTGTGTGTATAAAAAGATCTTCTGTACTTTCCACAGCATGCATCCGATGAAGTGAGCTGTAGCTCACGAAAGCTCATGCTCAAATAAATTGGTTAGTCTCTAAGGTGCCACAAGTCCTCCTTTTCTCTGTGTGGGCAGGGTCAGGATCCCAGACCGGCAGCGAGCTGAGTGGCAGCAGGTTGAGCCACTCAGCCCACTGCCAGTCTGGGGTCCCGGCCGCCAGCCCTGCTCAGCCCGCTGCCAGTCTGGGGTTCTGGCTGCCGGCCCCTTGCCAGCCAGAGTCCTGGCCACAGGCCCTGCTCAGCCCGCTGCCGGCCTAGGTGAACAGAACCCCCAGCTGGCAGTGGGCTGTGTGGGCCGGTGGCATAAGATCAGCATTTTTATTTCATTTTAAATTAAGCTTCTTAAACATTTTGAAAACCTTGTTTACTTTACATACGACAATAGTTTAGTTATATATTATAGACTTATAGAGAGAGACCTTCTAAAAAACGTTAAAATGTATGACTGGCACGCGCAACCTTAAATTAAAGTGAATAAATGAAGACTCGGCGCACACTTCTGAAAGGTTGCCGACCCCTGGGTTAGCCTGTACTTACTGGCTGGCATTGCACCACCTCCTATAAGGAGGAAGATAGCAAGTCAAAAGGAAAAATCACTGCAGATGGAAGACCCAAGGCATCCACTATATCATCACACAGGAGTAACCAAACACTTCAAATCCTGAAAGAGTTTTATTACAAGTATTGTGCCTTTGGATATGAGAGCTGGCAAGGCATGACTGAGGTTATGGAATGAAAGACTACGCAGAGCCGGGTGCACAGAAATAGATCTGGAACCCCAGGCAGACTTTCCCAGAGGGGCCAATACAGACTGGTCAACATGGCGATGCCTAACTACCTGCGAATGCAAACTGGAACATCAAAGACTAACATGATCAAATGCAGCTATTCGAATGACATGAATACATGCAAGTGTGGTGAAATGCAGACCAAGAGCACCTGCTCATTTGCCAACCCTTTGGGGAGACCTGTACAAAGGAGGACCTTGCTGTAGCAACAGAAAGAGCCTAGTTTGTGACAAGGACACAAGAAGGAAAAGGCCATAGGCAGGAACCAGCGAATTGCAGAAATAAATGCAAAAAGAAAAGGAGGACTTGTGACACCTTAGAGACTAACAAATTTATTTGAGCATAAGCTTTCGTGAGCTACAGCTCACTTCATCGGATGCAATGCAAAGCTTATGCTCAAATAAATTTGTTAGTCTCTAAGGTGCCACAAGTCCTCCTTTTCTTTTTGCGGATACAGACTAACACAGCTGCTACTCTGAAAAAAGAAATAAATGCATGGCTACACAAGTGGCGTCAGCGAGAGCGCTTTGTCTTCTTCAACCATGAGCTGATGTTCCAGGAAAGAGGATTACTGTACTGGGATATGCTCCATCTATCAAATACTGGGAAGAGCATCTCTGAAAATCATCTGGCTAGCCTGATAAGGAGAGCTTTAAACTAGGTCCTATAGGGGATGATGGCAAAAGTCTGGCCAATGCGCATCTAGGCTCAAGTAGTGAAGAAAAGGGAAAGGGGCTAAACTCTGGTCTATGGACTAGAAATCAAAACTGTATTAAAAGGCAAGAAGAAAAGCAACAGCGCAGTCTGCAAAATAGCTTCAATGTCTGTACACGAATACAAGGAATATGAGGAGCAAATGGGATGCATTGGAAGTCATAGTATAACAAGAAAATTATGACTTAACTGGCATTACAGAAAGTTGGTGGAACAACTCCCATGAATGGAATACCAGCATTGAGGAATATACCTTGTTCCAAAAGGATAGCTATGGGAAAACAGAAAGAGATGTTGAGTTGTATGTCAAAAATATATACACTTGCTCAGAGGTCCAAGAGGACATGAGCAACAGATATATGAAAGTCTCTGGGTGAGGATAAAAAGGTAAAGAGAACAGTAGTGATGTTATGGTGAGGGTCTTTTATAGATCATCAAATCAGGAAGAGGAAGTGGATGAGTCATTCTACAAGCAGGTAACAAGATTAGTTTACACACATGCGCTAGTATTAATGCGGGATTTTCCCTGATATCTCTTGGAAGACTATTATAACAAAACATAATATGTCCTGCAAATTCTTAGCATGTGTAAGGGACAACTTTCTCATTCAGAAAGTTGAGGAAACAGGTAGGGGGTCGTCCATTCTGAATCTGGTTTTGACCAACAGACATGAAGTAGTTGCAAACGTGGAGGTGACTGGGAACTTGTGAGGAAGTGATCATGATCTAAGAATTCAAGATCCAATGGGAAGGAAGACCTGAAAACAGCAAAACAAGGACACTGGACTTCAGAACGGTGGATTTCAACTAACTCAGAGAAATAGTAGGCAAGGTCCCATGGAAAGACCAATTAAGAAGAAAAGGAATCCAAGGGGGCCAGTAGTTATTAAAAGATGTAATACTAGCAGCTCAACCACAAGCTATTCTGACGCAGAGGAAAGATAAGAGCCGCAGAAGACCAGTGTGGCTTCACAAGGAGCTTTTTAGCTATCTAAAAACCAAAAGGGGTACATGCAGGAAATGGAAGGAGGGGCAAATCACAGGGAAGTATACATGGGAATAGTGAGAGTGGGTAAGAACAAAGTCAGGAAAGCCAAGGCTATGTCACACAAAAAAGAAAGCTCAAGGACGGTGTGGCTCCGCTGCTCAATGGGAAAAGTGAGCTGGTAATGGAAGATGACAGGAAGGCCGAGCTACTCAATGTCTACTTTGCTTCAGTCTTCTCACAAAAAATAACATGTGACCAGATGACTAGCAAAGTTACCATGGACAATAAAGGGGAAGGGATGCAGATCGAGATAAGTAAAGAACACATCAGAGATCTTCTGAACAATTTGAATGACTTCAAATCGGCGGGGCCTGATGCTATTCACCTCAGGGTACTGAAGGATTAGCTGAAGAAATTGCAGAGCCACTGGAAATAATATTTGAAAACTCAGGGATCACAGGAGTGGTACCGGAAGATTGGAGAAGGGCTAATACAGCACCTATCCTTAAAAAGGGAAAAGGAGGAGCCAGGGAACTATAGACCAGTCAGCCTGACTTTGATACCCGAGAAGCTACTAGAGCAAGATATAAAACATTCAATTTCTGAATACCTGCAGGATGACAGGGTATGACTAGGAGCCAGCATGGATTTACTAAGAACATATTATGCCAAACCAACATAATATGAATTCCTTCTTTGACAGGGTAATTGGTTTTGTGGAAGGGGGAATGCAGTGAAAATAAGATACCTGGACTTCAGCAAGGCTTTTGTCAAGGTTCCTACCCCACTCTGAATTCTAGGGTACAGATGTGGGGAACGTGCATGAAAGACAACCTAAGCTGGTAAGAATAAGCTTAGGGGAAAACTTCCCCAAGGCACAGATTTCTTTCTTGCCTTGGGAACCAGCTTAGGTTAAAAACCTGATACGCTGCCACCACCAAGTGATTTAAACAAAGAACAGGGAAAGAGCCCACTTGGAGACGTCTTCCCCCAAAATATCCCCCCAAGTCCTACACCCCTTTCCTGGGGAAGGCTTGATAATAATATCCTCACCAATTGGTACAGGTGAACACAGACCCAAACCCTTGGATCTTAAGAACAATGAAAAATCAATCAGGTTCTTAAAAGAAGAATTTTAATTAAAGAAAAGGTAAAAGAATCACCTCTGTAAAAGCAGGATGGTAAATACTTTACAGGGTAATCAGATTCAAAACATAGAGAATCCCTCTAGGCAAAACCTTAAGTTACAAAAAGACACAAAAACAGGGATACACATTCCCTCCAACACAGCGAATTTCACAAGACAAAAAAAAAAACAAAAGAAAATCAAACACATTTTCTAGCTAGATTACTTACTAACTTTACAGGAGTTGGAAGGCTTGCATCCTTGATCTGTTCCCGGCAAAGGTATCACACAGACAGACAGACAAAAGTCTTTTTCCCCCCTCCAGATTTGAAAAAATCTTGTTCCCTCATTGGCCATTTTGGGTCAGATGCCAGTGAG
This sequence comes from Lepidochelys kempii, assembly GCF_965140285.1. Lineage (NCBI taxonomy): Eukaryota > Metazoa > Chordata > Testudines > Cheloniidae > Lepidochelys > Lepidochelys kempii. Next base: position 192,189,349 of record NC_136382.1, on the reverse strand, counting down.
GTTACCTTAGCTTCTTAATCCTTTACAGGTGAAAGGATTTTGCCTCTGGCCAGGAGGGATTTTATAGCACTGTATACAGAAAGGTGGTTACCCTTCCCTTTATATTTATGACAGCTTTTGACACAGTCCTGCTGACATTCTGATAAGTAAACTGGAGAAATGCAGGCTTGGCAGAAATGGCTACATAATCTGTTAAACAGCCACAAACAAAGAGTAACTATGAATAGATGATGTCAGATTGGAGGGAGGTCTCAAGTGGGGTTCCACGGGGATCTGTTCTGGGTCTGCTGTCGTTCAACATCTTTATTAATGACCAGGGTGTAGGAATAGAGAGCACACTGATCAAAATTTGCAGATGACACAGAGGTGGGGGGGAGACACCACTTTGGATGATAGAGCTAAAATTCAGCAGGATCTTGATACATTGGAGAACTGGGCTCTAGACAACAAAATGAAATTCAACAAAGACAAATTTAAGGTGCCACACTGAGGGAAGAAAACCCAAATGCACAAATACAGAATGGGGGTTAAATGGCTTAGCAGCAGCACTGCTGAAAAGGATCTGGGAGTTGTGGTGGATCACCACCTCAATGTGATTCAGCAAAGAGATGCTGTTTCAAAAAAAGTAAATGCAATTTTAGGTTGTATGAACAGAGGGATAGCATACAAGTCATGGGAGGTGATAGCACTCCTCGACTCCACACTGGTTAGGCCTCAGATGGAATATTGTGTCCAGTTTTGGTCACCAATGTATAGCAAGAATGTAGAGAAACTGGAAAGGATCCAGAGGCAAGCAACAAAGATAATCAGAGGGATGGAATGCAAGTCATATGAGCAAAGGCTGAAAGAACTGGGTATGTTTAGTTTGGAAAAGAGGAGATTAAGAGGGGACATGATAGCAGTCTTCAAACACATGAATGGCTGCTGCCTTAAAAAAGATGGAGAAAAGTTGTTCTCTCTTGCCACAGATGGCAGGAGAAGAGGCAATGGGTTCAAACTACAGCACAGCAGATTTAGATTAAATCTCAGGAAAAAACTAACTAAAAAGAGTAGGACAATGGAACAGACTGCTTTGGGAGGTTGTGGGAGCTCCTTCACTGGAGGTTTTCAGAAGGAGGTTGGATAGTCATCAGTCTTGGATTCGTTAGCCACAAAAATTCCTGCATCTTGGCAGGGGGTCACTAGATGACCCTTGCAGTCCCTTCTAATGTTATGGTTTTATGATTCTAAGAAGACCGGTGTCTGACTGCACTTCTGTACAGTGACATCACAGCTGCAGTGATGATATGCACATTTGTTTTGTATTTGTAGTGTATATGTGCAACTGTTAAAATAGAAGGTGCTAAAAAAATGTGCCTCACTACACCCTGAAACTTACATTTTCAGTCTTGGGTACTTCACTGTGCTCCCACCCCTGTGTGTCCCCAGATTTGGTTTACAAAATATGGTCATCTTACTTTAGAGCCCTAACCCTAGCCCAGGAAGCCTTAGGGTATGTCTACACTACAAAATTAGGTCGAATTTATAGACGTCAGTTTTTTAGAAATCGTTTTTATATATTCGAGTGCATGTGTCCCCACAGAAAATGCTCTAAGTGCATTAAGTGCATTAACTCGGCGGAGTGCTTCCACAGTACCAAGGCAAGCGTCGACTTCCGGAGTGTTGCACTGTGGGTAGCTATCCCACAGTTCCCGCAGTCTCTGCTGCCCATTGGAATTCTGGGTTGAGATCCCAATGCCTGATGGGGCTAAAACATTGTCGTGGGTGGTTCTGGGTACATATCGTCAGGCCCCCGTTCCCTCCCTCCCTCCGTGAAAGCAAGGGCAGACAATCGTTTTGCGCCTTTTTTCCTGAGTTATCTGTGCAGACGCCATACCATGGCAAGCATGGAGCCCGCTCAGATAACCGTCACCGTATGTCTCTTGGGTGCTGGCAGACATGGTACTGCATTGCTACACAGCAGCAGCAACCCATTGCCTTGTGGCAGCAGACGGTACAGTAGGACTGGTAGCCGTCATAGTCATGTCCGAGGTGCTCCTGGTCGCCTCTGTGAGGTCGATCAGGAGCGCCTGGGCAGACATGGGTGCAGGGACTAAATTTGGAGTGACTTGACCAGGTCATTCTCTTTAGTCCTGCAGTCAGTCCTATTGAACCATCTTATGGTGAGCAGGCAGGTGATATGGATTGCTAGCAGTCCTACTGTACCATCTTCTGCCGGGCAAGCAAGAGATGAGGATGGCTAGCAGTCCTTCTGCACCGTCTGCTGCCAGCCAAAGATGTAAAAGATAGATGGAGTGGATCAAAACAAGAAATAGACCAGATTTGTTTTGTACCCATTTGCTTCTCTCCCTGCCCCCGTCTACGGGACTCATTCCTCTAGGTCACACTGCAGTTGCTCACAGAGAAGATGCCGAGAGGTAAATCTAGCCATGTATCAATCAGAGGCCAGACCAACCTCCTTGTTCCAATAAGAACAATTACTTAGGTGCACCATTTCTTATTGGAACCCTCCGTGAAGTCCTGCCTGAAATATTCCTTGATGTAAAGCCACCCCCTTTGTTGATTTTAATTCCCTGTAAGCCAACCCAGTAAGCCATGTCATCAGTCGCCCCTCCCTCCATCAGAGCAACGGCAGACAATCGTTCCGCGCCTTTTTTCTGTGCAGACGCCATACCACAGCAAGCATGGAGCCCGCTCAGATCACTTTGGCAATTAGGAGCACATTAAACACCACACGCATTATCTAGCAGTATATGCAGCACCAGAACTTGTAATAACTTAAAATCTGTCTGTCATTAATAAACTTATTGTATTGTTTTATATTAACTAGTGTGTGTTTGGACTGAAATGTGTGGTAAACTCCATTTGGGATAACAAGATTGGTGCAAAATCATTAGCCAGTGTTGGAATGACAGACTCTTTGTGAGCTTACACTGTCTAGGAGACTGCTGAGCAGTGCAAGTGTTATACCAATAAAATAAAAACCAGCAGGATCTTATTACAGGGGGAAAAGGCAAAATGCCACATTTATTGTGAATACAGAAAGAATCATAGTAAGCAGTTAGTTATAGCTATAAACATTCCATTCAATTTCATATTTATTCACACATTCATTTATACACACACACACACACAGGTTCTGCAAGGTTGTTATCATAGTTACCAGCCTTAGAGTTGCTCATGCCAAACCACTGGCCAGGTGGCCTGGACATGAGAAGGGAGCAGGGCCTTGTCAGATGCTGATGCTCCTGGAAGTTGGTTTGCAGAATCAGATCCCAAAGTTCTCCCTTTCTAGAGTCCATTTTTATAGGAATTTCTTCCTATGCCAGTCTATGGGAATTGCTTCATCATGCTGTTGCTGAATCAATCAGCAGATGGCACATTCCTGACAGCTCCGTGCTGCCAGATGTTGTCTTGTTCTTTGGTTCTCCCATTCTTGAGGCTGTCGGGTGGATTCCAGTTTGCCCTCCGGGGATCCTGTGGTTATTTCCACTTGACGCCTTCTTCAGCCGATGGACACTGGATTCTTAGGCTGGCACCTCCCTGATCATTCAGTTATTATCCACACCAAGCATCCATCCACATACATCCTCTATCTCTATTTTAATCACAATTGTTAACAAAGCGAGGTGAATACAACAAAAGGGTGGGGAGTCTCTGGGTGCTGTTTCTGTTGTTACAGAGTATTGCTTTGAGTCTCTCTCTGCGTGAGTAGTAGTTGTTACAAAGAATTGCTTTGAGAACAGACTCTGTCTTAGAATGTACTAACACAATAGCAGCTTGCAAGTTTCACACAGAGAGGGAGAGAAACAGTACCAAAACCCAAGAGACCTCTTAATTAGTAATACCCTGGAATTTAAAGTATGGAGAATCAAACTCATTTGTGATTTAAATACAGAACTTCTTTAATATGATCCAACACAAAATGCACATTTCTGAGGAACAAGGCTGGGACTAAGAATTTGTAGGTGTCTCCCTCTACGTAGTTCATGAGTGGCTGGGAAAGAGTTCATGTATTTAGCAGGCAGTGAATTGACATGCTGAAGGGTGCTTGAGCAGACCAGGAGTGGCTATTTAAGCAGTGCACCCCAGGCTAGAGAGTTCTGAGGACACCACTGTTCAACAATCCAGATTGTACCCTGGGGCATGTGACACCTACCAATTGCAACCTTAACCCTAGCTCCAAGTACTCTACCCACAAAAACCCTAAATGTAGGGTGGGGAGCCCTATCCACATGAATCATACATAGCCCTAGCACCGGGTGACCTACACATAAGAATCACAACCCTAGCTACAAGTACCCCTACCCATTGTAAACCTAACCAAAGGGTAGGGAGCCCTACCCATAGGAGCCCAAATCCTATGGCAGAGAGTCCTAGCCATAGGACCCCTAACCTTAGGCCACAGTGATCTATGCACTCCAATGACCCTACCCCTAGGAATCCTAACCCTAGGAGAGGGATCTCCACCCAAAGGAACTCCACTCCTACATTCAACTATCCTACCCATAGAAACCATTACTTTCAAGGGGAGCCTACCCATAGTATCCCTAACCCTATCTCGAACTAACCTACCCATAGGAACCCTAACAATAGCTTCAAGTACCCTATCCATAGGCCCCAAACCCCAGGACAGGAAGCCCTACCCAGAGGAAAATTTACCCTAGGGTGAGGAGTCCTACCCATAGGAACCCTTACCATAGGGTTGGGACCCCTACCAATGTGAACCCCAACCCTCACTCCAAGTACCCTACCATAGGTAACAATGGTACCAATGGCAAGGGGCCCTACCCATAGGAACCCTAACCCTAGCTCAAAGTGTCCTACTCATAGAAACCCTAATCCTGGCTCCAAGTACCCTACACATAGGAAAATTAATCCTAGGGTGGGGAGCCCACCTATAGGAGCCCTGCCCCTATGGCAGGGAGCCCTACAAATAGAAAAAATAACCCTAGGGCAGAGACCCTTTCCCACAGAAGCTTAACAATAGCTCCAAGTACCCTACACCTAGCAACTCTAACTCTAGGGCAGGTAACCCTAGGATCCATAATCCTAGCTCCAAGTACTCTACCCATAGGAACCCTATCCCAAGGATGGGAAGCCTTACCCATGGTAACCCCAACCCTGAGTTAGGTTTCCTGGGGGTAGGGTACTTGGATCTAGGGTTAGGGTTCCTATGGCTAGGGCTCCCCTCCCTACAGTTCGTATTCCTGTCAATAGGGTACCTGAAGCAGCAGGTAGGGCTCCACATCCTAAAGTTACAGTTGCTATGGGTAGGGCTCCCTGCTCTAGGGTTAGGGTTCCTATGCAATGGTACTTGGAGCTAGGGTTAGGGTTCCTAGGGTTAGGGCTATCCACCCTAGAGTTAGAGTTCCTATGCCTACAGTACTTGGAGCTAGGGTTAGGGTTCCTATGGGAAAGGCTCCCCATCCTATGATTAATGTTCCTATGCGTAGGGCTCTCCACCATAGAGTTAGTATTCCTATTGGTAGGGTACTTAGCATTAGGTTAGGGTTCCAATGGGCAGGGATCGCTGCCATAGGGTGTGGGTTCTCAAGGATATAGCTCCACGCCCTAAGGTTCAAAAAGATTAGAATTTACTGCTGACCATTCAGGACTGATCAGTTCCCAGAGAATCTTCTTTGCAAACAAGTGAGGAGTGAATACTGACCATTCCGTGCCCATCAGTTCACTGCAAATAAGAGGCACTGACTGTTTTCCTTTCAGAGCTGTTCTGTTTGTGGAATCTGTTGACTGGAAACAAGAGAGGAGTGACTGCTCACCATTTAGGGTGGATCAGTTCCCAGAGATTATTGATCGCAAACAGATTAAGAATGACTGCCTTACCCATAGGAACCCTAGCCCTAGCTCCAAGAACCTTACACCTGGGAACCCTAACACTAGGACAGTGATCCCTTCCCACAGGAATTCTAACTCTCGTTCCAAGTACCCTACCCATAGGACCCTATCCGTAGGGCAGGGAGCCCTTCCCAGAGCAACACCTACCTGTGGGGGTGAACCCTACCCATAGGAACTCTAATCCTAACTCCAAGTAACCTACCCATAGGAACCCTTGTTACACCAAAATTTAGGCTTTGAGGCACCCCTAGAACAACCTGACTATCACCCCCTTTATCTGCTCTTCCTGGGGTATGGCTCTTCAGAGTAGTCAAGGAAACATTTGTAGGAGATGGATGAAACCCTCTGATAAAGTGATTTACATAGGTAATGTTCTTTCCAGAACAAAGTATCTTTTTATTTATGTAACTAATAATCCCTAATGCAGTATAATCTAAAATCCAAAATAAGACACAAATCTTGAACACAGATCTCTTACTGCAAGTTATGAGAGCACTTAAACTGCACTAATAACTTAAAGAATTCTAAGTGCTGTGCTCTGTAATGGATGGCCAGTCTGCTATATATCACAGACTGTATATATATATATATATATATCACAGACAGCAGTTTTTAAAACGTACTCTAAATTTTACATAAGTAAGTTGCACTTTACAGAATTTTATCATTTTTATTATCACACAAACTAATACTATATACTACCCTTCACTGTACCATAGTGATATTATAAATGTAATTGGCAGGCTTACTCTGTTCTGTTGTCTTCAGCTGTGCCCTCTGCGTTCGCTGCTGCACTTCATCTGTATTTTAATCTTTGCTCTGCTCAGCCTCGCTCCTCTCCTCCATTCTGTCTCTGTCTTCTCCTGCTTCCACTCTCTTGCTCTTCTGTTTCACTCCTATCAGCTTTTTATACTGCCTTTTATGCTGTCATTCCTGGACGTAGGCAAATATTCTGCACATGCTCACTGGCATAGTTTTTACTTCAGAGTTATGATTACCTCATTTGACCTTACCCTATCTGGCTTTTGCCAACACCCTTTCACCTCACTTGGCTTTTTGCCAAGTGCCATCTTAGCACTCCTAGGCTTTCTGCCAATTTTATGTTGTTTCATAACTGATTTTCCCCCTACTTTTGCACCGAGCATTGCTCAGGATCTGCAGCTTCCATCTTAGGGTGGTGTGACTCCTGCTTATTTACCACACAAAATGGAAGCTGGAGGGTTTCTCTGGTATCACCCTAACCCTATGGCAGGGAGCCATATGCATAGGAACCCTATCTCTGGGGCCAGAAACCCAATGCATAGGAACCCTAACTCTAGCTACAAGTATGCTACCCACAGGACCACTAACCATAAGGCAGGAAGACCTACCCGTGGGAACCCTAACCCTAGCACCCTACTCACAGGACCTACTCTAGGTTGGGGAGCCCTACCCCCAGGAACCCTAACCCTAGAGTAGGGAGTCATATCATGCTCTAATGGCAAAAAAATAGGGCATGTACTGTACCTCCTGTCATGCTATATGTTAACACCCCTGTAAAGCTGTGCAGTGTGTTTGTGGGAACCCCTCATGCACCATTTACATCAGAAGAGACTCTAAGATAACTGTTGGAGGTGATAGAAGCGTGCCAATTAATATTCTTCTGATGCAAGCAGGATCTTCCAGTGGCTGCAATTGGTATGTATGTGCTGAAGCTGGTAACCTGTATTACTGGGCGATCACTTGCTTCTTTAATGGGTATAGGAACACATGGCATCACCAGTGAGTAGCATGTATTTCAATTCCACCCTATTTCTATTTACAATTCACCTGATTCTAATTTACACAAAGTTGCCTTTCCACCACTCTGGCAATAGAGAGCAGTCTTTATGTGGGTGTAAATTGTACTTATTACACTTTAAGACTCCTGTAATGGGGTTCACTCACTGCTAGGATACCTCCTCCTGGCTGCATAGGAGATTAGCTCCTTCCATGTTCAACAACCCTTTCCTTGCACCATGGCTCCTCTATCTCTGGGACTTGGGGTACTCCTTGTTCATGACTCAGCTCTCCACCCTGGTTACTATAGTCCTCCAGTTCCAGGGTATCTAAGTCCTATTGCCCAACTGTCCCAAGCAGTCTTCAGCTCCATTGCCGTCTATCCCACTTCCTCAGTGGCTAGTAGGGAGACCCAAGCCAAACCACTACTCCAAGTTCCAGCCCAGGGACCCTATGTCCAGCAACTATGGTCTAGTTGCACCAAGATTCTGTTTCCCCTACACTCCTTCCTACTTTTCTGCTCTTATCTTCTGGCCTCACTCTTCTCTGGGTTATCAGCCCAAATTCCCTCCTCCCATGGAGTGACTGCACATTAACTAAATCTGTAGCCCCAAACACACTTCCCTTCTCCCATGGAGCAACTGCAGACTTCTTCCCTTGCAGCCCCTTTCTGTTGCCAACTTTCTGGCTTTATAACAACCCCACCTATTCCTTTTCAGCTGGGCTCCATCTTCAATCAGCCTTTCAAGCCCTAGCTCTTCCCCAGGTGACCTCACTGAACCTGCTTTTCCCTGTGTGAGGCAGACACCCCATCACAGCCTCTTTACACTGGCAGAGTGGGGCAAAGAGCTCTTTAGAAGTAAGAATCAGGCCAATAAGTGAAATTTACCCCTGTGCAGAGGACCAGCACAAGGTTTATGTCCCATTTACATCTTCTTGAGGGCTTAAATGTTGCCTAGGCTGTCTGCTGGCTCATTACACAGTATTCCTCTGTGCTAGAACTTTCTCAGGGGCCAGTCCAAGATTGTTCAATGGACTCCCCCAGGAACTAAGGACCATCACAAACCTCACCACCTTCCATTCAAGTGCAAGGCCAAATACAAATACATAGCAACATTTAAAAAAAATAATAAAGATACAAATACCAGACATTCTACTGCATACATTTCTTTCCCTAGAAAGAGAACAAATGTGACAGATGTTAGTCATGTCACTTAATGCACTATTAGAAGGTGCTCAAATACTATGGTGATTAGCATGGCATAAGAACATATATGGAAAGGAATAATTTGTCATCCAAAAAACCATCTCAGTTTGTAATTTTGGAATAATCCCCTTGAAAATCCTAAATCAATTTTAAGTATCACTTTTACAATAAAACCCATTCTGCTGTGATATCAGAGTCACCACGAGTGTTCCTTTCAAATATTTTAAAACTTTTCTTTTGCTAATGAAATAGTTGCACTCACACAGGCATGACATTGCTCCTATAAACTTCCTAATTCTCTCCCCCCCACAAAAAAGAGTTTCTCTCTAAATTCATGTGTTGCAAGCTGCCATATAGAAACATTGCAACACTGAAAATTGCTTGTGGGTGAAAATGATCTGCCTAAATCGTAAATGAGTGGCAAAGATTTTTTTTTTTAAAAAGAAATGTGTTGGAAATTTTGTTGAGCACAAGGTATCCTGACTCTTGGAATCACAACAGACAGGATCTACTGCAATTTGCAAAGAATGAGGCAGAGAATAAAAGCTAGCAGATGACTTAATATGCTACAGAGTAATACATATGCATGAATTCCCAGATTAGAAAAGGGTGTATTTCATATTGGGGAATTATGAAGCTATATATAAAAGTTGCTTTTAAATTAGAAACTGGGATTTCCAATTTATAGACAGCCAGCCCACAGAAAACCATACCAAGTATTCCTTGATTATTTTTAATGTAGATTTTTAAGGTCCATATTTTCAAGATCAATATTTAATTTACAAGCATTCATTTATATGCTCGTAATTGTATAAATAAGCCATTTGTGACCATTACTAAGGCACTTGTGTACACACACAACCAGTTAGAATCATCGCTAAATCACAAGCGTATACATGCAGATCATGTATTCACATAAGCAATTAGTGGGTAAATTCAGTGTACATAGGAGCATGCAAATTGGTTCACAAAATGAACTAGATTCTTCTGACCTTCAAAGAAGGTGCAATCTCAGTTCCTACTGTATGCATATGGGTGTGATTATCTCTACTAATAACAATAGTTCCTGTGTGTGCAAAACTGAGGACTTTGGGCCACATATTCACAACATATACAGGTGGCAACTCCATTTCCATATAGTCATTCTTCTGATCTTTTTGAGGTGTCTGCCCATTTTCACCTTTAATATTTATTACCTGATGGTACCTATTCTTTAGAATGTCACAGGTTTGTTCTAATGCCTGTGTTCTGTGAGCTAGCTCTGCTACTCTCACTTCTTGGCCAAATGAATGTCTGACCTAGTGCTCTTTCTTTTCACATCATAATTTTATACCCAGCCTTTTGTAACTGTTGTTTACTGTAAGTCAGGTCTTTTGCAAGACTATTCCTTTGACAAAGGAGTATGGAATTTACTTCCCTTGTACGACTAAGCTGTTCTTTTAAAGTGCTACTGGTCTTCTGTTCTTTGGATAAGGCTTGTTTTGCCTTTTCCAGTTGCTCAACTTTTCTCTTAAATTTTCTTTCCAGGATATTACATGCCATATAGACACAATCCATGGCTATTCCTTTCACCTCTTAAGCTTTTATCTTTAATTTTTCCTTTTCAAAGAGGGAACATATTAAATGTCATGGATTTTTGTGTGCCCAAAGAACTCCATTACTTGTTTTTTTTTTACTAACCCTCCCCCATGGGTTTTAATGTAATCTCGCACAAAGGTCTTCAAGGGCATTTATGGGTCTGTTTAAACAAATGCCTGAACAGATACTTTATTTTGTTTCATAATTCCCTTAGGGTATGTCTACACTATGAAATTAGGTCGAATTTATGGAAGTAGTTTTTTTAGAAATCGGTTTTATATATTCGAGTGCGTGAGTCCCCACAGAAAATGCTCTAAGTGCATTAAGTGCATTAACTCGGCAGAGTGCTTCCACAGTACCAAGGCTAGAGTCGACTTCCGGAGCGTTGCACTGTGGGTAGCTATCCCACAGTTCCTGCAGTCTCCGCTGCCCATTGGAATTCTGGGTTGAGATCCCAATGCCTGATGGGGCTAAAACATTGTCGCAGGTGGTTCTGGGTACATATTGTCGGGCCCCCGTTCCCTCCCTCCCTCCCTCCGTGAAAGCAAGGGCAGACAATCGTTTTGCGCCTTTTTTCCTGAGTTACCTGTGCAGACGCCATACCACGGCAAGCATGGAGCCCGCTCAGGTAACCGTCACCGTATGTCTCCTGGGTGCTGGCAGACGTGGTACTGCATTGCTACACAGCAGCAGCAACCCATTGCCTTCTGGCAGCAGACGGTGCAATAGGACTGGTAGCCGTTATTGTCACGTCCGAGGTGCTCCTGGTCGCCTGTGTGAGGTCAATCAGGAGTGCCTGGGCAGACATGGGTGCAGGGACTAAATTTGGAGTGACTTGATCAGGTCATTCTCTTTAGTCCTGCAGTCAGTCCTATTTAACCATCTTATGGTGAGCAGGCAGGTGATACGGATTGCTAGCAGTCCTATTACATCCTCTTCTGCCAGGCAGGCAAGAGATGAGGATGGCTAGCAGTCCTATTGTACCATCTTCTGCCGAGCAGCCATGAGATGTGGATGGCATGCAGTCCTTCTGCACCCTCTGCTGCCAGCCAAAGATGTAAAAGATAGATGGAGTGGATCAAAACAAGAAATAGACCAGATTTGTTTTGTACTCATTTGCAAACCCGCCCCCCATCTAGGGGACTCATTCCTCTAGGTCACACTGCAATCACTCACAGAGAAGGTGCAGCGAGGTAAATCTAGCCATGTATCAATCAGAGGCCAGACTAACCTCCTTGTTCCAATAAGAACAATAAACTTAGGTGCACCATTTCTTATTGGAACCCTCCATGAAGTCCTGCCTGAAATACTCCTTGATGTAAAGCCACCCCCTTTGTTGATTTTAACGCCCTGTAAGCCAACCCTGTAAGCTGTGTCGTCAGTCGCCCCTCCCTGCGTCAGAGCAATGGCAAACAATAGTGCACCTGAGTTGAGAGTGCTGTCCAGAGCAGACACAATAGAGCACTCTGGGATAGCTCCCGGAGGCCAAAACCGTCGAATTGTGTCCACAGTACCCCAAATTCGACCCGGCAAGGCCGATTTAAGCGCTAATCCACTTGTCAGGGGTGGAGTAAGGAAATTGATTTTAAGAGCCCTTTAAGTCGAAAAAAAGGGCTTCATCGTGTGGATGGGTGCAGGTTTACATCGATTTAACGCTGCTAAATTCGACCTGAAGTCCTAGTGTAGACCAGGGCTTAGAAAAATAGTAGAAGGTACCCCTTCCTGGGTCCTAATAACTATTTTATAGGGATTTTTTCTATTGAGAAGCTCTTGTGGTACTTGCTTCTCCTTCAGCTGTTTGCAGCTGGAGTCCACCAAGAGGTGGAGCAGTGACCCCACAAAGTTTTCCTTGATCCTTCATTGGCGGTGCAGTCCAGAGGAGTCCAAAGTTTGGGGTGTTTAATAATGATGGATGACAGCAAAGTATCTGACTCACTCTGCCATGCCTGATAGGGTTTCTACCTGTACATGAGTGCTGGGACCCTCACACACAACTGCTAATTCCCTATTTTGGTACCATATGCAACTTTCCCTTCAGCTCAATTCTAACAACATCACATAGACAAACAAAATGACATAAAATGCAAGCCAGGATAAGCAAAAGCAGGAATTCTCCCTTTTAGTCTATTTAGATTTTTGACCTATTTTTCCTTGGACCTTTCTTTCCATTGATTTTGTGTGTTATCTCTGGCTTCATCTTGGGTGCCAATTCTGTAGCCTTTTATTTTATTTAATGTTAATTACAGTGGGTTCAGCTCTGGTGGCTACAATTTCAAGTTCAACAGAGGTATCTCTGTTCGTTGTAGCTTTAGAGCTCATAGGAATACATGAAACCATAGGTTAGTGTAGCAAAGGGGCATGGCCTCCCTCACAGATTGACATCAAGGAAGAGCCAAACGCACCCTAGTGGGAGGAATCTGGAAGGCCCAGACTACAATGTTGAAAGTGGAAGGGTGGGACAGGAACCAGAAGCATAAGAGGTGAGCCCTGCACCTCAGTTGAGCAGGAGCTGCCAAGGGAGGCAGATGCTTCCAGCCTGGAGCTGGAACCGTGGAAGACTTCTGCTGTTCCTGAACCCAGGAACCAGGATTGCCAGGCACGCCCGATGCTGAGGAGCTGCTGGGATTGCCACTGGCAGTCTACCCGAGGAGACTGAGGCCAGCCCTGGGATTCAGGGACACCCGGAGTGGAGGGGAGGAAGGAGCCCAGGGATAGCCAACTGTAGTCTGGCCGCAGGGACATCCGAACTGCGGTCAGCGAGTTGCGGTGGGATTTCCTGCTGACGCAGTGAGCCCCCTAGACTGCCTGCAGGATCCTCAACCCCCTGCCACCCCCTAGACTGTGTGCTGGGTGCCTAACCCCTGCCGGCCCCCTAGACAGCAAGTAACACGTACAATCACAAGAACAAAGTTCACTAATTTTAGTAGTTTTATTAAAGTTGTCAACAAAGTTGTAAACGTACAATTCCTAAATATATCCACATACTAGTTATAACTACAGACATGCTTACATCCTCCTAGATGGTGTTAAAGAGAGAGCCTGTTGCTCTCTCATGGATTGGTTATCAGTAGAGGGATGGTTCCTGCTGGAGACTTTCCAAAAGAAGCTAAATTTTTGCACTCTGGGCACCCTTTTTTAATAATATGATTTCATCTATACCTACATTCTGTACATGTACATGAAAGTGTCAACCCTCTTTTCCTTATTGGTCTGTGTCCCCTAAAAACATATGGGATCCCGAATTTTATAGGCTGTATAGGTTTTCATTAATGTATCACCTGTATCCTGTGGTTAAAACATATGCTGAAAACAATATTTGCTTTTACAGCATTTTATTATTTAAAATTTAATCTTCTGTCTAAATTTTCACAATAGTACCAATCACAATTTAAGATGCCATGGTCTGTAATAAGTAATTGTCAATATAATAAGAAAGAACTGATTTTCAGTGTAAGATGTTTGTTCCCTCTGCCAGGATCTCTATGCAGAGCCAAAGGGCTTGTGCGAATACAGCCCCACTTGCAACACGGACCTGAGGAGAAAAATTGCACCCTTGCTACCTCTTTTCTCATAATCTTAAAGCATTGGGCTATTCCTCAGTCATTTACTTCTGACAGCGTTTCTTGCTTTCAAGGCCTAAAATAGCTAAGCTAAAATCTTGCAGGCCTCAGCCTACAGGTTCTTGTGTTTCAGTTTCTTACTTATATCTAATACATAATTCCCACTAAATACTGATCCATCTCATACTTGTATAATCCTACAAATTAACTCTACTTTAACAGACAATAACATGTTAATTAATCATAATATCACTATATAAATAATAAACTAAAATCATTGGCTATAAATAAATGTTATCACTTCTCCCCAAAGAAATGACAAGTCACAAGAAAGTATTTTGGACCCAAACAGGAAGTATTAAAAACCTTATAAGAGAGCCTGGTTTTGTGAGATTTCTAGGAAAAGGTACTTCAAATCATTTGGATCAAGCTTCAGCGCTCTCCACTCTACAAAGTTGCTGTAACACAGTGATGACTAAATCGGAATTCTCTACTCACCTATACCCACTTTGCACGGAGGTAAATGGAAACACAAGGGGGTTAGGCAGTGACGAATCAAACTTAAATGTTCATTCAAGTGGATTTAAACGTACAAAGTATGTGTGACTGGTATTGTCTAGCTGAAGTTTTCTACGCTTACTGAACTGAGATGGAAATATTTCTCAGGGATCACCAGAGAGCAGCAACACTTTGGTCACGCCTACGTTTCCCTGGTCATACCCCTAATATGCTATGGAAATTCAATTAGCTAATGATGGCAGCTTTGTGGCACATTTATGCTGCCAGAGCACAAAGGCAGTGGATCTCAACCTTCCCAGACTACTGTACACCTTTCAGGAGTCTGATAAAACCCCAAGTTTTATCTCACTTAAACTCCTTGCTTATGCAATCCGACATAAAAATACAAAAGTGTCACAGCACACTATTATTGAAAAATTGCTGACTTCCTCATTTTTACCATATAATTATAAAATAAATCAATAAGAATATAAATATTGTACTTGCATTTCAGTGTATAGTATAGAGATCAGAATAAACAAGTCATTGTCTGTATGAAATTTTGTTTGTACGGACTTCACTAGTGCTTTTTATGTAGCCTGTTGTAAAACTAGGCAAATATCTAGATTAGGGCTGTCAAGCAATTAAAAAAAATTAATTGCGATTAATCACACTGTTAAACAATAATAGAATACCATTTATTTAAATATTTTTGGATGTTTTCTACATTTTCAAATATATTGATTTCAATTACAACACAGAATACAAAGTGTACAGTGCTCACTTTATATTTATTTTTGATTGCAAGTATTTGCACTGTAAAAATACAAGATAGTATTTTTCAGTTCACCTAATGCAAGTACTGTAGTGCAATCTCTTTATCATGAAAGTTGAACTTACAAATGTAAACTTATGTACCAAAAAAACGGCATTCAAAAATAAAACCAGGTAAAATTTTAGAGCTTGCTAGTCCACTCAGTCCTACTTCTTGTTTACTCAATAGTTCAGACAAACAAGTTTGTTTACATTTACAGGAGATAATGCTGCCTGTTTCTCATTTACAATGTTACCTGAAAGTGAGAACATGTGTTCTCATGGCACTGTTGTAGCCGGCATCACAAGATATTTACATGCCAGATGCGCTAATGATTCATATGTCCCTTCACGCTTCAACCACCATTTCAGGGTCATGTGTTCATGCTGATAACGGGTTCTGCTTGATAACAATCCAAAGCAAAGCAGACTGAAGCATGCTCATTTTCATTATAAGAGTCAGATGCCACCAACAGAAGGTTGATATTCTTTTATGGTGGTTCGGGTTTTGTAGTTTCCGCATCAGAGTGTTGCTTTTTTAAGACTTCTGAAAGCATACTCCACATCTCATCCCTATCAGATTTTGGAAGGCACTTCAAATTCTTAAACCTTGGGTGGAGTGCTGTAGCTATCTTTAGAAATCTCACATTGGTACCTTCTTTGTGTTTTGTGAAATCTGCAGTGAAATTGTTCTTAAAACGAACAATGTGCTGAGTCATCATCCGAGACTGCTGTAACATGAAAAATATGGCAGAAAGCAAGTAAAACAGAGCAGAGGACATATAATTCTCCCCAAGGAGTTCAGTCAAAAATTAATGCATTCTTTTTTTAACGAGCGTCATCAGCATGGAAGTATGTCCTCTGGAATGGTGGCCGAAGCATGAAGGGGCATACGAATGTTTAGCATATTTGGCAGGTAAATACCTTTCCATGACAGCAACAAAAGTGCCACGTGAACATCTGTTCTCACTTTCTGGTGACATTGTAAATAAGAAGCGGGCAGCATTTTCTCTTGTAAATGTAAACAAAGTTGTTTGTCTTAGTGATTGGCTGAACAAGAAGTAGGACTGAGTGGACTTGTAGACTCTGAAGTTTTACATTGTTTTGTTTTTGAGTGCAGTTATATAACAAAAAAATCTACATTTGTAAGTTGCACTTTCATGACAAAGATTGCACTATGGTACCTGTATGAAGTGAATTGAAAAATACTATTTCTTTGGTTTATCATTTTTACAGTGCAAATATTTGTAATCAAAAATAATATACACTTTGATTTCAATTACAACACAGAATACCATATATATGAAAATGTAGAAAAACATCCAAAATATTTAATAAATTTCAATTGGTATTCTATTGTTTAACAGTGCGATTAAGACAGCGATTAATAGCAATTTTTTAAATTGTGATTAATTTTTTGAGTTAATCGTGCAAGTTAACTGTGATTAACTGTTAATTGACTCACCTAATCTACATGAGTTGATGTACCCCCTGGAAGACATCTGCATATCCCTGGTTGAGAACCACAGCACAAAGGGACTACTGCAGGGACCATGGTCTGACCCAACATTTCAAGGAGAATATCGGATGTTGAACTGAGACATTAGTTTAGGCTGTTTAAGTTTATTTAAGCTTAGTCTGTTAAATTTCTTTATCCTGGGCAATGAGTTACATGTTCTTCCTAATGAGACTATATAGTAGACCAGTGGTGGGCAACATGCAGCCTGTGGGCCACACGCAGCCTATCAGGGTAATGGTTGGCTGCCAGACCATTTGTTTACATTTGCACAGCCGCCCGCAGCTCCCAGTGGCTGCAGTTCGCTGTTCCCGGCCAATGGGAGCTGTAGGAAGTGGCGGCCAGGCTCGCACTGCTTTCCACAGCTCCCATTGGCCGGAAATGGTGACCCGCAGCCACTGGGAGCTGTGGGCAGCTGTGCAAATGTAAACAAACAGTCTGGTGGCCTGCCAGCAGCTTGCCCTGACAGGCTGCAGGTTGCCCACCACTTTAGTAGACCATCTCTAGACTGAGGACTCAAATCTCTCTCACCAGCCCTCCCATTCCCTGCCATCCCGACTACCTCTCCAGCTTTTCTTCCTGGACTCCCTGCCACCACCTCTACCTCGACACTGAAAACTGAATTCTTCATCTTGCTTCCATAAGCTCCTTTCCTCCTCTCGGTCACAGCTGACAATCCCACCATTCTCCTTGACTCACAATCTGGTTTAATTTTCAACTCTCCAGTCAAATCAAGATGGTCACCAAAACCTGCTGTTTTTTCCTACAGATGATTTCCAGAATCTGCCCAGTCCCTTCTAACCCGACTGTCAAAGCCCTCATCCAGGCCCCAATTATTTCTCATCGCAGCTACTTCAGCTTCCTCCTCTCACCTCTTTATCTTGTCCAAAATAGTGGTGCAAGAGTCACTGACATCACTTGCTTCTAATAGAGTCCAGTCCTTTCACTGGCTTCCTGTCCCCTTCTGCCTTCGAAACCCTACACCACTGTTAGCATGTTCACTAGCCCTTTCCATTGTATCATCCGCTGGTCTGTTTATACCTCATCTGTTGTTCCTGTTGCCACAAAAAGCCAGCAAGGGATTAGGTTTACAGCACTGGTAGAAAGTTTAATTATTTTATGGTCATAGCATGCTCCCTTAAACTCTATTTATTGCTTTCTATGCACCTGTGTTGTTCCAGGTCTTAAACCGAGGCCCGAGAGTCCCCCAGGCAGCCGCTACACCCAAGACCTACTGAAAATAGGTGGATTGGGAACCTGGTAGGGCTGTAGCTCCTGCTAAGACACCACCCACAGTAACTCTGGTGGGAGGGTTGCCTGGCTCCACTGATTGACCCAACTATGCCCTTCAAGCCAGGAGGAGGAACAGGAAGTTTGTTTGAGCAACAAGATGATTTCCTGTTGTGCCTGGCTCCTGCACCCAAGCTTATTCCTGAGTCCTGATCCTCTCCTGCCTCCTAGGATCGTAGAATCATAGAATATTAGGGTTGGAAGAGAACTCAGGAGGTCATCAAGTCCAATCCCCTGCTAAAAACAGGACCAACCCCAACTCCTGCCTCACCCCTGCCTTCGCTCTTCTTCCCACCGTGCTCCTGCTCCATACTTGATCCTTGTCTTTCCTCTTGCACTTGCCTCTAATCCTCAGTGACCGGTCCTGGCTCTATCTCCAGCCTCTAACTTCTGACCTTGACTCCGGCTTGACACTTAACTTTGGTATCTAGTATCTGACCTTGGCTTTGACCCTCAGCTTTGATTCCTGGTTCTGACTCTGGCTCCACCTCTGGCTCTGGTAACCGGCTGTTGCCTTTGGTGCTGATCCTTGACTTTGATCCCCACCCTGGATGTCTGCTTCACCCACTAGACCTGACTTCTGCCCTGACTGCTACGTCAGACCACCTACATCTCGGTCCATAACCACACCTAGCTCATTCAGTCAGGAAGCCTGTGGATAAGGCACTGGATTGGGTGGGCCGGGGTCTATTCCCAGCTCTGTCCCAAAACTACTAGCTGACCTGGGACAAGCCACTTCACCTTGTTGTGTCCCGGATTCCCTTCCTGCCCTTTGTCTTGTCTAAGATTGTAAACTGTTAGGGGCAAGAGCTGTATCTCAGTATGTTTGCCTACTACAACAAGGGGACCCTAATGTACAATCTGAATAGGAATCTCTAGGCACTTCTGCGATACAATGGTGTCCATTCATAGATCTTAAGGTCAGAAGGGACCATTATGATCATCTAGTCTGACCTCCTGCACAACGCCGGCCATCAAATCTCACCCACCCACTCCTGCAATAAATCTCTCCCCTATGTCTGAGCTATTGAAGTCCTCAAATCATGGTTTAAAGACTTCAAGGTGCAGAGAATCCTCCAGCAAGTGACCCGTGCCCCACACTGCAGAGGAAGGCGAAAACCCCCCAGGCCCTCTGCCAATCTGCCCTGGAGGAAAATTCATTCCCAACCCCAAATATGGTGATCAGCTGAATCCTGAGCATGTTGGCAAGATTCACCAGCTGAACACCCAGGAAAGAATTCTCTGTAGTAACTCAGATCCCACCCCATCTAACATGCCATCACAGGCCATTGGGCTTATTTACTGCTAATAGTCAAAGATCAATTAATTGCCAAAATCATGTTATCCCATCATACCATCTCCTCCATAAACTTATCAAGTTTAATCTTGAAGCCAGATAAGTCTTTTGCCCCCACTGTTTCCCTTGGAAGGCTGTTCCAGAACTTCACTCCTCTGATGGTTAAACTTCATCTAATTTCAAGTTTAAACTTCCTGATGGCCAGTTTATATTCATTTGTTCTTGTGTCCACATTGGTACTGAGCTTAAATAATTCCTCTCCCTCTCTGGTATTTATCCCTCTGATATATTTATAGAGAGCAATCATATCTCCCCTCAGCCTTCTTTTGGTTAGGCTAAACAAACCAAGCTCCTTGAGTCTCCTTTCATAAGACAGGTTTTCCATTCCTCGGCTCATCCTAGTAGCCCTTTTCTGTACCTGTTCCAGTTTGACTTCATCCTTCTTAAACATGGGAGACCAGAACTACACACAGTATTCCAGGTGAGGTCTCATCAGTGCCTGGTATAACAGTACTAACACCTCCTTATCTCTACTGGAAATACCTTGCCCGATGCATCCCAAGACCGCATTAGCTTTTTTCATGGCCATATCACATTGGAGGCTCATAGTCATCCCGTGGTCAACCACTGCTCCAATGTCCTTCTCCTCCTCCGTTACTTCTAATTGATGCATCCCCAGCTTTTAACTAAAATTCTTGTTGTTAATCCCTAAATGCATGACCTTACACTTCTCACTATAAAATTTCATCCTATTACTATTACTCCAGTTTACAAGGTCATCCAGATCCTCCTGTATGATATCCCGGTCCTGCTCTGTATCGGCAATACCTCCCAGCTTTGTATCATCCGCAAACTTTTTATTAGCACACTCCCACTTTTTGTGCCGAGGTCAGTAATAAAAAGATTAAATAAGATTGGTCCCAAAACTGATCCCTGAGGAACTCCACTGGTAACCTCCCTCCAGCCTGACAGTTCACCTTTCAGTATGACCCACTGTAGTCTCCCCTTTAACCAACTCCTTATCCACCTTTCAATTTTCATATTGATCCCCATTTTTTCCAATTTAACTAATAATTCCCTATGTGGCACG
The DNA here is from genome assembly GCF_965140285.1 of Lepidochelys kempii. Lineage (NCBI taxonomy): Eukaryota > Metazoa > Chordata > Testudines > Cheloniidae > Lepidochelys > Lepidochelys kempii. The sequence continues at coordinate 192,168,883 of NC_136382.1, read as the reverse complement.
GTATCAAACGCCTGACTGAAATCGAGGTAAATTAGATCCCCACTGCATTTCCTTTGTCTAAAAAATCTGTTACTTTCTCAAAGGAGGAGATCAGGTTGGTTTGGCACGATTTACCTTTTGTAAAACCATGTTGTATTTTGTCCCATTTACCACTGGCCTCAATGTCCTTAACTACTTTCTCCTTCAAAATTTTTTCCAAGACCTTGCATACTACAGATGTCAAACTAACAGGCCTATCGTTACCCAGATCACTTTTTTCCCTTTCTTAAAAATAGGAACTATGTTAGCAATTCTCCAGTCATAGGGTACAACCCGAGTTTACAGATTCATTAAAAATTCTTGCTAATGGGCTTGCAATTTCATGAGCCAATTCCTTTAATATTCTTGGATGAAGATTATCTGGGCCCCCTAATTTAGTCCCATTAAACTGTCCGAGTTTCACTTCTACCTCAGATATGGTAATATCTACCTCCATATCCTCATTCCCATTTGTCATGCTACCATTATCCCTAAGCGCCTCATTAGCCTCATTAAAGACTGAGGCAAAGTATTCGTTTAGAAATTGGGCCATGCCTAGATTATCCTTAACCTCCACTCCATCCTCAGTGTTTAGCGTTCCCACTTCTTTCTTTGTTTTCTTCTTATTTATATGGCTATAGAACCTTTTACTATGGGTTTTAATTCCCTTTGCAAGGTCCAACTCTATTTGACTTTTAGCCTTTCTTACTTTATCCCTACATGGTCTGACCTCAATAAGCTGGCTTTCCTTGCTGATCCCTCCCATCTTCCACTCCTTGTAGGCTTTCTGCTTTTTCTTAATCACCTCTCTGAGATGCTTGCTCATCCAGCTTGGTCTACAACTCCTGCCTATGAATTTTTTTCCCCTTTCTTGGGATGCAGGCTTCCGATAGCTTCTGCAGCTTTGACTTGAAGTAATCCCAGGCCTCCTCTGCCTTTAGATCCATAAATTCTTCAGTCCAATCTATTTCCCTAACTAATTTCCTTAATTTTTGAAAGTCAGCCCTTTTGAAATCAAAAACTCTAGTCAGATTTATTTTTGCTTATCCTTCCATTCAGTTTGAACTGAATTAGCTCATGATCACTCGAACCAAGGTTGTCCCCTACACCATTTCTTCTATGAGGTCCCAGCCTAACATAGTCTCCGGTGATATGTTCCAGTGAGAATCTACCGGTATCATTTGTTCCCACATGAAGGACGATCAGTGGATTCTTTCCCACTCCCTTTAGGATCCTCTTCAACCTCAGGTCCACATCCCGTATCTTAGCACCTCGAAGACAGCACACCCTTCTATTCTCTGGATCAACTCTGGTTACAGTCCTGTCCATTCTTCTCAGTAAGGAGTAGACCTGCCTTTTCCTGGTGACGGTGCGATTCTCCGGTCTATCCCCTGTTCCCTCTGGTTGCAAGTTCTTTCCATTCCTATTCTCCCTTGTAATCCTCTTCAACCCATCCTATATCTTCCTGGGGCTCATATTTGGTGTAGTCTCCATTGACTCTTCCCCCCTTTTCCTATAGGACTAGCCGCTCTTCTCTTCTTCCTTGCCCTTCCACCTTCAGTGACCACCTGCTGAGCCCCTTCTTTATTTTCCAACTCTGCAAACCTATTCTTGAGCTCCACTTCTCCTTCATTAGCCCATCTTTTCCTCTGCCTGGTTCCCTTAGTCACATGCTGTCCATTTTCTTCACCCAGCAGTCTCTCCTCATTGCCACCTGAGAGTTTTACTCACCACTTTTTGCCCAAAATTAAGCCCAACTAATCCCTTTCACAAGACTGAAGAAAACAAACAAGGCAGGTTTTCAGAATTGCTTGGTCAGAACTTTTTATCCCATCTATTTTGGGAAATGGGAGGAGAAACATAGGTGAGAAAAATCAATTCTGAAGTGTAAAAACAAAAGCAGGTGAACTCTCCCCTGTAATAAAATTCAGACAAACAAGAGAAAAATTCCCTGCCCTATAAAAACTATTTAATCCTCCCAAATTTTAAAAAGATCCATCTCTGAGAAAATATTTGCTGAGAGAAATAGTTATTTCAGACTTCAGAAAGCCAGTGCAGTGCAGCACATCTCCTCTGACTATATCAAATAAGCATATTTTAATTGTCAGGTCTGCTTACATAAGACTGCACAAGCTGTCATAGCCCATCACTGCTGGATGGAAAGCATCTAGCCACCCACTCACATTTTCATTGCTGGTATATCTGGCATTAGCTCCTCCAACAAATCTTGACAGCGCTGGCGGTAGAAGCCCTTTACTTTTCCCCCAGAGGCAAGATGCAGCTCAAGCACATTGCTCTGAACTAGGAATTAGCAAACCAATTTCTGGAAACAGCAAGCTTCAGCTCTTAGTATCCCAGTTTCACCTGTTTGTCTGCAAGGGCCAGATAAGCAGCTGATGTAATCAGTATAACTCCACTGACTTCAACAGAGCTGTGCCTGTTTATACCAGCTGCAGATCTGGGCCTTGAATTTTTGACTCTGAGGCAGGTCACGCAGTGGAGTGGGAGTAGAGTCAGTAGGGATTAAATTCAACCAAACAGCAAGATTCTGCCCAAGAATTACAACCAAAATCTTTTCCTCCTTTGAAATAAGCTTCCAGGAACACTAATGTGTTTTGAACCAGTTCAGCGAACAGAGTTCTTAGACCATCCAGTTAAGTTCTTAAAGGAGCCATCAACTTTAAAAATTGAGTCAAAAGAGATCAAAGTGCAATATGTATTTAAAAAAAAAAAAAAAACACTGCAGGGAGCACATGTTATAAGAAAGCTGTGCCAACACAATTATTAAATCCTCCACAGCCACAAAAAATGTAACCCTAGGTTTTGGCAAAGTTGATGGGAAAGGAGGTACAAAATTAAATTGAATAAACATTAATCCCTAGTCTAACAGATGTCCTCTATGGAGTTATGCCAGGGATGAATTTGGCCAGTTATGTGGAAAGTGTGTCTGTCCCCCCACTCCATATTCCCTATTTATTATTTGAAAACACAACTCAATATTGTCTACTTCCATATTATGTATGTTCTATATCCATCAATATATAGGACTTCTGATCATTTATTTCATTTTTGCCTCTTACTGAACATTAAATTCTGACCTCCGGAAGCATTTGAATTCATTGGGTCACGTTCAGATTCGTGTAAATGGATGCAATTTCATTTAAGTCAAGGAAGTGGAACCTGCTTACATCAGATCCAAATTCAGTCTTCTAGGTTTACTGGGTCTATGCACTCTGCATAGGCTCTGTCTTAGTTCACCCAACACTGGCAACTAGTTAGCTCAGTGGTAAGTGCAAACTAAAATAAGGGAAACCATTTTTTGGAAGGAGAACAGCATCATGCAGGAGGTTGGGCCACAGAGGATGAGATGACCTTTCTGTACTTTTCAGAAAGTTGCAAGGCAGCAAACAAACACAAAATGGCAAAGATAGATCAGATTAATTGGTCTGTTATAAGACCCAACTTTGTCTTGACAGCTACAACAATAAGTGAGAGCATATTGACAAGGACCAAAGACAAACGTGTGAAACACAACAACAGACATTAGCAACCATGTTCACTCCGTATCTCTTGCAGAAAAACAACTGCCAATGCCATAAAAAAAAAACCAAAGTGAAGCCTGGAACTTCCTTACTATCCTGCTAAAGTGTCTATTTCTTCTTATAACTTCCATCCACATCCACACCCAAGGGAGGATGCTCCTTAGACTTAACATGCTGCATGTTGCTAGGACTTGGACTGAATATTTCGAGCGCTCTAGCTCCAGTTAAGAGTCTCCAGTTCTTCACATGCATGAATATTTGCTATTTTTATTTTAAATGTTTCAAAATAACCTATGCATTTTACCTTCTGTCTGGAATACAAGTCACTGATCATACAGAAAATCACACTACTAGACAAACATGTTGTTGTGTATAATTAGTCTGCAGTACTTAAAGAGTTGTAACAAAGCTGTGGGAAGCATGGACTCTGTGTAGGTTCCTAACTTAGGCTATTTGCACTCGGCTGCTAAGGCAGTGGTGGGCAACCTGCGGCCCACACGTGGCCCATCAGTGTAAACCGCTTGCGGGCCACAAGACCGATTGCTTACATTGACTGTCTGCTGGCGTGGCTGCGGTTCACCGTTCCTTCAAATTCAACACACTAACCAGCTCATTACAATGCATCGATCCCTTCTAAGCAAAAATAACTCCAAAACTTTCTTGGATTCGTCACCACTTCACAACAACAAAATAAGCTTGTGTATTAAGCAAAGAAAAAAAAAGTTTCACTAACACGCTACTACAAATTGCAAGTTTTTTGCCTGTAAAAAACCCCCACAGTACAGTTGTTGTTGTAATGGATCTGAGCTGAAGATAACAGACACAAACACCGTATGAATCACATACATGGAGACTGGGAGGAGAGTTGGAAGTAGAACCCTAGCCCTTCAAACTTTAAAAACCCAGGCATCTACCATTTACCACACAGCTCTTCCTAAGCAAGCACATTTACTCTTAGGATAAAAGCATTACAGAGCATTTACATATTTAAAAAAATAAAAAGCTACACACATGCTAATAAACTTACAGAGATCACTCTCTGACTCCAACAAGGGCAATGGCCAGTGAACAGTCCTTCAAACCCCACCAAGGGGATTTTCTGTGGTCACAAGTCCATAACTGCTGTTAGCTCAGAACAAGCACCCTCCTAAATCCGAGTCGCTCCTTTTATCCAGTTTGGGTCTTTGAAGAGACCTTGAATAGATAATCAGCCAGACAATTGGTTTCTCCTCAAGGCACAGTTCTAGACGGATGGATCCAGAAACGGATAATTTGCATTCCCCTCCTCTCATGTATTTCCTGTATTTAGACAGAAGGCTTTTACAAGACACTATGTTGGATAGCGACAGCCTCATTCTGACAAAAAAAAACCACCACAGAACCAATCCATTACGCAAAGAGAGCAGAAAAAGCTGTCAGCAGCCTCCCACCCAGAGTCCAAAGAAAAGGAAATGACTTCACTGGTGGCAATAACTACAAGCTCTGTGCCTCAGAATTATTTCTATAGTAGTCAGAGAATAAACTTAACTGCTGTGTGCAACAGCTTCCAAAGAGACTTGCTGCATGAAATCAAGAACATGTTGTTTCTCCAAGATCTAACTGCCTACACATTTTCATAGAGAGAACTTGTAAGACTTTCTGATGATCACCAGAAGACCTTACACAAAATGTTCACAGCTTCACCCTTTTAAAAAAAATAAACAACCTTTAATGAATAAAAGATAAATTTTACTGACCCCAACATCATGCCCTCTTTTCAAAAAACGCTTTCCGTAGTTCTCTTCCCTTCCTGTCATTATTTTCTGTGCTTTTTTCCTCACATGTCTCTGGCACTGGGAATTCACTTTATTCTCTCCATCTCCTCTTCCCCCCTCACCTCAGCATCACTTTTCCTCCTTCTTTATTTCCTTCTTGCCAGCATTATCCAATTGAGTATTCATTGAAGATACTATGACACCAAATGCATTTTATCCATTATCACTCCAATATATTTGGAGCAGGAAGACTAGTAACTAAAAAGACTCCAGTCAATCAATCACTGTAGTTGGTAAGTGATATTGCATTAAATTTTAATTTTCTCTCCAAACAGAGAATACACATCTAGGATTGAGTGTATATGATCATGTGTAAATATAAATAATTCTTCTTTGCTGAGCTTTAAATTAGAGGCTTCTATAAACAGGAAGTAAGCAATTTGTAACATATGACTTCAGCAACTTTTTCTCATCCACTTTGTCTCTGTGAGAATCCACAATCAATCCATTTGGAAAAGTAATTTTCAGCTTCATGTTACATAAAAAAAATCAAGTTGTGTATGTTTGCAGAATACTAATATCTACAGCAAATGGAGAACGGAAAATAAGAGGCTCATGGAATCTGATTAACAATGTCCAATAGAAATCTGTACAAAGATAAAGCATTGCGCTGTGCAAAACAAGATATTATGGTTTCAGTCTTACTGCTCACTCTTTGTTGTGGTCATTCAGCTATGTTGTTCGATACTTCCTTTCCAAAAGCAGGGAGCAGATTTATCCCTGATGTAGCTCCTGTGACTTCTTTTGGTGTTACACTAGGGATGAATCTGGGCCACACTGCCATTGCTGATGATGTCTTTGTTGCTCACTCATCATACTGATCAGATTGGAAATGACCACAAGACAAGATGATTAATGCAGCTAATGTTTTTGAATGCCACTGGGTAGCAGATAGAGATTGGTACAGCTCATGGGAGTGTTAAACAGTGCCAGTTTAATATGATTGAACTGCTTTGGCATTCATTTTCCTATGAGAATTCAAGCTGCTCTTAGAAGATGGTTTGGCTTCTATGCATGTGGAGCACAGTAAGCTCCCCAAATGCTTCTATTTCATATACCTGCAAATTGTGATTAATCAGATGAGAATGATCAAAGAGGGTGAATATGAACATAGCAATGTCCTCAGTTTCTACCAGGCAGCTGCTGCTACCTCAGTTTACATCAGCCTAGTTGAGTGTAGAGTTGGTCAAAAAAATTTAAGCAAGTTTTAATTTTTTAAAAATGTTCTTTTTCAAAAATTGTGCCCTTTAAAAGTGTTTCTAAACGTTGGGGTTTTTTTAAATTCTCAAAATGGGTATTGAGTTTTTCCATTACCAAAACTTGGAATTTTGGTAAACAAAAAACCATAGAATCATAGAGTTACAAGGGACTGCAAGGGTCAACTAGTCTAACCCCGTGACAAGATGGATGGTTTAGAAATAACAAATCCTGCAAGACAGATGGCTATCCAGCTTCCTTTTGAAAGTCTCCAGTGCAGATGCTTCCACAACCGCCCGAAGCATTTGGTTTGTCCTGCTGTTCTTACAGTTAGCAAGTTTTTCCCAAGATTTAATCCAAATCTGCTGTGATGTAATTTGAACCCATTGCCTCTTGTCCTGCCCTCTGTGGCAAGAGAAAACAGCTTTTCTCCATCTTTTTTGTGGCAGCCTTTCAAGTATCTGAAGACCACTATCATGTCCTCCTTTAATTTCCTCTTTTCCAAACTAGATGTTAGAATATAGATATTCAAGCCTGACTGTAAAGGTGTATACTTTAAGAACAAAGGTGTATTTTTATCACTTAGCTAGTTATAGAGGTATAAAACAAAGAATCAAAATCACAGGCGGACTGTGTATGGGCCTTCTCTCACTAGGGTAGTCTGAGACCTTGTTCTCAGGCTAAGGCCTTTGGCAGCAGGGGCAGCCATAAGCTAGGAAGCTTACGGTCACATCCTCACATTCCAAACCAGTCACACAGAAATAAGGTGGTATTTGGCTGTTAGGAAGATGACCCAGTGCCCATCACCACCAGATAAAGAAACAGATCTTAAGCTGGTTAAAGAAAACTTAGTTTGATAGCATCCTGTGTGGCAAGAAATCACTTATCAATGGTTATGGTTGTGAAACCCTAATTTCTATATTGTTTTATTTTTATGGCCCCCACTTTTCTATTGTTAATCTGTCTGGTTCTCTAATTGTTTCTGTCTGCTGTACAATTAATTTTGCTAGGTGTAAGTTAATTAGGGTAGTGGGATATAATTGGTTAGAGAATTATGTTACAATACATTAGGATTGGTTATTTAAATTTCAGTAAAATAATTGGTTAAGGTATAGCTGAGAATATTACTATATAAACTGGGTCAAATAGAAAGTGGCAGGGAAGGGAAACTGGAATCATGCTTGCTAAGTGTGGGGAGAACGGGTACAGAGAATAGGGAACAGGGACACAGGCAAGGCTCTGTGGAATCAGAGCTGGGAAGGGGACACGGGGGAAATGCTCTGCAGGGTCAAAGCTGGGAACGGAACATTGGGAAACAGACTTTCAGCGTATAGAGATAAGCTCAACTGGTGTGAAGGGCTTTGGAATATGCTTGCTTGGAAACTAACCCCAATAAACCTTGCATTGTCTGCACTTCAGACTTCTGGTTTTTTGTGGCTTGCTGTCTGCATGACAAGAGCCAGGGAAGTGGGAGGGTGAAAGGAAAGCCCTCTAACACTAAACATACCCAGTTCCTTCAGCCTTTGCACATATGACTTCCATTCCATTGTTTGATCATCTTTGTTGCTCACCTCTGGATCCTTTCCAGTTGCTCTACATCCTTTCTATACATTGATGACCACAATTGGACACAGTACTTCAGCTGAGGCCTAACCAATGCCGAGTAGAGCAGCACTATCACCTCCCATGACTTGCATGCTATGCCTCTGTTAAGCAACCAAAAATGGCATTTGCTTTTTTTGCAACAGCATCACATTGCCTACTCATGTTGAGGCTCTGATTCACCACAACTCCCAGATTCTTTTCAGCCATGCTGCTGCCAAGCCAATTACTCCCCATTCTGTATTTGTGCATTTGGGTTTCCTTCCCTAAGTGTAGCACTTTACATTTGTCTTTGTTGAATTTCATTTTGTCGTCTATAGCCCAGTTCTCCAATTTATCAAGATCCCTCTGAATTTTAGCTCTATCCCCCAAAGTATTGGCAACCCGCCACCCAGCTTTGTGTCATCTGCAAATTTGATCAGCATGCTCTCTATACCTACATCCCGTCATTAATAAAGATGTTAAACAACACCAGAGCCAGTACAGATCCCTGTGGAACCCCACTCGAGACCTCCCTCCAATCTGACATTGGTCCATTAATAGTTACTCTTTGTTTGCGATTGTTTAACCAATTATGTATCTACTTAATGGTAGTTCTGTAGAGCCTGAGTTTCTCCAGCTTACTTATCAGAATGTCCTGTGGGACTGTCAAAAGCCTTGCTGAAGTCCAGGTATATGTCCACCACATTCCCTATCCAACACATCAGTTACCCTATCAAGGAAGAAAATCAAGCTGGTTTGGCATGTTTTGCTCTCAGTAAATCCATGCTGGCTGCTTGTGATTACCCCTTTATTCTCCAGGTGTTTGCAAATTGAATGTTTTATACCTTGCTCTAGTAGCTTTCCATGTATTGAAGGCGGGCTGGCTGGTCTATAGTTCCCTGTCTCCTCCTCCTTAAAGATGGGCACTACATTTGCCCTTCTCCAATCTTCCGGGACAACTCCTGTCATCCATGAGTTTGTAAATATTATTGCTAGTGGCTCTGAGATTTATTCAGCTAATTCCTCTAGTACACTCAGGTGAATAGCATTAGGCCCCACTGATTTGAATTCATTCAAATTGGTCAGAAGATCTCTGACATGTTCTTCACTTATCCCAATCTTCATCCCTTCCCCCTTTGTCGTCTATGGTAACTTTGCTAGTCACATGTTGGTTTTTTGTGAGAAGACTGAAGCAAAGTAGGCATTGGGCAGCTCTGCATCCCTAACATCTTCCATTACCAACTCACCTTCTCTATTTAACAGTGGACCCACCCCATCCTTGATCTCTTTTCTTTCTTTCTTTTTTTTGTCTGACATATTTAAAGAACCCCTTCTTGTTATCTCTCACATTTCTTGCCATCTGTAACTCATTCTGTGCCTTGGCTGTCCTGATTTTTGTCCCTACACGTTCATGCTATTCCCAGGAATACTTCCTTGGTGACGTGCCATTCCTTCCATTTCCTGTATGTATTCCTTTTGGTTTTTAGATAGCTAAAAAGCTCCTTGTGTAGCCACACTGGCTTCCTGCGGCTCTTCTTATCTTTCCTCTGCATCAGAATAGCTTGGTGTTGAGCCTCTAGTATTACATCTTTTAAGAACTACCAGTCCCCTTTTCATTTTTTTTCCTAATTGGTCTTTCCATGGGACCTTGCCTACTGTTTCTCTGAATCAGCCGAAATGCATCATTCTGAAGTCCAGTGTCCTTGTTTTGCTGTTTTCATGTCCTCCTTTCCATTGGATCTTGAATTCTTAGATCATGATCACTTCCTCACAAGTTCCCGACCACCCCTACATTTGCAACTAATTCATGTCTGTTGGTCAAAACCAGATCCAAAATGGACGACCCCCTAGCTATTTCCTCAACTTTCTGAATGAGAAAGTTGTCCCTTACACATGCTAAGAATTTGTAGGATGTATTATGTTTTGCTGCAATAGTCTTCCAACAGATATCAGGGAAGTTAAAATCCCCCATTAATACTAGCTTGTGTGTGTTAGCTAATCTTGTTACCTGCTTATAGAATGACTTATCCACTTCCTCTTCCTGATTTGGTGATCCATAACAGACCCCCACCATAATATCACTGCTGTTCTTTTCCCTTGTTATCCTCACTCGAGACTCACAGTGTATCTCATGTCCTCTTGGACTCAGAGCAATTGTATACATTCTTGACATACAGCACAACATCTCCTCTTTTTTCCTCATAGCTATCCTTTCGGAACAAGCTATATCCCTTAATGCTGGTACTCCAATGATGGGAGTTGTCCCACCAAGTCTCTGTGATGCCAATTAAGTCATAATTTTCTTCACATACCATAACTTCCAGTTCATCCTGCTTGTTCCACATACTCCTTGCATTTGTATACAGACATTGAATATATTTTGCAGATTGCCCTGTTCCATTTCTTTTGGCCTTTTCATGTCAGCCATAGATTTTTTTTAATTTTAAAAAATTGCAATAATTTTTATTAAAAAACAGGATTGCTTTGAACATAAACAAACAGCAGCATAGTTTTGTGATGTCAGTTTTGCATTTTTCAGCCAATTTTAGTAGTGAGAGAGAAGTGCAAAATTCCACACCTGCCGGGGTAACAAAAATCCTCACAAAATCAGAAGTCCAAACCTTCTTCACCCAGTGCCTTTCCCTGGGTCACTGCTTTCCTTCAAGGGTCTGGCAATCTTCTCTCTTTCCAGGATACAATAGCAACATTTCCTGATCATCAATGGGGAGCTCCCACTCTCCCTTCTCCATGCATTCCAGCCATGGGGAAGTGAACAAAGATCTGACTGTCAGGTCCAAGCAACTCTCTCCCCTCTGCGTCTCTTGCCACAAAGCTGCTTCATTTGTTCCACCAAAATCCAGGCTCCTTCCAGGGCACTTATCAGAATAGCCCAGAACTCTTGCTCTTTCCCCACTCTCTTTGTTCAGAGGGAAAGGGCTGTTTATCTGCTCTGATGTTCCTTCCCAGCATAACTTCAATTGGCACTGGGAACTACAATTCACAAGATTCCCTTCTTCAGAGCTGAACCAGAAACAGGGCTATACTGAGCCTGTAATCTATTTTAAAGGTTCAGATCATTCTGATACAGGCAGGTTTGCCCAAATTTATCCTTATCATGCTCTTTAGGAGTTTTTTTTTCCCTCTTTATCAAATATCTGATAGGTCTCTATAGCATTATGAGTGTTATGAGCAGATAAGCTTCTTATGGATGAAACAGTTTCTTAACAACCTGATTTAATTAATGCCCTTCAAGGTATCCATGGGCTGCAGGTAGGATGAATGAGATGAACAAGATGACAATGCAGGCTAAATATAAAGAAACATAAGGACTGTCAGATTGTGGAATACTCTCTCAAGGGAAGTGAGGGATGCCCCATTGCCAAGGAATCTAAAACTGCACTGGACAGAACATTGTGGGAAATATACCAAAGGGGACAACCCTGCACAGGCAGATGAATGCTTTGGATTAACTGTTGAAATAATTGAGCCTACAAATTGATCCTACAAATTTCCCATAATTGGAAGCACAACTGGAAAGTTCATAAAATGTTACAATAAACTATAACAAATATTAGGAGGAAAATGTACAAAAGGGAGACAGACTGAATTAATCCAACCAAAAGGCCTACCAACACAATTCAAGGACTCTTAAGATCTGTGACCCAAGAACCTCTTAATGACAAAGGGGTTACAGATAGCTTACAGAAATCTACTGAGTCTGGTGTGTGCATTCTAGTTCACCAAAAAATGTTGTGTGGTCTCAAATAAAACTTGGTGTCACACTGGTCATCAACATCATTTTGAAATGTATGTGCAGACATCATATAAGGAGTGATGTATGTATATACTGAAAACATGTTCTTAAGGTCTGTGTCAGGAGGTGGGGGAAGGTGGTCACCAGCAAAGGTGAAAAACAGGTTTTCTATCAGACAAGAGAGGTTTAGCCATTTACGGTTTCAGAGTAACAGCCGTGTTAGTCTGTATTCGCAAAAAGAAAAGGAGTACTTGTGGCACCTTAGAGACTAACCAATTTATTAGCGCATAAGCTTTCGTGAGCTACAGCTCACTTCATCGGATGCATGAAGTGGAAAGTACAGTGAGGAGATTTATATACACACAGAACATGAAAAAATACACATTGTAAGGAGAGTGATCACTTAAGATGAGCTATTACCAGCAGGAGAGTGGGGTGGGGGGAGAGAAAACCTTTTGAAGTGATAATCAAGGTGGGCCATTTCCAGCACATTTCCAGGAGTTAACAAGAATGTCTGAAGAACAACGTTCAGACGTTCTTGTTAACTCCTGGAAATGTGCTGGAAATGGCCCACCTTGATTATCACTTCAAAAGGTTTTCTCTCCCCCCACCCCACTCTCCTGCTGGTAATAGCTCATCTTAAGTGATCACTCTCCTTACAATGTGTATTTTTTCATGTTCTGTGTGTATATAAATCTCCTCACTGTACTTTCCACTTCATGCATCCGATGAAGTGAGCTGTAGCTCACGAAAGCTTATGCTCTAATAAATTGGTTAGTCTCTAAGGTGCCACAAGTACTCCTTTTCGTTTAGCCATTTAGTTGTTTTTGTATATTTGAGTATTGTCTCCCACAATAGGCCTTACCACCAGTCTGGACTAACTCCAAAAGGCAGCTTGTAAGAACTTCAGAAAGAAACTAACAAGATGAGAAAAACAGCAGGGGAAGAGAACCTTATCTTGAGGTGCACTTCAAAAGTTGGCTTGAATATATTTGGGAGGCAGAGAAGACCCCTGGGCACCCCTCACTTATGAAGTAAACAGACAGTGCTTTTGCTTTATGAAAAAGGGGTCTCAACCAGGCTTGGTTGAAAAAGCTGGAGAGAACTTTAGGTGAGCTAAGCTTCTTTAGACAGCAGGTTAACCAGTTAGTTACGTTTAGTCTCCATAAAACATGTTATGATTTAGTTTTACATGTAAGCATTTGTTTCCAGCCAGGGGGAACTTAAAGAACTGGGTATCAGGGCCAGCTGACTTTTCTCTCTTCTTACCACTTGCCACAAAGCTAGTGCCTTTGTCCAAACTCCTGTCAATATTCTTACCCACTATCACCTAAATCTCTGTTCTTTGAAAATAAACTTATTCTTGTTTTCACTATAAATATATTTAAGTGATGTGGTGTTAATCAAAGTGATGGTTCTGAGTAGCTGATGTGCACTGTTCCTGGTAATTCCATACCACTGTTCCTGGTAATTCCGTTCAGTGGATAAGGTGCTGGACTCTGCCAGGAATGCTCTGTGTATTCACGTGTTGGTTTGTGTCTATTGCTACCTGTACAGAGAGAGCAAGGCCTGTGAGGCCCTGAAAAGTAGTGGTTTGTGCTGCCAGGGGCTGATGGTGTCAGAGAGCAGATCCACAGCTGGTACAAACAAGCTGTCCCATTGTAAGGACAAATGGTGATGAGGTGCCTCACAACTCTGGGCACCTCTGGAGAGCGTCACAAGATCATACCTGGGACATAAAAGACGTGTGGGGCTGGAAATCAGTGGACAAAATTTGGTGTGCAAGAAAGTCCTCATTGTTTTGTTCAACAATTAGAAATGGGCTATTTCACCCATCACCTGGGGTCCTCAAAGAGAGACTTTGCGGGGGGGGCAGTTAGTGGACACTGGCTAACTGAAAGACAGAAAAACAGGAAGGAGCAAGCTTCACCATTATGGCTGCCACCCCCAACCATCCCCTTGGAGCCTGGGGTCCAGCATGAGAACATTGCACCTATTTCATCATACTCCGGAGAGATGTCCTGACCAGAGCAGGCAAGAGAGGGACCAGATGGCATCATCACCTCCACGGGCGCTGGCTAAATCCCAACTGGGATGGGATACTGTTGTCCCCTAACCTAATGTGTCCTTTCTCTTTCCCCTCTTTCGTCTCTTTCCTATCCCTCTCCTTTTCCTTCTGTCTAATACGGGTCTGGCTTATCCTGTATATTTTGCAACACTGCTGTAAACCTGTGACCAAAGAGGCAGTTAAAAGCAATACCCTAAAAAAAGCCCAATCCTGGTAAGAGAGCCTGATCTCATGCTATTTCTAACCCAGTTCAAAATAGGAGAGTACCAAAAGCCTCCTCTTGGATCTACCAAGATAAGATTGGAAAATGTTGGAAGATTCCCAACACAACCGAATTACTGAGTTTTTATCCAAACAGACCCCAGGAACTCTCCTCTGAGGTTCATCCCCCTCTAGTATCAATGAGAACTGCAGTGTTTATTTGGGTAGCCTCCTAGCTTAAACAAGGAGGACATCTAGAGGTGTATGAAAGTACTACATAAATCTGATCCTGGTGAGTTTTCATATCCAAAATGGATACCATCATTCTGCATAAGTGCACATTGCAGGGAGTAACTTGCAGGCAGTTTGCCATGGGCCTCTCCCTAGAACGTGCTATCATCACTGTAATTGTCATCTCAAGACATTAAATAAGTCACTGAAAATCCCAGGACATTCCCATGTTTATCTCTTATTTTTACTGTTCGGCAAAGGCTGGCAAGAGTCCCAAATTTGTCATCCTTGCTGCTTAAACAATTCACTCCCTGAGACTTCCATATAAACCTAAAAACGAGTGATTTTTTTTTTAAACTGGAGCAGAGTTTGCAGCCATCTGCCACAACAGCAACTAGAGGCTGAAATCCATAGACTGGCATGGTAAAAACTTTTGGAATCAGGATTAAAAAATTAGGACAATATGTATTTGTCTTAAAAGTGCCTCCTGCCCAGTCTGCTTATTTTCTAGTTTTATTGATAATAATCTTGTCACTCGAGCATGGGGAAAATCAGGCTCTCTGTGCACAAACACATGATGTGCTTGTGCAAATTAGAGGCTGTTAAATGACTGTTTAAAGCTAATTCCACAATATATACTTACAGGGAGATTCCTTTTGCACACATCTCAGGCAAGAAAGATGAAAAGAGATTAACTGAAAGAAGGAACACACAGGAACATTTTCAACTGGTATGCCAAATTGTTGGATCATATTAAAGAAGTTCTGTATTTAAATCACAAATGAGTTTGATTCCCCATAGTTTAAATTCCAGGGTATTACTAATTAAGAGGTCTCTTGGGTTTTGGTACTGTTTTCTCTCCCTCTCTGTGTGAAACTTGCAAGCTGCTATTGTGTTAGTACATTCTAAGACAGAGTCTATTCTCAAAGCAATTCTTTGTAACAACTACTCACACAGAGAGAGACTCAAAGCAATATTCTGTAACAACAGAAACAGCACCCAGAGACTCCCCGCCCTTTTGTTGTATTCACCTCGCTTTGTTAACAATTGTGATTAAAATAGAGATAGAGGATGTATGTGGATGGATGCTTGGTGTGGATAGTAACTGAATGATCAGGGAGGTGCCAGCCTAAGAATCCAGTGTCCATCGGCTGAAGAAGGCGTCAAGTGGAAATAACCAGAGGACCCCTAGAGGGCAGACTAGAATCCACCCAACAGCCTCAAGAATGGGAGAACCAAAGAACAAGATAACATCTGGCAGCACGGAGCCATCAGGAATGTGCCATCTGCTGATTGATTCAGCAACAGCATGATGAAGCAATTCCCATAGACTGGCATAGGAAGGAATTCCTATAAAAATGGACTCTAGAAAGGGAGAACTTTGGGATCTGATTCTGCAAACCAACTTCCAGGAGCATCAGATGAGCATCTGACAAGGCCCTGCTCCCTCCTCATGTCCAGGCCACCTGGCCAGTGGTTTGGCATGAGCAACTCTAAGGCTGGTAACTATGATAACAACCTTGCAGAACGTTTGTGTGTGTGTGTGTGGATGAATGAGTGAATAAATATGAAATTGAATGGAATGTTATAGCTATAACTAACTGCTTACTATGATTCTTTCTGTATTCACAATAAATGTGGCATTTTGCCTTTTCCCCTTTAATAAGATCCTGCTGGTTTTTATGTTATTGGTATAACAAAATTTTGAAACAAATGGGTATCGTGGGTGTTAAACTCTGAAAATTAGACCAATTATTTAGGTCTGGAATAATTAGGCACAAATATTTGAAAATGTGGAACTTACCATGCATTATCCACAAGTTATTGCTGGAACTGAAAGAATAAGTCTTCCTTTCACGGTCAACCTGCACACTCTTCCAACAAAGTTTACGTTTTTAGGGAGAAATATTTAGTATCTGGAAGGTAAAAATGTTTTAAAGTAACTGGAGGAGAAACATGCCTTGTAATAATTTTCGTGGCTGGTGATGGAGAGATCCAAATCCATAAAAAGCACTATCTGAATATGCAGAGCTGTTATTCTGAGAGACCGTTCATCTGTAATGGCTTTATGTAACCTTTGTCTGTTAGAGCTAACGCAATAAACAAAAAGTTTATACTCTTCTCCCTTTCCCACATGTAGGGGTGAGTCGGAGAACCTCTCTATCACTCATTAGACTAGCACTCTGAGGTCCAATCCCACTTTGGAATCCTGCCCGAGTATGGGACCATGAGTATCCCTTAGCTCAAAGAGGAAAATAAACTATACTAGGCCTCTTCCTTATACTGCTTACTTCTCACCTGTTCCCACTCAACTATGCTGGCTATAGCAGGATTTTTCCCTTTTAAAAGTTCTAATGGCAGACTCCTCCCTACAAAAAACCCCCTATTTGCCATTCTGTCATGCTTGGGGAACCTGTGTTTTCCGCTCTGTGTTTCTGCTGCCTCAGATCATTGATCTATGAAAATGCTGCTTACCGGAGTGCATCCAAAATTGTGACAATATTCCCCCCAAAAAACACTTCATGTTTTTTGTGAAAGTTATACTTCAAAGTTTTTAAAATTCAATAGCTTCTACTGCCCAGCTACTTAGGTGTCTGCCCTAAGTTGAACGTTTCAGCAAAAGTGGTTCAGCTGCAGACCTGGAGTGCAGCATGCTCAGTGCAGATTTGGAGAATTTAGCAGGTATTCAATAAGATATTAATTATCACCATAGAATCTGAGCACCTCACAAATATATAATTTATCTTCTCCACCCTCCCTGCCATAGGATGGTATTATCCCCTTTTAACTCAGTCCCTACCTGCAGACAGAGAGTAAAAGAACTTGCACCAATTTGACTGCATCAAAGTTTGAACACACGTAATCTATATTGGTTTAGCTATCCTCTGTAAATGTACAGGTTTACACAGACAGAATTGCACCAATTTAATTAAATCAGTTTTAAAAGTCACAAGTTATTCCCAGACATAAAGAACTCCTCTGTGGAGCTCGAAAGCTTGTCTCTTCCACCAACAGAAGTCGGTCCAATAAAAGATATTACCTCACCCACCTTGTCACTTTCATTAGACAGGCATAACTCTACACACAGAGAAGGCTATATATGACTACCGTGGAAAAGGGAGACCTGACAGACAGACAGTTCCCTCCAGCCCCACCACTTATGCTGGGGTTAACTCAGGTGGATTGACACCCAGGTGGGTGATACCGATATGAGCAGCCATATTACAAAGCCATACCCAAGTTACTGTGCCTCACTGGTGCTGCACTTACCCATGTGTCTCTCTAAGTGTATGTCTACGCTGCATGCTTCTTTCAGCAGTGTGCAGAATACATACCCACATAGTCCCTCCCACAGCGTGTGGCTGGTGCGGCACAGCTTAGGCAAGGAGAGTAAAGCCAGGCCTGATGGGTGTGGATATGTAGGCGAGTACACTACATGTTCTATGCTTGCCCAAGCCTTGCCTCCCTGTCTACACTGCTATTTTTAGCAGTTAGTGTCAAGCTGCCTCCCTGCTGCTGGAGCCTTTCCCCACCACAGGAAAAGACTCCCCCAGCACGGACAGGCTCTGGCAGCGGGGAGGCAGCAGGGAAAGCTTTGGGCAGCTTCCCCTTGTGGACCCTTTCCCCACTGCAGGGAAAGGCCCTGGCTAGCAGGAGAAGCAGTGAGAAAAGACGCTTTCCAGCTCCCCGTTGCTGGAGCACCTCCGGGCCATGATGACAGACACCAGCAGCAGGGTAAGGCTGAGCCAGAGCCTTTTCCCCACTGCCTCCCCTCTGCCAGAGCCTTTCACGGACACGTGTAGCTACACACTGCAGCGTGGACGCAGCCCGCAGTGAAAAGGAGGTATGCTACATGTACACTTCCTGCCACCCATATTGGTTTGTATCATAGACGTAGCCTAAAACTGCTGGTGCACATCCCATGGTTCTTTGGGCTGCCGCACATTAAGTTTCTCTCCGATTCTTTCCTGGTAGGATAACCTCTCTGTTCTTCTGGGCACACAGGGGGAATTGTGGGAAGGCACCAGTGGACTACCAGCCCTTCAGTAGTTTAAGCGTGTGTCCTCACTGAAAAATGGGTGGGTTACCAGCCCGAGTCACCGAAAGCAGAACCAGACTAACCCAGGGGTGGGCAAACTATGGCCCAGGGGCTGCATCCGCCCCTCCAGACATTTTAATCCAGTCCTCGAGCTCTCATCAGGGAGTGGGGCTTGCCCTGCTCCACGCAACTCCTGGAAGCAATGGCATGTCCCTTCTCCGGCTCCTATGCGTAGGGACAGCCAGGGGGCTCCACACACTGCCCCCACCCCAAGCGAAGGGGCAGCACGCATTGCCTGGCAGGGCCTCCATGTAAGAGCCGGAGAGGGGACATGCTGCTGGCTCTGGGAGCTGCTTGAGGTAAACACTGCCCAGAGTCTGCACTGCTGACCCCCTCCTGCGCCCTGGCCCCCTGCCCCATCCCTGATCCCGCTCCTGCCCGCCAAACCCCTTGGTACCAGCCTGGAGCACCCTCTTGTACCCCCAACCCCTTATACCCAGCCCAGAGCCCGCACCCCCAGCCAGAGCCCTCACCCCCTCCCGCACCCCAAACCACAATTTTGTGAGCATCCATGGCCCGCCATACAATTTCCATACCCAGATGTGGCCCTTGGGCCAAAACATTTGCCCACCACTGCTCTAACCCATGGCCCCAGGATTTGAAGGATTAAATTCTGAAGGGAGGGTTGTGTGGGAGGAGGGATAAGAGGATAACATCCAAGTAACAGCCTGAATTAACTCTACAGTGAAAACATCCCCACAGATTTACTGTGAGAGAGCTGGGAACTGGACACATTGTACTGAATCCCTGTTTAGTTCCCCCCGCTCTTGTGGAGATCACTGCTCAGGCAACCTCGAGGATCGGAGCCTATATTTTTCCAGTTCCAGAGTTATGACAAATTGGAGATTCCCAGAGGCAGGGGAGGAACAAAACATTCTCGTTATAGCTGTGGTGGGGATTTCTGTATTACTTGGATTTGGCACCTCTTTAAAAGAGAGGCCCATGTAATGTTACTCAATGCCGTAAGTTTTAGTTCCCCCATTTTAACAGAATAGCAACACAACCTCCATCTGAGCAGAGGAGCAACAAGCATCACACTAGCTCACAATAACCTGCATTTACAGAGCGCTGCTCATCCCAAAGCACTTCAAGAAGTCATTTTACCCACCACAGAAATGCAGCCATTTCTGAAGCAGCTTACAAACCGGTCCACCAATCAGCCATGGGATTTGGGGGTCACAGCAAAAAACTAAATAGAAAAAAACAAAATGGAAACAAGAGGGGGAGACCCCTTAAAGCCCCCTGAACATTTCAATTTCAGCCACTGGAAGGCAACACAACAACTCTGCTTGGCCACAGGTCCCAAGGAAACAAAATAAGGCAGGCAGGTTCTTTAGAACTAATAATAAAAAATCGGCATTCACAGTGAGACTTCTGGCTATCTCTGGAAGAAGCATAATCCCCCTTAGTGCAGGCAGTAAGCTTCCCCCAGTTACTCTTTTCCAAGCCTGACTCTATACCAGGAGCTCCCTAGGCTAGGAAGAGAGTAGAAGAAAGCAGATCATTATTCTTCTGCTAGCTCCTCCACCCATATGGCTCAGCTGCCAATTCCTCCCCACAGCAACCACACAAACCACAGCTGACAACTCAAGCAGCTTATAAAAGTCAACTTCCTCCATTCAGCCTAGGAAGGGGCACAAACACCCCATCACGCTGCTAGCTAACAGAGCACAGCAACACTGCACAGGAGTTTAGGCCAGAAAGAAAGGGAGAACAGAACTGGCTGCAGTTCAAACTGCAGGAGAAATTCTAGGTAGGCAGATTTACTATATTAATTGGGTTAACACGCTTGGTACCACCATCCAGACTGGGATTAGAAGCACCATGGGATCTTTAATGATCACAAACAGTTAAGAACTTGATTCTGCATCAAAAGTTCACATATTGAATTGCCAACACCGTTTCCTGGAGCACTCAGAGTTTTTAATCTAAGCGTCTGACTCCTCTGGCAGCTCCAGCCCAATTGAGCTGCAGGGCCCCCTTTTATACTTTCTGTCCCACCCCTCTGCTTCTGGCAGGGCGGGCACGGGTGTCTTGGTTCCGCCCACCAGGGGATGGGTGGGGGTTTCTCCCCATCAATCTTTAAGGGAGGTCACGGCCCTTCACTACAGCAGATATATGGTCTTAATCCTTTGGAGAAACTAAGGCAAGCAATTTACAAACTAGACAAGACTGCATTTGTAAATGCACTAAAAGCAGAAGCCTAACAGTGAAGCCCAAGCCATCTTTAGTACTTCAGTCGGGACACAGGACAAACTGCTCAATATTGAGACAGTCCCGATTTTATCAGGACATCTGGTCACCCTAATTGTTTATCTCACATAGAATAAAAAAACCACATGCAGCATCATGCACTGCTAATAAGAAATGCTTCTTTCATAAAGTATTTGCTTGGGAGTATGGGGTAAAATTAGGTAAGCAGTTGTCAAGCTTTTATAAAACCAATCATCCATAGTGTTAACAACTATGCTCAGGAACTGGAACACTTCTGTGTAATCAATTATCATTTCAAACCTGGAGCATGAAACAACCACTGGAGGGCACCACAACCCCACTGCACAACAGTGTATGATCAGCAAAGACAGACACCCAGTAGGAAGTAATGAAGGCTTCCCTTCATCACGAGTTTTTGGGGACAGGGAGAGAGGTAATGAAGAGTGCTCAGTTAGTTCAGAGAGGTGCCATCGTTTCAAAATCAGAATCTAGTTGGAGGACCTAGTAGAGAGAGCCATATGGTCTTGGTGGACAGAGAAATTTTTTTTTATAACAAAGCTTAAATGCAAATTGTTCTGCCTGGGATTCTGGCTATGCCTTCCCCCTAGAGTCTTAGTTCTGAAACCAGCTCAGGTAAACATAGAGGTGGTAGCTCTGTGCAAGCTAGAGTGCTAAAAATAGCAACATGGCTGGGGTAGCAAGGACCGCAGCTTGGACTCGCCATCTGAGCACAACCCCATTCGAGATCCTAGTTACATACACAGGCGGCTAGCCCAAGCTGCCACAGTCATGCTGCTATTTTAGCCTGCTAGAAATTACACCTCCCAGCTGCAGATATACCCTGTGAATTAAACAGGCATACACTGCATGTCCATAATGCCATACGTGCAAAACTGTACTGACTGTATATTATAGTAAGATTTCAGAGTAACAGCCGTGTTGGTCTGTATTCGCAAAAAGAAAAGGAGTACTTGTGGCACCTTAGCGACTAACCAATTTATTTGAGCATAAGCTTTTGTGGGCTATAGCTCACTTCATCGGATGGAACCTCCAACGCATTATTAAGGATCTACAACCTATCCTGAAGGATGACCCAATACTCTCACAAATCTTGGGAGACAGGCCAGTCCTTGCCTACAGACAGCCCCGCAATCTGAAGCAAATACTCACCAGCAACCACATACCACACAACAGAACCACTAACCCAGGAACCTATCCTTGCAACAAAGCCCGTTGCCAACTGTGCCCACATATCTATTCAGGGGACACCATCACAGGGCCTAATAACATCAGCCACACTATCAGAGGCTCCTTCACCTGCACATCCACCGAGAAACTGTTGAATTGGAATTCATTTGCAAATTTGATACAATTAACTTAGGCTTGAATAGAGACTGGGAGTGGCTAAGTCATTATGCAAGGTAACCTATTTCCCCTTGTTTTTTCCTCCCCCCCCCTCAGACGTTCTTGTTAAACCCTGGATTTGTGCTAGAAATGGCCCACCTTGATTATCATACACATTGTAAGGAGAGTGGTCACTTTAGATAACCAGCAGGAGAGTTGGTTTGTGTGGGGGGTGGGTGAGAAAACCTGGACTAGTGCTGGAAATGGCCCCCCTTGATTATCATACACATTGTAAGGAGAGTGGTCACTTTAGATAAGCTATTACCAGCAGGAGAGTGGGGTGGGAGGAGGTATTTTTTCATGCTTTGTATGTATATAAAAAGATCTTCTACACTTTCCACAGTGTGCATCCGATGAAATGAGCTATAGCTCACAAAAGCTTATGCTCAAATAAATTGGTTAGTCTCTAAGGTGCCACAAGTCCTCCTTTTCATTATAGTAAGAAAGGCACTGACAGATATAACTCCGTATCAACGGATGCATCAACGTAAGCAGGGTGACTGAAAACATCTGTGTACAGTGGGAGACTTGGATTTGCACATAGCTTTTCCACCAGTCTGGCTGTAGGACTGTCTGTGGTGAATGTGAGGAGGGGCTATAGTCTACCAGTGGGATGTTGTCAATTCTTCTCTCGCTGTGTTGTGGGTCCTTTCTTGTTTTATTCAACCAGTTCTCTATGTGTTGCCCCTACAGGCTCAGGAGTCTGAAGGCCAGGCTGTGTGGTTATGAAATCAGTTGCACCCAGAACATGAATGAGACAGTTTCTACACATTTGGTTGGGCTATGTTTAATGTCAAAACTATTGCTATACTTTCAACTGACTATTAAATTAGCAGTACTGCCAACCTCAAGTGTTCAAGAACGATGAATCAGAATATCATGAGATTTGAAAACTAGGTTCTTTTTATTTGTCTTTTGTGATGGCACATTTAGGATTTGCTTTTCTCTGCAACCAGGAGGGCTAGAAACTCTCTTTTTTAATGAAAGAGGAGATTCTCTAGGACTAACCTGACTCCAGCAGCTGGAACATGAAGAAAAAGACCAATTATCACAAGATTCATGATTCAATTGTGAGAGTTGGCAACAGTGAATTAGGGCTGAGTGTTCAACTGATTCAGTTAACCACCTGCCCCACCATGATGGTGACAGAAATACTGCATGCATTTCCTCTGGTGTGAGCCCCCACTTCAGTGCCCAGGCCTTCAGTGATACAGAAACTGTCCCTCCCTATCCAAGGCAAAGTTGATCTGCCCCATTAAGTTTTTACAGCACTGTATTTGAGCAGTAAAGGCATGCTTTCAAGAAAGCCTGGCCATCAAGATCAAGAATCACTGCATCAATTGCATCTTTTGCCTCCGCTTGCTCTGTCTCTTAGTTAACATTCAGCTGAATATATAGTAGATAATGCAGTTACAGTTCCCCTATGGACCACTTAAAAGATTATATAGATTAGGGAAAGGAAGCAGCTATAAATGCACCCAGCCTGTCTCACCTTAATTCAGATCCTACATAGGTCACTAGTGACAGTGAGATCAAGAGTGCTTGCAGTGCCAGCATCTAACAGACATCTGGAATTTTTTAGTTACTTTTCTAAAGATGGGTTGGGCGAGAGCCATTCAACAAATGGCACAGCTGGTGAACAGACACTGAATTCAGCTCCAGCAGACAAATACTGCTTCTCCACTGCCTAATGTAGTCATTGTTCCACGCAACCAGATGTTCTATGGAAATACCAAATATAACTACAGGGAGAATTCCCAACTTTATTTTTCTTCGGAATTAGATTTTCTAGTAACAGAGTCAGTCTCTGAGGCTCCTGGCTAGATTCTGTGCTGAAAGGCACACCATTGATGGCATACCTCTGGGATGGGGGAGCCAGGTTGCCCAGATTCCTCTAGACTCCCTACATTTTTGGTGGGTTACTTTTCAGCTCCCCGCTGTATGAACACTCACTGTCCTGCCCCCAGTGGAGGCGGCAAAGAGAGACAACGTAAGGCCATATCCACTGGCCCTATCTAGCTGCTGCACAGCAAGAATTCTCCCCCAGATGGTTGTTGTTCCTCTATAGCCCCATGCACAGGCAAAGTGGTGAATAGGGACTGGAATAGAGGACAGGAAGGTACTGCCTTCATCCCTGAAGTTTGGGAATATAAATGCCAAAGCTAATCTCAGTTTATACCATCATAAAACTCAGGTTGTGCAGTGCTGAATCAGGCCCCAGGAGCACAAGCACAGAAATTCAGGGAGCCCTTGTGCAGAAGTGTGTGTAAGGGTCTATGTACCCATCTCTTTACCCCCTGTGTAAAGCTAGACATACTAGCAGCCCTCAGCAAGCAGTTAAGGTGATGCTCTTTAACACTTAGTACTGGCGTACACATGGTTTCCCCATACACCATAAATTTCCTTGCTTTTGGGTCTCAAACACAGCCTTGTGCACTTTTAATGTAATTTTATTTAATAGCATAAAACATGCTTGTATAGTGAGAAAATAAATGCAACACAAGACATTGGAAGTCTTACTTCAAATATTAGATAATTTTGAATACGACAATGCAGTAGTTTAAAAGGTGCTAACTTACCAATGATTATAACAAAGTGATTTCAGGTAGAAAGACTTTCAAAGCATATGCCATGTGGTTTATATCTAAGGTTTTCAACTTTTTTCCCCAGCAATCACTCCCTTTCAACAAATTCTTATTTAGAAATAAACGTATTATTTTACAAACAAGAAATAAAGGAAGAATTCAGAGTAGTCAGCCATGGATGTTCAGGTTTATATCCATCAGATTCTCCTGGTATCCACCTGGTGATGACCCAGCCATATACCAGTACTATTCACAGAAGAAGTCAATGGCCTGAAAGACAGTCATTAGAAAAATGAGCAGAGGCTCTTAGGCATTGTTATACCAAATAAGAACTGGGTACAAATTGAATCAAGGTGCAAAATCCATTTTGAAAAGGTAAGCAAGGAGAAGCAAATGTTAAATAAATTACCACTTTAAAATTCTACTTCATAAATCATGGAACTCGTCTCAGAATACTAGAGAAGAGTTCCATATTGACTAGTTAATGCTTTATACTAAGCCTTTCTAGTTTTGTTTCTCTTTTGTTCTTTCATTTATTATGGCTAATCAATGATTGCTACACACTGAGCCACATGCAGTCCTGGTGTCACATTGTGGTCTGCCATGGACTTCAGTGGAGATGTGGCCACTTCATAGTAGAACTAAATCTGGTCCTTTAAATTCCTGTAAATAAAACTTGCTTGATAAAGTACAAGTCCTACCAAGTAACTGTTCAATGAATTTATCCATAGAAATATGTTCTGTGAATTTCCCCTGAACCACACCTGGTAAGAAAATACTTCTGAACATAAAAACAATGATGAAACACATATATAGCTTGAAGAGGATTTTTCAAATGCTTTCCTATTTGAATGGAGTTATACATTTGAACAGAACATAGCTTAATATTCAATATTAATGAAGGTAATTACCGGAAACTTGTTCAATGAAAGATGTTTTAAGGTTTTCATGAAAGTGGTTTTAAAGAGACAAGCTACCAAGCAATCTGAGTCTCTGTGCCAACACACTAGCTTCTGAGAAACCAAACATCTGCTTCACAGTGTAACTGAGGGGTTTTTTTAAATTGAATGTATTACAAGTCTTCAGTAAAGTTAAGAATTCCATGGGGCAGTGGAAAGCTTGAGAAACTACAGTAGTCTGATACAGTGCAACAGAAATAAAGCAGCCTGGTTGTTTCAAAATAAACATTTGAATATGTTTCTAATCACTTTAATTTAGTGTATTAACGCTTTCTGCTTAGATGCGTAAGCAAGCTTTTCACACACACAGGGTGGAGGCACATGGATTATACGAAGTGCCTTTAAAATTTGCTAAAACTTTCCTTTTCGTTGCTTTGGTCTAGTTTTTAGTAAATTGAGGAGCACTTATATTTTAAAACAAAAAAATACTGGGTGGTTTTAGAAAAAAAGACCTTTTGATGTTTAAAAATAGCCTGGAATGCTTTGTCTCATATTGAACTGAATTGTGAATGAGTGAATTTTCACATGTAGTTGTAGCCTCTTCCTGGTCCCACTGGAGCAGACAGCAGAACTCAGGCTCCTGTCACATAAGGAAAGTGAAGCATGTGCTCATTATACGAATTCTCTATAAAAGAGACATCTCTATTTGTGTAAATAATTAACGGAGACTGTGACAGTATAGGGTGCTCACGAATATGCAGCATGATTCTTCGGCTCTGTAGGACCCATAAAACTTACTGTACACTGCAGATGGAATCTTGAGTGCAGTGCATGATGGGCTTAAATCTACACCATTCAAGTCAATAGGAGATTTTCAATGCACTCAAATGGGAGCAGGATCAAACCTTACATGAAGCTCTCAACAGTGCTTAAATGGTAGCAAGAACAGAGCCTAAATTATGAGTTCAGTGTGGTTCCTCGACAAAGTATGGGAAGACAGGATCGGGCCCCAGGCATTGTGTGGGGCTCAGCACTATTACAGTCAACAGTGGGATGGTGTAGTGCATAGCGATGATTTGTTTTTATAGCAAATTAGCATTACACAGTTGAGTATATTAATGTAACCCCCTGGCCTTTTGCAGATTCCTTACCGTTGTAGGGATTGTCTTATTAGCTTCTTGATAAACATGCTGCTCTGAGACTAAACTGCTGGGGAAGTAGCCAACAGTTCCCATCTGGTCTTCATACTCCTCACCATACACCTTAAAGCAAGAAAAGCTATAATTAGATGCAATAAAGCAGCCCACATCCAGTTTAAACTAGTTCAAGTTTCTGTCAAAAGCAGCAATCATACTCGCTCACTGGTCTTGTGGACTTTTGGTTTTCATACTACTTAACTAGAACAAGATTTTTTTCAAAAGGAGGCATGAATATAAGCCAGAACACAGATCCATATGACTCCAATAAGTTATATTTAGGATACATTATTTATAAGATCCAGATAAAAGTGGAGTGGCAGTTTTATTTTCCTTTAAATGAAAGGTTGGAGTTAAGATTTCATGATCCATTGTCACCAAAGTGTCTCTTCTCAGATTTAGGTTGCTGTAAAATGTTTGCACCCGATTCTTTGAATAAATGGCAGCAAAAGAAAAGCATTGGATTTTATTATGATTGCTTCAGTGCATTTAGTTCCATTATATTATTTATATTTTAATAGGTTATGTACTCTCTCAATATGAGAGAGATTCTTATCAATGCTTGTGAAGTTTGGATTTGAGAGTTTTGTATGTTTTCACTTTTTAAAAATCTCAGATGTAATCTTTAAAAAAGCCACAGGATATATTTTCGCTGCTAAAATCTGTTTTAAAAAGTGGATGTTGACAAAGAAACACTACTAGCCAACTAGAGATAGATTAATGCTTCTATAAAGAAGAATGTCATCTTACACTTCCAGCCCAGAACTCTCCAGCTTCTCTCTCTTTCACTAGTTTTGAATAAACATAAATCAATTGCCCTTTTTTAATATTAATGAACCTGCAGTCTGGTGCATTGTAATCATCTTCTGCTCTGGCAAGGGAAATGGTGTCTGCAAAGAAAAAAAAGGAGGTGGATAAAGAGTATATGTTAGACTCTCTCTGCAGATGCAATCAGGCAATGAAGAAAGTAATCAGAGAAGAGCCTGCCAGATTTCATCTTACACAATTTTCAGTCTGTACTAAGCAAAGTAAAATAAAACCAGAGACTGTCACTTTATCAAAACATTAGCTGCAATAGTGTTCTCAGAAAAAATGTTTTTAACTACACCTACCTTTGATAACGGATTTTGAAACAAAATCCTTTAAAAAGCAGCCTGTGGAATATAAATTAATTTCACATGTGGTTTTGCCACATTAAAAGTATTTTTAAATGTACAAACAGACCGATTTAATACAGCAAGGCTAACAAGCAGCTCGTTCTTACATTTCAAAACCAGACACTGCTTTGTACAAACACACACATTTAGTTTTGATCATATGCTCCACTTAAGTTTAAACAAAAAATACTTACAAACACACTCCTCATCAGCACAGAGCTTTTTGCTGGCAAGTTTGTCCATAAAAATTCCAGTCACGCCAGGGTATGTAACTCCAATGCATAAAAATAATATAACCAAATCGATAGATAGTGTCATTTTTTGATCGGTGGTGTTCTTTGCTAGAACTTCGCTCTCAAATGCATGCCAAGTCTGGTAATACTTATCTTTTATAGAAAAGCTAGACATCTGGACAAACATCCCTGACCAATGGGAAGAGATTAAGTTAACATTCCACTACTTTAAGAGGAACCACAGGGCCCCAGGGGACCCTCAGGTTTTATTTACCAAATAAAATCCCTTTCCAAAGCCTTTTTGTACCACTGCTTCAATAAACTGCTGTATTACAGAGACATTCTGTATTTTCCTGTCAGCTTTCATTAAGTATAATGTTCTTATCACCTCAGGCAAAATTTGTCTGAAGATGAAAAAAATAAATCAGTCCCGGTTAAGCAGCAAATGAAATAACATCCCTTAAAGTCCATAAATCCTTGATTCTCATGAAATGTACGAAGACAATAAAGTCAGAGCTTTCTGGAGCAGACTGTCTCTGTGACATGTTTCTATAGGGCCCTTAGGCACTACTGCAAATATAAATAAACCTAGTCGGTGGCACAGGTAGTTGAATCTCAGTGAAAGGCTCTGTGCATCAGCAAATTACACTTGAAATTTAGGCACTGCACATTCGTAGTGTGGACAAAGCTTTAACTTCATTGAGTGCTCCAGTTAAAAAGCAAACATTTAACAGCTTATGCCAGAACCACCCTCCATTCCATCATAGTTTACATAACTGCAGTATCCTCACCACAGCATGGCCTTGCACCCACCGTATGTGTGAAGTCACGTCTTGCATGGGAGTGTAGAATCACATTCCTTTCTGAAAGTCTCACAGCCACTGTTGCGTACCTGGATTCTCACTGGAGAAGTTGTGCATGCAAAGCACTAAACTGCGTATGCTGTAACAGGCGGATTTGTACCCATCTCTACTCCTTCAAGACAGCATTTTAAAGGTCAGCATATGTTACAACGCAAGAAAAAGGTGATAATAAAGAGAACAGTGGCCTTCAGTCTACTTTTATGATCCCTGCCGTTCTCACAAGTAATGGAAGGCTAGGCCAGCTCAGGACTTGCAGGGGAGATCACTGACCAAGGTACACCTGATGGCAGTTTGGCAAGTGATTATGTGGCACTCTTGTGAGAGTCAGTACCGAATCAATTCCGGGGGGGGAATTATGGTGCAGATTTGCTTTGAGAGTAGATAGGTTCAGTCTATTCACTAAAGGTACCATGTTAATTTTGGTTGTTACGAGCGTAGTCCTCAGAGTAGCTCGTGCCTGGATCAGAAACAATAGCACAGACCTGGGCTGCCCCTTCCTCTTCACCCTATCCCCCCAAAAAAATCCACACCAGACTCACTCAACCACACCTCACCCTTATCCAAAGGGTTTTAGTGGCCTAACAAGTTCAGAACTTAAAGGTCTGGGGAGAGCTGAAGGCAAATCTGACACCTGTTTGTCCAGATCTACATTGACTAGGGTCTGAATGTCCAGGAAAGTCTGCAGTACAAATTCCCAACAGTTCCAGTGCAGGTTTCATCAAGAATATAAAAATGTGTATTTTAATTGTATTTCTTTATTCACTTGATCTAGAAAAATGCTTTAGCTTTTCTTGTACAAAATGAATGCTTTACCCCTGTATGATTCCCAATTATACTATCTAAACACCTCACAGTCTCATGTATTTACCCTCACAACATTCCAGTGAGGTACAGAAGTGCTATTATCCCCAATTTACAGATGCGGAACTGAGGCATAAAGAGGCTAAGTGACTTGCCCCAGGGTCTCAACGTCCGTGACAAATCAACTTAATGAACCTGGGTCTCCCAAGTCCCAGACTGGCACTTTAACATGCAATTCATTTAGGACCTTACTGTGATGCTGTATAGGGGCTTTGTCTTCACTATCAGGGAGATCAACGCTACTGTGATCGATTCAGCAGGTCTAGTGTCTCCATCATTCTTGTTCCAAAGTTATGCTATTGTTTTAAAAAAAAGTCTCTTCTGAGACAGTAAAACATCAGTAGAAAGTAGTTAGCCCAGTAAAACAGATGATGCAAAATCATAGCTTGAACAAAATAAAAATAGCATTTATTTTTACAATGTTAGGATTTCAGCACAGCAAGTTACTATCTGCCAGATGTGGAAATCCTACAGCTGTCCTACTTGAGTAACCCTTACAGTTTTACACAAATGTCTCCTTACTCTTCTTCAAAAGAATAAAAACAATTTTAGTTGGCCAGAAAGGTGGTATCATGTTATACAAAAAACAGTCCTTTTAAGATCATATCCATGGTTATTTCTTAGCATAAGTGATTTTCATTGCATGGGACGGAGTAATCTTGAACCCTTGGAGAGCATCACGAGCAGCTCCTGCCTGTCCCTCATTTTCAAACTCCACAAAAGCAATGTCATGTCTCCCAGGCACTAAACGTACTTCTTTGAAGCCAGGGAACCTTTAAAACAAAGAAGTCAGATAAGATTACATGGATTATATCTGATGGTAAATCTCTCAAGCAACCGTTAAGCCTTATCATAAGCACCCAGTACTATAACATTCAGTCACTACTAACAACACATTTAAAAGTAGTGCAGTAGTTCTCATCTATAAGGAAATGAGAAGCTACTTGACTAGTGAATGAAGTTGCAGAGAGCCTCAAACACAGCAAGGCATTCTCCACACTGCAGTTGTCATATCTGCAGCAGCATGAGGTTACATGGTCATTGCTCCATTACATGTGGGGCATTAGGGCAAAAACATCAAGCAAGCAAAGTCAGGATGTCACGCTATTTGATAGCGCCATTTGATGTCCTTCTCCCCAGGACACAGGGATCCTAGGAGGGATGTTTTCCATCTCCTTCCCACTCTCCACCCTTTCCTGCTTCACCTGAGGGAAGGTGGTACTTCCATTCTCTTCAATCCCTATGCTGCATTGGATGAGACCAAGAATGGCTCCACTGAAATTCAAAGGTCTATATGAATTGAGCTAATTCCAAATGTTGTATGCAGTGTTGTTGTAGCTGTGGGGGTCCCAGGATATGAGAGAGACAAGGTAGGTGAGGTAATATCTATTATTGGACCAATAATACTGGTGAGAGACAAGCTTTCGAGTTTACACAGAGCTCTTCAGGTCTGACCTGAAACTTGTCTCTCTCACCAATAGAAGCTGGTCCAATAAAAGATATTACCTCACCCACCTTGTGTCTCTAGTTCCTAATGGGCAGGTGTCCATATTGAAGAGCCACCACAATTTACATGGCTGTATTTTCAGCAGTAAGGCCAAGGATTAAATGGGCCTGAGACTGAACGGATACTTTTAAGTATCCCTTAAAGGTCAGGGCTGAAGAAAATTTGTGTGCACGTGCATATAATGGGGAGTGAAAGGAGAAAAATGTTGTTATAAACATCCGACTTACTGATTAAATAGCATAGACAGCATCATCTCATTTGTCTCTTCTGGCAAGTTATTAAGGAAGAGTATATAGTTTGGTGGATTATCAGGCACCTACAATAACAGAAGAACATAATTCAGTAAGTCATGCAAAATATAAGTAGTGCTCATCTACTTTCTTTATACTTCCACTGAAACTACTAAAACTAAGTTAACATACTGTTAATGTTCTTCGTAAGACTGGTTTAGACTTCAGCCACTTATTGACTAAACTGTATTTTTCCAATTGATCCATTTTTTCTGCTATCAGTGTTTGTATGTTATTAGTATAATATCGAGAGATGGTAAGTTGGGGGACTTAGGTATTTCAAAGTCATTCACTGTAAGCATGTAGAACTGCTAATTTTAAAAAGGCACAAATATCTAAAAAGATAATTGACCATGTCAGTTGTCATGTCCATAGAATTACCAGCTTTGAACGGCGTGCTGTAGTAAAGTTGAGGGAGTAACCATTCTATTTGAAGATCTGTAACAGATATGTACACTTGCTAATGTTGCTTCACAGTGGCCCACTGAATATACAGTGCTACAGACAGATTTGCTGACACTTTGCATATAGCAGTTCAGTACCTTCTCAAGCGAACAGGGAGATGTCTCAATGGCAGGGATCAGCATAGTTATTCTCTACTTTATTTGGCTTTAGTATTATTAGGTAATTCTCTTCAGTTGAGAAGAATAAGCCAGGTGTTACAACTAGTAACTAGTTACAAAGTCATCAACTTTGAAGGGAGAAGGCTGTACAGAGACCTAGACATTCAGCATTGTATCTTCATAAGAAGCATGGCCAGAAAAGTGACATTAAATTCCTCAATACCAGAGAGGTGACAACAAAGACACTGGATCCAGAGCATGCTGTGCTCCCACTATTCTCAGCTGTCAGATCACCCTTAGATGAACTCAGTCTGTGTTTGTTCCCACAAAGACACTGGGTCCAATTCTCAATCCTTGCAACTGGCACGAGAGTACAAAAATAGCTTTCCACAATTTTTTGGCCTCTTTGAATTTTTGGCCATGTTAAAGGGCCTACTCAACTCCCAATCTAAATGACCTCAGGCAGCTGTATGTGTTTGAGCTGTCTCAAGGCTGCTCTCATCTAGGAGTGCTCTGGCCACACCTCCTCTATTCTCTAATAGACCCTCTATGTTAGGGGACTATTCAGAGGGCAACACATAGGTGTTTGCCAGTTCTATGGCGTCCAATAAAACCCCATATAATGGGGGTATTCTCCAAAGGCTGTTTCTGCCCCCTTTATGCCACTGGAATTGTGAAATAAAGGAGCTGGAGGAAAAAAAAAAAAAAAAAAATCAGGCCCGAAGTTTGTAGTAGCAGCTGTCTCTCCATATATGCCAGTTCGGGGGGGTCCTGTAAGTTGCTGGAGGAAACTGATATAACAAAAAATTCAGAGCATGTACAAAAATCTCATTCTATGTACTACAGAAAATCCCCAAAGTCAAATTTAAAACAACTTGAAACTAGTCAAATGTGCTTTTTTAAATACTGGAGTTGTATTGTATAACACAAATATTAAATGGTGTTTGTTTAGTACTTTCTCTCCCTGCTAATTCTCAAACAGAGAAAGTAATGGCAGGAATAAATAAACTAATAAGAATTACCTGTTGATTCTGTGATGAAGTCCCTTGGACATTCAAAGAATTCTGTGTTGTTCCCTGTGAGGTTCAACATAGAAAAAACATGATTTTACCAAAAATCAGCAATGAAAAGTTTTGTATAATTTTCAATTTGAAAGCATATATTCACACCAGTTTGGTTTTCAAGGAACCTCAGAGAGCATCTTAATCCTAACCAACCCTTCAATCTTAAGGCACTGTTTCCTAAACTGTGGTCCATGGACCGTTCATGGTTTGCAAAACAGTTGCTGGTGGGAAACATGAAGCCATTGGGTTTTAAACCCCCAACACCAGACTGCTGGAGAAGACATAGCCATTAGGTCGGAATGAATTCTAAAGGTGAATCAGTAGATATGGCCAATTATTGTATTCCATCTGCCTCTTGAAAAGGTGGATTCCACAGACAGGGAAAGGCATTTTTAGAGGTGTTTCTAAACATGGCTCTCTCTGTTGAAGGCAGCACTGCATGCTTTCTGACTGAGGTACAGATAAATCCACAGACTCCTCCTGCACAAATTCAAAATCAATATTTGAGTTCTTTAAATGGATTTCAAAATGGTGGCGAAGTTAATGCAACAACAGCTCTACAAAACCTACCAAAACTCCTATATACAGGATTTAACGTTTATTCTTAATTTTGGTGTTTTCTATTATACAGGCATTAGTAAACTTCTCCAGTGCAGACCATCTCTTAATGGAGATACTGTCTTATGGGCCAACTCCATTCCCATTTGCGATTGCATGGACCAGTTCCCCTCTCATTTGCTATTGCATAATGCTTAGGTGTAACTACAGCAATTACACAATGCACAGTAATATTGTGAAAGTATTTGTGTATTTTTACCCAACATTAAAGATCAACAAGTAATCTCTGAAAAAAGTTAATCACACTTTCTACTTTTTTTTCAATTTTGTCTTCTCTCACACATCTTCTGTTTCTCTCAGCTAGAAAGTAAGACACCACCATGTGACCAGCCACTTCTCCACAGACCACTAGGAAGTGGTCTAGGGATCACTAGCAGTCCACAGACTATGTTTTGAGTACTGCTAGTACTAGCTACCTAGCTACTACTGCTCCTTATAAACTCAGACTCTACGACCAGAAGGGACCATCATGATCATCTAGACATGTTCATGTAATCTGAGTTGGATCCAATTTTGGAATAGTTGGGGAGAAATTACTTGTTATTTGCTTTCTGTATCAGACTGAGAAAAGAATTTTGATTGCTGAATAGTTGATCTGACTATGCACTCGTATGAGGGGTCCGGCTTGCCCTGCACCTTCTCAGTTCCTTCTTGCCGGCTAACTCCAACAGAGAGGCAAAAGGGTGGGTCATGGAATGGACTGAGCAACACATCTTAAAGAAAAAAAGTTACAGAAAGGTTAGTAACTTTTTTTTCCTCCTCTCAAGTGTTTGCTCATTTCCATTCCACATTAGGTGACTCCCAAGCGTTACCTACAGAGGTGGGCTCAGCATTCATGGACATGTGGATTGCAACATTGCTCTACTAAACTTGGCGTCATCCCTAGCCTGCTCGGGGATGGTATAGTGGGAGGAGAAAGTATGTACCGACGACCAGGTCATTGTTGTGCAGAAGTCTGGGATTGGGACCTGAGCCAAAAACACCACTCACGAAGCCCGAGTTCTCGTGAATGGGCTGTCAAGATGGCAGGAGGTAGGACACCTGCCTGCTCATAGCACATATGAATGCAGAAGTGTTGCAGGATGAAACTGTCTGGACTGAAACCATTAGGCCTTTCATCCTATCTGCTACTGCCAACAAAAGTTGTTGTTTAGCCAATGTAGATTTATGGAACAGTTTGGTTCTCTCAATGTAGAAGGCTGTTCCTCCATATTCTTGTGCAGCTTTTGGATGAAAACAGCCAGGAAAATAGCCTGCTTACGATGAAACTGCAAGACCACCTTTGGGAGGAACGCTGGGTGGGGGCACAGTTGAACCTTGTCTTTAAAGAACACTGTATACAGGGGTTCTGACATAAGGGTCCTGATTTCGGAGATCCTCCTGGCTGAAGTAACTGCTGCCAGGAAGGTGACCTTCCAGGAAAAATATGACAGAGGGCATGATGCCAGCTGCTCAAAGGGAGGGCCCAGGAGTCTTGACAGGACCAGGTTTAGGGTGGGATACATTCGTGAATTTGAGGGTAAAGTCTCCCTAATCCCTGGAAGAAGTGAATGGGCATCTCCTGTGAGAAGACCAAACTACCGTCCACAAGAGGACGGAAGGCTGAGATTGCTACTAGATGCACCTTGACCGATGAAATAGCTAGGTCTGTTTCAGATGAAGCAGGTATTCTAGCACTGACTGGGAGGAGTGACCAAGTTAGTGAGAAGCCTCATTGGGAAGCCAACAACGAGAAACGATTCCACTTGGCTAGATAAGTCACTGTAGTATACTGTTTTCAACTACCTAGCAAGACTTGGCGGACTTGTTCTGAACAGGCCAACGCTGTCGGATTCAACCATTGATCATCTATGCAGTCAGGTGGAAGGCCTTGAGGTTCAAGTGGAGCCAACAGCTGAAATCTTGCAAGATCAGGTCTGGGAGGGGCAGGAGCAGCAATATGGTTGCTACTGACAGATCCAGTCGTGTGCCAAACCAGTGTTGGTGTGGCCATGCAGAGCCTAATAACAATAACCCTTGCTTTATCTTGCTTGACTTTTAGAAGGACCTTGTGTACCAGAGGAATTTGGGGGGGGGGGGGGGAGAAAATGCATAGAACAGAAGCTTTGTCCACAGGAGTAGGAAGGCATCTGAGCTGTGACCATGCAGAGAGCAAAACTGCTGACATTTCCTGTTTTGCTTGGTTGCAAACAGGTCTACCTGGGGAAACCCCCCCAGCTGGAAGATGGATCTGGTTACGTCAGGGTAAGAGACCACTCATGGTAAGAAGAGAAAGAGCTGCTGCGATGATCTCCCAGAGTGTTCCAGGCTCCTGGAAGGTAGGAAGCTTCAAGGTGGTAGGAGTGTTTCATGCAGAAGTCCCATAGACAAATGGCCTCTTGACACAGGGTGGCCCAATGCACTCCTCTCTGCTGATGTAAAACGTGGTTGCCATGTTGTCTATGAGCACTCATAACTCTGCCTGTGATCTAGGGTAAAAAAACCACCAGGCATGCTAGGCGAGCCACTCTGACATTTATATGCAAGGAGAGCTCCTCCTGGGATCACAGGCCCTAAGTCCTGAGGTGCTTGAATAAGCCCCCTAACCTAGATTGGACATGTCCAAGATTAGGGATACTGCTGATTGGAGAGTGACAAAGGGAATGCCCACACCGCCTGATCAGGGATCCCTCCACCAGTCGAAGGAGGCAAGGACTGGGGCAGGAACTGTAAGCACAGAGTCCAGCCAAGTACACTGAGGTCAACCAAACTTGGAGAGGTCTGACATGAAGTCTTGTGTGCTGTACCACGTAAATGAACATGGCATGTGACCTAAAAGTTTGAGGCAAAAACGGGCTGTCATGACAGGGTTGGCCTTGACCTTCCATATCAGAGCCAACATTGTCCGGAAGCTAGCCTCTGGCCCAGGTAGAATCGAGCACTGCACCAAAAAACTCTATCCTCTGGACAGGGATGAGGAGTTGACTTTTGCTTATTTATCAAAAGGCCCAGAGCTTGGAAAGTTGGTTGAACCAAATTGATGCTGGCTTTGATCTGGGTTTCAGACCAGCCTTTGATCAGCCAGTCGTCGAGGTAAGGGTAGACTTGAACACCTTGACTTCTGAGGAAGGCTGCCATCACCACCATGCATTTTCTAAAAGCCCAAGGGGCTGCCAACAGGCCAAAGGGAAGGACAGTGAATTGGTAGTGGGTCTGGTTTACAATGAATCTGAGGAACCTTCTGTGGCCCTGGAAAATGAACATGTGGAAATAAGTGTTTTTCAAATCGAGGGCAACATACCAGTGCCCTGGATCCAGAGAGGGAATAACAGAGGCCAGGGAAACCATGCGGAACCTCAGCTTCTTGCGATAACTGTTGAGGTGAAGGAATTAGGAAATAGCAGGAGTAAAACCCTTTCCCTCTCAAATTCTGAGGCACTCCTCTACAGCCCCTACCCACAGGAGGGCTTGCACCTCCTGGACTAGAAGTTGCTTGTGAGAAATGTCCCTGAAGAGAGATGAGTACGGTGGAAGAAAACTTCCTCCATTCTACTCGGCACCAAACAGTCCAAGATGAGGGACCAGGCTGGACTGAAATAGG
Organism: Lepidochelys kempii; assembly: GCF_965140285.1. Taxonomy (NCBI): domain Eukaryota; kingdom Metazoa; phylum Chordata; order Testudines; family Cheloniidae; genus Lepidochelys; species Lepidochelys kempii. Next base: position 192,131,341 of record NC_136382.1, on the reverse strand, counting down.
AGAGTCTGTCTGAAAACAAAGGTGGGGGGGGGAGAGGGGAACAGGATCCACTATGGAAACAGCTATAATGCACTTGGGAACCCCTTCAAAAGTTCTGCTTGGGGCCTCAGATATCTGTGCAATGAAGCAGAGGTGAAAGGGAGCACTTGCCTACGCTTATAACCCCTTCTGTTTCTTAAATGGGTCTTGGTGAGGCAGCAGAGCCAAGAAGCAGACCAGTTGCTGAGGTCTGAAATGTGTCACTGAAGGTGTGGTGAGTAGAGGCCCAGGAATCTGAGGGTAGCCCTGGAATCTTTTAGGCCATGGAATTTTGCATCTCTTTGGAGAAGAGGGAAGTTCCCTCAAATAGAAGGTCCTGAATGGAACGCTGAACCTCCGGTGGTAGCTCCCAAAGATTGGAGCCAAGAGCATCTTCTCATGACCACCACTGATGCCATTGTTTTGGCTGCCATGTCAGCTGCATCTAGGGCAGCCTGGAGGGAGGCCCTGGCTTTAGTCTTCCCTTCCTCCACCAGAGTGGGGAACTCGTGCCTTCCTTGAATTCTGACTTACAATCCTAGATGTTCTAGTTATACCTGCCAAGCAAGGCCTGCTGGTTGGAGATGTGGAGCTGTAACCCACCACTAGAATACATCTTTCTACCAAGTGGGTCCAGCTTCTTTGAGTCCCTTGGCCTTCCTCTTCTTCTGCACCGCCTATGCAGGCTTAAGTCCCGAGCATTGGTATTAGGCTAAGCACCAGAGTGTGCAGCAAAGGGACCCTTCTCTCAGACACCACCGAGTACAAACAGCTGAAAGGCAATCCCAGTACCTGGGGGAAACCCATGGATTCTATTGGACCCACATACACCACTGACTTCTGAGCCAGGTGGCTACAGGGGGCACGCACACTGAGATCCAACAGGATGTAGGTCAAATACTAGTAATGGTTCCTTGGTTGGGTGCATGACTACGAGTCAGCTTAGGGAGACCATATGGGGGTGGTACCCCTTGCTTCCACCAGCCAGGGCCAAAGGTCCGGGGGAATCAGTGCCAGAGAGGGGATGGTTTCCCTCTAGTCAGTGCCGGAGGACCAGCTGCCAGGTAAGAGCTTAGGGCAACATGCTCCTTTCTGCAAGATGATCTTGCCAGTGTCGGAACTTGCCCCGCTGGGGTTGGCGGTGCCATGGGAGTCATCGGGTCCCTAGCCGCTGGAAAGACCTTCAGGTTGGACACCACCACAATCATGCTGGTGCCACGACGTTCCCCCCCACTTCCCGGGTGTTGGTGGATTGCACTGCATTGGACTCAACAGAACCTGCTAGTAGGGTGGAGTCGATGGTGCCACTTGCACAGCAGGGACAGAAGAGTGGTCCAATGTAGGTCACACTCCACCTTTGTGCTTCCTCAGCTCCAAGGAGCATCCCCTCATGGACTGCTGTTTCTTGTGCTTCCTCAACACCAGTGAAGGGGAATGGTGCTGAGAAACAGGCTGTCAGAAGAGCATTCCACACCGATGCAGAGGTACTCGGTGCCCAGTCCAACTGGCTCCACTCCTACCCTGGTCTAAGTGTGACTTCCATCAGGACAGACCTTAGCCTGGCCTCCCTGTCCCTTTTTGTATGAGACTTGACCTGGCAGCAGACATGGCAATGCTCTCGCACATGAGCCTCCCACAGACACTTCAGACATCTGAAGTGCAGGTCAGTCACCGGCATGTGCTTGCCACAGGAGGCACAGGGTTTAAAGCCCAGAGAGATGGGCATGCCCAGTCCCAGGGGAAAGAAGATGCCCCTGTAAACAGCTGTGGGGCCTAACTTTATATACCACTACTAAAAGAAATAAACTGAAGGTAACTAAACTTGCGAAGAAAGGAGGGTATAACAGCACCACTAGACGAACGCTTTGCCGAGGCAAGAGGAGATGTTCAAGCAACCGTCACGGGTGGTATAAAGGAACTGAGAGGATGTGGGGATGGCTAGGCCCCTTATACCAACACATGAGTGTGCGGCCCCAGAGGGTGCTAGAGCTGGCCTGACGGATACCATCGAGGGGAAAATCTGTAGTGACTGGATGCACACCTAACATGGAATGGACATAAGCAAGCACTCAAAGAAGAACCCTGTGTTAGAGAGGACTCTCTAGAATTTGCGTTGGCACAAAATGTCTAGGCTGCTCACCAAAAACAAGACCATGAAAATTATGAATGGTTACCCTTAAATTGTTTAAAAGTGAGACTGATCAGTTTTCTAGTTTTAATATTTTTGTAAAAATATTTGCAATTTAAGATTCTCTCCAGGGTTTATAGTGCATAACCAATGGATATTCACCAAAACAGAGGGAGTTGATATTTTCCAAAAATAGAAGTTGATTAAAGTTTTCAGTTTGAATACCTTAACATTTTGTTAGGATGGAAAGAACAAAACACACAACAACAGCTAATATTCTTTGCTGAAGAAAGAATGACAGACAATGATAATTGAGACTTCATCCACTATGTGGATGGGCAGAATGAACAGACTTCAAAAGTTTGTCATTTTAGTAACTAAACTGAACCTGATTCTTAACAGACAGACAATCTGGGGGCCTTTGCACTCAAGATTCCTTGCAATTCAGATGCAACTTTGTCTAATGATAAAGATGAGTCCATTAAACTTTTACCTTGAAACAAGTTTGGCACAGTTTACAGGAAGCATATTAGTCTCTTACATACATTCCTCCAAAATACAAATCCTCCTTGTTAAAATTATAGGTAAATATTATATTAAAGGAATTTGTTCCATGCAGAAACAACCCTTCAGACTTGTTCTAGAAGTCTGGAATCTTGTTTTGGTTTACACAGTCCACTTACCTGACCAAGCTTTTTATTTGCTGCATTAGCTGACTGCTCCAGTGATTTAGCCTTTTTCTTTTCTTTCCTCTTTTCCTTATCAGCAAATGTACCGCGCATTTTGGAAATCATATCAGAATCTGTTTTTGCATACTGAATACGCTGTTTAAACAACAAAGCAGAACATTTTATGCTTCACTATGCTGAACAGCTTGCACTAGCCTCATTAAGGCCCCAAATATCTAGCAGAACACTGGAATTCCAACAAGAATTTCTTACATTAAAAACTTTAATTACACACTACCCACAGAATATGCTGAATTCACCAATTAATTCTGAGCACTTACTACAAAAGCGCCTTTTGTTTAAAACATGCAAAAAGATAGAAGAGGTTGATGGAGGACGGTTAAATGACTCAGTGAGGAGGATTTGTTTTTGAATCAACACTTTCAGTAACAGCAATAATTATTATAAAGTAGAAATATGACATAACACTGAACAATTAAGAATGCTTAACTTCAACATAAGTGAATGCAGGCAAAGTTATGGCATCACTACACAAACTTGGACTTATACAAGACCAAAAAAAAAAAAAAAAGCAAACTGGAGGCATGCAATTTTACTCCACCACAGAAAAGTTGATTGAAAGCCTTCATTTAGAAGACATACAAAATTTAGACTTCTAATTTAAAAAAGTAAGGCAGTATGATGTTGGAGTAAAGCAGTTTTATCTGAAAGCTAAGCACACTGCCTCTCAAATATGCAGGTATATGTTCACATGGAGAAAAAGAGGACATCAATGAAAAATAAATAGCAGACACACCCTAGATAGAAAAACAAAAATCTGATTCCCAGTTGCAAAATAGCGTACTGTCCTAGTCCACTAAAAAGAACGTAAATAAATAAAAGACTTACCATTGGTTTGCCGTAAAATGGAAAACCTTGTAACTGTCTCAAAGCATTGGTGGATGATCCAAGTTCTTTAAATATGACAAAGGCCTGTCCTCTCATTTTCATTGTCTTTAAAGCCACAATATCTACTACATGACCAAACTGTGAGAATAGTGCATACAAGGATCTCTTCAGTTCTGTTCAGAATATAGAAAAGCCATTACCGCATATAGGTTAGAAACATCAGCGTGCTTTTATAAGTTTCAGAGCGGTAGCCGTGTTAGTCTGGATCAGTAAAAACAACAAGGAGTCCTTGTGGCACCTTAGAGACTAACAAGTTTATTTGGGCATAAGCTTTCGTGGGATGTAACCCACTTCATCAGATGCATGGAGTGGAAAATACAGTAAGCAGGAATAAATATACAGCACATGAAAAGACAGGAGTTGCCTTACCAAGTGGGGGGTCAGTGCCAACGAGGCCAATTCAATTAGGGTGGATGTGACCCATTCCCAGCAGTTGACAAGAAGGTGCAAGTATTAGAGGGAAAATTATCTTTTGTAGTGACCCAGCCACTCCCAGTCTTTATTCAGGCCTAATTTGATGGTGTCAAGTTTGCAAATTAATTCCAGTTCTGCAGTTTCTCATTGAAGTCTGTTTTTGAAGGTTTTTTTGGTTGAAGAATGGCCACTTTTAAGTCTGTTATTGAGTGTCCAGGGAGCCTGAAGTGCTCTCCTACGGGTTTTTGAATGTTACAGTTCTTGATGTCCGATTTGTTAATTAGTTAATTAGTTCTCTTCCAACCATCAAAGTGTTATATGACTATCACATATATCTTATGCAACTCATACAATATGCATGTGTAAACTGGCATAACTTCTGCTGTCCTTGCTACTTTCTTGTCATTTCTCTTTTCTAATTGGTTAATTACTACTTCTCAAACACTGATGATCAGGGATCCTGGTTTTCCAGTGATAAAAACAATTCTCTGATTTAATATATATAATCATCTGTTTTTCCACAATTAAAATGAAACACTAGACTTTAGTTTTGCTAGCCATAATATATTACCTATAGAGAGATCAGCTGAACACAATGTGTTATTGATATATTTGCAATTTTTAAGCTGATAGCCAGAGCCCTACCTATTGTCTGATCTAATTGGTACTGGGACAAGATCGGATAATCAGAGTTCCACTGAATATGTTTATTTTTGTAAAAATGTAAAAATTCTCTGTAAAAAACACAAATTATGTGGTTTTCCATGGCAAGCAGATTTCTAAGATCTCTGCTGATCCTGCATTCTTGACCAGACCACTTTTACCCTTTACTTGATATTAAGGAAGGTATTTCTCTAACGGCTTTTGGCAACACATTGTGTGTCCCCATTGTCCTGTTTCCTCTAGTTTTCCCCACTTGGCTTTCCTGACATACATCAATATGTGCAACATCCCATTGGGAGATTTAAGAATCATGGAGACTTGGAACCAATGTACCTTACTACCTAGTGGACTATGTTTGTTTCTGAGCGCTTTTTTTTAAATTTACTCTCTGATCCTTGCATTACTATGGGGCAACCTTTGGGACTCAATTTTCACAGACATTTACAGCACCACTTTACAGCGGTATTAAATTTGAATGTATACTGGTAACCAGTTACAATGGTTGCTATCAACTCTAAAATACTTTTAGTTTCATTTACATTTTTATACCAATAAACATCTCCATATGGAGGATCCCAAAACACATCACCTGGCTGCCAGGTTCCATTAGATAGAAACCCAGATAGTATCCAATTACCATTGTTATTTCACCAGGTTTGGCTACACAATAATGCCACATTCCCTGCTGGGATGTGGGACAGTGTCCATGTGAAAAAATTACCACCACTTTGGGAAAATCACATCCAGAACACCACTAGAGCCTGATCCGATAACCCACTACTCACAACAAGTAGTATCAATAAAGTCAGTAAAATTACTTGCATTATAAAGGACTATTCATGTGAATATGGGTTTGCAAGACTGGAGCCTTGAATCTCAATCTGAAGATAAACGTAAGATTCAGTGGGACTACCCACACAACTAAATTACTCACATTCACAAGAGTTTGTAGAATTGGACCCTAAGATGATAAAAAGAAGAAAGCCAGAAAGTTTCAAAAACCAAACTAAACCACTCAAATGTGCATTAAGACTTGGTAATTTCAGAATGAAGTTACCAATTTTAACTCCTTCCCCACTGGCAGTAGTTAAGCATAGAGATCTTAATTTAGATTTCCTGACTGCTTTCATTGTAATTATTTATTTGTATTACAGTAGTGCCTAGAGATCAAAACAGATTGGGATTCCATTGGGCTAGGCATAGCACAAACGTGTTGACATTAGAAGACTGCTAGTAACATTTTATGTCAAGATTATATTTCCAGAAAATAGAATAGCATATTTTTACTGAGATAGTTTTCCCAACACACTGATGAAAAAAATTAACTTTAAATTATTCATACCATCTTTTTTAATGCTGTCATTTATATTATTGATATAAATAGTATGGTTTGGTCGGATATCCATCTTCTAACTTGCTTATACAACAGCCTAGAAAAAGAAAAACAAGTACAATGTGTTAAAAATACTTACATTTATGAAGATGAATTCATAATAATAATTGAGTTTTTGTTTGTTTAGGTCAAACAGGTGCTGCCAGCATCAGGCTATATAAAACAGGATCAGAACTGCCTCACTCAACAGTGAAAAGGTTATAAAACTATATATTTTTGACGTTCTAACAAAGATTCATCACCTCTGAAGGTAGGGAAAAATACAGCCAACTATAGGGGCCCAAGTCACTGAGAAAGCACCAAGCGGCGTGCGAGGAGGAGTCATACCACGATCATCCCCACACAGCTCTTTCACTGCCCTTTTCATCGATAACCCGCTGAAGTGTTTATAGGATACCTATCGCCTTCCTATATACACACCGGTGCCCCCCCACACCACGCACGCACCCCCCACTGCACCACACAGCCAGCCCCTCCAACCGCAGCCCCCCCCCACGCAGCCAGCCCCGCCCCGCAAACGCGGCCTCCTTCACGCACCCAGCCCGCCCACACGTCCAGCCCTGCCCGCCCCATCCCCCAGCCTCTCCCCTCCCGCACGCGCCCCGCCGCCTTCGCCCCAACTGCCCCACGGCCCGTTCTGGGGGAATTCAGAGCTCGTGGCCATTTCGCGCCAATCCCAACCGGGGCTGGGTGATCCCGCCCGCCCAGGCGGGCTCAGCGCTCCGGTGCCGGATACCTCCCCGGGCACAGGCACCGGGGGCCCCGCGCCGCAGCTCCCAGTAGCGGAGCAAACGGGGAACAAACCCTTCCCTCACCCGGCTCCACTCGCCGCCCGGCCCCGCCCCGCCGTTCCCAGCACACCTCACCCTGGCGCGTGACCTCACGTAAACAGGCAGAAGAGTCGATGTCGCGCACAATCGATATATCGCGCACCCAATCATCGATGCGCTCGTCTCCCCCTTCCTTCCTCCCCCTGTCGCGCGCGCGAGCCCGAACAGGGGCGGGGCGGGAAGCGGAGGCCTGAGCTCGGGGGCGGTTCCCGCCTCCCTACAAGTGCCCGTAGGGATCACTCACCGCGTAGCAAGTGGGGTTCATGCAAGCAAGGCTTGGGTGCAGCAAGGCCCCGAACCCCGTCAAGGCCAATAGGGGGTGTGCTGCCAGCCCAGGCTCTGCCTCCGGGTGTGTCCTACGGGTGGCTTTGGTCCGTGCCCAGACCCTGTTGTGTCTTGAACATAAAGTGTTATGCAAAAGTCAACATAGTTTCTGTAAAGAGAGATCCTGTCTTACTAATCTATTAGAGTTCTTTGAAGGGGAGAACAAACATGTGGACAAGGGGGATCCAGTGGACATAGTGTACTTAGATTTCCAGAAAGCCTTCGACAAGGTCCCTCACCAAAGGCTCTTACGTAAATTAGGTTGTCATGGGATAAGACGGAAGATCCTTTCATGGATTGAGAACTGGTTAAAAGACAGGGAACAAAGGGTAGGAATAAATGGTAAATTTTCAGATGGAGAGGGGTAACTAGTGGTGTTCCCCAAGGGTCAGTCCTAGGACCAATCCTATTCAACTTATTCCTAAATCATCTGGAGAAAGGGGTAAACAGTGAGGTGGCAAAGTTTGCAGATGATAATAAACTGCTCAAGATAGTTAAGACCAAAGCAGACGGTGAAGAACTTCAAAAAGATCTCACAAAACTAAGTGATTAGGCCACAAAATGGCAAATGAAATTTAATGTGGATAAATGCATGTTGGAAAAAATAACCCCAACTCTACATACAATATGATAGTTGCTACTTTAGCTACAACTAATCAGGAGAAAGATCTTGGAGTCATCGTGGATAGTTCTCTGAAGACATCCATGCAGCGTACAGCGGCAATCAAAATAAAGAACAGGATGTTAGGAATCATTTAAAAAGGGATAGAGAATAAAACGGAGAATATTTTATTGCCCTTTTATAAATCCATGGTATGCCCACATCTTGAATACTGCATACAGATGTGGTCCCCTCATCTCAAAAAAGATATACTGGCATTAGAAAAGGTTCAGAAAAGGGCAACTAAAATGATTAGGGGTTTGGAACGGGTCTCATATGAGGGGAGATTAAAGAGACTAGGACTTTTAGGCTTGGAAAAGAGGAAACTGGAGGGGATATGATAGAGGTATATAAAATCATGAGTGGTCTGGAGAAAGTGAATAAGGAAAAGTTATTTACTTGTTCCCATAATATAAGAACTAGGAGCCACCAAATGAAATTAATGGGTAGCAGGTTTAAAACAAATAAAAGGAAGTTCTTCACTCAGCGCACAGTCAACCTGTGGAATTCCTTGCCTAAGGAGGTTGTGAAGGCTAGGACTATAACAGGGTTTAAAAGAGAACTGAATAAATTCATGGAGGTTAAGTCTATTAATGGCTATTAGCCAGGTGTCCCTAGCCTCTCTTTGTCAGAGGGTGGAGATGGATGGCAGGAGAGAGATCACTTGATCATTACCTGTTATGTTCACTTCCACTGGGGCACCTGGCATTGGCCACTGGTGGTAGACAGGATACTGGGCTGGATGGACCTTTGGTCTGACCCAGTATGGCCATTCTTATGTTCTTATGCCCATCCCCTGCCCTTCAGCCCCAGCGGGGAACAGCCTCACTGCCAGGGCTGTCACGCAGGTTGGTGGGGCAGTTCCCTAGAGAAGCCGATTTGGACATGCACAGCCGCCAGGTGTGGAAGAACAGGCTGCGGTAGCGCTGCTGGAACAGGCCAGGGTGAACAGGAGCCAGCCACGTGATGCTGCTGTGAAAAGTCTGATATCATTCTGAGGTGATTTAGCAGGAGTGTTGAATGTAGGACATGGGAGATCATTGTCCTGCTCTATGGGCACTAGGGCGGCCCCAGCTGCAGTACTGTGTCTGATTCTGGGTGCCACACTGTAGGACAGGTTTCAGAGTAACAGCCGTGTTAGTCTATATTCGCAAAAAGAAAAGGAGTACTTGTGGCACCTTAGAGACTAACCAATTTATTTGAGCATAAGCTTTCGTGAGCTACAGCTCACTTCATAGGACAGATGTGAATGAATTGGAGAGTCCAGAGGAGAGCAACAAAAATGATAAAAGGTTTAGAAAACCTACCTGACCTATGAGAAAAGGTTAAAAAACTGGACATGTTTGCTCCAACCCCTCAGACAGAGACAAACATCTACAAGATCTCTATCAAGCTTTCTTACAACAACAATACCCACCTGCTGAAGTGAAGAAACAGATTGACAGGACCAGAAGAGTACCCAGAAGTTACCTACTACAGGATAGGCCCAACAAAGAAAATAACTGAACGCCACTAGCCATCACCTTCAGTCCCCAACTAAAACCTCTCCAGCGCACCATCAAGGATCTACAACCTAGCCTGAAGGAAGACCCATCACTCTTACAGATCTTGGGAGGCAGGCCAGTCCTTGCTTACAGACAGCCCCCCAACCTGAAGCAAATACTCACCAGCAACCACACACCACACAACAAAAACACTTCTTACAACAAAAACACTAACCCAGAAACAAAGAAATGGAGTACTTGTAGCACCTTAGAGACTAACCAATTTATTTGAGCATAAGCTTTTGTGAGCTACAGCTCACTTCATCGGATGCATACTGTGGAAAATGCAGATGATGTTTTTATACACACAGACCATGAAAAAATGGGTGTTTATCACTACAAAAGGTTTTCTCTCCCCCCACCCCACTCTCCTGCTGGTAATAGCTTATCTAAAGTGATCACTCTCCTTACAATGTGTATGATAATCAAGGTGGGCCATTTCCAACACAAATCCAGGTTTTCTCCCGCCCAAGGGGAAATAGGTTACTTTTTATAATGAATCAACCATTCGCAGTCTCTGTTCAAGCCTAAGTTAATTGTATCCAATTTGCAAATTAATTCCAATTCAGCAGTCTCTTGTTGGAGTCTGTTTTCGAAGTTTTTTTGTTCAAGGATAGTCACTTTGAGATCAGAAATCAAGTGACCAGAGAGATTGAAGTGTTCTCCAACTGGTTTATGAATGTTATAATTCTTGACATCTGATTTGTGTCCATTTATTCTTTTACATAGAGACTGTCCAGTTTGACCAATGTACATGGCAGAGGGGCATTGCTGGCACATGATGGCATATATCACATTGGTAGATGTGCAGGTGAACGAGCCTCTGAGAGTGTGGCTGATGTTATTAGGCCCTGTGATGGTGTCCCCTGAATAGATATGTGGGCACAGTTGGCAACGGGCTTTGTTGCAAGGATAGGTTCCTGGGTTAGTGGTTCTGTTGTGTGGTATGTGATTGCTGGTGAGTATTCGCTTCAGGTTGGGCGGCTGTCTGTAGGCAAGGACTGGCCTGTTTCCCAAGATTTGTGAGAGTATTGGGTCGTCCTTCAGGATAGGTTGTAGATCCTTGATGGTGCGCTGGAGAGGTTTTAGTTGGGGGCTGAAGGTGACGGCTAGTGGCATTCTGTTATTTTCTTTGTTTGGCCTGTCCTGTAGTAGGTGACTTCTGGGAACTCTTCTGGCTCTATCAATCTGTTTCTTCACTTCCGCAGGTGGGTATTGTAGTTGTAAGAATGCTTGATAGAGCTCTTGTAGGTGTTTGTCTCTGTCTGAGGGGTTGGAGCAAATGTGGTTGTATCACAGAGCTTGGCAGTAGACAATGGATCGTGTGGTGTGGTCAGGGTGAAAGCTGGAGGCATGTAAGTAGGAATAGCGGTCAGTAGGTTTCCGGTATAGGGTGGTGTTTATGTGACCATCGTTTATTAGCACTGTAGTGTCCAGGAAGTGGATCTCTTGTGTGGACTGGACCAGGCTGAGGTTGATGGTGGGATGGAAATTGTTGAAATCATGGTGGAATTCCTCAAGGGCTTCTTTTCCATGGGTCCAGATGATGAAGATGTCATCAATATAGCGCAAGTAGAGTAGGGGCGTTAGGGGACGAGAGCTGAGAAAGCGTTGTTCTAAGTCAGCCATAAAAATGTTGGCATACTGTGGGGCCATATGGGTACCCATAGCAGTGCCACTGATTTGAAGGTATACATTGTCCCCAAATGTAAAATAGTTATGGGTAAGGACAAAGTCACAAAGTTCAGCCACCAGGTTAGCCGTGACACTATCCCCAGGTTAGCCGGGGATAGTGTTCTTGATGGCTTGTAGTCCATCTTTGTGTGCAATGTTGGTGTAGAGGGCTTCTACATCCATAGTGGCCAGGATGGTGTTATCAGGAAGATCACCGATGGATTGTAGTTTCCTCAGGAAGTCAGTGGTGTCTCAAAGGTAGCTGGGAGTGCTTTAGCGTAGGGCCTGAGGAGGGAGTCTACAGAGCCAGACAATCTTGCTGTCAGGGTGCCAATGCCTGAGATGATGGGGCGCCCAGGATTTCCAGGTTTATGGATCTTGGGTAGTAGATAGAATATCCCAGGTCGGGGTTCCAGGGGTGTGTCTGTGCGGATTTGATCTCGTGCTTTTTCAGGGAGTTTCTTGAGCAAATGCTGTAGTTTCTTTTGGTAACTCTCAGTGCGATCAGAGGGTAATGGCTTGTAGAAAGTGGTCTTGGAGAGCTGCTGAGCAGTCTCTTGTTCATATTCTGACCTATTCATGATGATGACAGCACCTCCTTTGTCAGCCTTTTTGATTATGATGTCAGAGTTGTTTCTGAGGCTGTGGATGGCATTGTGTTCTGCACGACTGAGGTTGTGGGGCAAGTGATGCTGCTTTTCCACAATTTCAGCCCGTGCACGTCGGCGGAAGCACTCTATGTAGAAGTCCAGTCTGCTGTCTCGACCTTCAGGAGGAGTCCACCTAGAATCCTTCTTTTTGTAGTGTTGGTAGGGAGGTCTCTGTGGATTAGTATGTTGTTCAGAGGTAGTGTTGGAAATATTCCTTGAGACGGAGACGCCGAAAATAGGATTCTAGATCACCACAGAACTGTATCATGTTCGTGGGGGTGGAGGGGCAGAAGGAGAGGCCCTGAGATAGGACAGCTGCTTCTGCTGGGCTAAGAGTATAGTTGGATAGGTCAACAATATTGCTGGGTGGGTTGAGGGAATCACTGCTGTGGCCCCTTGTGGCATGTAGTAGTTTAGAAAGTTTAGTGTCCTTTTTCTTTTGTAGAGAAGCAAAGTGTGTTTTCTTTTGTAGAGAAGCAAAGTGTGTGTTATAAATGGCTTGTCTAGTTTTAGTAAAGTCCAGCCACGAGGAAGTTTGTGTGGAAGGTTGCTTTTTTATGAGAGTATCCATTTTTGAGAGCTCATTCTTTATCTTTCCCTGTTTGCTGTAGAGGATGTTGATCAGGTGGTTCCGCAGTTTCTCTGAGAACGTGGAGCACAAGCTGTCAGCATAGTCTGTGTGGTATGTAGATTGTAATGGATGTAATGTAATGTAATGTATGTAATGTAACCCAGGAACCTATCCTTGCAACAAAGCCCGTTGCCAACTGTGTCCACATATCTATTCAGGGGACACCATAATAGGGCCTAATCACATCAGCCACACTATCAAAGGCTCATTCACCTGCACATCTACCAATGTGATACATGCCTTCATGTGCCAGCAATGCCCCTCTCCCATGTACATTGGCCAACCGGACAGTCTCTACGTAAAAGAATAAATGGACACAAATCAGACGACAGGAATTATTACATTCAAAAACCAGTTGGAGACCACTTCAATCTCTCTGGTCACTTGCTTACAAACCTAAAGGTTGCAATTCTTCAACAAAAAAACTTCAAAAACAGACTCCAACAAGAGACTGCTGAATTGGAATTAATTTGCAAACTGGACACCATTACATTAGGCTTGAATAGAGACTGGGAGTGGATGGGTCATTACACAAAGTAAAACTATTTCCCCATGTTTATTTTCCCCCCTCCTGTCCCCGTCCCCTCCCGCACTGTTCCTCACTCGTTCTTGTCAACTGCTGGAAATGGCCCACATTGATTATCACTACAATAGGGTTTTTTTCTCTCCTGCTGGTAATAGCTCACCTTACCTGATCACTCTCCTTACAGTGTATATGGTAACAACCATTGTTTCATGTTCTCTGTGTATATAAAATCTCCCCACTGTATTTTCCACTGCATGTATCCAATGAAGTGAACTGTAGCTCACGAAAGCTTATGCTCAAATAAATTTGTTAGTCTCTAAGGAGCCACAAGTACTCCTTTTCTTTTTGTGGACATGTTTAGTCCTTGCTTCTTGTGGAGCCCCTTTAGGTGCTCCAACAGCTTAATGGAGTTTCAAATAGGCCCAGTGTGCCTAGTGTCCCCGCTCAGCCCTTTAAAATTCAGATCTTTAGTTTTAGGTCACATACCTGCTCCTAGTCATGTGTCCTACCACAAATTGCACATATGGCTTCATGGCAACAGACGGCAGCACCAGGATCAAGAAAGGATTTGGCTTTCTGCACTTGTCAGGTGGAAAAGCAGGGCTGTCCTTAGGCATACACAGAATATGCAGCTGCCTTGGGCACCACAAAATTTGGGGCCCTACGCAGCTGTGTGCTTCGCATGCGGCAGCCAGCCCCATCCCCCAGCTGGCCCCTCTGTGGGGTGCGCCCACTGCAAGGGGCAGGGATGTTCCTAGGGGGGTGCAGGGCCTGGGACAACTCCCTCCACCCCTGCCTGGCGCTGGTAGTAGGGGTCAGGCCTACCCCGGCACTCACCGGCGGTGGCGGGAAGCGGAGCAACCCAGCCCACCGCATTCCGCTGGCTCCCGGCGCCGGTGAGTGCGCAGGGTGGAGGACCCCTTCCCCCAAGCCCCCTCCCCTGAGTCACACAGCTGGGGCAGGGGGAGCAGAGCAGGCTGGGTCGTTCTGCTTCCTGATGCCGGCACCAGGCCCTCCGCTAATCCCCCAGGTCGCTCTGGGCCTGTGGGGCCCCCCAAAGCTGCTGCCTCTGTGGCCCCACAGGCCTTGAGCGCAGCCCAGACCCTCCACAGGGGGTGGGGGGAAGCAGGTGCTCAGGCTGCGTTGGGCACCCTTAATTGGTAGTGACGGGGCTGTGGAAAAATCTGAGAAAGATATCTGCAGGGACCAGGAGCTGGTTGTGGGGGAAACCTCAGCTGGGAAGAGATATGAAGCCTCCATGGGATAGTGATACTGTTTACCGTTATGGGTTGCTTTGCATCTTCATTAATGGAAGTCCTGAGTGGAGCTGTGTTGTTGTATGGAGGGGGATTCCACCTCCCTGGCTGGTGGATTGGCTTCCCAGTGTACAGTGAGATATTGTGCTGTGTAAATAATCGAGGATTCATTTTTAAATGTATATTTTAAACAGGGCATCTAGGGTACCAAGAGTCTGAGAATCCATGACGTAGTCTCTTGCTGTAGATGTGCTACAAAAATAAATCTCACTTGCTGCACTCCACCTACTGCAAATGGGAATTCAGTGGGCTTTGTGAAAACTCACTGCGGTGGATAGTGACAGGTTTCAGAGTAGCAGCCGTGTTAGTCTGTATTCGCTAAAAGAAAAGGAGGACTTGTGGCACCTTAGAGACTAACCAATTTATTTGAGCATAAGCTTTCGTGAGCTACAGCTTGTTAAGGAAAAGTTAGCACATGTGACTCCATTTTGGTTTGGGGCCCACCATTGTTTAAATGCCAGCACATCATACACCAGGAGGAGTAATCCTTAGATATTGAATCCCTGTGAAAATCCTCCTCCTTGTCTCCAGCCTGCCTTGACTCCCAGTATCTGGTTTTTGTCAGTCTCTAACTCCCTGTCTCTTGGCCTTGATGTGAGGCCTCCCATCCTGATAATAAAAGTTACTGATGCATGGCTTTAGGACCATGCTGTGTAATTAACATACTGGTATAGCACAAGGAATGCACCAAGCAGGGATAGGTGGTAGATAAGACAAGGGTTTGTTTATTGGCTAAGATTTCCAATGCACGAGGGCAACATGCTTTGCTAAAAAGTATATAACCTTTGTATAATCTGCATTCAGGGTCCCCTCCTGGCTAGCAGGGGGGCACCACGCTCGAGTGTAATAAACTTAGTGTCTTTTGGGAACTCTGCAGTTGTGGACTTTGTTTCTGTGCCTCAGCCTAGATTCGAACTGTGCGTGACCTATCAGGTATAATTCGCAGCACTGGTGTGCGTGTCCTATCAGGTGTAATTCGTAGCACTTGTGTGCGTGTCCTACCAGGTGTAATTCGTAGCAAGCTCACTATGCTCAAATAAATTGGTTAGTCTCTAAGGTGCCACAAGTCCTCCTTTTCTTTTAGCGGTGGGTAAGAGTTCGCAGCACTGGGGCCTAAGACTGTAACCTCGAGGGAGGGGTCTGCGGAGGGTCTCCAGCACTGAGGGTCACCGCCAGCTCTGCAGGCCGAGCGCGGCTGCCACTGCCAGGGAAGGGTGGGGGGGCTCAAGATTGCAAGCGCGAGCGCACCATTCCCCTCAGCGGCCCGAGCGGGCAGGAGGACCCCCAGCTGCTGCTCCAAGCCCGGGGGTCCAAGCCCCGCCCCCCAGGATGGCCTAGGAACAGACGGCTCCGATCTGCCCCTCGACCGCCCAGTCTCGGGCCGCTCCTAAGAGATCCCCCTCTAGCCCCGCCCACCCCGCACGAGCCGCTCCTTCTGAGACCAGTGCTCCGCTCGCTGTAACATCGCGGGCTTGGAAACCCTGCCTCGCAAGATGGCGGCGCCGGCCCCACCCCTCGCCTCGCGCAGACAATGCCTGCGGCCCCGGCCGGCGAGCACGCGCGGGCGAGGCGCGTCCCCGATGACGTCACGCGCAGCGCCAACCTGGCCCCTCCCCCCCTCTCTCCTGCCGGCTCTGAAGAGCGGCGAGGCTGAGGCGGCGCGTTCTGGAAGCTTCGCGGCGGGGATCGTTAGTGCGGGTGGGCCTGGGTGATCCGTCTCCATCCGGAGCTCAGAAGCAGCGGGGCGCGGAGGAGTCGCCATGCCGGAGAACGCGGGGTCCAGAGCTTTCCCGGGCGGCAACGGGGGCCGCAAAAGAGGCGCCTACCAGGACCGGGACAAGCCCGCGCAGATCCGCTTCAGCAACATCTCCGCAGGCAAAGGTGCGGCCCGCCCGGCGGAGGCTGGAGCGGGGGAAGAGCGGCCTGGCCCGGGAGAGGCTGGAGCGGGGCGGGGGCGCGGCTCGGCCTGGGGAGGGAGCGGCCTGGCCTGGCCTGGCGAAGGAAGGGGACTGAGGAAATCTTTCTCCCCCAGCTCCCAGCGGGAGGGGGGCGGGGGGACTCAGACTCGCTCGCTGTCCCATTCTTCCCGCTTCTGTGCGCGGAATAGGAGGCGGCGGCGGCTTCTTCCTATAGTCGCTGACCCCCCTCAGCCCCATCGTCATGGGGAGGGGAAGAGACTCCATCACACGGACCGTGCCCCTCCCCCGCCGGCGGGGCCAGATGCCTTCATCTTGAGCGGGTTTTGGAGCAGTCGGGGCCCTCCGCTGTCAGGCTGGCTCAGCGCCCTCCAGGCTGCTCTGGTTCTGCTCTATCATTGTGTACGGTTTTCCTGTTCATGTGGGCCTGACCGCTTCAGGCACAGCCTCTGGGCCGTTTCTTCCCTTAAGTGAACACAGCATGGGCCTTTTCTGTTGGGAAGAGAGTCTTCTCGCCACCCCGCCCTCCCCGGTATGCTAGTGGGTTTTTCTTTCTTTTTTTAAATGTAGTAATTGTTATGGTGCCAGGACCAGAAGCTGGTGGAAAATAATGCTATAGTTGGTAATTGACGCAAGCCTTGGTCAAAATACATGCATTGTAACCCACTATCAGACCAGTGAAACTATTCAGCGTTTTTAAGCCTGTGTGGCACATAATATTGTTGGGACCCCCATTAGATTTTAAAATACTTCATTTAAGCATAGAGGATTAGGGTTGGAAGAAACCTCCGGAGGTCATCTAGTCCAACCCCCTGCTCAAAGCAGGACAAACCCTGACTAAATCATCCTAGCCAGGGCTTTGTCAAGCTGGGCTAAAAAAACCCTCTAAGGATGGAAATTCCACCACCACCCTAGGTAACCCATTCTAGTGCTTCACCACCCTCCTAGTGAAATAGTATTTCCTAATATCCAACCTAGTCCTCCCCCACTGCAACTTGACACCATTGCTCCTTGTTCTGTCATATGCCACCACTGAGAACAGCCAAGTTCCATCCTCTTTGGGACCCCCCCCCCCCCCCCCCTTTCAGGTAGTTGCTATCAAATCTCCCATCACTCTTCTTTTCTGCAGACTAAACAAGCCCAGTTTCCTCAGCATGTCCTTGTAAGTCATGTGCCCCAGCCCGGATCATTTTCGTTGCCCTCTGCTGGACACTCTCTCCAATTTGTTCACATCCTTTCTGTATTGGGGGTCCCAAAACTGGACGTGGTACCCCAGATGTTGCCTCACCAGTGCTGAATAGAGGGGAATAATGACGTCCCTCGATCTGCTGGCAATGCTCCTACTAATGCAGCCCAATATGCCGTTGGCCTTCTTGGCAACAAGGGCACACTGCTGACTCATATCCAGCTTCTCATCCACTCTAATCCCCAGGTCCTTTTCTGCAGAACTGCTCCTTAGCCAGTCAGTCCCCAGCCTGTAGCGGTGCATGGGATTCTTCCGTACTAAGTGCAGGACTCTGCACTTGTCCTTGTTGAACCCCAGCAGATTTCTTTTGGCCCGATCCTCCAATATGTCTAGGTCACTCTAGACCCTATCTCTACCCTCCAGCGTATCTACCTCTCCCCCCAGCTTCGTATCAACTATGAACTTGCTGAGGGTCCATCCCATCATCCAGATCATTAATAAAGATGTTGAACAAAACTAGCCCCAGAACCAACCACTGGGGCCAGCGCTTGATACCGGTTGACAGCCAGACATCGAGCCGTTGATCACTACCTGTTGAGCTTGACAATCCAGCCAGCTTTCTATCCACCTTAAATAATCAGCTGCTGTTTGTTTTTACCATGTTCCAGGGCCTTGTCTACACCACAAAGTTTTGTCGGTAAAAGTTATGCCACTTTAATTAAAAGCACTGTTGCATGTCCACAGTCGCTGCTTGTGTCAGCAGAGCACCACACTAACAGCTGTGGCATCAACACAGAAAGCTGCACTGTAGTAGCTATCCCACTGTGCAACTGGCCGCAGGGTGCTTTGGGAAGGGTTTGCAGTGCCTCTTGGGGCAGGTACAGCTTCACGTGATCCCCGATTCTCAATCCCATCGTTCCAGGGGCATCCTAGTAGATTGTCAGCTGCTTTTTCAATTTAAGTATGTGGGAGAGGAGAGTATGTCTGGGACAGGGGAGACCGCAGCCTGGCCGACCTACCCTGGGGGAGGGCAACCCCTCACGTCAGCCCCACTTCTGCTCTGCACACCTGTCCCAGACAGCTCGTTCTGCCTGCCTGTGGCTCTGAGATTCCCTCTGGCTCTCTCACAGCCTCCTCAGCTTCTGGCTCTCTGTGCTGAGGAATGTCAAAGCAGCACAGCAGTCTTCCCTCTCTTTCCCCCCCTTGCTCCCTGCAGCAGCAGTCTGCCTACCCCTGTGTTCCTAGTGCAGGGCAGAACAGGAGCATTCCATGCTAATGATTTGCTCTTCGTTTCCCAAATGCAGCAGCGTGCTCAGCTGTCAGATACTTCCCAGTGCTTTGAAAGGGGAGGGGCACATGCCTGCAGGGCAGCAGAGATCAAAACAGTGAGCAGTGCAGGCATTGTGTGATACTGGTGGAAGCCAGTTATGTGGTCAAAACAAACAGCAGCGTCTACACTGATGCTTTGCTTTGTCGTTTTAACTTTGCGGCAAAAAGCTTTGCCTCTCATGGAGGTGGTTTTAATTTGGCGGCAAGAGAGCAGAGTTTTGCCGCCAAAGGTAGCTTTGTAATGTGTACACCCCTGTTTTATAGGCAAAAGGCAGCTTTTGGTGACAAAACTTTGTAGTGTAGACAAGGCCCAGGTGTTGGAATCAACCATGAAAGCCATACACTTTATTTTTTCCTAAGTGTATTTATGCCATATCAGTAAGTTTTTCAGACTTTTAATAAACCAGTAAGACTTTTAATAAAGTGGAACTAAATGGCTCCATGTGAGAGTTTATCAGAGTTTTCTGTCCATTTCTGTTCAGAAGAACTGATTTATGTTCAGACTGTTATAGTTTTTGTAAATTTCCTTAGCATTTACCAGTTTTAATTTAAAGCTGAATGTCAGTGACTGTTGCGTAAAAGCATCTCATTTTCACTCCCTCTTCAGCGGTTGCTGATGCTATTAGAACAAGCCTTGGACCAAAAGGAATGGATAAAATGGTAAGCTTTGATTCACATGTCTAATTATTTTTAAAACCAATTATAAATATTTAAGGAAATGTCAAGAGTTTTTTACAAGAATAGTTTCCCTTTTTTATATATTTGTTAATCATCAAGATAACTTCTAGTTACATAAACATATATTGATGATTATTGTTGGAAAAGGTACTATATTGAAACTTTAATCGTAGTAAGAAGCCCTTTGGTTTAAAGGGAACATCAAATGTTTTATAGATCTTAATATTAAAAAATGTCTTCTGCATC
Organism: Lepidochelys kempii; assembly: GCF_965140285.1. Taxonomy (NCBI): domain Eukaryota; kingdom Metazoa; phylum Chordata; order Testudines; family Cheloniidae; genus Lepidochelys; species Lepidochelys kempii. The sequence continues at coordinate 192,111,577 of NC_136382.1, read as the reverse complement.
TAAGGTCATAAGTAGTCACAGGTATTTTTAGTAAAACTCATGGACAGGTCACAGGCAGTAAACAAAAATTCACGGCCCGTGACCTGTCCATGACTTGTACTATATACCCTGACTAAATCTTGGGGGAGGGGGGTGGCCCAAGAAGGCTGGGGCAGGCTACCTACCCAGCTTCACGCCTCCCCAGAAGCAACAACAGCCCCCTCAGTCAGCTCCTAGGCGGAGGTGTGGCCAGGCAGCTCTGTACTATGCCCTGAGCGACGGCTCCGCAGTTCCCATTGGCCAGGAACCGCAGCCAGTGGGGGGGCGGTACCAGCAGGTGGAGGCAGTGCACAGAGCTGTCTGGCCATGCTTTCCACCTAGGAGCTGAGGGAGGGGAATGTTGCAGCTTCCGGGGAGCCCCCCGAGGTAAGCGCTACCTAGAGCCTGCCTCACCCCATCCCGTGCCCCAGCCCCCTGCCCCCTTCCACACCTAAACTGCTTCTGGTGGGGGCGGGGTGGCCGGATACTGCCCCAGCAGCGGCCGGTGCAACTGGCCCAGGGGCTGCTTGAGCTGCTAGTCGGTCCCTTATCCAGGCACACCGGCCACTGCAGACGTCACGGAATGCGTGACGACCTTGATAAACTCTCAGCCTTAGTGATAAGTATGTTGTGGGTTTTCTTTTTCCAGATTCAAGATGGTAAAGGAGATGTGATGATTACAAATGATGGTGCAACTATTCTGAAACAAATGCAGGTTCTACATCCTGCAGCCAAAATGGTAAATAACTTTTAATTTCAACCTGTAAACCAGTATATCCCAACCTGGTTGGCAGAAAAATCTAAGGAGGCACCAGATTAATTCAGGGAGTTCATGGAGCTGAGGAGAGGATAAGTGTGGTTCTAGAAAGCTGCAGGGCACTCAAGTACACTGGTGTTGCAGCACAGCAAGTCTGTAATGCACTGAAGTTCTCACCTTGATGCTCTTTACATGGATCTTGGGGGTGGGGACAGCCTAAAAATCCAAACTTCAAATGATGGTTTGAGTGTAATGCAATAATTAAGCTTTATGTATTCTGTGCAACATGGTTTATGGGAGGATTCTTAGATTCTGATTAACTGACAGTAAACTAGGAATCCTTACTCTAATCCCTGTCATAATGTCATGGGTTAAAGTTATACTTTGGGACAATGCCTGTATAAATGAGCAGTGTTGCTGGTCAGTCAAGAAGCAAGGACCTCATAGAACATGTTATGTTCTATTTTGCTTATACACAGGTATAAGTGGGATAAAATATGTATGTGTAACTTTTGTAACCTTGGAAAAATATATACACGCACAAAATTAAGGAGGAACCAGTCTGTATATTTAAAGTTAATAAGTAAAACCACTCTTTAAGCAATCCCCAATGGAATATTAAATATTTTTTCTTATTACTTTTATGCACCACTGGTACTTAATTAATTGGTTCCAATAAATCATGTCACAAGTTCTCAAACTGTCTTCATTTAGTTGGTAGAGCTGTCCAAGGCACAAGATATTGAAGCTGGTGATGGCACCACATCTGTTGTTATCATTGCTGGTGCTCTCTTGGATGCATGTTCCAGACTTCTTCAGAAGGGTATGTTTTACTGGTTGGCTTTAATAAATCGAAAAGGCAAGATGCCTGGAAGAGTTAATTATATATAACTGAATTTTAATAAGATTTGTTTTTGGTTAATGAAAGTCCATTAACTATAACTTTTTAGTGGTAAAACACTTATTTGAAAAGTAACTCAAAAGAGTTTTGTTTCTGTACTTGTTAATGTCTTATTTCTGGTGGCAGTCTCAAATCATTTAGCTTCATATTTTTTGAGGTTGAATCTGCTTCCAGTGTTACGGATCAAGTATAACTATTAAAATGCTGAGATACCTTATGAAATTTTTAATAGATAGTAGTTCATGATGGGTGAAATAGTCTGGTATGAAGAAATTAACCCAAAATTGGGAGCTAGGAACTCTTGCTGGGCTTTGAGCAAATCACCTGGTGTTTGTAAAATAGAGATATTTATTTCACAGGATTGTTGAGAGGATTGATGTTTGTAAAAGACTTTGAATGTGTAAAGCAGTATAAATTCTTGTGAGCACTAGCAGTTCTGTTGTACCAATTCAGTGAGGCGAACAGCATGCCAGCAGCAACCAGATGCTGTGTGAAGAATCTAGTAGGGGCTGAACAGAACAGTTTATATTCCTTGCTTCAACAAATGGTTTTTATTTTAAATTTCTCTATTTTTTTTTTAAAGGATTGCTTTTCAAACAAAAAACCTTAAATCGAAAAAAGCTTGCCTCAAATAGGAATTGATCTTTTCCTCTGTTTTACAAAGCAGTCATGCAATGCTTCTCTGCCCCAACAGTGCTCATGCAGGTCAACTCATAGGGTGGCAGGTGAGCCCTGTCAGCTTTTAACCCTACTATCACAAAAGTACAGTAAGCATATAAGCAGTAGTCCAATGATACTGATGCTGAACAGTGGAATGGTCTGCAAGGCTTGTCACTTCATTAAATAAGCACATTGGAATTATCAAAGGGGGACGCTTGTAAGTAGTCTCCTATATTAAGGCAGAACTAACATGTCGGACCTGAAGTGAACTGCATTACCATCTGAGAGGAAGGATGTAGTTAAAACAGTGGACTGGGACTGGAGAGATCTGGATTCGGTTCCCAATTTTTGTCATGACTTTGTGTGACCATGGGCAAATCACTAGAATCTCTTTGTGCCTCAGTTCTACATGTATAAATTGGGGAATTATGGTACTTCCTTATCTCAGTGGTAAATTCATTAATGACTGTGAAGCACAGGGATACTGTGTTGATGAGAAGGCCATATAAATATCTGAATAGATCAAATATACCAAAAGTACATGACTGTGTGTATAAATTTATTAAATATAACCTAGCCTAGAATGGTCCTTATTAATGTAGTATCTCTAGGTAACACTTGGCTCTCTCTCTTTGTAAAATGCTGACATAAATTTGTGGGTAGTATCCAGATAGCTAGGAACTGGGTTATTCAGCACATACATGGCCTTTTTGAAAGGTAAGCTTGCAGTAATGTGCTGAATATCCCTTTGTCCTCACTTGCTGTTTGAGAAATTCAGAATAAATATATGGCAATATCATGTTTCAAATAGTTATTCAGTTATCACCTTGAAACCTTTGAAACTCGGGAGAAATTACCATAACAGTAAAAAAAGATCCCAATTAAAGTCTGTTTTCAAGCTCAATATTATTGAGTTTGCATGTTAGTGGGCAATTATAGCCGTGATTTCCAACCTTGTCTTACTAGGCACCTTCACTCACTCCCCCCCCCCCCCCCCCCCCCCACTCCCAGGTGCTTGACATCTTGACTTATTACCTATGTACCCTTACACCATCCCCTGTGGTTATTGCCTCATCTTGCCAGTTTCTGTCCTTTTTTTTCCCTTCTTTTCTTCATATTTTGCCATTCTCATTTTTGTTCGTCCTGCCTCGTTTCTTGTCCCACCTCCCAAAGGTTCTGCTCTCTTTTCTTCCCCCTTTACTGCTGCCAGCTGGCCATTCTCTCTAAACCTTCTCCAGCTGCTGGTGTTAGCCAGCAATACTGTCTGCAAGCTCGTCTCTTGCTATAGAAACAAGAAGTATGGTTTACAGAAAGCGTGTGTGTACCACCAAGAGCAGAAGTAGGGGATGTGCAGCTGGTATTGGCGGCCAAGCAGCTCCTTGTGACAAGGCAAAGGGATATTGGGTGCATCCTAAAGTTGTCTGGAAAAACCCCTTTGGGGGTGATGGTACACCATAAAGGAACTACTGTTAAGGTTACTTAGGTCTAAACTCTGTTTTGTACAATAAAGGTTTTACAAACCTAGAATGAATATCTTTGTTTTTATGACCCTCTTAAAGCTAATGAATACAGTTTTGTGCGATATAAGTATTTGGGCTTCAAACACTTCAGGGAGATAATGTGTTGTACTGGTTCATGAGGACTAATAAGTAAAATTGAGGCAAGTTCACTTTCATTATTCAAGTAGAGAAAACTACAAATAATAAAACTGTTTCTGTTGAAATGTTAGTTTTAGATAATTTGTCACTATCGGTCCAAAAATCAAAGGGTATTGTAAGTGGAATGAACCAGCTTCTAAAATTTTAAGAAAATCAGATGATTAAGTTAAGTGAACAATTAGTCTGAAAACTTGAATTTAAACTTCTAATAGGAATTCATCCCACCATCATTTCGGAGTCATTCCAGAAAGCTTTGGATAAGAGTATTGAAGTCTTGACCGACATGGGACAGCCAGTTGAACTAAGCGACAGAGAAACCTTGCTAAATAGTGCGACTACTTCACTGAATTCAAAGGTAGTAATTATCCAGTTAGTCGGGGTGGATGGGGGGTTATTCAGCCTAACTTCTGTGTAAATTAAATGTATGTGTTCGTGGGTATTTTATACATTTTCTCACTCTGCATGTCATTTGTCCCTTTGTTCTATATTTCTATAGTATTTAGCAAAATGAATTCTCTAGATGCTACCATAATACAAATAATAAATACTGATCTTTAAGTCCAGTAATTCATCCATTTATTAGCTGAATTCAGATCTTCTTTGAAATAGACTGTTTTCTTTGTACTGACTTTTTTGTGTGTGGTTTATATTGTTTCATATGTGCCAGATTAATTGGGAGAATAGATAATTTCATAACTGTTCCTGGTCTACTAGAGCGAGCTGACTTTTCATGATGCTGCAATTGATTGACATTAACTTGCAACCTAAAAGTTGAACTGAATTTAATCCTAGTCACGTTTCAGTTTTAAATTTTTATCTACTATATTTAGGTAACACCTAAGATCACTAAAGCTGAAAGAACAGTGAAAAAAATTGTCCTCTCTTTCAGTTGGCTTACTTCAAGCATTTACCGTTGTCTTGTGCGTAGTCCATGACACTATTTTCTCTGTTCGTGTGGGTTTTTCACACTGCACTAAGGGAGAAACTTTTTTAAAACAGTAATTTTAAGCTGAACTCCCCAAATTGTCAGGGAAAGCTCCCAGAAGCAACTTACTTCTATTCCCTAAAAAGATGAGATTTCAAGTTTACTATGCCTTTAAATGCAAAGACTAGGAAGACCATTTTCATGTAGTTCTATTACATTTTTGAATCAAGTGTTTACTTTAAAAATGTTTCCTCCATATTTGAATAATATTGCAGTTGATTACAACCATATGTTTTCTGACCCTGTTTGCAAAATCCATGCCATTCTTTTATGTCAAGTTAAATGTTTTCTTATTTGCTTTTTTTAATGGGGGAGGAGGGGCCAGAGATCATGCGACCCCCTGATCAGCACAGAGGAGGGGCCTGCATGCAGAGATCTCACCCTTCTATTGTGGAAATGATGTTGGTTGCCTTTGTGGCACAATCTGTCTCCTTCCTGGGACCCTGCTGAGAGCTTTCCAAAGCCAGAATCTGTACAGGGGGAAGGGGTTTGGGAAGGTCCACATTGGGCAGCAGAGGAGATGTATAAATGGGTCACTTCCCCCATGGGTCCTGTGGAGTCTATGCAAAAAAGAATAATACAGACCCAGGCTGTACTTTCATTTCTCTACAAGTCACCGTGCATTAGGGAATTCATTTTAAAGGCATCTCCTGGGGATGACTGAAGACAAAGAGTGGTCTTTCCAACAGAAATATGTGGGGTAGAGCTCTTAGGTTTCCTTCAGTGTTCTACCTGTATGCCAGGTCGCAATACAATTCACTCAGATTTGGTCCGGCCAACCCTGTCATGACTGGGGGGCCAGGCCAAATTCAAGTGGTGGTACAACCCCATGAGTAAGTGGGAAGGCTTGCTGTACCCTCCATAAAGTTTGATGTGCCTATTCCCCCCCCACCCCCCCAATTGAGAACGATTGTGCTAGGCCTTAGCATAGTTTTTACCACAGAAGCAATTGTCCTACCTTTTGTTGGTAACCCAGCATGTACGAGTAAAACTACAGTAATAAATTAGTTATTGGCAGGGAAAAAATTAAGAAATCAGATTTCATTTTCAAACTATATAGGTTATAAACACAAAAAAGAAAAACAATGAGATTATGAATGCCTTGCGAGTGTAATTTTGAAATTGGTATCTTAATTTTGATTATGCCACTAAATTGCATTATTTTTCAGTTGGGTAAAATTTTGTAAGTGTTCTTCCTCACACTAAGTTTGTTTATTTTAATTAAATCCCTTTAGGTTGTGTCTCAGTACTCTAGTCTCCTTTCTCCAATGAGTGTGGATGCAGTGATGAAGGTGATTGATCCAACTACAGCTAGCGGTGTAGATCTTAGAGATGTCAAAATTGTTAAAAAGCTTGGGTAAGTAGCAATCCGTATCTAGCAATTCTGTTAATTAAAGTAACTTGTCCAACTTTTAAAAATTGCTTCCCTAAAACATTAATTTCATGTTTTACTACTCTTGTTTCCAGTGGAACAATTGATGATTGTGAACTGGTTGAAGGACTAGTCCTCACTCAGAAGCTGGCGAATACTGGTGTAACTAGAGTGGAAAAAGCCAAGATTGGTCTCATTCAGTTTTGCCTGTCTGCTCCAAAGACTGATGTGAGTTAGCTTGGCCTGCCAAATGTAATATTATCTTCGTGCATGGGGATTTACATGTAATCATACAGTGAAGAAAAAATATACCCCTTAAGGGCTTGTCTACACTACAGAAGCCTTCGCAGTAATTCAGTCGGCTCTTGGTGTCCACACTACCCTCCTCCTGCTGATGGTGCGCATCCTTACTAGGAGCGCTTGCACTGACTGAAGTGGGGCATGGACAGCCATGTGGGGCACACAGCAAGAGCCCCCCACCCAGCGGTGGGGTGACAGTCTGAGCTGTGAGCCTGGCATCAGTTTCACGGCTGTCTTTCGCTCAGAGCAGCAGGTCAGGGCTCACCACTGGAGCTCAATACTGTGAATTTGAGTCCTGCACTGGGCTCACAGCTCAGGCTGTCACCCTGGGGTGGGGGCTCCAGCTGTGAGCCTGGCACCCAGCTGACAGCTGCGGGAGGGCCAGCTTAGCCCAGCAGTGAGCCTCCCAGCAGTGAAATTAACATGCTTGTCAGTTTCAGGTGAGCCCAGCAGCCATGAAACTGACAAAAATGACAGCCAACAGCCAAAGTTGCCTTGCCCTAACTACAGGAACATAAGTGCTATGTCTCTTGTGGAGGTGGAGTTATATGATGTCAGTTAGCAGGCCCCTTAGTTCGGCGGAAGCAGCATTCTAGTGTAGACATTGAGATGATTAGGTCCATGTAAGCTGCCTTATGTCAACCTAACTCTAGTGTAGACCAAGCCTAAGTCTGTTATCAGTAATACATAACTTTCCTGTTCCATAAACTATATCAGAAGCCCATTAGTTTTAAACTTATCATGTAGTAGTAAAAGGTTGTAACTTAAAACCACAAGTCCTTGCATTGGCACATTAAAATGTACGTGGATGCAATGGTGTATTCAGTCTTGTTTGCCTTGGATCGCAACTGCACTGAACTATAGAAACAGCATGGTATACCTAGAAATGTACTTAAATTTGAACTTAAATTCAGTAATTTTTGAAGACGTTAAATATTTTTCTCTTTTAATAGATGGACAACCAGATTGTTGTTTCTGACTATGCTCAAATGGATAGAGTATTGCGCGAAGAGAGAGCCTACATTCTAAACTTAGTTAAACAAATTAAAAAGGCTGGATGCAATGTGCTGCTCATTCAGAAGTCTATTCTACGGTATGCTAACTACCTGAAAAAACAACACTTCTGTTTACTAAGTAACTATTAGATTGGAGTAAAGCATCGGTACTCTTCATAAGCTGAATTGTAACACTAACATCAAGGGGGGCAATTTCAAACACTGGTTGCTTACGAAACCCCTGTACTTTCAGTGAGCATGGAGGTTCTGTCACACGCCCTCTGAACAATTAACATACCTCCCACTTCACAATTTTTATGTAGTTTTTTTAATAAGCCAGTACTGAAATTCTTCAGTGGGTTTTTATTACTAACTCTGACACAAATCCTAATTATAACTGATAATCACATGCTAGCAATATTGGTTTTATAGTGTTGTGTTTTCATTGTTTGCATTGTCCTTGATTTTAGGGACGCTCTTAGTGATCTAGCGCTACATTTCTTGAACAAAATGAAGATCATGGTGATTAAAGATATTGAAAGAGAAGACATTGAATTTATCTGTAAGGTAAGGAAGTGTTTTATTTAAATAGCTGTGCTGAAGGATATCTATACCCTATCACTACTATATAACTTAAATGGACATAACACCTTGTTTTATTGGAGTGGACTTTGTGATGCCCCCCCACACACACACATCGTCTCTCCCTCCCTCCCTGTGTGTGTGTGTGTATATATACACACAGTACGAATAAAAAGGATAAATATCTCCAAAAGACTTAACTATTCTCTTATTCCCTTTTATCTCCAAGAAAAATAGCAAATGGTCAGACTCTAGTGGGGGGAGAAAAGTAGGGCATCAAAAGACTGAGGAGTACTTGTGGCACCTTAGAGACTAAAATTTATTTGATCATAAGCTTTCGTGGGCTAAAGCCCATCTTTTTGCTGATACAGACTAACACGGCTACCAGTCTGAAACCTGAATTAAAGCAGTTATGAGCCAACTATAATGTATAGAAAGTACGCTAAACTGTATGTTTTGCTTGTTTTATTTGTGGTTTAACTTGTTCCTGTAGACAATTGGAACCAAGCCAGTTGCTCACATTGATCAGTTCATTGCTGATACATTGGGATCTGCTGAATTGGCAGAGGAGGTCAACCTAAATGGTTCCGGGAAGCTAATAAAGGTAAGGAACAGAAATGAACATCTTTCCTTGCTCATTATAAGATAATATAATTTTAAGGAGAGATACCTCACAACTTGCCTTTTGTAGAAATGAATGAGAGCTGTAACTTTTTAGATTTTTCTGTAGTATGCAACAGTATTTACTTCTATTATCATTGGTAGTACTGTAGCACCGAGGACCCCTAGTCATGGACCCCTCTTTATGCTAGATGCTGCGCAAATGCACAACAAAGACAGTCCCTGTCCCAATAGGCTTACTTGATTGTATTGACTTCGAAAACTTGGTGTGGTTTACCAGAGCTCAATCTCCATTAGGTAACTGAATATGTCAAGTCTCAGGCCTTAATCCAGTATAACTTCCATTCCCTGCTAATAGGTAATGTCCCAGATTTTAAATTTCCCTAAGGTTTTTTTGGTCCAACTATGTTTTTATGTTACAGATTACAGGCTGTACAAGCCCTGGAAAAACTGTTACAATTGTGGTACGTGGATCCAACAAACTAGTTATGGAAGAAGCTGAGCGTTCAATTCACGATGCTCTGTGTGTCATACGTTGTTTAGTAAAAAAAAGGTAATGCTTTCTATTACGTAGTGGCTTCATATACCAGTTATACAGTAAACTGTAACCACTTAAACATTTGTCGAAGGCCACAGCTTGTATTTTTTTAATAGAATTTTACTTTTTTTCCTCCCCCAGAGCTCTAATTGCGGGAGGTGGAGCACCAGAGATAGAATTAGCACTGCGCTTGAATGAGTATGCTCGCACTTTGAGTGGTATGGACTCATACTGTGTCCGTGCATATGGAGATGCAATGGAAGTCATCCCATCTACACTGGCTGAAAATGCAGGCCTTAATCCTATTTCTACTGTAACAGAGCTGCGAAACAGACATGCACAAGGAGAGAAAACAGCAGGCATTAACATCAGAAAGGTAATATACAAAAGGATTATACATCCATGATGGTAAATTAAAATGTTCGGTCGTTTTTTTGAGGAAAAAATACTTGAGAATAAAGACAGACAAAGGTTGCCCGTGTTGTAGCCCAAAACTGTCCTTCGTCAACCTCCCAGATCATTGCAACATAACAATTGAGCATTTTCATGGTCTAAGATACCAGATAACCAGTGTTTTTAAAAACTGACTAATTAGAAGAACTGGTTAGGAATCTTATCAGAAATTTTTTTTGACGGGAAATGCCCTTTTTGCAAAAAATTAAATATTCCAGCTGAGAACTTCAGTTTTGTTGGGGAAAATTAAAATGATGACTTCTAAGCAGGCTGCCTGGGATCTGCTGGGAGGCAGAGCAACCCAGCTCTCCAGCTCCCCTGCAGCCTGGGTGCCTCTCTTCTTGTCATCTTCCAGATGAGCAGCCAACATGCCAAAAAATTCTGTGTTGGTTCTCCTGAAATGGAATTTTTCAGAATTTCTGTCCAACGAGAAATGTCAAGGTTTTTACTTTGTCTTAAATGGGACAATGTTTGGTTCCAAAAGCATTAATTTTCCATGGGCTGGAAATTGTATTTTCCAGCCATCTTTGCTAGTTAGTAATGTATTTCTCTGCTAAAAATCTCAGGTGCACTCAAAAAATCCTGTAGTGAGTGTGGGGGGAGAGGGGGAGAGGATGAGTTAACAGACTCTGCCATGGCATCCAGTGAAATGTTACTCTCAGTAGTTCGTTGGTTTTTTTTTCTTTAAGCCATAAGAACGAGCGGTATCACTTTTTTTGAAAATTAACATTTTTAGATGTGTGAGCACAGGATGTAGCCACCAGGGAAAATATCTGCTCAGTCTGTGGCTGTGAGCTGGCCTATTTTTTGACGCCCTCCCATTTGCTTCCTCTGTAGCTTGGAGTGTCTAGCTTCTTGCCTGGGCATTGGACCAGACAGTAGCATTGGGTGGGCATAGCTTCACAAGTATCTGGTGTTGAGTGGATTTCCTGAGTATTGCAACATAAATTTTGTACCACAGCATTCCTGTTGGGAACTGAATGGGTTCAAATGAACTGTATATGGCCATCTACTAATAAAGTACCTTTTCTCTTTAAACAGTGGTGGGCAGGGGGGCTACTGGGGATAATTTACAAGTATGTTTTAATCATCTTTGTGGCATTTGCTTTATACAAAATGAGGATACAATTCTGGTTCTGTAGGGTGGAATTTCCAATATCCTGGAGGAGTTGGTGGTCCAGCCTCTGTTGGTGTCTCTCAGTGCGCTGACACTAGCTACAGAAACTGTCCGCAGTATCCTTAAGATTGATGATGTGGTAAGTAATATTTTTGATTATTATTTTCATGTTCTGTTTTATATTATATGACAGTGCTGCAAATAAGATATATCCCTTATGTTAAGGATTAGTATTTAAAGTAAATATTTTACCATTATTGTATTTCATACCCTTATATTCCTAGGAGTTGTATGCCATTTACATGTAATTCAGAAGTCTTCTGATAACTGAAACAATCCTTGTGGGAAAACAGTAACCAAAACCAAGTATTGGTAAATACAGCAGCCAGTTTAATGTACAGATTACAAAAGGATTATATGTGGAGTGGTATCTTTAAAGTGAGGGATGTTGATAATTGTTTCCCATCCACATGCCTGATGATGTTAACTCATCTTTGCAGGTGAACACTCGATAAGGTGACTAAAGGAAATGGCAGTACAGGCAAGAGTACCATGGCGTAGTTTTGGAGTATGGTTTCTTCACAGAATCCCTATGTCAAGCATTCTGCTAAAACTCACTTAAGTTTATGTACTTTTATCAACTTAATTTAATAAAATCTCTGGTTTCAAGAGGCAAACTTTGTTTGTTTGTAAATGAAGGGGCAATATTCTATAACTGAAACTTTGCATTAAAAACTCTGGCCAGAGTAGTACTAAAACAAATTTAAAATTTTACCAGTTTTGCTCTGTAATAATCATGCACATTCTTTCACACTAATCCTGTTTTGTATAAGTAAGAAATCTTCAGTGCAAGTTGTTAGCTTCTGTAATCTCTAGTTTAAAATAATTGTCTTACTAAGGAATCTTAGCAGTAGCTGCACTACCTCAGATCTGTTTCCCTTCAAAAGTTGTCCAAAACAGTAATATTTCCTATCTAGAAAACCTGACTAACATCCATCCTCTCTTACCCAGGGAGTTGCTACAGCCATTAGGGTGCATGGCAAGTATAGGATTGTACTGTGCCCTATCATTTCAAATGTACATTTCTTTCTGCAAATGTCTCTTCATCCATTCATGCCTATATGCAAGTGTGTTTCCTCTCAGCCCACAGCCCTTCAATAAACTTCATTGTACTTCAGCAATTAAAAGCTAGAAGACATTGTTCTAGGTAGCTGAAGTTTCCTTCATTAACTGTAAATAGAAATATTTACTAGTTGAGATTCTTTAACAATAAATTTCAGGGCCACATTCTAGTGTTTGGTCACTAGTTGCCATGCTAGCTTGGTAATAAACCTGCCAAACACAGCCTAATACAGGATTGAAAAGCTGATCTAATCTTGTAAATACCAATTTAGGTATTTTCTGTCTAATTTTTCATGTTTGGACTTCATGGTAATATGCTGCCAAAACCAATCCCACACTGACTATACAGGACTTTGCGCAACCTAAGACTTCTTAATATTAAACACCTTTTGGTGTAGATGCTCAACAGTTGATAAATATACCAAGCATCAATTCTTGGCTTCTGATATCCCCATTCAGCAAATAATGTAAATCAATAAGCCAGCTTCCATATTTGATAATTATTAAATGACGGGAGTAGTAATTAGTTACACAAAAATGGACTATTACCCACATTATCATAGTGCAGCATGATGTAGGAAAATGCTTCTGACTCCTGTGGAGTATTAACTGGAGTACAATCTTTTCTAAGAAAACGATAATGTATCAGGACTTCAGTCCTCACGGGCCCTGCCAATCAGCGCCTCCTGCATGCCATTGATCAGATGTTTTGCAGCATCTGGAGGGGAGGGGAGCAAGGGCACAGCATGCTCAGGGGAGGGGGCGGAGCAGGGGTGGGAAGAAGCGGGGCCTTGGGGGAAGGGGTGGAGTGGAGGAAGAGCCAGGGGGAAGACCCCCTGGCAGATTAGAAACTCAGCATGTGTGTCCTGGGCCCAGCATCCCCCCTAGGGACAGCCCTGGTCCTAACTGTGGAGGATATTAAAAGCATGAGCATCTTAGGCCTGGTCTACACCACGGGCTTAGCCGTGGTAGGTCGATTTAAAAATGACAGCGTCCACACAACCAACCCCATTCCGTTGGCCTAAAGGGCTCTTAAAATTAACTTCTGTACTCCTCCCCGATGAGGGGAGTAGCGTTAAAATCTACCTTGCTGGGTCGAATTTGGGGTAGTGTGGATGCAAATTGACAGTATTGGCCTCCAGGAGCTATCCCAGAGTGCTCCATTGTGACCGCTCTGGACAGCACTTCGAACTCCGATGCACTAGCCAGGTACACAGGAAAAGTCCCAGGAACTTCTGAATTTCATTTCCTGTTCGGTCAGCGTGGCTAACTCAGCAACACAGGTGCCAATGCAGTCCCCCCAGAATCGTAGAGCATAGAATGTTTCTACGCTCCCCTTATTTCTGTCCCTGAGGTTATCGCAGATTAGAAAGCAAAAAAAACGCACTCGCAATGACGTGTTTTCCGAGCTTATGCAGTCCTCCCACACTGATAGGGCACAGCCTAATGCATGTTGGTATTCAGCGACAGAGGCCAGGAAATAATTGAGTGTGAAGAGCAGAGGCAGGATGTGATGCTGAGGCTAATGGGGGAGCAAAGGGACATGAAGCATCTGTTGGAGCTGCAGGAAAGCTAACGAGCACAGACCCACGATGCATCCACTGTATAACTGCCTGCCCTCCTCCCCAAGTTCCATATCCTCCTCACCCAGACGCCCAAGAATGTGGAGGGGGAGGCTCTGGGCACCCAGCCACTCCACTCCAGAGGATGGCCCAAGCAACAGAAGGCTGTCATTCAAACAGTTTGATTTTTAGTGTGGGTATAATAAGCTATCGGGCCTTGTCCTTCCCTCTTTCCCCACCCCAGCTTGGCTACCTTGTCTGTCATCTTTTCTTTTTTAAATTAATAAAGAATGCATGGTTTCAAAACAATAGTTACTTTATTTCAAAGGGGGGAGGGTGGTTGGCTTACAGGGAATTAAAATCAACAAAGGGGGTGGGTTTGCATCAAGGAGAAACGCACACAACTGTCACACTGAAGCTTGGGCAGTCATGAAACTGGTTTTCAAAGCCTCTCTGATGCGCAGCACGCCTTGCTGTGTTCTTCTAATCGCCCTGGTGTCTGGCTGCTCAAAATCAGATGCCAGGCAATTTGCCTCAACCTCCCACCCTGCCATAAACGTCTCCCCCTTATTCTTACAGATATTATGGAGCACATAGCAAACAGCACTAACAATGGGAATGTTGGTTGCGCTGAGGTCTGACCTAGTCAGCAAACAGCGCCAGCGAGCTTTTAAATGTCCAAAGGCACATTCTACCACCATTCTGCACTTGCTCAGCCTATAGTTGAACTGCTCCTTACTACTGTCCAGGCTTCATGAGCCATGGGAGTAAGCAGTAGGCTGGGGTAGGTGCAACCGTGCAGTGCTGCTGGGTGGGAGAGCAGCCTGAGGCAGAAGCCTCCAGCTTGCATGATATTCCAAGCAGGACTGAATCTCCATGAGACAAAACTTAAAGAAGAGAATGACCTGGAGTCTCTGGCTCCCATTCGGTGCTCTAAGAGGAGAATAGTCATGTCTGTCTAGGCGCCCCTGATCGATCTCACCGAGGTCTGCCAGGAGCACCCAGGAGACATACGACAGCTATCAGTCCTACTCCACCATCTGCCACGAAGGCAAGGAGCTGCTGCAGTATAGCAATGCAGTACTGCGTCTGCCAGCAGTACCCAGGAGACGTACGGTGTTGGTGAGCTGAGTGGGCTCCATGCTTGCCGTGGTGTGGCATCTGCACGGGTAATCTAGGAAAAAAGGTGCAAAATGATTGTCTGTTGTTGCTTTCACAGAGGGAGGGGGCCCTGATGACGTGTACCCAAAACCATCCACGACAATGTTTTTGCCCCATCAGGCATTGGGAGCTTAACTCAGAATTCCAGTGGGCAGCGGGGACTGCAGGAACTGTGGGATAGCTGCCCACAGTGCACTGCTCTTTAAGTCGATGGTAGTGAGGATGCACTCCGCCGACTTAATGTGCTTAGTGTGGAGATATGCAATCGACTATAAAATCAGTTTTTAAAAATTGACATATAAAATCAACCTAATTTCATAGTGTAGATATACCCTTAGAGAATGTCCTCTTGTTGGACACACTCTAAATGGACTAAAATTTTTCATGTACAGCTAGTGCTGTGTTTACTCCTGGGGGAATTCTGTGCCAAAAAATTAAAAATTCTGCACATGCTATTTTAAAATTCTGTGTATTTAATTTGTCAAAATAACAATATAATCACTCCAGTTTCAATTATTTTGATCATTTATTTCAAAATACCTGTCAACAATACACACAACAAAAAAGATTCCCCTAGGCATAGAGTTAAAGAAACCCCTATGACAACCCAGTTCCAGGTGCAGGGGGCTGCGTGGGGCCCCCCAGAGCCCAGACACCCACAACCCTCTTTATCCGCAGAGCCTTTTACTTCCCCCTCAGCCCCCAGCTTTACTGTCGATCAGGGGATGTGGTGTGCTGCGGCCCTGCCCATCCTCCCCCTTTGCTAGAGATGTCACCTGCGCCCTCTCCCATTTCCGGGAGAATGAAAATCAAGTCTGGTAGCCAGAGCGTGCAGCCTCTGTCCCTGGTGCACGGGGCACTCTGCTCAATGTGAGCTGGGCTCTGCAGAGTCCAGCAGCCCCTAGTGGTGGCCAGAAGCTCTGCAGCCCCAATTCTGCAGGTGAAACATGGAATTCTGCACAAATTCTGCATTGTGCAGTGGTGCAGAATTCCCATAGGAGTATCCAATGCATCCGATGAAGTGAGCTGTAGCTCACGAAAGCTTATGCTCAAATAAATTTGTTAGTCTCTAAGGTGCCACAAGTACTCCTTTTCTTTTTTCACAGGAGTATGTATCGCCAACAATTAGTTTTAAACAATATTCAAATTCATTCACTACTTTTGTTCTTTTTAGAGCATTCTTAATTAGGATTTTCCTTGTGAGTGTTCACTGGGGACTTAAAGGAGCAGGGAGTTTTAGTATACTACTTCTACTTCCAGAGATAAGTTTATACTTGAGGCATGAAAGGATTTCAAAAGTTTACTTTAAATAATCTTCACAGTATCACTGCTCCAGATGCTGCTACTTTTGGAATAGAATGAGGTATTCCAACTCAGCAGTAAGGGGCTGGTAAGGGTGCAACTGGAACCCTCCACAGCATATTCTTGCCCTGTTACTATTATGGATGAGCATTAAAACAGATTTCCCCTTCCTCAAATGTGCTTATAGTAGCCCATATAGCAAGAAGAAGTTTTAAGAGCTACTCAGGTGGCCTTTGGCCAATTAACTGTCCCCAGCTGGGCAGGGCCAAGCTCTTCCTCTGGAGTGACATTCCCATTAAATGAAAGCTGGCAGCAGGATGCCAGAAATAAACTTTCTTACTAGCTCTCTAACCAAGGGAGCTATGGGAATGGAGAGGATAGCACCCTCTCTGCCCATTCCTTAACTGATCCAACTTGATTGCCAGCATTGACACAATCACATTGCAAGCATATGTAGTGGGGACTGCACCACCATGCCATTCTTTAAGACTCAGCAGTGCTTTTGCCTTGGTCCTTAATAATTACCATTCAAGATATCTAGTGCTTCAGTAACATTTTGTTACAGTCTGTGTGCATGCATACTTCCACTTCATTGGCATCTATAAAAATTTCAGAAGGAGCCTTATACACTTTTTATAGGGTAAATCCATCTACATACAGGTACATATTTAATAATTTTCTTAGTAGAGGCATTAGCAGCCTGCTGCACATCCTTATATCGGATGATACTAAACTGGGAGGAGTGGTAGATACGCTGGAGGGGAGGGATAGGATACAGAAGGACCTAGACCAATTGGAAGATTGGGCCAAAAGGAATCTGATGAGGTTCAATAAGGATAAGTGCAGGGTCCTGCACTTAGGACGGAAGAACCCAATGCACAGCTACAGACTAGGGACCGAATGGCTAGGCAGCAGTTCTGCAGAAAAGGACCTAGGGGTGACAGTGGACGAGAAGCTGGATATGAGTCAGCAGTGTGCCCTTGTTGCCAAGAAGGCCAATGGCATTTTGGGATGTATAAGTAGGGGCATAGCGAGCAGATCGAGGGACGTGATCGTTCCCCTCTATTCGACATTGGTGAGGCCTCATCTGGAGTACTGTGTCCAGTTTTGGGCCCCACACTTCAAGAAGGATGTGGATAAATTGGAGAGAGTCCAGCGAAGGGCAACAAAAATGATTAGGGGACTGGAACACATGAGTTATGAGGAGAGGCTGAGGGAGCTGGGATTGTTTAGCCTGCAGAAGAGAAGAATGAGGGGGGATTCGATAGCTGCTTTCAACTACCTGAAAGGGGGTTCCAAAGAGGATGGCTCTAGACTGTTCTCAATGGTAGCAGATGACAGAACGAGGAGTAATGGTCTCAAGTTGCAGTGGGGGAGGTTTAGATTGGATATTAGGAAAAACTTTTTCACTAAGAGGGTGGTGAAACACTGGAATGCGTTACCTAGGGAGGTGGTAGAATCTCCTTCCTTAGAGGTTTTTAAGGTCAGGCTTGACAAAGCCCTGGCTGGGATGATTTAACTGGGAATTGGTCCTGCTTTGAGCAGGGGGTTGGACTAGATGACCTTCTGGGGTCCCTTCCAACCCTGATATTCTATGATTCTATGATTCTATGATATCCTACACCAGGTAGCACTAAAGCACTAGATGGGTTTTGCAGGTTACAACACTGGTAGCCTTAAAAGGCCATACCATTAGATGAGAGTGTGCACTTTTGCCCCCCCGTGCTGTCTAGGTGTTCAAAAGCAGCTGAAGATCCAATGGCAACTCTGATGCAGCAGGGCCCACTGTATGCTTTTATATAGTTCATATTTTAATGCCATCCTTGGACTCTTGCACCTCATGCAAGGTGGATTCTCTTCTCGTCTGTGTAAGTTTTTTACCACAGTGACAAGTTGCAGTGTATACTCTGTGATCCTAGCATTGCAGAAGCTGGAGCCACAACAGCTTCCTAATTCATGCTGAACCAACTGCCTGACTCTTTTGTCATTAGCAACTCTTCACATCATCCAGTCAGAATGTGGGAGTGTGATCAAGTCAGGCTGGGAGCAGCCAGAGAGTGGTGGAGGCAGCTATTTTATATTTTATCTATCTTGTCAGCAAGTTAAGGAAGTATGGGCTGGATGAATGCACTATAAGGTGGGTAGAAAGCTGGCTAGATTGTCGGGCTCAATGGGTAGTGATCAGTGGCTCCATGTCTAGTTGGCAGCCGGTATCAAGTGGAGTGCCCCAAGGGTCGGTCCTGGGGCCGGTTTTGTTCAATATCTTCATAAATGATCTGGAGGATGGTGTGGATTGCACTCTCAGCAAATTTGCGGATGATACTAAACTGGGAGGAGTGGTAGGAATAGGAGGGGAGGAATAGGATACAGAAGGACCTAGACAAATTGGAGGATTGGGCCAAAAGAAATCTGATGAGGTTCAATAAGTCAGCAGTGTGCCCTTGTTGCCAAGAAGGCCAATGGCATTTTGGGATGTATAAGTAGGGGCATTGCCAGCAGATCGAGGGACGTGATCGTTCCCCTCTATTCGACATTGGTGAGGCCTCATCTGGAGTACTGTGTCCAGTTTTGGGCCCCACACTACAAGAAGGATGTGGATAAATTGGAGAGACTCCAGCGAAGGGCAACAAAAATGATTAGGGGTCTAGAACACATGACTTATGAGGAGAGGCTGAGGGAGCTGGGATTGTTTAGCCTGCAGAAGAGAAGAATGAGGGGGGATTTGATAGCTGCTTTCAACTACCTGAAAGGGGTTCCAAAGAGGATGGCTCTAGACTGTTCTCAATGGTAGCAGATGACAGAACGAGGAGTAATGGTCTCAAGTTGCAGTGGGGGAGGTTTAGATTGGATATTAGGAAAAACTTTTTCACTAAGAGGGTGGTGAAACACTGGAATGCGTTACCTAGGGAGGTGGTAGAATCTCCTTCCTTAGAGGTTTTTAAGGTCAGGCTTGACAAAGCCCTGGCTGGGATGATTTAACTGGGAATTGGTCCTGCTTTGAGCAGGGGGTTGGACTAGATGACCTTCTGGGGTCCCTTCCAACCCTGATACTCTATGATTCCATGGCTTGTTTGGAATAAGTTTTTTTAAAAAGCCAAAACTAATTGGATTCAAAAAAAGAATTAGATAAGTTCATGGAGGATAGGTCCATCAATGGCTATTAGCCAAGATGGTCAGAGATGCAACACCATGCTCTGAGTAGCCCTGAGCCTCTGACTGCCCGATGCTGGGACTGGATGACAGGAGATGGATCATTTGATGACTGCCCTGTTCTGTTCATTGCCTTTGAAGCATCTGGCAGTGGCCACTGTTGGAAGACAGGATACCGGGCTAGATGAACCATTGGTCTGACCCAGTATGGCCATTCTTATGTAAGAGTTAAAATAATTTAAAATGTACTATTTTTTGTGTACTTTATTTATTTTGCACAACCTCCTATGGCCTCGCCTGGACCCTTCTATCATCCCCACCTTGTGAGAATCAGAACCTGCTCTAATCCACTCCCTGTACAATGCAGGGTTTTTCCATTCACTGTATTTCTCCATGGCCTTGTACAACTTTAAATAACGGGTGTGAGTCACCTATTATTTTGTTAGGATGACTATTTTGACAGTAACAGGTTGACATCACTCCTTTTATTTAATGGTCAGTTATCTATGGTTCCAAAAATATTACATGTAGACACACCTGAGCTTGGGAATCGGGTTCTAAGCAGAAAGATGTGCTCCTTGGAGTGAAAGGTTTGAAAGTTTCCACAAGTAGGTACGACTAGGCCTCTTAAGACAAACATGTGGCCCATGGGCCAGGTGCACTCTGCCTGATGGGTTTGCAGCCTGCATGACGTGCAGATTTCGCAGAATCTAAGCTTTCATTAAAGCAGGTTTTCGCACTTACGGCAAAGAGCGTTTGCCCCCTCGGCTGTGGGGCCAGCCCATAGCCCTACCGCCCTGAATGCTAGCACGTGGGTGGGAGACCACCCGACAGCCTTCCTGGGAGCAGCCTGGGCATGGGGGAGCAGCGGTTACTAGGCATGCCCAACTCGCAGAGGGGAGAGGACTCGACAGCCGCCCCCGGCAACACCAGGGCAGGTCAGGCGCCTCCGCGGCTCCCCCTCCGCCGGCTCTAGGGGTCTGGGGGGGCTTCCCGCCGTGCCCCGCAGGCGCTCTGGGGAGGGGGAGGAGTTGCAGTTTAAGCCTCCCGAGCCACGGCCCGGGCAGGTTTGTCCCAATGGAGGCGCCGTAGCGTCCCCGGCAACCGGTGTGGCTGGTAACTAAGGCCGGCGCCGGGGGAAGGAGACCGCGCCTGCGCCTGCGCCTGCCGTGAGGCCATGGACGCGGCGCACCGGGCTGCGCTCCTCGCCGCCTCCTGCCTCAGGACCCCCGTGAACCCGCGCACCAGGGCGCCGCTGGCTCTGTACGAGCGGGAGAGGCGCCCGCCGACCGCCGCGGAGCAGCAGGTAGTGGGGTGCTCGGCTGTGTGCTGGGAGCCCGCGGGGCCCCTCTCCGCCCGAGGGCCGGCTCGGCAGCGCTGGGAGATCCCGCTCGCCTCGTGTGCGGGGTCTGCCTGGGCTGGCGGGCTCCCGGCCGCAGGGGGCTCTCGCATGACAAGGGCCCCGAGTGACTGCGCCCCTGGGCGAGGCGCGCCAGGGCAGAGGTCCGCTGTAGGATGGGTTCTGTACAGCGCCGAGCACATCACTAGGGCTCAGTAGCTAACCTAGGGGTTCAAAGCTGCACAGCCTGTCTGTGAGCATCTGGCCACTACTAACACTAACTACTAACGTGTATCTTCGTGTATCTGTTGTGTAAGGGAGGCGATGCATTAGAAAATGAGGAAGTGCTGGCATTCAGACCTAGCAGTTACTAACCTTTTCATGGCTCTGATGCTGTGCTTTATGGTGTTCCATCAACTCCCGTGGAGGCATGCAGGCCTGCTAGGAAGATCAGAATTTAGTGTAGAGATGGCTGCTCTTTGTCATAGAATTTAAGGCCATAAAGGGTCACCAGATCATCTGATCACCAGTGTATCACAGGCCACCAATGCCACCCTGTATGCTAAACCCCACAACCAAAATTAGGCTAAGGTATTTCAGCTTTCAGGCAAGGCAGAGAATAGGAGGAACCAAGGTGCATCAGTGCCTGAGGCCTCTGGAATGGCAGGAAATTGATTGAGAGCTGTACACAGATGAACCTGTCAGGAAACTTGCATCCCAAACTGCAGAGGAAGGTGAAAATTCCCCAAGGTCCTTGCCAATCTGATCACTTGACCCCCAATATGTTGCTATAACATTCTCTCATGGTAACTAATAATACTAAGGAACAAAACACTGGAGGGGAAAGGATTTACTTTTAAAATAGGGCAAGATGATCTTCTGAAGATTAGCCTCTGGATTAATAGTGTATTTTTAATGCTGTCTTCAAGTGAGGTTTTAAAACCAAGATTAATGTAAGTTTTGTCTCTTAGGAAAATGCTTTAAACCTATCTGGTATGAGAAATAATTTCTTCTATATAATGACAGCTACATTCCCAATCTACTTTTTTAAAACAAAATGCTATGAGAACTGTAAGAGATGATAAGGAGATTATTGATGAGAAGAAGAAAGGAAGGATTCCTCTTGTAAGAAATGGATTTTAAAGATGGGCAGGAAGTGAGATATGGTTCTAAGTTTAGGGAAAGGATGTAGAAAGGTGTGAAGGCAAGAACGGAGGGAAAGCTAAAGGAAGCAAGAGGGGATGTGAAGTTTAGCATATTGAGAGGTAGAAATAGAAGTAGATGAGAGTAAGATTATGTAGCATCATGAGAGTCAGAACAAAGATCTTGAATGTGATGCACTAACACACTAGACACTAATGGAAGGGGTTTGACATGGAGTAAAAAGGAGAAAAATTACTAAGGATGAGTACAAAAGAATAGTACGAATAGGTAGGCACAAAATCAGAAAGGCTAAGGCACAAAATGAGGTACACCTAGCCATTGACATAAAAGAGGTTCTATAAATATGTTAGGACCAAGAGAAAGACAATGGAAAGCATAGGTTTGCAACTTAGGGGGGAAAGAGAGCTCGTAATGGATGATATCAAGAAGGCTGAGATGTTTAATGCCTATTTTGCTTCAGTCTTCACTAAAAAGGCTTAATGAACCAAGTATATAACACAATTTATTAATATTAACAAGGGGAAAGGAACACAAGCAAAAATAGGGAAAGAACAGGTTAAAGAATATTTGGATAAGTTAAATGTATTCAAGTCAGCATGGCCTGATTAAATTCATCTTAGGGTACTTAAGGAACTAGCTGAAGCAGACTCGAAAAACGTTAATGATTATCTTTGAGAACTCATGGAGGACAGGTGAGTCCCAGATCTTTTTAAAAGGGGAACAAGGAGGAATTATAGTCAGCCTAACTTTGATACCTGGAAAGATACTGGTACAAATTATTAAACAATTAATTTGTCAGCATCTAGAGGATAACTGGGTAATCAATAATAGCATGGATAAACATGGATTTGTCAAGCAAATCATGCCAAACCAACCTAATTTTTTCCTTTGACAGGGTTACTGGAAGGGGGGAAGCTGTAAATGTGACATCTTGATTTTAGTAAGGGTTTTGATACTGTCCAACATGATATTCTTACAGGCAGATTAGGGAAATATGTTTAAATTACTATAAGGGTGAGTGTATAACTGGTTGAAAGACCATGCTCAAAGAGTAGTTATCAGTGGTTCGCTGTCAAACTGGGAGAGTGTATCTAGGGGTGTGTCCTGTATTGTTCAATATTTTCATTAATGACTTGCCTAATGGAATGGAGTGTATGTTTATAAAATCTGAGAATGACACCAAACTGGGAGGGCTTGCAAGCACTTTGGAGGACAGGATTAGAATTCAAAATGATCTTGATAATTAGAGATGTAGTGTGAAAGCAACATCATAAAGTTCAATGAAGACAAGTGCAAAGTACTACACTTAGGAAGGAAAAATCAAATGCACAAATACGTAATGGGGCGTAACTGGCAAGGCAGTAGTAGTGCTGAAAAGGATCTGGGGATATAGTGGATCACAAATTGAATACGAGTCAACAATGTGATACAGTTGCAAAGAAGGCTACTATCATTCTCAGGTGTGTTAACAGGAATGTCATATGTAAGACCCAGGAGAATAGATCATTGTCCTGCTCTTCTTAGCACTGGTGAGGCCTCATCTGGAGTATTGTGTCCAGTTCTGGGTGCCACCCTTAGGAAAGATGTGGATAAATTGGAGCGAGTCTAGGGGAGAGCCACAAAAATGACAAAATGTTTAGAAAACCTGACCTGTCAGGAAAGATTAAAAACCACCAGGCAAGAAGACTGAGAGGGGACCTGATAAATCTTCAGATATGTTAATGGCTGTTATAAAGAGGACTGTGTTCAATTGTTTTCCATGCTGTAAGTGGGACAAGAATTAAAGGGCTTAATCTGCAGCAAGGGAGATTAAGGTTAGATATTAAGAAAAACTTTTAACTACAAGGATAGTTAGGCCCTGGAATATGCTTCCACGGGAGATTGTAGAGCCCTTGTCATTGGAGGTTTTATGAATAGGTTGGACAAACTCTTGTGAGGGATGGTCTAGGTTGACTTGGTTCTGCCTCAGCGCAGGGGACTGGACCACACGGCCTCTTGAGGACCTCTTCCAGCCCTGCATTTCTATGCTTCTGTGACTGATGAACTGAGTGACTTCAGCTGAAACGTTCTGGATAGATTAAAAGAGGAAGAACGCAAGTTCCTAAGTAGAGAAGAATGCAGAAGAGGACGGAAAATGGGAAATAAATTCAAGGACACAAGATAGAAAGGAATTGACAAGAGTTGACCATGGGGGAGGAGAAAAGCTTTAGAAAGAAGGAAGAGAATCAACTTAGTGGAGGATGTTGGTGTAGTCCAACCCCTCAAATTTTTTCCTAGTGGCATTAGGCATTACAAGAGCAAGTGTGGAAATAGTACATGCAGATAGACAGCCAAGTTTGAGAATGAGAGAGATGACGACTATGGTGAAAGAAGATCAAAGGAATCAAGAATAGAGGAGATAATGGAACTGCAGGGAGTGTGAAGGAGGAAGACGGTAGAGGGCCAAGAGTAGCAGAGAAATCAGACAAGTTTCCTGAAGATCAGAGAAAGCATGAAAGATAAAACAAGGAGGAGTCTGAATATATGGTATTGGAGTGGTCAGAAACAGGGAATTCGGACAGAGATTTCTAGGACAAGTTGCTAGGAAGTCGGACGAGTTGTTGTTGTTGATTTATGGGAGGCATTAAGAGAGCACAGCTAAGCTGTTTCCAGGGTGAAAGCAATTTCTCTGTTCACTCAATGAAAAATATTTTGTCCTTTTTTGTATTGATGCAAATTATGAAATCTTAGAATTTGCATTTGGTGGTTTCTTCTTAAGAAATCATTATAGCTCACTCTTCTGGTCAAGCAGTGTATTGTGCCTGTGACTCTCCCTAACAGCACACGTTCACTGAATCACAAAAAAAGGCAACCATGTGAACTATTGAGAGGGGAAAAATGAAGTGAAAATAAAAAAAATTAAAAGACCTAGTTCAGCAGGGAACCTTGGACAAACATTTTGTGCCACTCACAGTCCTCCTTCCTGCCCTCCCCGCCCCCCCCTCCCCCAAATGCCTCAGCTGTTTCCATAGCAGGCAGCTTAGCAAACCTTGTCTACTGTGTCCAGCTGTCTTGAACAAACAAAACACCTCAGTGGTAGGCCCATCAAGTGGCAGCCTTGTACCCGAAGCTCCAAAAGATGCTTTATTGAGGCAGCAGTGTTATACAATGGTTCATTCATCACTGATTGATTAAAATCAGGCAAGCCAAATACCAAAAATCACCCAGAGTTCCCTTGCAAAAGGATAGATTCATGCAGAGTTAATTTTAATAGCCAAGTTGTGTGCATTGCCATAGTGGCTGATTAACTTGTCCTTTATATTTACAATAAATACAGACTTTGAAGCAAGTGTTTCTAAAAATCTGTTATTGACAGCATAGTAAGCACACAATGTGGTATCTCCTAACTTAGAATAACAGTTGCCAGATGGCAGTACTGCATCACTTGTGCCCACACAAATCTCTTAATGAGCTTTTTTTTAACATAGAAGTATCTGAAGAGAGGATTTAGGAGTTGATGTGCAACTCAGTGGAAAAGAATTTAGTATCTTTCCATGGATCCAAAGCTGAGATCACCATCATTTGTATACACAAGGTCAATAGAAACAAAGATACCAGCAAGTAGTAGAATATTATGCAGTATTTATGCTTGGTCTTTCATAGGCAATCTCTATCTGGACACTTTACAGCTTTATTTCCTTGTGACTGTATAATTAGTCTATGTCAAGTCATCTGGACTGTATGAAACTTGAAATAGGATCTTGGGATGAAAACTTAACTAAAAATATAGTCAAACAAGAATTTTCAGATAGAATTTAAGATTCTATTAAAAAAAAAACAACCCACCCAAACTTGTGGATAGAACTCTAAAGTGCTTTTACAAAGCAGAGTAAATATGATTCCCATTTCATAGATGAAGAAACAAATGAGTCCTGTAACTTAAAAATGGATCATTGAAAATAATTGCAGAAAACATTTTTAAAATATATACACTATGCTGTTTTTACTATACATCTTTTTCCAACTTCCTACAACCTTAAAAGTGTTATGAATAATGTGCTTATCTGGACCTAAGTAGTTGTTGGTAAAAGAACATGTAAACTGATAGTCTAGTGTAGGCCCCACCATTCCAAAATTTGATCTCCATAATAAGTTGTTAAAATGGGGGTTTAAATCTTTTCATGTCAGATGGCTACTTACTTTCTATTACCACAAGCATTTTGAAAATAAGGCTCCTCATGCATTGTTTAGTCTTTTTGCATTTATTTTTATATCAGAGAAATTCTTGTTTAAAACAAACAAAAAAAAACAACCCCTTTTGTGTTTATACAGTAGTATCCAATAGGTGAGAAAATTAAGTGTAATTTTGACTTTTCTGAAATATATACACACAGAGTATAGAGTTTGACTGCTGTTGACTTCACTGGGCCTGGAATTTGCCTTACAAAGTATACTTTATTATTCTGCAAGTAGACTATTACAAGTACAGCAGCCTTGGCAATGATGCCATATGGTGGGTGGCATCAAAATATGTACATTTTTACCTTTTCCCTGATCAATGCCACTTAACAGATAGCTAATATTAATACAGTATTTTCAGTACTATCTGCCAACAGCGATTGTAAAGACTTTAATGGTGACTACAGTTCTTCCAGGCTTCTTCATTTTATGTTAGGCCTGCTTTTGCCCATCTGTCTGAAACACGCCTGTGTATGCTAACTAGAGAAATGGTGCTGGCATCTTTATCTCAGAACTATGTTCCATCACATTTTCTGACTAGAAAAGAGCCAGAATTGTTTCCTTGGCTAGTGCAGACAAGATTTAACCATGTAACATCCTGTTTTAATAAAATGTGATATAGATTAAGGTTCAAAATATTTTCAAGGGGGAGGAATGATGAGGAAGCTATACAAAAACTACTGACAGTGCATAACTGTCTCAGGACAACACTTCACAGTGCTCACCATATGATTCTGGAGATGTAGTGATAAGAGGCTATTTAGGCACAAAAGTTTGGAGCTGTTCCTCACTTTCGGGGAAGGAATGTATGTCTGAGTAATGCAGCACCTGTTATCTAAGCAAAGTGCTTGCAGGTTGTGAGGTTGCGCTCCGTATGATTTTATGAAAATATGCTAATGTATATTCTAGTTACATTATATTCACATTCTTCATGCAAAAGGTCTCTTATAAGGTATCATTACAAAGCTTATAATCTACCGAGTGTGGTCATCCTATTTGTATAAATGTATCATTCTTGTATCTGAAACTAGAAATATGGAAATATAATTCTGAGGTCCTATTGTAATTATGCAAAGTGTGGGCCATTAATGGTGGTTTGGAATCTTGATGGCTCCCATCAACTAGGACAATTGACTATAGATGGCTCTGTTTACTTGCAAGCCTTCCTGTGAGTCAGGCCAGGAAGAATGAAGGCTTGGGGTCTCACAGGACATGTGACCATGTCACCTGGCACTGGAATCCATCTTCAACCTGATGCTTTTCCATTTAGAAGGAGGGATGGGGACCCAGAGACACAAAAGATTCCTGTCTTGTGCCAAAGCTATATAAGGGGGTGGAACAGAACAAAGGAGGTTCCAGTCATGAGAAATCCCCTAGTTACC
This sequence comes from Lepidochelys kempii, assembly GCF_965140285.1. Taxonomy (NCBI): domain Eukaryota; kingdom Metazoa; phylum Chordata; order Testudines; family Cheloniidae; genus Lepidochelys; species Lepidochelys kempii. The sequence goes on along the minus strand of NC_136382.1, from coordinate 192,084,220 downwards.
ACTTGAGCTGAAGCTAATAAGAACTGTACCAGGGGAAAGGATTGGGCCCAGACTAGGAAGGAGTCCAGTCTGTGAAAGAAGTTTATTGGAACATCTCTGAGGGTTTTATCTGTAATCAGTTTCTTAATGTATTAGGCTTAGACTTGCGTGTTTTGTTTTATTTTGCTTGGTAACTTACTTTGTTCTGTCTGTTGTTACTTGGAACTACTTAAATCCTACTTCTTATACTTAATTAAATCACTTTTGTTTATTAATTGATCCAGAGGAAGTAATTAATACACGGGGAGCAAACAGCTGTGACTATCTCTCTATCCGTGTTATAGAGGGCGGACAATTTAAGAGTTTACCCTGTATAAGCTTTATACAGAGTAAAATGGATTTATTTGGGGTTTGGATCCCACTGGGAACTGGGTGTCTGGGTGCTAGAGACAGGGGAGCACTTCTTAAGCTGTTTTCAGTTAAGTCTGCAGCTTTGGGGCATGTGGTTCAGACCCTGGGTGTGTGGTGGAGCAGACTGGCGTGTCTGGCTCGATAAGGCAGGGTTCTGAAGGCCCAAACTGGCAGAGCAAACGGGCTCAGAGGTAGTCTCAGCACATCAGGTGACAGTCCCAAGGGGGTTTCAGTGATTGAATCCATCACACTGGTCACTAACTCTTATGGTTAGAAGGAAAATAATACAATTCCTTTATTTTTTAGGATGATTTTGACTTGGACTGTTATGCTGAGAGACAGCAAAGCCCCACTGTAAGTGGGGATTGTGAGGACTGGATAGACTTTCCCAAAATGTGCCACTCAAACCAGGAATACTACTTGAAGCTGGAAGAGCTGAAGAATGCCCACCTGGAGACGATGGCAAAACTGGAAAACATGTATCGGAATAAGCTGCATTTGAAAGGAGTACAGCCCCTGGACAATAAGGATGCTGCTCCTAATTTGTGTTATAGGTAAGTTTAATAATTATCTCCGCTTCTGTATTGCTTTTCATCTGTGTCATAGAGTACACAGCCAGAAGGGACTACCAGCTCATTTAGTCTGATCTCCTGTATATGCCAGGCCACTAATACCACCCAGACACCTTCACACTACGAGCAACAACCAGAATTAGACCAAAGTATTACAATCCTCAGGAGATTAAAGTATTGTGAGCGACAGGCAAAGAACAGGAGGGACCAAGGTGCACCAGTGCCCCAGGTCCCTGTAATGGCAGGGATCTGATGAAGTGAGACACACACCCAGATGATCTCAATGCACGTTGCAAATATTAATGAACACTGCACTCTTTTGAAGCAGGGAAGTATTACTATGCTCATTCCACACGTGGATTCTGAGGCACAGAAAATCTAATGACCTAATTTTCAAAGGTGCTGAATACCCTTAGCTTCCATTGAATTTACATCTGAAAATCAAGATATAAGCGACTCTCTGAAGGCCACACAGTAAGAATGGCAGATCATCATTTGTCCAAAGATCTAAAACACTTTGCAAGTATTAAGTAAGCCTCACAACTTCCTTTGGAAGGGTAGACATTATCCCTATCCTACAGATGAGGAACTGAGGTTAAAGTGACTTGTCTAAGGGCACACAGTGAATACTGACTCCCATTCCTCTGTCTAGCCATCATGTTTCTCTCACGAAACAAGAACCAAATCCTATCAAATATTATTCTTGCCTTTCAAGCGATATCCCTTCTCTATTTGCAAGCACAACCATATATTATATTAATCTTGAATATTTAAACCACATGCAGACTCTGGATGGAGGACTTGTTTGTTTTACAGCAGTGGTACCCAAATTTTTCAGGGTAATGACCTTCCTAACCCTGCCCAGCCCCACATCCCACTCCCCGGCTGGGAGCGGAACTGTGACTCCTGGGGCGATGGTGGGAAGGGTCGTGGACAGGGCTGGGGGTGGGCCTGTGGCCGGGACCGGAAATAGAACCACAGCTGGGCTGCAGTGGGAGCCAGCTGTAGGGCCCACAGCTAGGTGCCGAGGCTGGGGATGGGGCCAGGCGTGGGGACGGAGGCCAAGGCTGGGGATGGCCCCAGAGCAGAGTTGGGGGCGGGGCTGGGTGGCACTCACTCCCCACCCTTCATGGGGGCTGGCCCGGGCCCACCAGGCCCCCCTGAACGTTCTCCCCCTTCCCCCCTTAGGGGGTCGTGCCCCACAGTTTGGGGACCTCTGTTTTACAGTAAGGTTCTTTGCTATTAACAATGCTATTTACAGCATCTCTTCTATAATACATTTCGGAATGAAATATTGTCTGTGACCCGATAAACAACGGAAAAGAAACTTGCTACATTGCTAAAACAGTTCAATATAGACTTCTAGTGCTTGGTTAAAACACTCTTCTCTAGAACCATGTCTTTTGCCCCAGCAAAAAGTGACTAAAATGGATACCCCTTATTTGGGCTTCTTGTAGAGTAGTTGAACCCTAAACCTTGTCATAAAATTATTTTCTGGTTATTGTACATCACTCCTAAATATCTTAATGGGCCTAGTTCTAAGCTATTTTCAATATATAGTAAAAGCTGTGTTATCCAGCACTTTACCAACCAGAAACCTCTGTAAACCAGCATTTCTGATCTTCATTGAAAGTCCAGTTTATAGTCCGGTTAGGAAGCCTGCCAGCCCCGTGCTACCTGGCTTCATGTGGCTCCCGGAAGCGGCAACATGTTCCTGCTGCTCCTAGGGGGAGGAATGGCCACGGGAACTCCATGTGCTGCCCCCGCCCCAAGCGTTGGCTCTGCAGCTCCCACTGGCTGGGAACCGTGGAGGCAGCACACAGAGCTGCCTAGCTGCGCCTCCGCCTAGGAGCCGCAGGGAAATGTCACCGCTCGTGGGGAGCTGCTCAAGGTGAGTGCTGCCCCTCCACACCCCAACCCCCGGCCATGAGTCCCCTTCCGCACCCAAACTCTCTCCCAGAACCTGCGCCCTGCACCCCCTCCTGTGCCCCAGCCCTGAGCCCCCTCCTGCATCCAAACTCTCTCCCTCTTAGTTAATTGGAATTTTTGACTTACCGGCACCCCCCATTCCCCCAACGTGCCAGATAACAAAGCTTTTACTGTATTTGAACTACCAGTCCCAGCCAGAGATGATGCATCTGGTGGTGGTTGTTGATCTTAAAATGGAATTTTTTTTTTAAATGCTTATTGTAGTAGTGTCTTAATGCCTCAACTAGGTCGGGCACCTCTTGTGCTCGGTGCTGTACACACACAGAGTAAATATGAGTTTCTGCCTATCCCATGCTGCCCAACCGCCACACTCTTGCAAAAAGTGGAGTAATGCTGCTTTACCATCTTTGGTAAAGTGCCTTGCGATTTACAGATGGGGAAAAAGAGTGGAATGATTTATTGCTGGCTTTCGTCTCAAGATTAAACTTGTTACACCCAAAACTTCTTTTTTCCTTTTTTAGATCAATATGGGATAAGAGCTCATTTCAGCCTCTGAATTTGCATAAATCTTTTTCTGAGCCTGACTTAAATAATCTGTCTTATTCAAGTTTATGTGATGGGTCTGATGCAGAATTAGAGTTGGAAGAAGAAAATGGTAGTGCAACTCGGTCACTGACATTTGCTAAGGAGCAGATCGAGAAAATGTGGGATGGGTTTTCTGTGGAGGACTATGTCTATCACACTAAACATAGTTTACCAAATTCACCAACATTCAAAATGATGGGGAAGAAGCAGAAAGAGTGGTCACCAAAGGTCACTGTGCCTAAGCCTTTCCAGATGACTATTCGAGAAGCTAAGAAAAAACAACAGAATGTCAAATCAAAGTCACAGATAGAAATGGAAAATAATTTACTGAAGAAACAACTAGAGGAAGAAGCAGAGTGTCAAAAGAAATTCAGAGCCAATCCAGTGCCTGCTTCTGTCTTCCTTCCACTCTATCATGAAATAATGGAAAGAAATGAAGAACGCAGGAAGTTTGTGAAAGAGAGAAGCAAAGATATTCTTTTGGCCACTCAGAGACCATTTCAGTTTATCAAGAGGGAGGAGCAAAGGAAAGAAATTAGGAAAATGCAATTAAAAGACCTTTCATTGCCTGAAAAGAAAACAAAATTATTCCAAGCAAAACCTGTCCCTAAATCTGTTTACAGTCCAGCCATTAATGATAAGTTAAAAGAAGAAGAGCTCTATAGAGAAATTAGGATCCAAATGAGAGCTGAAGAGTTGCTACATAATTCATCTCTTCCCAACAGCAGATTGGCTCGTAGAACTATATATAAACAGAGGAAACAAAAGTGCAATCAACAGAAAGAACTGGAGCATAAACCAAGGATCAAATCTAGGGTTCCAGACTTTGAAACACTACACCAAAAATTCCAAAATAGGCTTCTGAAACAGAAACATGTGAAACACATCACAGTTTGTGAACCCTTCAATCTTCGTACTCCACGTATCCCATCCAACAAAGGGAAGATTCTGCAGGACATTCAAGCAGATGAAGAAAAATTAAAAGAAACACGCTGGCCATACGCCTCTCCAAGATGCAAACCTCGAATGAGGTGTTCAAGTGCAAATTCATCTCCCTTGGGACGTGAGGAATCTAAATCTCCAAGAATCACAGAGTCTACGAAAAGACGAATACAAGCTATAAGGTGAATAGCTCAGTAGTATGTTACATATAGTACAAGTTACTTTATAAATCCTTGACTGTTAGTTTATGCCACTGTTAGTTTATGCCACCAAATATTTAATTCCATATTTTTTTCATTACTGCTACAGTGGTTATTTTCGTCTTTTGATGATGTTTTCTAGCTGCTGTAATACACTTTCTTTTCCCCCACAGACATTTGAGGAAAAGGACTATAACAGCCTATTGGTTCCCAATACATACCTGAAGCCCCCACTTCTCAAATGAAACATAAATATTCCATTGTCTTGTCCCACCCTTGTTTCCTCCCTGCTCTTCTCTGTTGAATTACCTTTCACAGATCCTTCCTTATGTTCTCTCCAGAATAAAATTAATTCAGTCTTAGTTTATTTTTCCACTCAGGAAATCACTTGAGGAAAAGAGAAAGCTGGAAGAAGAGCAAAAAAGGATCAGAGCAAAGCAGAAACAAAGAGTGAAAAAACTGCAAACACTTATAACAACTCGGGCTGAGGCCAATGACCCACATCAGAGCCTAGCTCAGATGTCTAAATCCAAATTAAAAATAATCAGGTATTCTGCTACATCCCCAAAATCCTGAACCTCTAGATGCAAGTTGTATGTTTAACATACAATCCAGTAACAGTATAAACCATGTTAATGTAACTATTCATGTATGTCATAAATTAGACATTGTCAAAAATTCTGGGTAGAAAAGGGTATGAACAAATACAATATTTTGATCAATCAGGAATTGAGAACTGGTGTCCATTTTGATGAATTCAGGTTTATATGCTGTTCCTTAAATTATTATACCACAAATAACAAGGCAGGCTTGTTTTTAAACCTGCATATAATCTGAAGAGGGAAATAGGAGTTCTCACTAATAAACACTATTAAATTAACATCTAGCTAGTACAGTTCCAGCTTTAACTCCACTCTTACAACTTTCAAATTGCCAAGGAAAAATACAACCATGTTTTCTCTTAAATTTTAAAAAATAAACTTCATATTTATGTTTTTATTTTAGGTGTCTTCTGCTTCCTGATTGCTGAGCAAATATCTTTTTTTTACTCTGATTTGGGAGTCAAATCTAATGAGAGCAGGAAGTGGGGCAGAGCTATTACATGACTCTGGGCAGCAACAAGGCCAGAGACCTTTTTCTAATGGACTGTGAATCAGAGTACTGCTGTGGGGGAGGGTCCTTATGAAAGGTGCTATAACTTAGCAGTTAGACTAGGACAGGACTGGGACTCAGGGGAGGTGGATTCTAGTCCAAAGCTGCTTCGTGACCTTGGGCATGTGACTTTTAATTCTAGGTTTTGGTTTCCCCTTCTGTAAAATGCTGAACAGTTTTTTCTTGCAGAGTAAATGAATGAATATTCATTAATATTTGCAGTGTACTTTGAGATTGTTTCACATATTTAGTCATCTATCCTAAGTATTTATTATTATTATTAATTATTACTATTACATGGAGGAGATGATAGCAGCATTAACAGGTGGTTGTTTATACAGTTCTGTAGATATGCAGGATGCTTTAAAAATGACACAGGAACTCTAAAGATGTCTGCTCTGCAACTAAAAATGGAAGGCACCTGGACTTTTTCTGTTTTTGAAAGATAAATTAAAATGTTAAGCCCAAAACAAAAAAGAAAGATGTGGAACTCTCATTAGTTGAAACATTTGAGAAGAGATATTAACACTTCTTAAAGTACCAATCTTCCATGGTATATTCTAACTTCACCAGCTCTTCCAAAAGCCTCCAGTTTCTTAACTTTTTGTAGAAAAACAATTATATGGAATGGCTATCAAGATGAGAATGCAGCAATTAAAGGAAGTTCAATATAAATTGAAAATCCTAAAATGTATAAAGTGCGCACAAGTTAGAGCCCTGAAGTTATGCATTTAAACTCATTTGTAAGGACATCTACCTGTTTTTTCCAAATGGATTACATCAAAAAACATAAAATTTTCTTTAATTTTCCCACTGTCAAAGGTACGTTGTTGCTGTGGTAAAAGAACTTGAGGCAGTTAACCTAGTGCATAACCAATATAAAATACATAAATTTTGACTTTAAAAACAACTGCACAATGTTCTGTTTGTCACAAGCAATGTAATTTGCAGTTACTCTAGGAAGTTGCATCTTGTAGCATAGCCTGGTCTTTCTGCTACCAGTTCTATAAATAATAACTAAAGACAATCAATTTAATTTCTGTGTCATGCTATATTTATAATAGGAAACATGAGAAGCAGAGAATGCAAGAGTATCTGCAGGAGCGGGAAGAAATGGAAGAAAGAGTAAACCAGAGGCCATTGCTTTTGGAAAGAGCCACTCAGGTTGTCTTCCTACCTTGCTCTCACTCCTCAATTAAACTCATCTCCGAATATTGCCTAAGTCAATACAAGTGTCAGTGTTGAATAGTTTTTAGAGGGTATCTGAAAACTTTTGTAGGCAAGCATGTCAATTCCCCTCTGACTATAAAACTCTGCCTGGTACCTGTCCCTATGCAAATAAAATTATATTACCATGTATTCCGGCCCAGCACTCGCTGCTGCCTGCCTGTTTAGAGGGGTGTGAGCCATCTTCCAAACATGCATTTTTTTCCTCCGTTCTGGCTTGTGTGTGAGGTGAAGAAGGGATACTGTGTAATAAAACCGTAATTATGACTTAATTATTTTCCCCATAAACACACAACATGCCGTGCACTTACCCTGCACATGAATGCTGAATATTTGGTAATGTGACTGAGGTTGTAATTAAGGTTTTGCATTATTAATGTGATGTATATAATTTCCTTATCTTGGAGGCAGAAGGATGTTCTCTGTGGCAGTGCAGACTTTGTTACTGTCAGTGAAAATGGGCTGTGTGGCCATTAGGTCACAGTTAAGATGTACCTTGTAAATAGGCATTTCCTTCTTTTAAGGGTTTGTGTCTCGGCAAGATGTCTCACTACCAATACTTTGTTTAAAAGGAAAAAGTGTTTACCCCTGGACTGGAGTTGAGAGGTGTGTGTCTGTGGAGTGAAAGCTCTTTGTGTGTCTTTGAACATTGTGATGCATTGTGAGGCAAGTAAGTTGAGGTTGATGTGGAGGTGTATCTGAGCTTAACTGTCTTCCTGGATTTTTAATGATCACGTTTATAGGAAATGCACATGAACAACTTTATCTCTAAGTTGATTAAGGGGTTGTTGATTAAGGGTCCTCTCCCAGAACTAATTCATGTCTAAATGAGGTCTATTTACTGCTTAGTAGCTTTCCTGTGCCATGAACAACTTAGGAAACAGACCTGACCGTCATTAGAACAGATAAGTGTATTACCCTGGAGGCATCACAGTAAGAGCTAGCCAACAGTACTGATCAGATGTTTCATAAGGTTTGTTTGAAGGGAAACTACTACTGTTAAAACTAGTAATACAAATATGCAGCAATTAAATGATCGATTGTGACTTAAAATAATCTCTGGAGGCATGAAGAAGCAACGACTGTGGGGGCTTTTTCTGCTTGTATGAACTAAAGCTTATCTTCCTCACTCCTATCTCACCATACAAATAAAATCCATCCTAATAGATTATAGTCCAGCCTAAATGGCATGAGATTTGACTTACTTATATGTACCACACTCAAGCCTCTGTTGTCCCAAATGGAATTGTCATTGGCTAGTGGGGTTGCTCTGTCCTTTGAGGAGTGTATGAGTAATACTGCCAAACAAGGTCAGAATATAATGGTGCTGATAATTTAATCCTGTTTGTAATGTTAGCCCATAACCCTGGAGTACATTACAGAATATTCTCTATGTATCCTTGGCACTGAGGAGCAAACCTTACATCTCTGCCCCCTTTATGATGGTATGAAAAACTCCAAATACAGCAGAAACAGCATGCTTCTGCTGCAAACAGGGTTAGGCAGAAGAGGCTTCTCCCGGGAGGATTCTGCACTATTTCTCCCTGCTATGGAGCAGAGCTCTGTGTTATAACACAGGAGAAAGTCGTATGTGAGCATGTTGAGGGTGTGGGTCCATGCACAGCACACTTCAACAGGGTCACAAACCCACAGAGAGTGCAACAGGTGATATCTCTCAGTCAGGCCTGTCTGGGCCATTGCCTGGGACTATCTATGAATGTGGGTTTGCATCCCACCCAACCTCTGTGCCCTTCCCCTGGGCAAAGCCCTCTTACACAGGCTTTACTTGCAGGTCTGTGTACTTTTCAATAGCATTCTAAAAGAAATTCTGCCATTTCATATTCACACTGAGTATCACGCTGAATTTGATGGGATTCCGATGGCATAGGGCAATGTTCTCAACCAGGGGTATGCGAACCACTGGGGGTACTCAGAGATCTTCCAGGGGGTACATCACCTCATCTAGATATTTGCCTAGTTTTACAACAGGCTACATAAAAAGCACTAGTGAAGTCAGTACAAACTAAAATTTCATACAGACAATGACTTATTTATACTGCTCTATATACTTAGTATACACTGAAATTAAGTACAATATTTATATTCAAATTAATTTATTTTGTAATTATATGGTAAAAATGAGAAAGTAAACAATATTACAGTAATAGTGTACTGTGACACTTGTATTTTACATCTGATTTTGAAAGCAAGTAGTTCTTAAGTGTAGTTTTAAGTGAGGTGAAACTTGGAGTACACAAGACAAATCAGACTCCTGAAAGGCGTACAGTAATCTGGAAAGGTTGAGAGCCACTGGCATAAGGTACTATGCAACCTAATTTAGGGTATTAGAATCTGGCCCTTAATAATACATTAATGTTTAGAATGCTGTAATTTTTTTTTTAATAGAAAAATGCCAGAATAGCAGCAGAAAAGCATTACTCTGATATACTGAGAGAACTGGGGATTTGTGAGGACTTCCTTTCAAAAAAAAGTCAAACTGCTAAATTGCTGGACCACTCCAATGCTAAAGGCTTTGGAAGCTGCACTGAAGACAGAGAAAGGTAATAGTTACCAGTGGTTTGTTGTGTCAGTTACACACCTAGTGATAGCAAGTTAAGTTGTTTTTTAGTTTTAGAAGACAAAATTAGTTGTATTTTGGAGGTAACTATTTGGCTGCATATAGTTCTCATTTTAATAGTGTCAGTGTTTCTATAAAAAGTTTAATTCACAAAAGACAATGAAAATTATATGCTCACACAGTAAATTTGTAATCCAATATCCTCTTAAATATTTTAACAGGGGGTATATAACTTAATGCACATTTTTAAAAAAATACATTACTTTTTCTCCCTAAGTTTTATTTCTGAACTTTTACCAGAAATCCGGGCAGGTTGCTAGGGAGAGATTTTTTTTTGTGTGTGTGTATAGAATGTTGTTGGGGTGTTTTTTATAAAAATAAATATTTTTAAAATGTTTGTTCATTAAATACTTGGATAAAATATATTTGTATGCCAACCCTGCATAGCTGTTGCTGGAATTTGGGGGCCTGTGCAAGGCAGCCAGGTCTATAGTGTGTCCTACATTGCCACTACCGAGATCCAGGGACCGTTGCTTCCTGCAGAATGGGGACACAGGCAGCATGGGGGGGCTACTGCAGCTGCTCTGCAGTGTAGAGAGAGGAGGCCTTCTTCCCCATAGTTAGAGCCCCTGAAATTCTTATTTTCTATAATTTTTTGTTTTATTTTTCAAGAGTTTCATGTAGTTTCTTTTTATCCACACCGGGGGGACAGGGAGGGAAGGGGTGGAAATCCCGGGGGGCTGGGTTCTGCCTCCAGGAAGGGAACAGCAGAATGTGAGCCCACCCACATTCTCCCCCACAGGCTCCTGTCCTGTGAAGCTGGGCCCAGCACCCCCTCCAGGCATTACAACCTGGTGCACAAGGTCGCAGCACTGCTCAGGTTTGGCCTGGCTGCCTCTTTGTCAGGAGGTGTGGCCAAATTTGTGAGAGTGGTGCTGCAACCCCGGGTACAGGTTGCAACTTCCAGAGCAGGCAGCTGGGCTTAACCTCATGGGACAGGAGCTGCTGCTGCAGAGTGAGTTTGCTTTTATTCCATGGTGTCTTGCATTTGTGAAAAACAGGGGGCTCTACCCATAGTAAATACCTGCCCCCCACCCACATAGAGATTGACTCTTATTGGCAGGATTTGGGCCGGAGTACTCGAGAGTTTTATTCCTCTAAAACCAATTTTTAAAAATCCCCAAGATCAATAAATGCAAATCTTCATTTTTTTAGTCTTAATGAAGATAAAGTTCAAGAAGGAGAATCCTGTGATGGGGAGAAGGTAAATTCGCAATCTGACCAATCTTGTGGGGAGGCGGAAGAGGAGAAGGCAAGCTCTCAGTCTGACCAATCCCATGAGGAAGAGGAGAAGGCAAGCTCTCAGTCTGACCAATCCTGTGAGGAAGAGAAGGAGGAGGCAAGCTCACAGTCTGATCATGATGATGAGGATGTTGTGGAATGTGAGGATAAATATGAAGATGGTTTAGAAGAAAAACCTAGTAAGGCTGAAGCTAACTGAAAGGAAGGAAGACAGACTTACTTCTCTTATTGCCTTGGTGCTCAACACACATTTCATTGCTGGCAATGGGTATATGCTAAAGAAAAACCTGACTCTTGGTGCTACAGGCATTTTGAACTGCATACATGTAGGTCTTGTGTGAATTTCCATTTGTTAGCATAATATAACTTCTAATGCTGAATTTGCTTTTTTTCCAGTAAGAAAAAATTATCATTACTCATTTCCATTAGCAGTTACACTTGTTAATGTATGCTTTATCCTAAACTTTCATTGCATGAACACATTTCTGTGTTCAGAAATACTAGCCACGGTTTAAAACTCACTTCTTTCATTCCTTTTGGCTAATACGTAGGCTTTTACATTTCCAGCTCTTTGCCTTCATGCTGACAAAACAGGGTGGGAATGAGTCATCAGGAAGGAGAAACAGTGGTGTTACTCCATAAGCAAAGATTTTAGAGCAGCATTACCTCTCATTTCAGCACTTCTAGGATCTGCTCAGTTTTAACTAGCCCTGAATATATTCTCCCATTATGGCAGTGGAAATTTGGGTGTAACTCCCATTAAGAATGATGATGGGAGTTTCTTGTGTAAATCCTCTGGCCATCATTGGCGGAGTGGTAGCCAGGGACATCAAAATACCAACTTACTATGCAGCTGGACTATCCTTGCGACTGCTTAATGAATGCTCATTTTAATATAATTTATTAATAGCACCCCACATACTAGGGCTCTTGGGACACTGAACAGGATAACAAAACCATCACTAATATACAATAAACACATATGTCTATAGGACTTTGTAATGCTAAAAGAGGGGAGGGGGAATGAATTTGTAGCATGAACTTCAGAAGCAGAATTTGTATTTTTGTTATACTGTGGATTATGTATTAGAACAAATGTCTAATCAAAGCTCCAAAATTGTGTTCTCTGTATAATATCTTTAATTGCTTTTGTTTTAAGAACCATTCCAAGATCACATGAAATAATTCATTATAATGTAATAATGAACATTAATTTTAATCTGCAAGATAGTTTCTTTATTGACATAGTTAACAGATACTGTAAATCAAGAAATTATTATGTGTTAAAAATACAACACTTGCAACTGTGTTTAAAATTTTTTTTGAGTGAGTAGAAAAAAAGGGGTTTAGTAAACTTAAGTAGTCCTTCTCCCTGTATTTGCTACTCAGCCCATCAGCTTTCCTCTTAGACTACTCCTGAAATAAGAACCCAAGTGAAGACATAAATGCTTCATATGGAGAGCACCTTCTGGTTCCCTCTCCTATTCTGTGCCTGGCTTTCCTACTGTTCTCAATCATTGCCAATGTAGGGACGGAAAAGAGAAATATATCTGCATAATAAGCAGCTGCTGAAGAGCTTCAAATAATAGTTTGCAAGCTAAATAAAGGATGATGCAAAATATCTTCACAGCATCTACACCCAAAACATCTTGGGTAACCAGCAAATATTAGTAAGTTGCATTTTTGTCTGAATACTGAATGTACAGTGGTTTCACACACTTTTGTAATCAAGTAGTAGGGTTTTATTTTCCTTTTTTCTGACAGGTTTTGCAATACTGTTAGATTATTTCTTATTTGGTTAGATCTGCATCAGGAGACTCACTAAAATTTGAATTCAGATGAAGTATATATAATTGTCATGTTTCTAACAACTCTGAAATTTTAGCACAAACGTGTAAAATTTTGAAAAGGTTAACTTTAATACTTCGATTTTTTTGAATAAAATATTCCTTTGGTGAAGTGTAGAAGTGTAAATATAGTAATATAAAATAAGCGTATGTTAATACCGGACAATGAAGTTGCAGACGGTTTAAAATCTCTAATTAGGCTGAAAAATGTTACACTACAAACTCAAACTGATTTGTTTGGGTTTTAAATTCACTTGTTCATCCTTCCACGATCAGAACAAGATTTTTCAGCTTCAGTTCTTTCTTTGCTAATATTGGAGGCAGTAGTGAAGGTAGATTTTGCTGATGCACATTGTTAATGCAGAGTTGTTTGCACATCACGAGCTGGGATATTTGTGTTGCTGTATACTTAGTATGGAATGCTGATGGACTTTTACAATGTGGTGCTACTCAGAAAGTGACTGTAAAATGGCACTTTCTTCTTCGAATGCTTCCATTCCATGCTAGGTGTGTGCATGTCACGGGCACTGGTGCCTGAGATTTTTTTTCCCTCAGCAGTATCCACTGGGCCAGCTCTAGCACTCCCTGGAGTCGTGTTGGGCCACTCATCCTTGCACAACCCAGTGATGGCACCACCAACTCTGCCTAGAGTGCCTAATCCAGTTCATTATCCACCACCAACTCCTGCAAGCAGCCGTGAGGCCAGACACTTTCTGGTTCCTTTGACCCCGGAGGCTTTCCAAGCAGCGAAGGACACACCGTCTCCTACAGTCCCGCCAACTCTGCAAGGACCCCCATCAACCAAGGCGTCAAAAGATAGGAGAGAGAAAGGAGCATAGAGCTCCTTCCTGGCACCAGCCACCTAGGCACCTGCTAGGGGTAAGCCCTCCATGATCCTGACACAGTGATAATCAATCTGCTGCTGGTCCCCAAATCCCCAACACCACCTGGCAGCAGAAGCAGGTACTGCTACTCTTCGCAGTCCGAAGACTAATCTTTCTGTTGACCTAAAACCTACACTCCACCAGACTTTGATACTGATGCAGTGGCTGTACTGGAACCCTTGGGAGTTTCCCCTGGTACTGGGTCTGCCTTCCCACCACTCATACTCAGTGGCTTCAGAAAGACAGGCTACCGGCCCTTCCGACTCGGCACTGGACCCTGACTCTGGTACTGACCTCGCTGCTGACGTCCAGAAGCTGGCCCCAATGGATGTGGTAGAAGCAGAGGAAGAGGAGGGAGCTCCTCCTCCAGGGTAAGCCTCCTCCTCATCGATCCAGATGAGGGGTTGCAGGACCTAGTAGCCTGCTCCCTCAAGACTATTTCAGGGCCCACTGGGACCTCCTGAAAAGAGTTGCCGTGAAGCTGGGTCTGGAGGTTGAGGAGTTTAAGGAGTCAGCATACAACTTGATCGATATTCTGGCTGCAGCTGCTTTCTCCAGAGTGGCCTTCATCAACAAAGCAGTGATGGGACCCATCAAAATGCTGTGGCAGACTCCTCCTTCTCTGCCCCCCCACCTCAAAGACGACAGAGAAGAAATACTATGTACTGGCAAGTGGGTTCAGATACCTTTATTTGCCCCCTCCGCCCCCAGGGTCCTTGATAGTGTTGGCAGATAATGAACGGGACGGACAGGGGCAATCAAGTGCTACCCCCAAGAATAAAGATGCTAAGAGACTACACCTTTTCGGATGAAAGATTTATTTGACAGGCAATCTCCAGTTACATATCTCCAACCAGCAGGCTTTGTTGGGGAGGTACAATTTTAATCTATGGGACTCATTGTCCAAATTTAAGGTCTTCCTCCTGCAGGAGTTGAGGCAGAAATTCATAGCCATCCTGGAGGAGGGCAAGAGTGTGGCCAAAACCTCTCTACAGGCAGTTCTTGATGTGACTGACTCGGCAGCCAGGACTAGGGCATCTGCAATCACCATGAGGTTTTGTTCATGGCTCCAGTCCTCTGGCCTATCTCACGAAGTTCAGCAGTCCATCCAGGACCTCCCCTTTTGAAGGCTACTCCCTGTTTTCAGAGCAGACTGACTTGAAACTTCAATGACTCAAGGGCTGCCCTTCCTTCCTTTACACGTCACCAGCTTCCAGGAAGCACTTTAGGCCCCAGCAACCTTTTGTGGAGCCTTCCAGGCAGGAGCCCTACAAAAGAATTGGGAAGGGTTACAAATGATGCAAACCCCTCCCTTCCACCTAAGCCTCCCAATCGGGCTCTCACAAATACTCCTGTGGAGCCAAACAGGTCTTTTGAAGATGCACCCGAGGGCTTTACACCAGGCTCCAGTCCAGATTTGCTCCCTCCTTTGTTTTTCAGCCCAGCGTGGTCATATATAACGTCGGACCATTGGGTCCTGAGTATAGTAATAGTCCGATTACAGCTTTCAGTTTTCATCCATCACTCTCCCACCCCCATCCATCTTCAGGGACCGATCTCATGAGCAACTCGTTGCCCAGAAGGTGCAATCCCTCCTATATGTGGGGGCCGAAGAGGAAGTTCCCTGAGACTTAAGAGGGAAGGGTTTTACTCCAGGTATTTCCTAATGCCAAAGGGGGCCTATGGCCCATCCTGGACCTGCATCACCTCAACAGATATCTCAAGAAACTGAGGTTTTGCACTGTCTCCTTGGCCTCCATCATTCCCTCCCTGGATCCAGGAGACTGGTACGCCACCCTCGACTTAAAGGATGCTGATTTCCATGGTCATAGGAGATTCCTCAGATTTGTAGTGGGTCAACGCCACTGCCAATTCACTACTCTCCCCTTCAGCCTATTGGCAGCCACATGGGTCTTCACAAAGTATATGATGGTAGCAACCCTCCTCAGGCGCAGAGGCATGCAAGCTACCCGTACCTCAATGACTGGCTGACCAAAGGTTGGTCACAGGCTCATGTACAGCACAGTATCAGTACAATCTTGGCTACCTTCCAGGTGCTGGGCCTGCTGATAAACAAGAAAAAGTCAACTCTGGTCCCAGTTCAAAGAATAGAGTTCATCGGGGCAGTGCTTGACTCGACACAAGCCAGAGCACGCCTGCCGGATCTAATATCTGAGGTCACAGTCCACCCAATAAAGACTGCTCAGGTCTGCCCCAAACTATTGGGACACATGGCAGCATACAGTTTGCAAGGCTGTGCCTCAGGCCTTTCCAGATGTTGCTGGCATCAGTCTACTCCCTGAGCAGACTCCACTTAGACTCAACATGCATGGTCCCGCCTTCGGTCCTCGTTTCCCCAGGGGTTGGTGGAAAGACCTAGGATTGGTAATGCAGGGGGTACCTTTTGTTGCCCATCAACCGTCAGTAGCCTTAGTCTTGGCACGTGAGACCTACGGTGTGGAGCCCATCTCAACAATTTCAGGAAGAAGAACTTTCCCTACATATAAATGTCAGGGAACTCAGGGCAGTGCACTTAGCTTGCCAAATGTTCCTTCCCCAGATCTCAGGCAAATTGGTACATGTCCTAACAAAGAACACCGCATCCATTTTTTACATCAACAAGTAGAGAGGGGCCAGGAGGCCCTCTGGCTGTAGGACTTCTGTGTGAAACACGCCTTCACCTTGAGGCAACACATCTCCCAGAAGCCTGTAACATGCTGCCAGATCATCTCAATCTTTTCCTCTCACCACGAGTGGTCCCTTCACCTGGAGCTTACTGGATCCATCTTCCAGAGGTGGGGTTCTCCCCAGATGGACCTGTTCGCTACCAAGCAGAACAGGAAATGCCACCAGTTTTGTTCATTGAGAGAGAGCCTGGACTGTGTCTGCACAAACCGCTTTCCTGCTGCCATGGGCAGAAAAGCTCCTCTATGCCTTTCCCCCAATTCCTTGGTTCAAAAGGTCCTCCTAAAAATCAAGTGGGATAAGGTGACAGTTACTCTGGTAGTCCCAGTGTGGCCATGCAAACATTGGTTCAGCACTCTCCTGGAATGCTGTGGCACCTCTGCTTTTGCTTCCACTCCACCCAGACCTGATTTCTCAAGACCATGGCCAGCTGCTTCACCTGAGCCTCGCTGTCCTGCACCTGACTGAATGGATGCCACGTGGCTGAACCCTGAAGAACAGGCATGCTCGGAACAGGCTTGACAGGTATTGCTAGGTAGTAAAAAGCCTTCCATGAGGGCTACCTACTTGGCCAAGTGGAAACATTTCACTTGTTGGGCCTCTGAATGGGATCTCTCTCCATCTCTATCTTCTCTTCAGTCTATCTTGGACTATCTGCTCCACTTAAAGCAGCAAGGTCTGGCACACACATCTATAAAGTTCATTTAGTGCCCATATCAGCCTTTCACTCTCCAGTGAGTGGCAGAACAGCGTTCTCCCATGAGATGACAGTCCGATTTCTCAAGGAAAGACTGTATCCTCAGGTTCGCAAACCAAGCCCTGCATGGGACATAAACCTGATCCTGTTGAGGCTCATGCATCCCTCTTCGAGCCATTAGCATCTTGCTCCCTACAGCTTCTCTCTTGGAAGGTTGCCTTTCTGGTGGCAATCACCTCAGACAGCAGGGTCTCTAAGATCAAAGCCCTTATGTCAGAACCACCCTACACAGTGTTCTTCAAGGACAAGGTCCTACTGTGCCCCCATCCGGCCTTCCTACCAAAGATGGTGTTGCAATTCCACAGCGGCCTTCCTACCAAAGATGGTGTTGCAATTCCACAGCAACCAGGTCATTTTTCTACCTGTCTTCTTCCCAAAACCTCACAAGACTTCACAGGAATGTCAGCTTCATATGGTGAATATTAGGTGGGGGTCCTTGCCTTTTTATAGTGAGAGAACTAAGCCTTTCTGCAAGTCCATGCAACTCTTTGTAGCAGTAGCAGAAAAGATGAGAAGGCTACCCGTGTCAACCAAAAAAATTTCATCCTGGATAATCGTCTGTATCTGAGCTTGCTACGAGCAGGTGAACATTCTGCCTCCAGCCATCATGACTGCTCATTCCACAAGCGCCCATGCTTTGTCAGTAGTATTCCTCGCACAGGTACCAATCCAGGACGTAGAATCATAGAATCATAGAATATCAGGGTTGGAAGGGACCCCAGAAGGTCATCTAGTCCAACCCCCTGCTCAAAGCAGGACCAATTCCCAGTTAAATCATCCCAGCCAGGGCTTTGTCAAGCCTGACCTTAAAAACCTCTAAGGAAGGAGATTCTACCACCTCCCTAGGTAACGCATTCCAGTGTTTCACCACCCTCTTAGTGAAAAAGTTTTTCCTAATATCCAATCTAAACCTCCCCCACTGCAACTTGAGACCATTACTCCTCGTTCTGTCACCTGCTACCATTGAGAACAGTCTAGAGCCATCCTCTTTGGAACCCCCTTTCAGGTAGTTGAAAGCAGCTATCAAATCCCCCCTCATTCTTCTCTTCTGCAGGCTAAACAAGCCCAGCTCCCTCAGCCTCTCCTCATAACTCATGTGTTCCAGTCCCCTAATCATTTTTGTTGCCCTTCGCTGGACTCTCTCCAATTTATCCACATCCTTCTTGAAGTGTGGGGCCCAAAACTGGACACAGTACTCCAGATGAGGCCTCACCAATGTCGAATAGAGGGGAACGATCACATCCCTCGATCTGCTCGCTATGCCCCTTCTTATACATCCCAAAATGCCATTGGCCTTCTTGGCAACAAGGGCACACTGCTGACTCATATCCAGCTTCTCATCCACTGTCACCCCTAGGTCCTTTTCCGCAGAACTGCTGCCTAGCCATTCGGTCCCTAGTCTGTAGCTGTGCATTGGGTTCTTCCATCCTAAGTGCAGGACCCTGCACTTATCCTTATTGAACCTCATCAGATTTCTTTTGGCCCAATCCTCCAATTTGTCTAGGTCCTTCTGTATCCTATCCCTCCCCTCCAGCGTATCTACCACTCCTCCCAGTTTAGTATCATCCGCAAATTTGCTGAGAGTGCAATCCACACCATCCTCCAGATCATTTATGAAGATATTGAACAAAACTGGCCCCAGGACCGACCCTTGGGGTACTCCACTTGATACCGGCTGCCAACTAGACATGGAGCCATTGATCACTACCTGTTGAGCCCGACAATCTAGCCAGCTTTCTACCCACCTTGTAGTGCATTCATCCAGCCCATACCTCCTTAACTTGCTGACAAGAATACTGTGGGAGACCGTGTCAAAAGCTTTGCTAAAGTCAAGAAACAATACATCCACTATACAATACATCTGCAGAGCCGCAACCTGGTTGTCGGTTCATACCTTCATGTCCCACTACGCCATCACCCAACAGGCCCATGACAATGCCAGTTTCAGGAGAGCAGTGTTGCAGACAGCACATCCATGAACTTTGAGCCCACCTCCAAGGGTACTGCTTGTGAGTCACCTAGCATGGAATAGACATGAGCAAGCACTTGAAGAAAAAATGGTTACTAACCTTTCGTAACTGTTGTTCTTCGAGATGTGTTGTTCATGTCTTTTCAATGACCCACCCTCCTACCCCTCTGTCAGAGGTATTGGCAAAAAAGAACTGAGAGGGTGTGGGTCTGTGGCGCCCCTTATACCGGTGCTTATGCACATGACTCTAGGGGGCGCTAGAGCCAGCCCAATGGATACCATTGAGGGGAAAATCTCTGGCAACTGTGCATGCGGTGTGCACACACCTAGCATGGAGTGGACCTGAGCAACACATCTCAAAGAACAAAAGTTACGCAAGATTAGTAATTTCTTCTTACTCAGCAACTGCAGTTCCTGTGTTCAGAGTCGCATCTGACTAGTGATTGATGTCTCTTTGCCAAAATAGCTCTGGGAGAGTGAGCTGCATTCAGTTTTCTTGTGCATCACCACTGTCCACAAGTTTCTAATCTGTACTAACTCTAGTGAAGGCAATGGGGTTGTTCTGGGTAATGGGGTTTACCCTCACAATGCTATTTTTAATGTCATTCAAACTATCTAACCACATTTTAAGGAGTTATTTTGAAAGCAAATTTTAAGCATCAAAATTTGGGCTTCTCAGCCTTTATCATCCTTTTCAGTTCTTCTAACATCCAAAAAAATATTTTTAGAGAAATATTTGTACTAATAGTTTCAGTCTTAGGACTGTGTCTATTGAAATGGTGGATTTCTGGACTGGGTGAATCAAAAGTATGTTGGGTTAATATACTGACATTTCCCTGTTGGAGACTGATTCAAATCTAGCTTTGTTCACAGAAATGTTTGTTTTATCAGTGATGGACTCTTGGTTTTCACAAAAACATTATCCAGCTGTGTCTACTTTTGATGAAAAGACTGGAACAGCAGAAATATTATAGCAGTAAAAACCTGTATCACTGTTTTTGGGGTGGTTTTTTTTTTTTTTGATTCATGGACAGTCAGTTCCTGTCTCACTTGCCTGTTTCCACTCACTTAAGTTTCTTTTTTTAAAGGTAGTATTTCTTGTCACTTTAGTTCTGATATGCTAGGCTACAATAGTGAACTCTCAGTGACATCAACCACTGTTTTAGGAGAGAACTGAAGGACTACAATTAAAATACCCTTGGCTTAGTAAATCAGGTATGACTTCACTTACATAGCATATGTTAAATAGATGTATTTAAAATGTAATCTGTTGTTTGGGATTCCATCAATACTAACATTTTTTAGCTCACTTTTATATCTGTTTCTAGGTCTTTATGCTGAATGCTGGACATAGTTGAAAATTAAGGTTTTTTTATCACCCTGTCCTAAATTTTCCACACAAGATGAGGAAAATTGGTCATCAGATTCATTTAAATTGAACAGAGTTTACTAGTTAGATCTAAATCCAATCCTCAACTGTAAAAAAAAAAAAAATACAATTTCACATTATCCCCTTCCCTGCTGAAATGAAAGTTGCTACAATATTTTTTGAAAATGCTTTAAGTACAAATAAAGATTCCAATAATAACTAGACCTGCCCTCTTATTTTTGTAGTTCTGTATCTTTTTCTGTGATTATATTACTCTCTTTAGCAACTTACTATCTTTAATAGCCATGTAATGGGAGACACACAGGCTTAGTCTTCACAGAGAAATAAGTAACTAGCTGGTGGATGACTGCTGAGAACTCATTAATTTCTAGAGTTGCAGGAGGCTGTTAAGGGATACGATACGAGGGAGGGTTTCAGCTGCTTGGAATAGGCAGGGCAGGATCTGTTACACCAACTGCTCCACCCTGTCCCCTCTCCCTGCTGCTTGGAAGCCATTCACCTTCTTGCTACCACGACGCTATAACTATTAATGGAAGGATGTCCGAGTGGAGAGAGGGCTCAAGTGAGGTTCCACAGGGAGCTGCTGTGGGTCTACTGTTGTTTAACATCTTTATTAATGACCAGGATGTAGGAATAGAGAGCATGCTGGTCAAGTCTGCA
The DNA here is from genome assembly GCF_965140285.1 of Lepidochelys kempii. Lineage (NCBI taxonomy): Eukaryota > Metazoa > Chordata > Testudines > Cheloniidae > Lepidochelys > Lepidochelys kempii. The sequence continues at coordinate 192,063,151 of NC_136382.1, read as the reverse complement.
GAGGCCACAAAGCTAGCGGGAGGTTGCCAATACTTTGGAGGACAGAGCTAAAATTCAGAGGGATCTTGAACACTGGAGAACTGGGCTCTAGACAACAAAATTAAATTCAACACAGACAAATGTCAGGTTCCACACTTTTTAGGGAAGAAAAAACAAATGCACAAATACAGAATGGGGGAAAGGGGCTTGGCAGCAGCACTGCTAAGAAGGATCTGGGCGTTTGGTGGATCACAACCTCAACATGAGTCAGCAATGCAATGCTGTTGCAAAAAACAAAAACAAACGCAATTTTAGGTTGCATTAACAGAGACATAGCATGCAAGTCACAGGAAGTGATATTACTGGGCCCTGGTTAGACCTCAGCTGGAGTACCGTGTCCAATTTCACCAATGTATAGAGAAACTGGAAAGGAGCCAGAGGCAAGCAATAAAGATAATCAAAGGGATGGAATGCAAGCCATATGAGCAAAGGCTGAAGGAACGGGTATGTGTAGTTTAGAAAAAAGGAGATTAAGGGGGGATATGTGATAGAATCATAGACTTTAAGGTCAGAAGGGACTATTATGATTGTCTAGTCTGCCCTGCAGACTGCAAACCACAGTATCTCACCCACCCACTCCTGTAACAAACCCCTAACCTATGTCTGAGCTATTGAAGTCCTCAGACCATGGTTTAAAGACTTCAAGGTGCAGAGAATCTTCCAGCAAGTGACCCGTGCCCCCTTCTGCACAAGCGAAAACCCCCCAGGGCCTCTGCCAATCTACCCTTCAGGAAAATTCCTTCCCAACCCAAACTATGGTGATCACCTGAACCCTGAGCATGTGGGCAAGACTCACCAGCCAGACACCCAGGAAAGAATTTTCTTTAGTAACTCAGATCCCACCCGATCTAACATCCCATCACAGACCCTTGGGCATATTTAGTGCTAATAGTCAAAGATCAATTAATTGCCAAAATCATGTTATCCCATCATACCATCTCCTCCATAAACTTATCAAGTTTAATCTTGAAGCCAGATAGGTCTTTTGCCCCCACTGCTTCCCTTGGAAGGCTGTTCCAGAACTTCACTCATCTGAGGGTTAGAACCCTTTGTCTAATTTCAAGTCTAAACTTCCTGATGGCCAGTTTATATCCATTTGTTCTTGTGTCCACATTGGTACCGAGTTTAAATAATTCCTCTCCATCCCTGGTATTTATTCCTCTGTTATATTTAGAGAGAGCAATCATATCTCCCCTCAACCTTCTTTTAGTTAGGCTAAACAAGCCAAGCTCCTTGAGTCTCCTGTCATAAGACAGGTTTTCCATTCCTCGGATCATCCTAGTAGCCCTTCTCTGTACCTGTTCCAGTTTGAATTCATCCTTCTTAAACATGGGAGACCAGAACTGCACACAGTATTCCAGGTGAGGTCTCACCAGTGCCTTGTATAACGGTACTAACACCTCCTTAGCTCTACTGGAAATACCTCGCCTGATGCACCCCAAGACCACATTAGCTTTTTTCACGGCCATATCACGTTGGCGGCTCATAGTCATCCTGTGACCAACCAGTACCCCAAGGTCCTTCTCCTCCTCTGTTACTTCCAAGTGATGTGCACCCAGCTTATAACAAAAATTCTTGTTATTAATCCCTAAATGCATAACCTTGCACTTTTCACTATTAAATTTCATCCTATTACTATTATTCCAGCTTACAAGGTCATTCCTGTACGATATCCCAGTCCTTCTCTGTACTGGCAATACCTCCCAGCTTTGTGCAGACTTTATTAGCACACTCCCACTTTTTGTGCCAAGGTCAGTAATAAAAAGATTAAATAAGATTGGTCCCAAAACCAATCCCTGAGGAACTCCACTAGTAACCTCCTTCCAGCCTTCAGATACTTGAAAGGCTGCACAAAAAAGATGAAGAAAAGTTGCTGTCTTTTGCTACAGCGGACAAGAAGTAATGGGTTCAAACTACAACATAGCAGATTTAGATTAAATCTCAGGAAAAACTTCCTAACTGTAAGAACAGTGGAACAATGGAACAGCCTGCCTAGGGGAGATTGTGGAAGTTTCTTCACTGGAGGTTTTCAAAAAGCAGCTGGAGAGCCATCTGTCTTGGATGGTTTAGATACAACAAATCCTGCATCTTGGCAGTGGTTTAGACTAGATGACCCTTGTGGTCCTTTCTAATCCTATAGTTCTATGCCTTTTCCACCTACCAATAGAGCTGTCCAGAATCAGATGAGTGCACACACATACACAGACACATTAACAGAGCGCATCTGAGAGGACCGGGTTAATCAGCACTCCCAAGCTGACCCCTTATATGCCCCTGGAGTCAGCAGGCTGGGTCGAGCAGCATTTCCCAGCTGTCACCCTCAATATGCCCTGGGCACCGCCCCGGAATAGAGCACGCCTGCGCAAACTGGGTCGAGCAGCACTTTCAATCTACCGCCCTCATATGCCCCAGATTCAGCATGTCCCTATCCCCATTTTCACGTTACAATTGTTCTGGTAGTAACCCACTTGATGAGCAAACCTCACAGGATTTTTGGGCGCTACAGGGATTGTTAGCTTAGGTACGAGGAGCGTTGCTGCAGAGTGAATGAGGAAGCCAAAAAAACAAACACGGGGGCGGGGGGGGAGAGAGAGAGAGAAGCAACCAGCTTAACCATGAATGTTATTTATTGTCAGGTAATAACCATAGGGGAGCCAAACAAACAAAACAGTTATAATATTAAATCTAACTTAAATTTGATTATAAAAGTCAGGTTTAGAAAACTGTAACTGATCACACAAGTCAGGGTCAGAAGGCTATACCTAGAGAGAGAGAGATGGGTTCTCACCACTCCATGAAGCTTGAATTGATCAGGGTTCCCAGGTGGTGGTGGTAGCCAAGGGTCCAGAGTGCTTTCCTGCTTTTCTGGTCCCAGAGTTCCATGCGGTTCTTGCCTTGGAATTTCTGTTGTCCATTCTGTGTGCTAATAGGGATGTCTCCCTGTCCTATCTTTGATGCAAATGAGGCTAGGGGAGTTTCCTTAATCCTGTCACCCTTGTCCGGAGGGGGTTAGGTGTGTCTTCCACTGCCTTTTCATTGCTTTTTGTAAGTCTTTTGTCTGATTGGCTTTGGTTCAAGCAGAGGGTCGGGGGGTGGTCTTTCATGAGTCAGACAGGCTGGGTATTGCACCCTGGTTCCCCAAGAACACAGAGCTGACAGGTAACAAAGGTTTGAAACCCAAATTTCTGCAATAGGTATGGGAATTGCCTCTCCCTTTGCAGTAATTACACTCCATTAGACGCAAAGAAATTGTCAACTAGTAGAGGGAGGTCTGAGTGTATGGAAGATAGCATTGGACCCTGGAATTTATCACTAAACTTGCCCTTCTAAGAACTAATACTTGAAAGGCACTTAGATATGGCAGTTAATGGTCTGTGTAAATACCTAGCTGGAGAATATTAACAGATTCTAAGGCCAGAAGGGACCCATTGTAATCATCTAGTCTGACTTCCTGTGTAACACAGGTCATAGACCTTCCCCAGCATAACTCCAAAATCATAGTACACATGAGCTGCTGAGACAGGATGTGATGCAAGTTTCCTTTACTGCTGTTATACAATATAAGCTCCACAAGTTGTTTCAACCGTTCAGCATTTTCACCAAAATAAATGCATAAAACAAATGAAGGGGATCTACAGTGCTACCATAGAAAGGTGGCAAGGTGTGTTAACGCCATGTTAATGTGCTCATTAATATAGGAAGTATTTAAATAGCTAATGACCTATTTGTCTCATATACACAGTCATTTTGATGGCTGCAGCAGTACAATGCAGCACTGTATAACAATAAGGAAGAAACATATTAGATGTTCTGCCGAAGCATTCATTTCTGACTGAAGTCAGGATCAGGTAATTTATTTAGATAATTATCAAGCTAACTATCTTTTATTGGTGTGCAGGGTAATCTTAATGGACGTGTTTTTCATCATCAGCAAACTCCACAGGAAAAAAGTTGCACAACATAAACCCCTGAGGTGCAGGGTCCACGTGAGTATAAATGAAGATAATTTCACTTGCTAAGAACCCTTGTGCTGGTGCCTTGTATGCCCATGCCCACTGACATCAGTAGAAGTTTTGTGAACCTATTGAGGTGGTATGGTCCTAAAAGGGAAGAACACTGGCAGATCATACTGAAGAGCCCAACTTTGTAACCTGATGCCTAAAATGAAGCAATGAGATCTGCACTTAGGCACCTGATACCCTCCAGCCAAATTTTCAAACGTGGTCACTGATCTTTGGGTACCTCAATTTTTAAACACTAACTTGACACCTTGGGTGTGATTTTTCAGAGATGTTGATGTAAGTGTGAGCTGTGGGTGTTCTAGATAGAAGCACCCACTTAAATACCCATTTCAGGCACATAAGTTTAAAAATCAGGCTTCTACAGTATTGGATTTAATTATGCTCCCACTGATCTCTAGGAGTATGTTTACGCTGCAATTAGACATGCACAGCTGGCTTGGTCTAAGAGGTTGTTTAATTCCGGCATAGACACTCGGCTGGGGCCCAGGCTCTAGGACCCTGCGAGGTGGGAGGATCCCAGAGCTCAGGCTGTAGCCAGAGCCCTAATGTCTACACCACAATTAAAGCCCGAGCTCCACGAGCCCGAGTCAGCTGGCATGGACTAGCCGCGCTTGTCTACTTGCAGTGTAGACATACCCTTTGAAGCAAGAGCAAACCCTGTTGTGAGCTGTTACATTAAATCCTGTGTTTTGGCTGGATAATAGATCTGAGTTTCAGTTTCTGTCTTCTGAATTTACTCCGCATTTCTTAAGAGTTCTTCTTACATATGGTATTGCTTCTTCCAGAAACCATCGTCTTGTGTACATAAGTAGCATGACATCAAGTAGAAGGTTACGTTCTCTCTTCCTTTAAGAATAAGATGATTACATCACCATCTTTTTGTATATCTGAATTAAACCAGGTTAACAATTGCTACTTACACAGAGAGAATTTTAAAAGAAAACTTGATTTTTAAAAGAATATGTATTAAAGGGCTGCCTACATTGGAGTAATTTAATTTTTGTGTCTCATGCTGATGTTTAGACTACAGAATGGCAGGAAATGAAAACTGATACTCAATGTGAGTCTAACGGCTTCAGATCTTTTAAAGGTCAAATGATCAAAAATGGTTTCTCAATTTGTACCTACAATTTTATTCACACACAAAAATTTGTGCTTGCAGACAGCCCTATTCTGAATTCCACAAGAACTCAAAAGTGTCGTTGTTTTCAGGGAAGATCAGATGCTCAAGGAATGTGGGATCAGACCTATGATTTGCCACAACAGTAGAAATGCCTTATACCCTATAATTTCGCCTGTGTTCAGCAGGGAAAGCAGGGACAAGGTGGGTCAGACAAGTTCTGTCACTGAAATAGAAACAGTGCTTCAGAGTTGGCTGACTTGTAGACTTCGATTTTGAATTATATCACAATAGCGCCAAGAGGCCCCCATGAGGATCAAGACCCCATTGTGCCAAGTGCAGTGCAAACACACATGAAGACACTTTCAGTAACTTTAGGACCCATTCCTGCAAACCTCAAAGCATGTGGGCCACTTCTATTCATATGAATAGTTCCATTAGTATTGGTCACCTGAGAAAAATTACACACACGCTTAAGTGGCTGCAGAAACAGGGACTACATTTGTGTATTTAATATTATGTGCCCTCTTTGTAAAGAGACTTTTTCTACCAGTTTTGTAATTTTTCCACAACTGCATTCCTTCCATTGTAGGGCCCAGTCCTGCAAACGTGAACATGCTTCACTTTATACATGTGAGAAATACCATGTTCATAAGTATTTGCACGATCCACAACTTGTTGCCCATATTCAGGATTTCCTGACAAAGCAGGTACATGAAGTACAACAAAGTTGGGAAATCTATGCCAGGATTGTAGGTTTGTTACAAAACCATCCTGACACTCCATTTAGATTATTTACTCTGTTTTTTATGTATCTCCCCCTATTTGTATAGGTGCAGGTGGTTGTGCCAAGTTGTCACTGTTCTAGTTACATGCTATTTGAATTCCTTATAATATGTTTCACACTCATTATAAACTTTCCAGAAGGGAAAATGGTATCCAACCCCCTTTTACATTTGTAGTAAGAAATAACAAAAATCAGTTCTTACAGCTGTTTATACATCTCTTTCATTCCGATTTCATCATCCTCCACTGAGCTTGTCCCAGCAACACATTTACCCCTTTGTGTCCCAGAATTGCAAGTTGCATCACCACAACTATTGAAGCAATGAGGGCTTTCTGAAAGAGACAGACAGACATTCCCTTGTTGTTATTCTGGGTCAGTTTTAATTGAATGAATGTGTTCTTTTCCCTTTATTCTTAAAGAAAATATCCTCTTTGCAATGATCAAGTAACAGACAGCAAGGCTAAAAATGGTCCTGATGTCCTGCTTTAACATGATTGGGGGGGGGAGGGCTAAAATAAATCTTGGAAACATCTTTCTGTTACACTGCAAGTGGAGATAACTTAGTGGATGTGGTAAGCGACTACCAAGTATCACATGGTCTAGCATTTCATTGTTAATGTGCTCCAATCGGCGGGGGGGGAGGGAGGGAAATGTGTTTCATCAAAGCAGTCTGGCTATAATTCTTCAAACTTTCACACACAATTCCAGAATTTATTTCAGATTATGAAAATATTTTTCCCCACTGCAAAAAATCCACAAACATACACTCAGTTCTAGCCTCACAGAACAAAGGCACAATTCCACTAAGCATCTGAAAAATAGATATTTGCTGTCTAATTCTGGGACACCTAACCACAGGGTTTTAATGTGAGGTTTGATACTGAAATCATCCACACTGTACTATGCAGGCTACAGTTTAGCTACATTCTACTAGAGTAACATCGAAAGGATTATTTATGACTAGGTGCCCTTTACGAGCTTGTTGGAGCTTAGTAGCAACAGTATTGGTCTAGCTGCCAGCCACATGGCCTGTCTAGACTAGAGTGAAAGGTATGGTATCCAAATATTTTAGTTAACACGGTCTAACTACCATGTTTGAAAGTAGAACATAAACAAGGTGGGTGAGATAATATCTTTTATTGGACCAAATTCTGTTGGAGAGAGAGACAAGGTTTCGAGCCACACAAAGCTATCTTCTGTACACTCAGACCTCCCTCTATTGGTTGACACTTTCTTTGCGTCTATTGGAGTGTAATCACTGAAGAGAGAGGCAATTTCTTAGGTTGCCATATCCAGTTTGGGCTGAAAAATCACGACACTGAATACTTAAAATATGTCACCCTGAAGAAGAGCTGTGTGTGCCTTGAAAGCTTCTCTCTGTCACCAACAGAAATTGGTCCAATAAAAGATATTTTACCTCACCCACCTTGTCGGTCTAATATCCTACAACCAATACAGCTACAACTACACAGCATATAATATAAACAAGGCCTTTCATACACGTTAAATTGGCTAAGGTACAGAGAGAAGTCTAAGCTTTATCTCGATCGGCTTAGACTGTATTAAAAAAATACATACTGCCTAGTCTACGCTAAACTTTTCAGACACGTTAGAACATGTTAACTGTCATGTTCTATCATCAGATCTTTAAATCTTAATCTTGATAAGCTCATTATTACAGGTGTAATGGTTATGATTTTACAGTTAAAACTGAATCTAGACTTTTACAGAAGCATTATTTTTTGCCACTTCTAACCTGTGAGAGGAATAACCGATTTGTTTTCACACTTGGTGGGTCACATTATGGTATGAGATTAATTTGTTTTCTGGGAATTTGGATAGTGCAGGACTAAAGATGCGTATATGCTAATAATACAATGTGACATGTTCTAAATATTCAGTGTCATGATTTTTCAGCCCAAACTAGATCTAACTATCAAAGAAATTGCCTCTCCCTTCACAGTAATTACACTCCATTACACACAAAGAAATTGTCAACTAGTTGAGGAAGGTCTGAGTATATGGAAGATAGCCCTGGACCCTGGAACTTATCACTAATCTTGCCATTCTAAGAACTAATACTTGAGAGGCACTTAGATATGGAAGTTAATGGGCTGTGTAAATACCTAACTGCAGAATTGTTAATACATCCTGGGACATGTCATTCTATATTCTTTATGAAACTATGTTTATGATACGAATATGACATAACTGAGATATACTTTACACAAAATGGCTCATGTGAGATATCACTGGAAAGGTTATAATTTACGGAACGCGATTATCCAATTTGTATGCCTGTGTCATTTCTGTATCTGAAGTTAGGAATATTGACTCTGTATCTGTATTTCAACTGTGCTACTTTGGGTGACGGCCACTGCTAACACTTCAGGTACAACAATGGAAAAGCCAGACAGGGTGGATGGCCCATCAGCGAGGACAACGAACTGTGAAAAGCTTGGCCTTCCTGTGGACGCTCCAGACTGGCACTGACTCATGGACGCTGTGATACTACAGGGTCAGGTGGTCTTGTCACCTGATACTAAAACATTACCTGGGACTTCTTGTAACTTTCCACTGTAAAGGAAGGGGGGAGGCTGGGTCAAAGTTGGGAAACAAAGGATTCCCGCCTTATGTAAATCCTATTTAAGGGTGGGGAGGAAGGCAAACAGGACTCCTCCTTTCCTTGGCCTGTCTGCCTAAGAAAGACTGCAAAAGGGAAGGCCAGGGGGAGTCCAGACTGAAATAGGGGTCCAGTCTGAAAAAGAATATAACTGGAATTCTGAACCACAGAAACTTTGCAAACTGCCTGCAACAATATCTAGGGTGAGAAATACTATTCATAACCAATTTCTGTAATGAAACTAGCTTAGTTTGCGTGTTTGATTTCATTTGCTTAGGAATCTGCTTTGTTCTGTTTGTTACCTATTTTACCACTTAAAATCTGCCTTTTATAGTTAATAAAATGTGTTTTGTTTATTATTAAACCCAGTTTCTGTAATTTCTAACTGGGGGGAGGGCAAGAAATGTGCACATCTCTCTCCACATTGAGGGAGGGGCCGAATTTCATAATATATCTTTGGGTCTGTACTCCAAGGGAGGTGGACATCTGAGTGCTGGAGCAAGACCCTTAAACTGAGGCTTCCCAGAGCTGACCTGAAGCTGGGTGTGGCCCTGCCTGTGTGTGTGTTAGAGGAGGTTTTAAGAGCCTGGCTCAGCAAGACAGGTTAAAGGGACCCCATGCAGGCAGAACAGATAGACCCAGCAGTATCTTAGCACATCAGGTGGCTTTCCAAGGGGTCCAACCCGTCACACATCCCTCACAGAGGACCTATCTAACAGGCTTTAGACATTAGCATAGATACAGTATAATACACACATTACATAAGGAGTTTTAACTAATTAAGTACCCACAGCAGATTTCTCAGGGATTAACTGAATTTAGTTGCTTAACTAAATTGCAGGCTCAAAAATAATATATGTTTATCTGTTTTATTAATATGGAATGTAAAGATGAGAAATTATAGAAAGTAAAACCAAGTTGTTATGACTACTTGCAAAGTTTAAATGAATGAATTTAACAGGAATCCATTTAAACATTGATGAATTAATAACAATATTAAAAATCAAAATTTTATCACAGATATAACCTTATTATATTTTTTTACTGTTCAACTAACTTCTAGTCTAGTGATAAATATGAATTAATCATAATTAAGTCTAAAATAGTTACCCTTGAGTTGGATGCAATACCTTTGGTATTAGAAAATTATAATCTATAATTTTTCGACACTCTAATGATGTTTTACTACCGGCTACATGGGATCTCCGGCACGTCTCCCAACTTGAAGTCCTCCATAAAAAATGGTTACCAGCCTTCCATAACTGGTGACCATGTGGAAATTTATTTTCTTGAGATAGCTGTTGAGGTGGCGCAGATGTAGAATTGGTCTGAGACCTCCCTTGGCTTTTGGGATTAAGAAATAACGGGAGTAGAACTCCTTCCCTCTTAAATTCTGCATAAGCTCTTCCACGGCTCCAACCCAAAGAAAAGATTGAACCTTTTGGACCAGAAGTTTTTCGTGACAGGGGTTCCTGAATAGGTATGGAGAGGGAGGGTGAGAAGAAGGGGAAATAACCTGTAAAACGTAATCCACTTCCACCATGCTCAACACCCAGTGGTCTGTGGTGATATCAGACCATGGACTTAGGAAGTGGGAAAGGCGGTTTGTAAACAAAGGAGAAACAGGGTCTGACATCATGGAAACTGGTATGGCGTCCTCAAGTGTCATATCAAAACACCTGCTTAGAACCCCTGGATATCTGGGTGGGGCAGGTATCAACATCACAGTAGAAAGGAGGGGTGCCCTACATCTAAAACCCCTGCTTCTTTTACTCTGCAGATCCTGATGGACAGGCAGGGCAGAGTACTGATCAGGCTGTTGGGGCCTGTAGTGCTTCATTGAAGTTGCTGGTGTGTACAAACCAAGTGACTTAAGGTTGCATGAGTTTGTTCTGAAAAGAACAAAGCTCCCTCGAAAGGCAGGTCCTGAAGGGTTTGCTGGACTTTCTGCAGGAGACCCGAGGTCGGAAGCCATGAACTCCTGCACATGGCCACTGCCAAAGCCATGGACCTGGCTGCTGAGTCAGCCACATTCAAAGCAGCTTGCGATGACGCCCTTGATACTGATTTTCCCTCGTCCACCAGCGAGGAGAATTCTTGCCTGGCCTCTTGTGCGAGCAAGTCCTTGAACTTCTGTCTGGAGTCCCACATGTTGAAATCATATCTGGTCAGCAGCGCCTGCTGGTTTGCAATCCTGAGCTGCAATCCTCCCCCGCCACCCATAAGATAAATTTTCTACCAAACAAATCCAGTTTATTGGAGTCCTTTGCTTTTGGGGTTGCATCCTGATGGCCCTGCCTTTCTCTTTCATTGGCAGCAGATACCACCAGGATGCTGAGGACAGGGAGGGAGGGGTGTACAAGAACTCATAAACCTGTGCATGAACAAAGTACTTTTGTTAAGACCTTTTTGATTGGGGGGGTGGGGGTGCAGCAGCCTGCCATATGGCTTTAACAGGGTCCATAATGGCCTCATTGAGAGGCAGAACCACTCCTGAAGGGCCTGCAGTGGCTAAAATGTCAACTAGGCTGTGGGAGGATTCTTTCACTACCTACACCTGTATGCCTAGATTTAAAGCCACCCTTTTCAACAACTCTGTGTGAGCCTTAAAATCATCCTGGGGAGAGGACATGCCTGCTTCTGAAACAGCCTCACCAGGGGAGGAGGAGGAGGAGGCCAGCACAGCTTATGGACACTCTTCCTCTCTTTATGCCTTGGCAGGATCCCGTTGAGCTGGCTCCTGTAGTTCTGTGCCAGGTTTAGTACCAGAGTCTGGACCAGTTGCAGCCCCATGAGACAGCAGTGACCTTTGTTTCAAGGCCACCAAATAAGAGCACCTAGAGTTAGTTCCAGAAACTGGGGGGAAACCTCATGGATTCCCAAAGGGCCACTGGACCAGCATAGGTCCCCAGTGAAGACCTGACCATGCACTTGATGGCACCCCTGTGCCTGGGCCATGGATGGGTAGGAGCATCTGGGGGAGTAGCAGGGACGACTCCTCAAACGAGAGGAGTAAGATTTGAACTCTGACTCAGAAGACAAGTCTATCCAGTGACCATGGAGGTGCAGTTCCCACCAGTGCCGAAGACAAGATACCTACACCCAGGCCAGCATAGCCAGTTTCCCTTTTGACAGTACCAAAGGGCCTGGCATTGAACCATGACCAGAAACAACAGGCTCCCTCCTGACCATCAGCACCGATACCACTTACCCTTGTACTGCCAGTCATACTGGTACCAAAAGTGAAAGAAGGTCTCTAGCTGCAGCAAACGCCTCCAGCCTGGTCGGCACTGAGATAGCGTTGGTACCAATATTATAATGCAGATGTAGACTCATCCGGTACTGGACTTGATGGTAGTTGCATAGGTGCCGGAGTCAACAGTGCCGAATTCTGCCGTACCGAGGCAGAGGAGTGCCCTGACCTAGGTCGCACTCTACTCTGATACCCACAGCGGGCCATCTTTGGTGCCGAGGACCGTCCCCTCTCGGCCGACTGCTTCTTGTGCCTTTTCCTAGGCACTGGGGATGGTGAACGGTGCCGGAACTCCGGTATGATAGGAGGAGCATGCCTTATCAAAGCCGAGGCACTCTGCGCTGAGTCAGACTGACCTGGTTCAGTGCCGCCTCCATTAACAAAAACTTCAGCCTGGCCTCCTGGTCCTTCTTCATCCAAGGCTTAAAGTCTCTGCAGATCTGGCAGCGGTCTCCAACGTGAACTTTTCCCAGGCACTTCAGACAGCTTGAACGCAGGTCACTCAGGGGCACAGCCTTGTTGCAGAAGGCACAGGGCCTGAAGCCCGGTGACTGAAGCATGCCTCGGTACCAGGGAATGGACAAAAACTCAGCTAACTCAGTAAGTTAAAAACTTACACTAAAACTATTTACAACTATCTAACTATGTCCAAAATATACAAAAGAGAAGATCACAGAGAGCTCGCCAAAGCAAGGATAGCTGTTCCAGTGATTGTCACGGGCAGTAAGAAGGTTAGGGGAGTTTATACCAGGGCTATGAGCACACAGCACCAGAGGGCGCTCAAACTGTCCTGACGGGTACCACAGAAGGAAAAATTTCCGGCAACTGTACTTGGGGCATGTACATACCTAGAGTGGAATGCACATGTGCAATCACTTGAAGAAGAAAACAATTTCTTTACATGCATTGCAGACAGGTGCTTAAGGAGTAACTCGTCCTGTTCTCTTGATTATTTTAATGGTCTATAACAGACCTCTAGCAGACCCTGTTCTGGGCTTGGTTAGTTAGCATATTGATTTATGTGCACTCAAGAGCCTGTGATTCTGAGTTATTGTTAACTCTAAAACAGGTATTGGCATCTTTAATGAAGAGTGCCACTCCCCACCCATCTTTTATCCACGCTATTCTTTCCAAACAGATTGTAACCAGTGATTATAACACTGCAATCATGCAAATTGTCTTGTTTTAGTAATGCTAGTGATATCAAATTTCTCCTCATCATATGAGGAGTTCCATTTCCTCTTACTTATTACCTAGACTCTTAGCACTGGTATATAAAGAATTGAAGAAATTCTTCTCTCTACATTCTGTGTCCCCTTGGTTCAATTTGTTCACAACATACTAAATTTGCCTTTCTCCTGCGTTTGCCTCCTTAGCACCTTCCCCTTTCACCAGGCTTCAACTGAGATGATTAGCCCTCCCTACCTGTGATATGCCGGCTGTCCCATTTGCACAGCCCCTTTCCCCCCTGGAATGCAGCCCACAGTTCCACAAAATGAAACCCTTCAGCTTCACACCAGTCCTGTGGCCAACGGTTCAACTCCAGTATTTTCTGCCTTGTACCTTTTTTCACTCATGGAACCGGAATGATTTCTGAGATTACTTGGACTTTCCTAATAGGACTTACTTAATAGCTAAGCCTTGTGCCTACCTTGTGCGCACCCTTAACCCAAATAAGCACTCATGATCTGATCCAACTCCCACTCAGCTGAATGGAAAGACTCCCATTAACTTCAATGAAGTTGGGTCAAACTCTTACTGACTCAAAGCTACTTCTAGTTTCCCTTTAAATTCAGTAATAGCAATAACCATAGGTAGTCTGTAACCCTAATCTTTATTTATACTATACTCATCTTACTTTAACCAAATGTTAAAACAACAGTTTTAACAACAGTTAGCTTCTAACTCAGCAAAAAGTTCATGCCCCTTGTTTGAGAAGCTGGCAATTTAATGTCACATCACAAATCATGTGTTACCAAAGAAATTTCTCGGAGTCAAGCAAATAGAGCAGATTTAGCCCAACACCTGTACTTCTTTCTGAAAACAGGATATTTTCAAAGATTTGACATACCTGCATCAATACCAAATGTGCTTTGGTGAGAAATTGTTAGTATTTCTGCATTGCCATGAACCACTGAAGCCAAACAGCAGCAGGAAGACCTATTCTCCAAGGCTTTCATTTTCTCCATAAGTGAACTGTTCTCTGTGCTCATCTATAGAAATATAGGTGTTAATGTATTAATGCAAGACAGAAAAACCCATCAAAAGCAAAAATGTAATGAGCTCAGTTAACTCTGAAGACAACAGGGTGCTGTCTACCACGCTTCACAAATAACATGGAGAATAATGTGAAAATGAAACATCAAAAACCCCATCAGATGTTGTATTATATAATGTTACACTATCTGCAAACACCAGCACCCACCAACAGAGCTAGGGCTAGTTGTAAAATGTGTACAGACAGTAACACATGCTAGCATTGGTGGGGCAATAAATAGTGTGTATAGTGCAGTTCTCCATGAAAAGCGACTGTCAAAATTGTGCCTGCTCTCTCATCAGCTCTGCTACCCATGTGTATTCTACGACTTCACTGACACAAATGTCAACTACCTTTTACGCCTGTTCTCACTGTAGAGTAAGCACAGGTCTAGCAGTGTGAGCTGGACTCTTCTGGTCATCTCATTCAAATTCACCTTAAAAACTGACTTGAGACAAATAAAATTAACGAAAAACCTGCTCCCCAAGAAGTGTAAATGCACTTGTATCACAACTAAATTCTAGGTTGTGTTCTCTTTGGTAAAGGAATGTTTGTTTTCTGAGGCTCCCAGTGCATCTTAGGGCATGGTACAAGTAATAAATGCTAATGATGAACAGAAGAACTGTTAACTAAATTCTGACTGCAGATTCTTTATTGGTGATGGATGGGCCAGAAAGAACCCAGCTTGGCTTTCTGACCCAGTTTGAGTTTGCAGGGCTGGCAGTTAGAATAAACATCTTTTCCCATGTAAACTTAGCAAACATGATACTGCACACTGAGTGACAATAAACCTGGAGCCCCACAGGGCCATTTTTACAGCCCCCCTTTTCAAAGTCAAAACACACTTTAAAGAGACAGCAAGTAGTCCTGCCAGGCAGGATAATATACAATCGTATTAATTCATCTTCCTTCCCATGGCTCTGACCACATCTCCCCCTCAGCAGAAATCCACTCTGTACTACTTGTGTTCATTGTAATGTACTTGTTTGCCTCTAGGTGGCAAGAGCTTCAGGGTGGTGATATTGTTTTATGGATACTTTTTTATTACTGTAAAGAACAGTATTCATCAACAGCACTATGCAAGTAACAGTATTTGAATGATGACGGCTATTCCTTCAGGCCTATGTTAGCCGGTGAGTACCAGTTGGTTCTGATACTCTGGGGTGGTTTACGGAGATCATATTCACTTCTGAGCACTTGTAGACGCATGTAGGTACAGTGAAAACCTGGAACTTTTTTCTCATGCCCTTGCACATGAGTGAGCAATAAGCTACTTGAGTAAATATTATTTGCCATCCATTACACTGTCCATAGCGGTACTAAATTATTGTTTTCTTCTTGATATTTGACTGACAGACATCTCTTCATTCTAGCACTTCGTTCTGTGATGTGATCAGCCTGAGCTGACTTCATTGTTTTTCCTTTTTTCCGTTTTTTTCCATTGTTTCAGATACCTAGCAACCAATGTTTGAGAGAAAAACAATCTAGATGAGTCAATCCTGCTACATCAACAAATACAGGAAGGAGAAGAAATTGATCTTACATCCAGGCAGAGAAGAGAAGGTAAAGGGAAGGGAGAAGAGATGAAAACAAAACAAGATGTTACATGTACTGTGCGTCATGCCCATGAACTCTGTACACAAATGAAAGCAACGTAGCCAAATTGTGCTTTCATGTTAACACTAGTCTCAATCTGAAGTAACACCACTGAAATAAATAGGACTTTGTTTCAAGTGTGATGTTATTGACATGAACTGTGACCGTATAGATCATTGTTGCAACCAAGATCCTATAGTCACACCAAATCTTATACAAAGGCAGTCAAGTAAAGTGTCTATAGAAAGGTTGTAATTTGCTAGTTATGATTATGTTGGCTGTATGTATCATTTTTGCATCTGAAGTTATGAATATTGGCTATGTACTTGTATCTCAATGTGTTTGATTATAAGTAGCATCAGTGAAGCATTTGGTCAGCTTCTTGAGAAAGGACTATTCTGCGTAAGTGCCCAATCAAGAAACACTTAACTGACAATGGACTTTGGGAGACGACAATCCACATCTGAGCTTTCCTGGGCACGTTCAAACTAACATGTAAACAATGACGTTGGCCTGCAAAAAGCTAAATCATTCATGGACATGTGACTTGTCCAGGTAGCTACAAACTCCATCTTGTTGCTGTGATTTTGCACAGGAAAACAAAGGGGTTTCCGCCCACAAGAGAGAGAATATAAAAGGCCCTGGAAGCCTCTCCTTTTTGTCCTCAGCTGGCTCAAGAGATGGCCTCTCCACCCCAAATTGATGCCTGAAAGAAACTGGGACAAAGGACTGTAACTACGGGTGGGTGAGTGATTGCTGGACCCAGGCCATAAACCACAACATTGGTCTGAAAAGGATTCGGCCCAGACTAGAAAGGTGTCTAGTCTGTGAAAGAAGCTTATTGGAACATCTCTGAGGGTGAGATTTATGCACCAGTATAAGGGGGAGGTGCCGACCCCGCACCCTCTCGGTGCCTTCTTGCCAGCCAACTCCAACAGACAGGTAGGAGGGTGGGTCATGGAATGGACATGAGCAACACACCTCAAAGAACAACAGTTACAGAAAGGTTAGTAACAGATTTTTCTTCTTCAAGTGCTTGCTCATGTCCATTCCATGTTCAGTGACTCACAAGCAGTATCCAAGGAGGTGGGCTCAGAGCTCATGGACATGCAGACTACAACACAGCTCTCATAAACCTGGCATGTCTCAAGCCTGTTGGGTGATGACGTAGTAGGATGAGAAGGTATGCACCGACAACCAGGTTGTGATCCTGCAGAGGTCCTGGATTGGAACCTGCATGAGGAATGCTGCTGAAGAGGCCTGAGCTCTTGTGGAGTGAGCAGTCACTATGGCTGGAGGTGGGACATCTGCTTGCTTGTAGCATACAGGAAGCTATTCAGCATGAGAGCCTCTAGGCCGATGCTGGTAGCCCTTTCATCCTTTCTACTACTGCTACAAAGAGTTGCATAGATCTGTGAAAGGGTTTAGTCCTCTTGATGCAGAAGGTGAGGGCATGCCTAACATCCAATAAGCAAAGCTGCCGCTCGTCTGAATTCTTGTGAGACTTCAGAAAGAGGACTGGCAGGAAAATGGCCTGGTTGCTATGGAACTGCAAAACTACCTTTGGCAGGAAGGCCAGGTCGGGCACAGTTGGACCCTGTCCTTGAAGAACACCATGTATGGTGGTTCTGACGTAAGGACCTTGATTTCAGAGACTCTTCTTGCTGAGGTGATTACTACCAGGAAGGCAACCTTCGCAGAGAGAAGCAGTAGAGGGCACAACACCAGGAGCTCACAGGGAGGTCATGTGAGCCTCAACAGAACCAGATTTAAGTCCCACAGGGGGGGATCAGCTCACAGGCCTGAGGATAAAGTCTCTCAAGGCCTTTAAGAAAGCGGACTGTCATTTTGTGAGAGAACACTGACCTGCTGTTCACCTGTGGGTGGAAGGCCAAAAATGCACCTTCATAGATGCGAGAGCTGACCTTGTTGCTTAAGATGGAGCAAGTAGTCCAGGATCGACTGAAGGGAAGACTGAGTCGGAGAGAGGTCTCTTTGGGATGCCCATATCGAAAAACACTTCCATTTGGCAAGGTAGATAACCCTAGTGGACAGCTTCCTACTACCCACCAAGACCTGTCAAACTTGTTCCAAACAGGCCTGCTTCTCCGGGTTCAGTTATGTAACAGTAGTTAGCTGAAGGGAGCCGAGGTTCGGTTGGAGTAACCGACAGTGGTCTTGAGAGATCAGACTCAGGTGGAGCAGAAGCAGAAGTGAGGTTGCTACTGATAGATCTAGCAGCATGACGAATCAGTGTTGGCATAGCAACACCAGCCTATAAGAATAACTCTTGCCTTGTCCCGTTTGATATTCAGGAGGACCTGTGAACCAGACAGATCTGTCTGGGGGAAATGCGTAGAATAGGAGTTCTGTCCAACGAAGCAGGAAGCCGTTGGAGAGGGAGCCTGGGCTGTGCCCGCTCAGTAAGCAAAACTGCTGGCATTTCCTGTTCTGCTTAGTTGTGAACAGGTCCACTGGGAGACACTCACCTTTGGAAGATAAACCTGGTGACATCTGGGTGAAGGGACCGCTCATGGTGAGAGGAGAAGGATCTGCTGAGGTGATCTGCTTGTGCATTCTGGGCTCCCCGAAGGTGTGAATCAGGTGGATGGAGTGCTTCACGCAGAAGTCCCATACATGGATGGCCTCCTGACACAGGGCGGAGGAACGAGCTCCTCCCTGCTTGTTGATATAGAACATGGCCACAGTGTTGTCCGTTAGAACTTGCAAGACCTTGCCTGTGATCCGGGGAAGGAACACTTGGCAAGCTAAGCAGACTGCTCTGAGCTCTCTGATGTTTATGTGCAGGCAGAGTTTTTTCTGGGACCACAGGCCTTGAGTCCTGAGGCTGTCAAGGTGGGCTCCCCAACCTAGGTCTGACATGTCCAAGACTAGGGACACTAATAACTGGGGCGCAACAAAGGGGACTTCCATCATCACCGACAATGGGTCCTTTCACCAGTCTAGGGAGGTGAGGACTGGGGTTGGAACAATAAGCACCAAGTCCAAGCGGTGTCTGTTCGGGGTGTAAACAGATGCTAGCCATGTCTGCAGGGGCCTAAGGCACAGCCCTGAGTACCGGACCATTTACGTGCACGTGGCAATGTGCCCCAGTAGCTTGAAGCAAACCCAGGCTGTCATGATTGGGTGAACCATGACCTTGGATATCAGGTCCAACAGTGGTCTGTAATTGGGCCTCTGGAAGGAAGGCTCTGGCGTGGGTCGAGTCGAGCACAGCCCTGATAAACCTATTCTCTGAACTGTAATAAGTGTTGACTTTTGCTCATTTATCAACAGGCCCAGTGCTCGGAAAGTGGGTTGGACCAAGCTGATGCTGTTCTTTACTTGAGCTTCTGAACAACACTTCATCAGGTCTAGTTTGGATATTAGGAAACACTATCTCACTAGGAGGGTGGTGAAGCACTGGAATGGGTTACCTAGGGAAGTGGTGGAATCTCTATCCTTAGAGGTTTTATAAGGCCCGGCTTGACAAAGCCCTGGCTGGGATGATTTAGTTGGTGTTGGTCCTGCTTTGAGTAGGGGATTGGACTAGATGACCTACTGAGGTCTCTTCCAACCCTAATATTCTATGATTCTATGATCAGCCAGTCCTTGAGGTATGAGTAGAGATGTTTGAGGAAGGCAGCTACCACCGCCATGCACTTCATGAAAACCCAGGGGACTGCAAACAGGCAGAAGGGAAGAGCGGTGAATTGGTAATGAGTCTGGTTTACAATAAACCTGAGAAATCTTCTGTGGCCATGAAAAACAGAATGTGAAAGTAAGTGTCTTTCAAGCCGAGGGTGGCGTACCAGTCCCTTGAATCCAGAGAGGGAATGATGAAGGCCAGGGAGACCATGCGGAACCTTGGTTTCTTGAGATATCTGTTAAAGCGACACGGGTCCAGGATGGGACGAACGCCCCTTTTGGCCTTTGGGATTAGGAAATAATGGGAGTAAAACCCCTTCTCTCTGAAGTTTCAAGGTACCTCCTGTGACATGGCATTCCATATGTTTTATGGAAATATGGTATGAGTGTGAATATGATGTAACTGGAATATGCTTTATGGAAAAGGTCTCTTGTAAGGTATCATAACAAAGGTTACAACCTACTGAATATATTCCTCCTATTTGTATGCACATATCATTCTTGTATCTGAAGCTAGAAATATGAAGTATAACTCTGAGGTCCTATTGTAATTATGCCAAGTGTGGGCCATTAATGGTTGTAAATGTAAGTGTGGCCCAGACAATTGGTTGTAAATGGCTTATTTACCTGCAAACCTTCCTGTGGGCCAACCCAGGAAGAATGGAGACTAGGGGTGTTACAGTGACATGTGACCATGTCACATGAGGCTGGTATCCATCTTAATCCTTGTACTTTTCCATTGATGAGGCAGAGCCAGGACAAGCACACAGAAAAGATTTCCGCCTTGTGCCAAAGCTATAAAAGGGGTGGAGCACGACAAAAGGGGCGGAGCACGACAAAAGGGGCGGCCAGTCATGAGAAAACCCCTGCTTACCACCTGAGATGTCTGCTGGAACTAACAAGAACTGTACCAGGGGAAAGGATTGGGCCCAGACTAGGAAGGCATCTAGTCTGTGAAAGAAGCTTACTGGAACATCTCTGAGGGTGAGATTTACCTGTATTCAGTTTCTTAATGTATTAGACTTAGACTTGTGTGCTTTTGCTTTATTTTGCTTGGTGACTTACTTTGTTCAGGCTGTTATACTTGAAACCACTTAAATGCTACTTTTTATACTTAATAAAATCACTTTTGTTTATTAATAAACCCAGAGTAAGTGATTAGTACCTGGGGGAGCAAACAGCTGTGCATATCTCTCTATCAGTGATACAGAGGGCAAACAATTCATGAATTTACCCCGTATAAGTTTTATACAGAGTAAAACAGATTTATTTGGGGTTCAGGTTCCCAGAAAGGCTGAACACTGGGTGCTTGGGAAGTCCCTGTTAACTGAGAAGCCCCTGGGCTGAGTGAATCTCAGTTTCAGTGAACTTCAGAGAGGCATGGCCCAACCTCTGGGTCTGTGCTGGAGCTGACTGGAGTGTCTAACTCAGCAGGACAGGAGTGGAGGGGCACCTGTTCTGGCAGGAGGGTTGTTCTCAGTGGCATCCCAGCTCATTGAGTGACAGTCTTGAAGGGAGTCTCTGTGACCAAACCCGTCACACCTCCTCCTTGGCCCCCATCTGTAGGAGGGTCTGCACCTCCTGGGCAAGGAGTTGCTCATGAGAAGGTCCCTGAAGAGGAATGGGGATGGTGTGGGAGGGAGGAGTGGATGAAAAAAGCAAGGTATAACTGATTGCCACAGTATTTAGCACCTAGCAGTTCAATGTTATGCAGGACCATGCCGGGCTGAAGTGGGACAGTCAGTCCAAAAATAAAGGGGAGGCAGGATCTGAAGCGGGAACTAGTATAGTGCTCTCAGGCTCACCTTCAAAAGACCTGCTTTAGCCCACCAGAGTACCTATGTGACCCCGGCTAGGAGGGGTCCTGTCTCGGAGGCAGAGCTGAGAAGCATGGCAGCTGTTGGGCCCTGACATGCTTTCTAGAAGCAGATGGAAGCATAGAGGCCTAGGGACCAGAGGGTAGCCCTTGAGTCCTTCAGGCCATGTAGTCTCATGTCCATCTGCTTGGAAAAAAGTGAACAGTCTTTGAAAGGGAGGTCCTGAATAGACTGTTGGACCTCCTGAGGGAGTCCCAAGGACTGCAGCCAAGTGCATCATCTCATGGTGGAAGCAGAGGCCATTGTCCTGGCTGCTGCATCTGCTGCGTCCAGTGCCTCCTGGAGAGAGGCTCTGGCAACATTCTTTCCCTCTTCTAAGAGGGCTGAGAATTCCTGCCTTAAGTCTTGGGGCCCGGAGTCCTTAAATTTAGACAAGGAGTCCCACCAATTGTAGTTGTATCTCCCCAGTAATTCTTGCTGGTTTGAGATACACAGTTGCAGACCACCTGTCAAATAAACTTTCTTCCCAAACAAATCAAGTTTCTTTGCGTCCTTCTGTTTGGGGGTAGTGCTCGACTGGCCCTGTCTGTCCCTTTCATTAGCCGTCAATATAATGAGGGACTCTGGAGAGGGGTGAGAGTACAGATACTCATACCCACTGGCTGGCACACAATATTTCTTCTCTGTCCTCTTCAAAGTGGGAGGTAGAGAAGATGGGGTCTGCTACAGGGCTCTGACCGGACCTATTACCACCTCATTAATGGGTAAGGACACTTTACATGGAGCTGCTGCAGCCAGAATGTCAGCGAGGCTGTGAGAGGATTCCTTGAGCTCCTCAATCTCAAGCCCCCAGTTTGAAAACACCTTTCTGCTTTAGAAGCTCTTGATGAGCTCTAAAGTCATCTTGGGGAAGCAAGATGCTTGGCCTTGAGATGGCCATGTCAGGGGAGGAGGAGGAAGAGGCCTGTACTTGAGGAGGGGCTTCTTCCTCTTCTTCAGCCTCAATAATCTCCATAGGGGCCATGTCCTGTAAATCAGTACCAGGGTCAGTACTGGAGTCAGGGTGCAGTGCGGGAGCCCACCTCTCAGAAGCAAACAAGTATGAACGGTGGGAGGGTAGACCTGGTATTGGGAGAAAACCCCAAGGGTTCCAGAATAGCCACTGCATAGGCCACTCTCCTGGCCAGGTACCCACAGGGGGACCCGCACCAAGGTCCGGCGGTATGTAGGACAAGTAACGGTGGCCCTTAGGGTGAATGCAGGGCTCCGTGTTGGACTCAGATGAAGAATCCTCCCTAGGCTTCCACGGGGAAGCAGTACCTCTCAATACCTTTGATCGGTGTCAAGCATCCGGTGATTGGTGGTGGGCTGGGGACGACTTCACAGAGGACAGAAGAATCAGCTTGTCTCTAGAAGGAGCTGGTGGGCCCTGTGCTGGGAAGGAGCTCAGAGCACCGGTCTCATTCCTGCTCCAGGATGACAAAGCTGACGGCTGACCTAATGGGTTTGGCAGGACCAGTAGCGACAAAAAGTCTCTGGCTGCTGCAAAGGCTTCTAGGGTTGAACGCACTGCAATTCCGCTGGCACCACAATGACTTCCCAGCATCGGTGGATTGTCCCACACCAGACTCAATGATCTCAGCTGAGTCGATGGTGCCACCATGGGACCGGGGGTGGAGGAATGGCCCAATATGGGTCACACTCCACTGTCTTCCCCTGGCTTGCCTTTCTTTGGCATTAGCGAGCGCGCGCTGTCAGTGCGCTGCTTTTTGTGCATCTTCCTCGGCACCGGGGATGGAGAGAGGTGCTGGGATGCGTGCAATGCTGGAGGAGTGCTTTGCACCGAGGCCAAAGTGCTCAGTGCTGAATCCGAGAGGCTTGGTATCGAAGAGCAGCTTCCATTAGGAGAGCCTTAAGTCTGATCTCTCTATCCTTCTTTGTGCGAGGTTTAAAGTCCCAACAAATTTGGCAGCAGTCTTTCACGTGAGATTCTCCCTGACACTTCAGACAACTGGGCTGTGGGTCACTCACGAGCACAGGCTTGCCACAGGAGGCACAAGGCTTGGAGCCCAGGGGCGAAGGGAACCCCTTGACAATAAGGGGAGAGGGTACTAACTATCTACACTAAAAGTATTTACAATATATACACTAAAACTAAACTATAGACTAAACTATGAAACAGAAACCACTGATAATCGCCTTGCCAAAGCAAGAGGAGACATTCCAGCAACTGTTACAGCAGATAAGGAACCAAGAGGGTGTGGGACTGGTGGTGCCCTTGTACTGGTGCATAAGCGCACAGCACCAGAGGGAGCTACAGCGGGCCCAACTGATCCCACTGAGGGAAAAATCTCTGGCAAGAGTGCACGTGGCTTACGTGGAACATACATAAGCAAGCACTCGAAAATGAACTCTTCTGCCAGTTCCAATCCAGAAAGACTTCCCCCTCTCATCATTCCAAAGACGAGAGGATGGGTAACCTGTTTTAAACAATTTTAGAAGCATTGTTGTCCTTACAATGCTTCTCCAATGCTGACTTGAATGGTGAGAGCACTAGTGGTTGATCATCTGCTGTTATACCCAAGAAAGAAGAGGTGGCCGTCAAGCTACACAATGTGGATGAGTTAGCAGAAGTGTCACTGACATGAGCACAGGCCAAATTACACTAAGCAAGAACCTAATGAACTACACAGAGTTTTCAGTGCAATTTATTCATACCAGGCATCTTAATATTCTGGACAATACCATACAACAGCCCTATGTGGAACAAGTCTAACAGAAGGAGAGAATACTTTATCAGAAGCAAACAATAACCCTAAGGAAATTTTAAGGGTCAAAGAAGCTAAGAAATGTGAGGGGAAACTTATATGATGATTAATATAAACTGCAATAAATCAATAGCTGGCTCTTAAAACACACCAATCCCAGAGAAATAAGGTAAAGCTAGTGCACTTCCAGAAGGAAAGGGATGGAAACATTTTACAAAAATCTATTAACTCATCTGTTAACTTTAATCATGAGAAGATCCAACGTCCAAGATTAAAGCATCGTCAGGGGACCTGACAAGACTATGTGTATCACACAGAGTCATTTCACTATACAAGATTGTCATCTAGTTCTTACTTGCCCAGAGAGAAATGAGAACTGTATTATAATCCTGCAAAATTACTTTATTCACACATTTCAGCCGAGGATTTTTGAAAAGAGTTGTTTATATCAAACAAGGGTTTTGTGCACTGATGATGAAGTTATACCAGCTCATTCTCAGAATAGATATGCATAAAATACAAAGACCTTTCCTCTTTGTCTACTAGAACAAAAGATGCACTAAACTTTTTTGGAAGCTGGAACTAGATGTCTGAAGAAGATAATGCTGTGGCCACTCTATACCTAGCTCTCAGGCTGGGTTACTGTGGAAACCAACAATGATTTCACCAACCTTTCTAATTGAAAAAGAATGAGAGAAGGACCATGAGCCTGGGTCAGTTCTGTCCATTCTGTCTAGGTATTTATACTGCATGCATCAGTGTGGTATCTGTGTGCGGGACTCTTCATTGCTATTTATAAGAGTAGGGGTTGATTGCTGGTTTGAGCCAATCACCTCTGAGCTTGGGTGCTTATAAAGGCTTTGCGCTCAGGCCCTTGTGGCTGAGAAAGTGACTGGTGTGTGTTGGATCATTCAGTGACTCCTCTGCCCAATTAAGGAACAGAAGTGATAAGCTTTAAAGGAATTCTCATCCAATCCTTCTCACCTAGAGAGGTTAAGATGGTGCAGTAAGCTTGAGCTAATGTGCATTTAATGCCCAACGCAGCAAGGTGCTGAGAGCCCTCAATTCCCATTCATGTCAGTAGAACTGCAGCCCTTCTCAAGACAAAGGGTGCTCTGTCCCACTCAGGACTGCCCCATAAAAGGAAAAACAGGGATACCTTTCAGGACCTGATAAGGACACCACAAAAATCCCTTCCCCCAAAAGACAGCTGAGTTTTAGCCAACACTTCCACTTTACAGCAAGACAGAGTGGGCCCATTTAGACTCTGAGCTGAAAGCCAGGAACTCCAAAGTTCTAATCTCAGCTCTGACCCGTTGTGTATCCTTAGAAAGTCACTTAGCGCAACTATACAGATGACAAAACGGAGGCAGGGAGGTTAATACTTATTCTCACAACACGGCTGAGAGGTAGGTTAACGTTTGTACTTGAAAAAGAGTGTCAAGCACTAAATCCATGCTAAATATAACTACCTTCCAATACTTTCCCTCTAGCCATTCAATACTTGGATGGGACAATACTAAAGAAAACCCTGATGCTGGTGAGTCAGTAGGTGCTACTGTTCCCTCTGAATCAATGCCCAAAGACGGTTTAGGGGTCTATTCTGCAGCTGGAGATACTAAATCACTGTGGTCATACAAGATCCCACAACATTTTTTCTAAGAACAGGAGTGTTAAAGGCCAATGTCCTGCCGAAACTCCCCCTTGCGGTTTCAACTCAGGACAGAAGAATTCATGTTCTCTTCCAAGCTGCCGTGCAGTGTTGCTGTGACCTATTAGACAGCTACTATGTTCCACCTTAGAGGTGGCTGCATTTCACTGATGGATGAAGTGATACTTTACCCCTCTGTTGTCACACTAGATTAATTAGAGAAAGATTGTGGCCAGCCCCTGCAAGGGAGAACAAAGTGAACAAAGGGGGAACAAAGGGGAGAGAGTGAAAGGGGCCTCCCACTTGCTGCCCCAGTCCATAGGCTGGGCACTATGGCATTCTTGCTTTCAGAGAACACAAGGACTGTGAGATGCTAGTGCTAAGGCTTGGATTAGCCTCAACAAACAGGATTGAGGGGGTGGACCTTGGCCTCATCCCTCCCACACGACAGCACTCAGCAAAGCTGGGTGGATGCTGTACCCACTTCAAGATAGTGGAGCAGCGGCAGGCTCCTGCTCTGGCACAGCCTCTCCACACCAGGGCCTAACTCAGGGCCAGGCCGCAAGCCCGATAAAAGTTTCAGCTGTTTACAAAGTGCTTCCAGAAATTCAGATGAAAGGAGCTATAGAAATGAAGAGCATCACCATAAATAAACAAAGTGACACTACACAGTAATTAATCTCAAATGGAGAATCCTTCCATTTCATTCAATGAAGATACAGGACTCAGTTTTCCAAAACACACTAAGGGCCCAATCTAACTCCTCTTGAAGTCAATGGAAAGATTTCCAGTGGCTTTTGAAAGGTGCTGCACTGAGTCCAAAAGTAGACTTCATTTTGTAAGTGTTTTAGCCTGAATTCTTAACTTCCCTTGGAAGAAGCAAGTATTTTTCAATTCTCCTGATTTGATTATTATTTTTCTCTTTTACACCAAATTTCTAAAAAACCCTAATATATAATCAAAGGAATATTTACATGTTAAGAGGCATACATGGGTTGCACAGAAAAAATAATGAATTTCCTTTACATTTTCACTAGTAATGTTATATTTCTAATCTTCTCATTTAGAAGAGATTCATTTTCATACTTTACCTTCTCAATGCAAGTTTTCATTTCTGCTATTTCTCTCAGACAGGCATCCTGTAAAATAATTCAAAGTATAATCACAACTTTGTGGTAAAGAGTTTGTTGTTCATATATACTTATATGTTTGGGGGATATAGTTTGTATGAAACAAACAAAGCTGTCTGCTATTAATCATACATTGCTTTCTTATTAAATTTAGGGAGGGATTTTTCAAACACACCTAAGGAAGTTGTGTACCCAGTTCCCATGGACTCTCATTGGAAGTTTGGTGCCTAACTCTCTTAGGTGAGTTTGAAAATCCCACCCTTAGAGTCCATGAAAGAGGTTGTATTGACATCCCTGGGAGCCCTGAAATCTCCATTCCCAAAACAGGTACAGCACAGACAACAGGAGAATAAGCTTCCCCACACTGGCCTGCCAAGACACCTCAACCTTGATGAGGAGGGACCAACTGCAAGAGTGAGAAAGTAGTTCAGCCTCCCTGCTAGAACATTTTGAAATTTCAACAACAAAAAATTCCACAAAATTTTATTTTCCATTTTTCAGCAAGTCTACTCCCTGCCTTCCCATCAATCCTCTACTTCTCATAGACAGCCAAGGAATGGGCCATTTAGGGGCCATTTGTCCACTGGGAACTAGACTGAGATCACCAAACTCATTTCATATGAGCCAATCAACAGCCATCAGATACTAACCGCCCTTGGTCACCACCTGTGTAGGTTAGATTTGAAGAGGGGACCTAAGGCCTTAGCCTGGGAGGTCTCTGCAAGGAGCTGACCAACCTTAAGTCACATGGACGTCAAAGGGAATGGAGGGTCCTTAGCACCTCATGGCAGAAGGTCTACATTTTGCAGGACAGGGAATTCACATACTGCAATAGGCGATGCCTACACTTAAACCGCTACAGCGGCACAGCCAGAGCAATGCTGCTGCAGCGCTTCAGTGTAGACACTCACTGCAACAATGGGAGGGGTTCTCCCATCGCGGGAGTTAATCCACATCCCCAAGCAGCAGTAGCTAGGCGGACAGAAGAACTCTTCCGTAAGCCTAGTGCTGTCTACAGCGGGGGTTAGGCTGGCTTAACTGCATCGCTCAGAAGTGTGTATTTCTCAGACCCCTGAGCAATGTAGCTAGGTTGACCTAACTTTTTAGCATAGACCTGGCCATAGGTTCTTGTGAAATACCTAAGAAAGAAACTGTAGGCCTTTACAGGATCATTCACTCTAAAGTGGATTTGTTTGTTTTTGTCTTTGAATACTACATTTAAAGAAACACTGTCCCCTAGGATTTTTTTTTAAATTGGAAATATCCAGTTTCCGCAGTGTCTTAAGGCAACATTTTTAAAAGACCAACCTTCTAAAAAAGAGGAAGAGGAGGGTGGTTCTGCTCCACTGTTATCTTTATAAAGATCTTTTTAGCAAGGAAAAAATATTGACTAAGGACCTGATCCTGCAATGAGATCCATGCAGGTTGACGTCAACAGGGTTTTCTGCAGGTGCAAGGGTCTGTCCATGTGAGTCTGACAGGGGGCTACCTGACTATACATGGTACCAGACTATACACAAAGTGGTGTCAGGTACAGGTAATAAAAAGACAAAACAGAGAAAAATATACTTTCACTGACTTATTTTAACTATAATAATCAGAGGGGTTTCTGGTAACTATAACAGGTACAAAATTTTCAGCGAGAGAGGTGATTGTCTACATTTATTCCTTTCAACAGTACAGTCTACAAGTCAGAATTTGTATGCAAGGAAACAATCACTCTGCATGATTGGAACAATGGCATAGTCATTTTCTTTAGAACTTCCTTTCAGATTACTCATGTGGATTTTATCCTTTGTATTGTGTTGTAGAAAGTCCCCATTATTTTGTGATCTCACAGAGAACATTCTAAATGAAACTGGCAATATACAGAAAACGCTAAACTCCAGCAGAATGGAATAGAAAGAGTAAAATAAGGAAAATACAGTAAGAATTAAGAATAGCTCTTCCTTTTTTTCTTCCCAAAGGAAATAAGTGATTTTTATCCAGACATTTTTTCATTACTGCAACAATGGTTCACTTTGGCCACACTTCAATGTGCATTAGAGGTCAGGAAAATCTCATGTAAACATACCAGGGCCAATTGTGCTTTTTTTCCCTTGTAAGTCTGGCATAACTCCACTGATTTCACAAGAATAACTGCAGTTTGGGTCACTACATATAGATTCTGAGCCACCTAACTACAGAAGAATTCTCTGAGATCCTTAGCATTTAAATACATTTAGTACAAATAAATGGAGTCCTCACAATTGAAGGTCACTTCATTCAATCTTCCAACAACATTTTATAATGTTTCTCATGTTACAAATTAAATGTAGAAAAAATATTAAAATGCTTAACAAATGTATGGGCCCAACATAGTTCAGGCCTACTATATGTCTTTCTTCATTCCCAGGTTGACAAAAGCAGGGTGTGCTGCAGATGGATGGTCAGCTCCTTGAGTGCAGCAACTTATTGAGAGCTTGATTGTACTCCTTGAGCATACTCCCACTGAGCTCAATTAAAGCCCTACTGTTGACTTCCAGGGAAGTTGCAAGTGCTCAGCAATTCTCAGGATGTGAGCCTAATATAACAAATGGTTTTGATAGGATCAGTGGGATTAAGCATCAACTCACCTTGATCACAAGGAGTGGTGTTGTGATCTGGGATCTCAGAGTCAGGGGGAATAGTCAGGGAGAGTCAGGTCAGATACACAGAAATTTCTCTTCTGCTCTCACAACTCCATTTGCCCCAGTGACCCTATCCCATCTCCTGATCTCCCCGGTGCCCACTCCCCTCCCTTGCCTTTCTCCTTAAACTCTCGCTCTTCTCTGGCTCCTTCCCCTCAAAAAACAAACATACTTTACTCTCTCCCATGCTAAAAAAAAACCCCAATACACCCCACTTGCCTCTCGAACTACTGCCCCATCTCTCTTACACCTCTAAGCAACCTGAACATGCTATTTACAAGAACTGTCTGAAGTTCCTCTCTTCCAGTTCTGTCCTGGACACTCCCCTATCTGGCTTCCACCCCTGTGTTCCACTGAAACCGCTCTTGCCAAAGTCTGTAATGACCTCCTCTTAGTTATATCTCAGAACCAGAACGCCATGCTCATCTGCCTTGACCTGTCAGCTGCCTTTGACCTCAAATGCTCTTGAAATCTTGTCCTCCCTTGGCTTTAATGACTTTGTCCTCTCCTGGGCCTCCCCTTACCTCTCTAACTGCTCCTTCAGAGTATCCTCATCCGCCCTGCAGTGGTGGTTCCACAGGGCTCTGTTCTTTGCTGCATTCTCTTCCCTGTCAACATCAATGGCCCTCAGACTGAGGATTGCGAGCTGCAAACGGCTCTTTAATGTGTCTCCTGCAGCTCTCTGCAGCACATGATATTAAAACACAATGTGATTTAACTATTAACCAATCTAAGTTGTTAACCAAGCAGGATGCTTTTACTATGTTATTAACCAATTAAAGTATTAACCAGTCAGGATGCTTTTACTATGATCACATATTTCCTTGCCTGAGCTATTGAATATATAGTACTATAGTAAATAAAACAAGGAATTCACACAACTGTGGCTATTTTGGGTAATGTTGATAGCTAATTTGGCTCCTGAACCACTGAGGCCTTAGTAGCACTGCACTACACCTTATCTCTGGGTAATCTCATATGTAAACACAAGTTCAACTACCACGACTACTCCCAGATCTACCTCTCTACTCCAGACCCATCTCCTTGTGTCCGAACTAAAATCTCTGCCTATCCATCTGACGTCTCCTTGTGGATGTCTAAATATCAGCTCAAGCTCAACATGGCTAAAACAGAGCTCCTCATCGCCCCTTCCAAAGCTCTCCCTGATACCACCTTTCTTGATTACTGTGGACAATACCATCATCCTGTCTGTCACTCCAGCCTGCAACCTGGGTGTCATCTTTGTCTCAGACCTCTCTCTAGCTCCTCACATTCAGGCTGTCTTAGTCTTGCAGACTCTTTCTGAATAACATCTCTAAAATATGACTTTTCCTGTCCATCCACACAGCTGAAACTCTCATCCAGCCTCTCATCACATTGTATCTTAATTACTGCAACATCCTTTTCTCTGATAGTCTTGCCCCACTCATGTACATTCAGAATGCTGCTGCAAAGATCACCTTCCTAGTGCATTGCTTTACCATGTCATCCCTTTGCATGCCTTCATTGGCTCTCTCTTCTGTATAGAATCAAACAAACTAGCTGTCTTCACTTTCAAGGCCCTTCAGAGCCAATCCCTACCTTACCCTGTCAACTCCCATTCAGTACTGAAATGTTGACTCCTGCCTCCAATTGGCCCATGATTGACCCTCCATCACTCCCTTGTAAAATTTTCAGACTCCTTTGTGCTTTCTCCCATGCTGCTCCTTACGCTTACTCCCCATAAACATCCACAGAACTAATACATTATACTCTTTCAAAATCCTCCTAAAAACTCTCTTTGCCATAATACCAACAAAAAACTTTACAGGGGTTAGGCTGCTGGTGTGCTAAGATTATTGCCAACCAGTACTGTCTCATTGTTTACTTTCCCTCCCACAGCTGTCTGTATCCATCTGTTGTATCTTGTCTTATATTTAGATTACAAGCTTTTGGGGACAGAGACCATCTTTTTATTCTGTGTTTGTACAGCTCCTAGCACACTGGGGTCCTGGTCCATGACGAGGATTCCTAGGCACTGTGCTGCTGCTGCTGCTAATAATAATAATTAATAAAGGTGTTAAGATGTATCAATAACTTAACTGCCTCTTCAAATGTTTACACTGGGAGTTTATACTTCACTTTGAGTACAATCTGTAAGTATTTTGGATGGTGCACAGTAGCAAGGCACTAATTTGTGTATATCATGTCAGAGTTTTAGAGCAAATGCAACCTCAGTTACTGAAAACAACCCAATGATCATGTTAACTATGTTGCAAATACAAAAGACTGTACCCGGACTATGTACTTCCACCATAACAGGAACCCTCAAAGCTGGTCTTAGCTGAAAAAATAGTAAATAGCCATCTTCCTGAAAGCTACTGTGCAATATTGCAAGCTAACTCCCTGTCTGGGTCTTATCCTGAATCACGGAAGTCAGTGGCAAAACTAACAGATTTCAGTGACACAAGATTGGCCCCTTGCTAGGGTTGCCAACTTTCTAATTGCACAAAACTGAACACCCTGGTCCCGCCCCTTCCCCGAAGCCCCACCCACTGCACACTACATTCCCCCTCCCTCGGTGGCTCGCTCTCCCCCTCACTCACTTTTACTGGGCTGAGGCAGGGGTTAGGGTGTGGAAGGGAGTGTGGGCTCTGGGGTGGGGCCAGAAATGAGGGGTTCAGGGTGTGGGAGGGGGCTCCGGGCTGGGGCAGGGAGTTGGGCTGTGGAAGGGGGTGAGGATTCCAGCTGGTGGCGTGGGCTCTGGGGTGGGTCCAAGGGATTCAGAAGGTGGAAGGGGGCTGTGGGTTGAGGCAGGGGATTGAAGTGGGGGAGGGGGTATGGGTCCTGGGCTGGGGGTGCAGACTGTGGGTTGGGGCCAGGGATGAGGGGGTTTGGAGTGCAGGAGGCGGCTCCAGGTTGGGGGGGGGGGCTCTGGGTTGGGGCACAGGTTTACCTTGGGCGGCTCCCAGTCAGCAGCGCAGCAGGGTTAAGGCAGAGTCCCTGCCTGTTCTGGCACCGCGCTGTGCTCTGGAAGTGGCCAGCAGCAGGTCTGGCTCCTAGGCGGGGCGGGGGGGGCGGAGGCTCCGTGTGCTGCTCTCGCCCACAGGAGCCACCCACCCTGCTCCCATTGGCCATGATTCCCGGCCAATGGGAGTGCAGAGCCAGTGCTCAGGGCAGGGGCAGCACACAGAGCCCTGTGACCGCCCTGCCTAGGAGCCAGACCTGCTGGCCGCTTCTGTGGCGTAGCATGGTGCCAGGACAGGTAGGGACTAGTCTGCCTGAGACCTGCAGCACCGCTGACCGATCTTTTAATGGCCCGGTCGGCGGTGCGGACGGAGCCACCAGGGTCCTTTCTCGACCCAGTGTTCCAGTTGAAAACCAAAAGCCTGGCAACCCTACCCCTTGCTTATGTATTCCACTAAAAAAGAAGCAACAAGCCACTTTTTGTTTACAGATCCAATATTGCCACTCTCTGACTATTATCAAAGACATTAAGTAAACTCGTGTGTTAACATGCAGTGCGGCCTTTACAAATTCAGTGCAAACACACATCCTTTCATAAGCACCTTCTCATTTTCTAAAACTGATACTTTTTGCCTTTCCTGCTCCTTTGTTTTTTCAAGTTGGGACTTTAACTCTTCCATTTCAAGAACCAACTTGCTTTGCTTCATCTTGGTCATCTGGTCTTGTGTTTTCTCATTATTCTGAATTCTTTGCAGCTGGGCTTTTAACTCCTCCATTTCAACTAACAAACTATCCTGGGGAAAAAGAAAAAAAAAACATAAAGCACACTTATTATTATTTTGTATCCATTCTAAATAAATGTTTAACACACCCTGATTCTGTGTAATAAATATGCATTTATACATCCTGGGACAAGATCATGCCTGTAGATCTGCCCCGACCATAAAGGAGTATCACAGCTCTAGTTACAGACTCAAGAGTTCCATGCATGGAGTAGGCTTGGGGTGACATTAACAGTTCTGTAGATTCAGGGGGTCAAACTGGGCTGGGACACATTGTTTTAGATGACTTTGCCTTTTTTTTTTTTTTTAAAGGCTGCCACCTTGTTCTCTAGAAACAGAGCAGTTATTTTAAAAAGTAAAGATGAAATCCTAGTCTCATTGAAGCCAATGAGAGTTTTGCCACTGATTTCAACGGGGCCGGGATTGCATCTCAAGTCTCTAATCCTTATGGTTGCAGAGTAAACCTGGAAACCTTGAAAATGTGACATCAGCATAACAAATGCAGTATTACCTGCCTGCATCTGCACAGAGCAGACTAGGCCTCTAGCCATCATGGGGCTTCAGACTCCAACCCCTGGCCATGAGGTGGTGGGCTCCGATCCCTGGCTCTCGCTGCGTGGCCCCAACCCCCAATCCCACCAGCAGCTGCTGGCCCCAGGCACTGACCCCCATCCGTGCCCTCCAACCCACAGTCCTAGTCACTGACCCCAGGAGCTGGTGCTCGGGGTGGGGGCAGCGTGCGGAGCCCCATGGCCTGCCCTCCTAGGAGCCAGACCTGCTGCTGGCCGCTTCTGGGGCGCAGTGCAGTGTCAGAACAGGTAGCGACTAGCCTGCCTTAGCCGGGCAGCACTGCCGATGGGACTTTTAACAGCCCAGTTGGCCGTGCTGACCAGAGCCGCCGTGACCCAGTGCCTTACATTCCGCAACCAACTACTGGGTTGCGACCTGCAGTTTGAAAACCACTGGTCTACAAGATACTGTCCCGTTTTAAAGTGCAATGAGTAGTCTGTTTCTAGTGCTAGCAGTGATTGCTGATGTGTTGCTATGAGAAGTGCCTCTATATAACATTAATCTTGTGAGGGTATAAAGATTTCTTGAGGGATGACCGGTGTCATGAGATAATTGTTTCAAAATCAAATAACACACAATAATGCTCTTAAAAATGTCTTCTAATGGGGGGGAGGGGAAAACGGTGTTTTACACTCTTATTTTTATTGATTTATATTTTGTTTATTTATGGTGTACCACCAACAGCCTGAAAAATGAGTACATTTTTTTTTTCTTCTTGGAAAAATCAGGAATATAAAGTTTCAAGTTCCTTGCTTTTGTTAGCTGTCTCCTTGGAGAATGAAAAATGTGAAATGTGATCTTTCCCAGTCCTGAATTTAAGACAGGGTCTTAAGACAATTATCTCATGACAGGGTCTTGGTCTTTTGGAACATTCATACCCTAATGGGCTGCGTGTGGCCTGTGGACCACTGCTCTATGGGCAGCCACTGCAGCTTCATGCCCTGCAATGAGGTAAGAGGCTACCTGAGCAGGCAGTGGGGCTTCCACCTGCAAATCTGCTTCCATCTTCCACCTCCTTTTCTTTGTAAACATAAAAATGTATGTATGTTCCAAAAGACCAAGACTAGCCACACACTCACCCAGACCATCCTTTTCATGAGATGTGAGGGTCAGTAAAAACTTGAGTGCAGCTGCACTTTAATTTTTTCTTTCTATTGTAAGCATTTAGCCATTTTGTCTCTGCTGTTCCAGAGCTCTCGATTGCAATGGCTGTACACTGATCGCACTGTGGATGGGCAGGGTTTTCTTCATCCTCGGGTTTACATATTTAATGATGTCTCGGGACTTGGCTTAATCATATATAAAATCAGATGTACTGGTCATATAAAGCCACCTTATCAGGAACCAGGAGTTGTATTTTTCATTTCTGGAGGAAAGCCTTAATTCAGTCAGTAGGCAAACGGATTAATGCCCTGGATGCTTATTTACCATTGGAAAAAGCTATTTACAGAGTAAGAGGTTCTCCTAAAATGGTGAGCAAAAATGGAAATCCTATCTGAGGTTTAAAACACTCAGTAACATGCACTGTTTGTGTTGCGTGGGGGTGTGGGATTGTTCCTGAATGTTTACTTGAATATTTTAAATGCCTTATCTTTTTCTTTCGTTAGGTACAGTTTTGAGTAGGAATCAAATAAGACAAAAATAGTAGACGTGCTC
The DNA here is from genome assembly GCF_965140285.1 of Lepidochelys kempii. Taxonomy (NCBI): domain Eukaryota; kingdom Metazoa; phylum Chordata; order Testudines; family Cheloniidae; genus Lepidochelys; species Lepidochelys kempii. The sequence goes on along the minus strand of NC_136382.1, from coordinate 192,027,817 downwards.
TTCCAAACTCTACCCACAAACTAAACTCTATCCTCCCACGGTACAGCAATGAGATGCCATTCACAATAGATTGTTCAGATCTACATACTATGATTGTCCATCAGCTTGATCAGCTGTGAAATAATCAGTGCTTAATTTGTGTCTGGGCTTGCCACCTGGCATCTCTGAGCTTGCTGCATCAGTTATGAATATAAAAAAATTGCTTGAGCCCCAGCACCTCTTTCATTATAAATTAAGCACTGGAAATAATTAATGTTTATATTTATAATTAGGCTTCAGAGTCAACACCTCACAGAGATGAACAGCAGTTATTCACATTTCTCTGAACTATTGTATCAGGCTGCCTGGAGGCTCTGTGTCAACAGGTTCTCTGAAACAACGAGGGCTAGATTTTCTGGTCTGCTAAGGCCACTGTATGCTGAATAAACAGTATAATGTGCACTTAAAGCAGCTGGAGATACTCAGTGGAGCGTTTCCCCTGTGTATGAGGGAATTACTACTGGCAGAGGCAGTTCTTCTACCTTCTGTCCCCCAACTCCTGGTATGAGAGTTTAGTGCAGCAAGTCTAGAATCCAGACCTGAAGAGTTGCCAGGTAGTAGACAGCTCCATGGTACCATCCAGTAGAAGCTGTAACCAGTTGTTGCTTCATTACCCATGACACTCTGTGGACACAGACCATGGAAAGTCCCACCTCAAGGGGTCTGAGCCAGCAACCTCATGGCTTCTAATTGGCTCCTCACAATACATAAAACCCAAAGGGAAGTCCAGGCAATAGTGTAGATCTCATGTAGCTGCTACAACCATTCTGGTTCTTGAATTCCTGGTTTTGACCATGGCTTGATCTGGACTTTGCCTCCTGACCTGGAACCTGAATCCTAACTCTGACTCTGACCCTTGGTATTGACCCTGGTCTGGAACCTGACTATGTGAACTCCTCTGCTACTCCCAGCCTCAGGTCTGGCCCTGCCCTGACCCTTGACTCAGAATGCCCTTCTCAGGGTCCCGACAGAGGGGGCGAGAAGGAGGCATGGCAACATGAGCTTTGCTTTTCTTGATTCTCCACAGGCATACGTTAGAGCTGATCCTCTGCAGCTCAACATCAGGAAGTCCTCTGCTTGGACACAGTGGAGAATTAACCCACTAATTTTCAAATGAAAGCTTAGATTCTGGAGCATTAGATGTCACCCATCACAAAAAAGTACTTGGGCTTG